>NC_048601.1:81449090-82185525 GCF_003668045.3 Cricetulus griseus
TGAAAACACCCCAATCCAAGCTCACGAAGGGCTTTACTAGGTTTGATTATAGCTTTATGTCAAGTTTACCTTGCAGTGTTAAAGAACACAGAATGCTTCTTTGGTCTGGGCATGACCTGGAGTGACAAAAGCAAGTCAGTTCCAGTAAAATTAAGGCACAAGATGTGCAGAAATAGCTGACATTGACACTGCAGTAGACAGGTTTAGAAAAGTAAAGGGAAAGGGTGGGTTTTAAACACTTCAAATTGGAATGTATCATGGTACACATGAACAGAAATTTGACTTCAGATGTTTCTGGCATTTAATTGCTAATGGTTTTAGCTAAGAATGAACTCTGGGCAGTGCAGTGTGAATGCATGATTTAAGACACAGGGATGGAAGGCTAAGATAACAATTCTTGCTAAAACATGACTCTGAGCTGGTGTTGGAAGTGTTCCAAGCCTTTGTCAGCCAGTGTGGTAAAATACATTGATGAATGACTTGAAGAAATTCTTGCTTGTCAGGGGCATCTGGACTTTCATAGCCTAATTTTTGCCTTGACAGAATGACATTGTGTTAACACACTGCTGTACCTTAAGGACAGTCAGGACATCCATGTGCCTATAACTGAGAACGCATGCTATTTTTATTTATGGTCTCTTACTGTCTACTTTTTTCTTTCTTAATCAAGTCCAATTAACTAACTTTGAAACACATCTCCTCATAAAATAAGCCCCATAAGGGCATTAAAGTCACACTACAGTGAAGTCTCCCAAGCCCCTGCCTCCTTTATACTCGGAACTGTGACAATATTTACTGAGGATAAGTGAGCTCTTGTGATTAAAAGAGAAATTAGAAGGAAGAGAAAGGAATGGGAAAAAAGGCAGGAGGAGGGGGAACAGACAAAAGGACAGAAAGATGGATTATGGTATAGTCTCACTACCTGTTCATGAAAATATTTTCTAAGATGAAAAGATTTATTACCATGGTTCTGCCACCAGATCTAGGAAAATGGCTTAATTCTTTTATTATCTAGACTCTTGAAACTATATATGGAAAATGCTTTTATAAAATAGGTTACTTTGTAATTCCACTCTTGCCAGTTCCTTGTGATATTGTTTTTTCATTGTTAATGTGTCAATAAGTAACCTTAATAGGCCACTGAGGATAACAGTTCTCCCCTCAGATAAAAATTTACTTATGCAACAATCTCTGGACTCATATGAAGTATTCTTATAAAGCATGAATATGAGCATTTTAGTTACTTTACTTAGGTTATTGTGACAGAGAAAATACCAAGATTAATTTTCCAATAAGCTTATAATATCTAACTAGCACTCAAAAGCCACATACCAAGATATTAAGACATCATATGGTATTCATTTGAAGTCCACACTAATCCAGGACACAGTGATTTCCAGAAGCAAGTAGCATTCAGAGAGTGGGTATTGAAAAGCTACTTTATGCTGTGGATAACTATCCTTCCTTCCCTGAGCTTTCTATAACTTCTTTGGTGGAGAACGTCACAGTCAAAATTTGTTAGAAAACACTGTCTAGACTTTCCTGCTAGAGTCCTAAGTATGCTAGAGCGCTCTCTCTCTCTCTCTCTCTCTCTCTCTCTCTCTCTCTCTCTCTCTCTCTCTCACACACACACACACACACACACACACACACACACACAATGACTCTGTCATAGAGCTTTATCAATAAATACCAACGTGTAAAACTTACAGAAAATCCAAGCTATGAGAGCATACTAATACACAAGGATGCTCAGACTAATATGATAGGTCAGCTTCTGGTGTAGACAAGTGACTACACAGGGCATTTAGTTACGTCATTGATGTCATTGTCTTTGTTTCTTTTTGTTGTTGTTGTTGCTTTTTTGTTTGTTTTGCATTTGTTTTGTTTTCTTCCTTGAATAAAAAACAGCATATTTTTTGTTGTTGTAGAAATGGAAACTTCAATTTCCATAGTCCTAGAATTTTCCAAGTAGGTACTTAAAAGTATCTTCAAAGTTCTTATTTACTATCAAGGTGATTGCATTCTTAGTTTTTACTAAACAGCTTTAGTAATTATCAGACTTTATTTAACAAAGTTCACCTTGTTGCCATGCTTCTCTTGCTTTTCTTTGCTCCGTTATCTTCCTCTCCTGTGTTCCCATTTTGTGTATGAAGCACTTTCTCAAATGTGGGGATTATTGACAGAGCACATTAACACATAAGTGATCATGTATCTGAAACATCTCTCTCAATTATGCTTGCTAGCCAAAAGTAGACTTAATTACAGAAGCTAAGAAATATACTTATGGTAAGGTTATGTCAGATTCTAGACACAGTAGAGATTGCTGGAAAAGACAATGCCTTTGTAACAAATAGCCACCAGCCAGATTTACCACTTAGAAACTGTGTAATGATAAACATTCATTTTTCTCTCGGACACTAAGTTTCTTTATCTACAACACAAAAGTAATAAGGGCTGGGAAGTGGTGGCACACACTTTTAATCATAGCACTTGGGAGGCAGAGGCAGGTGGATCTCTGTGAGTTCAAGGCCAGCCTGGTCTAAAAGCAAGTTTCAGGACAGCCAGGGCTACACAGAGAAGCACTATCTTGAAAAACAAATACCAAAAAAGCAACAATGGTTGTCCCATACACTTTTATAATGGGTCAAATGAGAACAAACACAAAGAGCTTGAACAATGTTAAGTGTATTTTGGCTTCTATATATTGTTTCATTTTAACTACGATATACGGACATAATTTTGTAATACAAAGATTAAATTTCACATGAATCGGGACTGTAAGAACAGCCTTCTGCAGTGCCACAAATAATCAAATCAGAGAGCTTCAGCTAGATACAGAGGAATGATTGTAGGAAGATAAATAAAGAACCCAGAGACTGATATTGGGGTTCAAGCTTCAAGCTATAGATCAGAAAAGCAAAACAGCCAGCCACTAGCTCTTACCACTACCTCAGCTCAGACCAAACAGGCTATCCTCAAACTGCTCCTGACTTCACTGCTCCTCAGATTCACTCAGACTGCTATGCTCTCCTCAACGTGGCTAGAGACTAACTCTCAGATTGAATGCCAGCTCTGAGAGCCAGCTTCTGTTTTATATATCTCCCTAGTGATGGGATTAAAGGTGTGTGATCCCAGGTGCTGAGATCACCTTTGTGTGAGCTATTTACTAGGACTGGATCAATTTTTGTGTAGTCAGTGTAGCCTTGAGCTAACAGAAATCTGTCTACCGCTTAATCCTGAGTTCTGGAAAGAAAGATATGTATCACCACTGCCTGGTCTCTATAGTTTGAGGATGGCTTTGCTTTCTTAATCCTCAGACAAGCTTTAATAAATCATAAATAATATATCACCACACAAGTGATGTAAGCAATCATGTACTACAGCAGGACACAAACTACACAGCTTTGCATAATTCCGGCACACCCATGACAGGGAAAAAGCAGAGCTCATGTTTGGTTAAGAGGGGCAAATGCCCAGTTCCATCATTAACTGGCTACGTAAACTTAAATAAAATGATAAAGGTCTAAGGCTCCATATTCCACTATAAGTCATCTGCAATGACAACGGCAAACCCCATCATGACAGTGCACATTTCTAATCTCAGCAATCAGGAGGCAGATACAGGTGAAGTTCTGTGTGTTTGATCCCAGCCTGGTCAAAACTATAAGTTCTATGCCAGCCAGTGCTACATAGTGAGAGCCTGTCCAACACCCCCCACACACACACACACACCGCCAAAATAAAAAAAAAATCACTGAATGACAAGTTCCCACCTACTGTAACAATTGGACATTATCCATAAATGAACTGTGTCTAAAACATAGGAAGCAAATAATAGGTATCATCACACATGCAGACAGGCTACTGGCTAGTCCATGTTATAAAAGTTTTTCTTAGAGCTGCAATGGTGCCTTAAAAACAAGTACTCTCTGAAAAAAGGCCTGAATTCACTTCCCAGCACTCAAGTCCAACAGCTCACAAAAGTGCCTGTAATTCCAGCTCCAGGTACTCTCTGTATGATAGGTTACAACAGTTATAATTCCAAAATAATAAATGTCCTTTAAGGTCTATATTATCTACTTTGTTTTTGAACGTTTATAATAAGAACAGAAATTGGAAAACTGTTAGAAAGTGTTAACAACAAATCTGTAAATGTTTCTGTAGATTTCTACACTCTACACTACATTTTCCATTGTTAAATTGATAAAACAGATACTACACTTGATCTTCCAAAAGGCCGAGAAGCCTTTTCCATTGCTAATGTGCACCTCTGGTATGGCTTGTCTGCATCAAAACACATGTTGAAATTTGATTTTCACTAAGAAGATAAAGATAGGTGAAGTCTTAGGAGGTAATTACATCATTAAGAAAATTAATGTATTTCTTGTGTAAGCAGATATTTTCTTGGAGTTAGTGTTGTTGGCTTCCAACAGAGCCTGGTCCCTCTACCACTTCTGTTATACTCTTTGTCCTATCTCCAACCACCAAGTTAACATTATTAGAATGATGATCACCAAATAACGCACTCACCTTGAATGGCTAGCTTCTAGAATCTTAAACTAAATAGAATCCTGTGCTTTGCAAACTACCTAGTTTCATTTTTCTATCATGGCAAAAGAAGATGGGCTAATATTTGATAAATACTCTAATTTCTAGTAGCCTTTGATATAGTCTGGCCTTGGACAATGTTATAGAGTCATGTGCTCCAGGTTTAGTCCTCAGTTACTGATAGTGGGAGTGTGGAAAACTTTAAGATACTGGGTTGAGCAAAAGATGAGGCCACTGGGATGTCCTGAAAGGAAAATGTGGAAGAAGACCACCACCATGCCCCAACTTGCTTTTTTTCCACATGAAATCAACAGCTTTTTTCATCCAAAGTAATAAAGAATTAAACTGATACAACCACACTTCCACAGATTAATTCAAACATCTTAACCAGTCAGCAGGGCAGGTGAAGATACAAAAGTAAAGTGGCTTGATATCATTAACCATTTCTAAGATGGCTTCTTTTTAAGCCCTGTGATATCCAAGCAATTTCTAATTGTGAATGTACTTCCCATATTGACTTCTCTAATGACAGTAATCATGTCAGGCTGAGTCAAGCAGGTCTAGCTCCATATTGGTTATAATTTTCTTTACAAATCAATGAACTATAACCCTAATAGCATTTTAGGAAAGAGTAGAAGGCAATGCTTATCAAAGGCTTAGCTTTAATCAAAGTTAGCTTCGGTTGTCAGCAAGCCATATCTCAGAAGAGCTAACCTCAGTAGAGTAATTTCCTCCAGTGGATTGTCTTGTGTGAGGCATTTTCTTGACTACTAATTGATGTAGGAGGACCAAGCTCACTATTGATGGGGCCAGCCCTTGTCAGATGGATCTGGAAGGTATAAGAAAGGTAGCTGAATAAATCAGAGGAAACAAACCAGTGAGCAGTATTCACAAGTTGCTTTTGGTCAGTCTTTATCACAGGAACAGAAAGAAAACTAGGATACTTGCTGACTTAAAACACCACAATAGACTGGTATCAGACCGGAAGAGTAGACCACTGCAGGTGAGAGAAAAGTAATTTCAGGGACAGATTATATGTTCACAAAGTATAAATATATTTTATAAACATATATGAAACTATACTGGAGACAATGGAACATCTGGAATGGGTTCCCTAAGGCATACCATTCCTGTCCATTTTCTACCTAATTCTCCAATCTCTGCTTAACATAACATGAAGTGATATATTATTTATGACTTATTAAAGCTTCCCTGAGGATTCAAAAAGCAGAGCCGGCCACAAGCCATAGAAGCCAGGCACAACATTTAATCCCAGCAGCCAGAAGTTAGGAAGTGGTAGCATACACCTTTAATCCTAGAATTTAGGATTAAGAGGTAGTCAGATTTATGTGAGTTCAAGGCCACCCAGATCTACACAAGATTGATCCAGTCCTAAAGAGAAACAGCTCTCACAAAGATGATCTCAGCACCTGGGATCATACACACTTAACCCCAGCATTAGAGAGGCATATAAGAGAGGAGCAAGGTCTCAGTATTGAGCATTCATTTTCCAGCCACACTGAGGATAGGAAGACATTCAGTCTCGGGATTCTACAGCCATGATGAGGAAAGGAAATAGGATCAGCCCATTCAGCCTGAGGTAGTGATAAGAGCTAGTGCCCACTACTTTGCTTTTCTGACCCTCAGCTTGAAGTTTGAACCCCAATATCAATCTCTGGGTCTTTAATTTATCGTGTTACAATGAAGCATTTACTTGGCTGTACACTCCCATGAGCGTGAAGTCTTACCCAAGCAAACAGGCTCAAACAACCATGGATTGAAACTGCTAAAAACCGAACAAAGTAAACCCTTTCTTTCCTAAATCACTGTTGTTAGAACAATCCAAAAGCCTGACTGATAAGGGAATTTATTCCAGAGAAATAGTGCTTCTGTCAATTCACCTGAAAATGTTGATCTTAGGCCTCTATCATTGGTTTCATGGTAGGAATTTGGAAGAGTTTGGAAACGGAGACTAGAGAAATCCTGAAGCAATGTACATAATTGCTTCTGGTACAAACTCAGAACACAGGAGGCATTTTTTCAAATCCTTCTGGCCACAAAAGAAGAGCTTTTTTTAAAGGGATAAACAAAGGGATTTCATTGTTAAAGAGATTAACACCATTAAAAAGAATGCAAGCCTACAATCCACACAGCCAGAGAAACTAGTAAACAAGGAAGACCCTAAAAGAGACAAACATTGTCCCCTGGAGAAGGGGAAAGGGTCAAGATCCCCTGAGCAAATTGAGAGCATGGGAAGAGGGGGGAGGGAGCTACGAGAATGAGAAGGGAAGAAGAGGAAGGATGCAGAGGTCATGAGGGAGCAGAAAGATTGAGTCAGGGGAAGAATAGAAGAAAGGATATGTGATAGGTAGGGTTTTAGTTGGAGAGGTGGTAGGGGAGGATGGGAGGGAGAAAGGAACTGGGATTGTCATGTAATTCAATCTTTTTTCTAATTCAAATAAAAAATGATAAAAAAAAAAAGTGACCCCAAAGCCGGGTTGTTGGTGGTGCACACCTTTAATCCCAGCACTCAGGAGGCAGAGGCAGGCCAGCCAGAGCTGCATAGTGAGAACCTGTCCAACCGTGTTAGTTCGAGAAAAAAAAAAAGAATGCAAGCACTGTGCTGGGACAGTGGAAAACGAGCTGTGATGGCATTTCAGCAACTTGTCAGAAACCACCCATCCCAGGTTCTGGGAACACAATTATAAACTCATCTGAAAGCCTTCCCCTTGAGAAGAGAGCCTTTGGGGTGTGTTGTTCCCATATGGTTATCTAAATGGGTTTTCCCCAGGTTCATACACTGAGACAACCAAAGCCCACACAACCATGGTTCAAGGATGCCCGGTTAGTATTCAGGCAGTGGTAAGATTCTGGCACCATCAGTGTTGTGCTGTGCATAAAGACAGAAAATTCAAAAGACACAGGCTCATAAAAGCTTTCACTTGAATTTTTAAAGGTTGAGCAGGCCAAGAAACAGGTTACCAGGGGTGGTTTCCCTGTAAGGAACCCCTGAGAGAGCTGTAATGTTTTCCTTTTGGAGTTTGGTCTGATCATTCTTTTTAGGGAACTGGAATAAGTGTCATGAGCTATTACTTATTGGAAATAAGAAATTTTCTTTTGTATTTTTCACAGGCTCACAAAGAAGAGATTGCCTTGACTCTCAATAGATTTGAATGTAACCAATAAAGTCACAGTTAAGACTGAGGGTTCTGGAGGCTAGAATAAATGTTTCCATTATGAAATGGCCATGCCTCTTTGATATGATTTAAATATGCAATATCCCCCTATTAGCTCATGATTAGAATATCTGATCCTAATCTGCAGTGCTATTTTGGAAGGTGACTAGGAATTCAGGTAGTGGGGCCTGCTTGAGTAAGAAGGTGACTTGAGACAGAGCCTTATAGGTAAATAATCCCAGTTAGCTCCTGTCTTGGCTGACATAAAGAGTTTTTCACTGATATGGCCCCACTACTGTGAAGTCTGAGTAAATAGGGTCAAGCAACCACGGGGACTCAACCCTTCTGACACAGCTCAGAAAGTAAGTCCTTCCCAATTAAGTTGTCTATACCATATGTCTTTATCGCAGCAGTGAGAACGCTAATTACTACAGTGGTGATATTCAAATAAATATGCTCATATTAGAATCCAGTGGCTCTGCATTTTTTTTTTTTTTTTTGGTGTTTCGATACAAGGTTTCTCTGTGTAGCTTTGGAGCCTATCCTGGCACTCGCTCTGGAGACCAGGCTGGCCTTGAACTCACAGAGATCCGCCTGCCTCTGCCTCCCGAGTGCTGGGATTAAAGGCGTGTACCACCAATGCCCGGCATGGCTCTGCATTCTTTAAAAGAGCATCATTCTGGAGTTGAGGATGGACTATATGAATGGACTGGTATATATGATAAAAATGACAGTCTAGCTATAAAATACAGGAGGTGGGTACCTGCTGTCCACTGAATAATTCTTTAAAAAAAAAATAGAGCATCATTCATATTGATGTATCAAACCGTGTTTCTCAGAAAGTATAGATAGGTCACACCTTGGATTTTTTTATACCTCTTATCAGGTTTTCACATTCCATACACTTTGATATGCCTAACAAAGAAACAATAATTAACTTCTCTAGAATAAAGAAATTTTTTTGGCATTGAAAGAACAAAAAAGTACATATTTCACAGTGTGAAAATTCTTTGTATTTCACACCCACTCAAATTCCATTAACCTGCTGAGTGATGGTTTCATTTTACAACGATTATTTGGAGTGTGCTTGCTGTTCAGAAAGTTATGCACATAAAAACATAACTATTCAATCTAATGACTTTGTCAAGGCTGAAATACTCACCAACATTAACTGCATTCCTACACAGCAGAAAATAACATTAAAATAAAATAAAGAGGAAACCTCTATGGACAATTGTATTAGTAAGAAGAAAATATTTGACAATTTAAAAAACAAGTCCCAACACATGTATTCTGAAAACTCCAAAACATTTGGTATAGAAATTAAAGGCTAAAATTATTGGAATATGTTCCATGGCCACTGATTAGATGACAATATTGTCTAATGACAAAGCTCTCCAAATTCATCTTGATTCCCGAATTTCCTGTGTCAAAATCCCAGCTGGCTTTATTTTGTAGAAATTGACAAACTGATCCTCAATTTAACATTAGTGGAACTAGAGCAGCTGAGGCAATTTGAATAGAAAACAAAGTTGGAGAACACAGTCTTTACAATTTCAAAATATATTACAAAATCATAGTCATCAAGACAGCGGGGTAATGGCATCAAGAAATAATTAAATCAGTGGGACAAGACAGTCCAGATTATACCCTTACCCTTTCTTCATGGGATTCTCTCTCTCTCTCTCTCTCTCTCTCTCTCTCTCTCTCTCTCTCTCTCTCTTTGAATTTTTTTATTTGAGTTAGAAACAAGATTGTTTTACATGCCAATTCCAATTCCCTCTTCCTCCCCTACCCCCCCAACTAACACCCTACCTATTCCATACACTTCTCTGCCCCCCAGGGAGGGTGAGGTCTTCCACAGGGGGTCTTCCGAGTCTGTCATATCCTTTGGGATAGGGCCTAGGCCCATCCCAGGTGTCTAAGCTCAGGGAGTATCCCTCTTTGTGGAATGGGCTGTCTTCATGGGATTTTCAGTAGCATGCAGATGACAGGAAATTTCAATGAAGGAATTAATCTCATTTCAACAAATAGTTCTGCAATAACGGGATAATCATATGCAAAATAATGAAGTTGAGATGCTCAGACACTAATTCAGAATAGCTCAAACTATTAATGATTTCTAAAACTGCAAAACAGTACCAGGTTAAACAGAAATAGTAGCTTCAACGATCCAATACCAAAAGCACAAGCAACAAAAATCATTAGTAGGACTTACCAAAGCTTAAAGTTTGTGCTACAAAGGCAGACTACAGTAAGGAATAAAATGTGTGTACACTGTATAACTGATACATTGCTTATTTCCCAAAATGTGGGAAATACTCTCCAGTCAATAAGAAGAAAAGTAAACCATTTTTGTAGTATCCAAAGAAATAATCAAACTATCCAAAGAAGACATGTAAATAGCTCTAATACATAATTAGGGATAGGGAAATGAAAATCAAAAGCGAAGGTGTGTGTGGTGCACACTATTTTGATCCCAGCACTCAAAAAGCAGAAACAGGAGGAACACACAGGTTTGAGGCAAGTCTGGGCTACAGAGTGAGTCTCAGGGAGCTAGTTAGATACAATGAGACACTGTTTCAAAACCATACAAAACTAAACTACACTGAGAAAGTACAGTGAGCTACTACTTCCCATTCACTAGGAGAGTAGCAATGAACATGGATGATAATAAGAAGGGTTCCCCAGGTGTGAGGAACCTGGAATCCTCACCAGTGTCATCATGTGGTGTAAGCATATGGGAAAACATTGTGATAGCTCTTCAAAACGTCAAATATACATTTTATCAAACAGGTTAATTTGCTCCTGTATATCCAGTATGAGGAATTAGAAATAACTATGCCATGTTATATAATTCCTTCATTTTTTCTATTATTACAACTAAGGCATATGTTAATAGTTTGTGTCTCAGGAGAAAAAATAAATTAAATATTCTTTTAAGTATTTTTTAAGTTCTATAGAAAAGTCAGACTATGATTAGATAGATAGATAGATAGATAGATAGATAGATAGATAGATAGTTCTTTTGAATCCACTCTCTGGGAAGAGGAGGGTCTGAAGGGCACAGGTATTTAATGCTAATACAGACTCAGCACTCAAACAGGTCAGCATTTAGTGCCCAAAGCGCCAAAGATCTCTACTTATTGATCACCGAGTGATTCTGAAGAAGAATCTGCAATACCGGACCATCAAAGCGAGACCCAGTTAGGAAGTGGGAGGCAAGGAGTACGGGGGGGGGGGCATGTATATGCCAATGTATATGGTATTGTAGTGAGGCAATATTTTGCCATACTGGTGATCAAACTGAGGGCCTTATGCATATTCCTCAAGCATACTGCCACTAAGCTATAAGCTATCTTTACCTATTGATTGTCTCTACCACAGATTACTTTTATACTAGTAATGTAACACATTCACTCATTCTTAGGGGCCATTATGTTCCAGGTGCTAGGAAATCAATGGTATGCAGGAGAAAGAGCTAGGGTCTTGATGCTGATGTTCTATGCTCTTTGCAAAGCATGTTGATTGGCAAATGATGGTGCTTTGTTCCCCGCTGAATATTGACAGGTAGAGGAAGTTTGAAACCCATAAACCTAATCAAAAATGAAATGACTGAATGCATCTTTTCAAGTTATTAAAGCCAATAGAACACACACATTCTGCCAGCATTTTATTTAGTAGATGTGATCATTTAAATAAGTGTTACCTTTTGTTATCTCTACTTTTCTGTCGATGCTAGCTGAAACAGGGTACCAGGCACCCTAGCCTTGCCGGCAACTCACTGTTCCATTCATGATGCTCGTGGGTAAGCTCCACTTTTAGGATTACAGGCTTGCACCTCCATGTCTTCTTTAAATCAAATGTATGGTGACAGAATTACAAAATGTGTAGTAAATTATAAGCTCTGTTACATGTTAGGAAGCTGTTTCTTTAAGGGACTAGATCAAATGTGCTTTTCTTCCAAGAAGACATTAATAAGAACCAAGTGGAAACAAAATGAAAAAGTATTCACTTATGCACTCAAATGTATGAAAATGACTACATATAAAAGTAACTGCAGCATTTATTGGCCAACCAACATGCAACACACCAGGTTTCACATATTCTAATCACATAGCATTATTTGGTCTCATCTCATTATGTGAAAATGATCATACATACTCATTCTTGGTAGGGAAATGCATGCTTTCCAAGCTTTTCTGTGGGAGACACAGAAAAGTGGCGGTGCCAACTTTAAATGACATGAACTATTTTCTCAGTTATTTTTCAAGCTGAAATCCCATTTTTACAACAAATGTTAGCTGTATAAAAAAATGATATCTTAAACCAAAATATGACAGTGTTAAAATTGTCAATCACTTGAAAATGAGGAAGAATCCACTTCTCACAGAGAAATTTTCTTGACTGTTTTTCCTAAAATTGTATTTTCTTTCTACAGTCTTCCCAGGCTGTCATGATTATAATTTGCATATACAATTGCTTTCTCTTGACTCTTCTTCACCCCTGCACTAGTTCAGAATCTCCATGGATTTCCAGCCCATTGCTTGCTAAGGGAATTAATAATTTTGTTCACTGACTCTACTATTTGTAGTTACATATTTATATATAATTAGAAAGTTTCAGCTCAGGAAAGTAATTTCTATTCTATATATACCCATGTTTCTAACCCAGACCAATTCATAGTTGCTTTTCTAAAATAGCTTTAGATATACTATATTGGTAGGCTAAACTCAGAAGTTAGATCTGCGGTCTAGTTTATGTTTGTGATAATTTGTGCCTGTGTGAACACCCATGTCTACAGTAAGTTAGACACCTATTGCCTTGGCAAGAATGTATGACATTGCTGCTTCAGAAAGCTCTGTCACTTTCATCATCCATTCATTCATCTCTCTGTTCACAGTAGGGACACTCAGTCTCAGTTTAGAAAACCTCAGACTGCCTCAATGCTGACATAAACAGTGTCACACATGATAAGCTAACAAAGTTGGAGTTTACATTTAGAGTTAGCCCATATTCAGGAGCTAGCAGGGGCAGGTAAACAGGATCTCTAAAACCTAGAGCCTGCCAAGACAGGAAGTGTCCACCCAAGTACTCCCATCTAGAGGCTTGGTGCCAACCACTGGATCATTCATGGAGATGAGACTGTGAGGGCTGCAAATTAACTGGCAGACCACTCCATGCATACATTCATAATCTGAAGGCAGTGTGGGGAGTGATGGAAAGTTTCAAAGAATGGTGCCAACTTAAAGTAATTTGCTGGGTGCCCATTCTCAGGGGCTTTACCTCAGGCTCCTCCCAGCTGTTCTATTGTCTTTCACTTGTCCTGGCTGTTCTCTGACTGCCACGAAGAAGCCTCTCCCCAACACTCCTCTACCATATTTCCACTATGACACAAGCCTAAAAACAACAGAGCCAGCCCCCTCATAGATTGAAACTTCTGAAACTGTGAGCTAAAATTATTGCTTGCAGTAAGTTGTTAGGCATTGTGTCACACTGATGAAAAAAACTCAACCACCAACCCAGATAATTGACGTTGCCACAACTTTTCATTATTGGGGCCCTTTTTCTTTTTCTGTACTTTCATTTAAAAAAAAAAAGTATCGTTATCCATTCAAGATTATTTCTGGCTGGGCAGTGGTGGTACATGCCTTTCATCTCAGCACTTAGGAAGCAGAGACAGGTGGATCTCTGAGTTCAAGGCCAGACTGGTCTAGAGACTGAGTCCCAGGACAGCAAGGACTACACATTGAAACCCTGTCTCAAAAAACATAAAACTTTTTTCTAGCCAGTGAATTCACCACAAGGATATCAAATGGATATTTTAAATTGATCTACACAAAACTGACATTTAGGAACCTATAGGAAATATTTTAGTTTGCATGCAAAATAATGAGTTTCACTATGACACTTTGATGGATATAACGGTGTAATGGGTTCCTATCTAATGCCCATCACTAGTGTCCTTCATTCTCACTCCCTACAAAGAGTCCCATTTCCATATGAAAAGAAATCCAGATTTTCACGACAAAAATGTGTGATAATTTAAAAACTGGCATTTCAGTGATCAAAATTCATTCTTTCACCCACTTCCAGTTGTCGTATGACTAACTTTTGGACCAAGAAAATGTCAGTTTTAAATATCGTGGACACAGAGATCTCTGCCCAGATTCCCCAGACGAGAGAGGATATTCAGCCATTCTGGACCACACTCCTGTGGTTTAATTTTCTGGGCATTTATCATAGCCTGATAGCTTTACTGTTTGTTCTTCCAAGTGGTTGTTGGCATCTTCCCAAGAAGAGGCAAAGATTCTGTGTCTCTTGTTCACAGTCCCACCAATGACTAGTGCATAAAGTGCCAGGAGGGGCTCAAGAGAGTATTTTCTTTAAGAATAGAGAATTTTTGAATATTTGATTTTAGGGAACACAAGAGAAAAGCCAGAATGAAAGTCATTCGTGTTGAATTGTGCTTATTACATGCTTTTACCAAAACTTGGGGAGAACTCAGAGATTTTACTTATTTGCCATGGAAAATGAAGAAATTATATTTCAGTAAGCAGTGCTTTAAAAGCTATAGGTAAGGGAGTACAAAAGCAAGGCTACAGGTCAACAGAGATTGGGATTCGGGATCAGATAAACCAAGCTGAAATTTGATTTCACCACTTTTTCCTGATTTAAAAATTAAAACATTTTGTTTGTCTGAAATTACTTACTTCACATGTTAAATAGTGGCATACACAAAACGCATACATTATTTTAAGCATAGAAGCATGTTGAAAACCGACATGCTAATATATGAAATTTAAAACACAAATGGCCTCATAGTTGAGTGTCTTCATGCACAGGGAGTTTTCTTCATTTCACAATTCACCATTGTAAGGGTCCTCACAAAGATGCTTCACTTTCTATCCTGCAGATGCAAAGGGCTTAGTGAAGCTCTTTCCCCTACTTCACACCATGGCTCATATTCCTCCTGTGTACACAATGTTCCAGAATCACGCATGCTTCTGAATGCATCTACAACACTTTTAACTTCTACTGAAACAACATACTGCTCTGTAAATAAAGTCTGATGTTTCTTTATAATCTGGGGCCATTTGTTAGGTGAGGACATGCTATGTCTTGGTCTAAACACACATAGTACCATACTAGGCTATGGACATTCCATGCATTCCTCAGGAAGATTTCTTTTTCCACTTAACAAAACACTATTTCAAACTATTGTATTTACTAAGTAACCTGTGCGCCAGCCTTTCTCATTATGAGAAAATGATGGAACAACTTTTGTACTTCCTCTCTAATTAGAGATAGGATGAATACTCCTGAAAATTCTCAACATAATCATTGGCATAATGGGATGGCAGAAAACAAAAGGGGATTTGGTAGTTCACTGCTGTGATAATTATTGTTTTCATCATTATAATTGCGAAGTAGTAATAATAGATAAATCAGAATCTATAAGTGTGCTACAAAGTAGGAATAAACACTTAATTTTGTTATGTGAACCAAGAGATAAACATAAAAACACTAGTGGGAAATACAACAGCAAATGAATGTTCCTGCTTATAAGGAACTAATTGTCTGTTAAAGTCATAATCCCTGCACTGCTCTACTATGCCACAGTTGGATTTTCACCTCTTATGTGCGCTCAGGAAAATGACAGTAAGAGTTGAGTAGTGATATCTAGCACTACATTTCTGCCTTTAAAATTCCATGCAGAATCACTAAACCCATTACTTCTCCAACACCAGAAGAAGCAATCATGGAACCGTTTGTAACCTGTAGAGGCCAGAGGCTGCACTATAGCAAGGAGGGCCAGCACCTCAGACTGCTAGAGAGCATATATTACTGATGTACCAGTTAGCAAAGAGACCAGTTTTGTACATATCACTCATGCAGCTCAATAAATTCTGCACATAACTTAGTGGCCTGTCTAACCAAAGGTGGAATCTTGCTTGTTTTCCAGCCTAATTTTCACAGCACCATGGAAATGATTCACTCAATGGGTACTTGTTCATGACAATCTGTTTTATCACTGTCAATCCTGGATCATTTTCATTATCTCAGCCCTTCACTTGACTGTTATACTTTGGACTGTGAGTGCTGCCCAGAGAAATCTTTGTGTACCCCCCCTCCCCTCAGTGTCATGAACTGTATCCAATGGAACTATCAGAAGGAGGAGCTAAGTGGGATATTTGATGTTAGTGGCACGCCTTTAAAGGGGACTGTGGGACCTTCATGGTTTCCTAGCAGTGATGGGCCAGACTGGGATCCCATGTGTTCCCTACCCTCAGGATCAGTATCTCATGTGATTATGAAATGTGATCCTGAAACGGTGAGCCAAAGGAAACCTTTTCATAAGCTGAACACCTGAGTATCTTGTTACAATGACAGAAAGCTAATACACCATCTCTGTCACATACATTTCTGTTATAAATGGGTTTTTGCACTTCTCATTCAGTTTGTACATTTCTGGATAATATGGTGAAAATTATCTCTAATTCAAAAATCTATAAATAAGAAAGTCATTAAAGTTGTGGGTATTACCCATTATGACTCCTAGGTCCACCGCAAGATGAACACTTTGCTCTATTCACAGTAGATAAATATAAGTTCAAAAATATCTCTTAATGTCTCTGCTGGGAGCTTTCACCATTATGTTAGACGATTCTTGTTCGGCAGCCTCCAAGCACTACACATTTCCTGTCCACTGCTCAGTGGGGACACACTGAGCACAGGGGTTTCCGAAAGAAGCAGCGCTCTTCCATTCTACAGAAACATGTGCTCAGCATTCACTCCCCAGTGCTCACTGTCTAGCAACATGCTTTTGTAAACCATTTGTCAGTCAGAACCATTCAAGTTGGAAATATTTTACTGTGTCTAAAAAACTAACAATCCCTCCCTTCTTTCAAATAAAGCAAAAAGAAAGCACCTTCAGCACAGACTACAGAGCCAAGCAAACTGTCAAAGCAAGTGCAGTGCTGCCATCAGAGGCTTGCTTGCCTCTAACATAACAAAGGATAAACCATTTAAAATCCACTTCTTCCATGTCCTGCCTGCCAGGAAAATACATGCTTGACAATGCTAATTCACCAGTTAAAGCAACAATAGACATAAATATCAAGAAAGATTCAACGCACACTGTGGCTTTGGAAATAACAAACCAGTTTTATCCAGGAATTAACGATTAGTATATAACTTTTTAAACAACATTTCTGATGCCCATACACCTTTATATCTGTCTCCCAGATATGCATTATAGATGACTTGCTAACATATGACGAATGCAGTTGATGTAAATATATAGGACAGTGTCTATAGAACATCAGAAGACAGTGACTAATACTGATTTTTTCTCACCTATATCATGATAATTATAGCAATGGCTAACGAAAAATAGCCTGGCTACTAACAGTTATTGAAACATTTGCATGTTTCTCATTGCTCCAAAATCAATATTGCTCTTTAGCTCTGCAAATGGATGATGTACTGCTTCCAGCTCATCTGCTGGGGGCAGCTTCCTCACTCATTAATAAGAAATATGAATGGCTTTAATTAGGATGGAGACTATCAATACTTGGATGTGTTCATGATCCTGCCATTGACATTGATCAACATTAAAGATCTATCATTAAAGGGCTATCAAGATGGCTCAGCAGGAAAAGGTGCTTGTTGTACAAGATGGACAACCAGAGTTTGAGCTCCAGAACCCACATAAAGGTGGAAGGAGAAAACCAACTCCACAGGGTGTCCTCTGGCCTCCACAGTAGCACCATGGTGTATTCATGTCGCCCTTACCACCTCCTCTCTCACACCACACACGCACACACACATTTTTTGTGTGCCTGGGAGCTAAAGTATACGTCTGAAAAGTGTGGTGAGATAATACGAATAGTCCTGACAAGCTCAGCTACTAAAAGCAATAATAACGTGACCACTCATAATAGACACGTATACTGAGATAAAATTGGGACACCTACAGTCAATGTGACACATGTGGGACCTTCGGAATCTTCAGTTGACCTCTAATATTAGCCACAGTAAGCTTGTGAAAGGAAACACACCAGGTATGAATCGAGACCTATCTCTGAATGCAAAGCTAAATCAATACATGCATTGTGATCACAAATAGAATTCCAGCATGCACTTGTTCTTTTCAATGGCCTTATCCAGCCAAAGTTGCTAGAGGATCATGGAAGGACGAGGTGCTCTCTCCTTTATGTTCTGGCAGCGTGCAGATTTGAGAACATTCTGTGGAGTTCTGACTCAAAGACACAAGAGTTCCAAAGGGATTGTTCTTTGCCACCTTATTAAAAACTTTCTGAGGCTCTTTTTCATAGTTAAATGATCACTGGTGGCAGAATTTCTGATTGATCTGTGTGACAGACAGACAAACCCCACCTCTAGGTGCCAAGCCCATTGCAGGCCACCATAGGTTTTAGCATGGCTGCCCAAACTCTACCCGTAGCTTCTAATCTCTTAGCCACCAGCTTGCCCAGTGAAAATATGCTACCACCAGATTCTCAGCCAGACACTAGAACTTCCTTCTCTGATGTTCAGTAGGGTGAAGTGAGCCTTCTAAAAATGCCCTAAAGCCCATTTGAAGTTCTTTCATACTCCTGTATCCTAAAGTTCCACATGGGTTCCCATGTGCCTAATACAGTCATTCTCAAACACTGGTAATTTTGTGCTGGGTATAGCAGTGCATTTGTGTACAACTTGTACAAGTTGGGACTGGCCTGGGTTTCACAGAAAAGGTCCAGGCCAGCCTAAGGTACACACCAAGACTGTCTCAAAAACAAAACAAACAACAAAAAAGTATCAGACATGCTGATTTGTCTACAATTTATTTGATTAATCTGAATTTGCTTATCAATCAACATGTTGATTTGTTAACATGCTCATTCAACTAATATGTGGTTTGCATGTCCATAACAGAAGAGACGGAATACAGATCTTCTAAATGTGGTATCAAATCAGCTATAATTTACATTTTGAGACAATTATAAACTACAGCTGAGAATATAATATAAACAATTTACTGAAAAGGAAAAGTTGCCTATATTGACAGTAGTTAAGTCTCTAAGATGGTACTGATGCTAGTTCAGCCTCAGTTTCTCACTGTGACATCCCTTTTGCCTTCATGTGCCTGTGGTTTCACTGAAGGTCAATGTATTAGGAGTCAGTGTCACAGGGATAACCAATATCTCTGGCTGGAGGCTTCGAAGCAAGCATCATTTACAGAGATGTCAGGGCACTGCCTCTTAATAAGTCATAAAGCCAGCCTTGTAATATGTGACACCCCAAGGTATGTTTTTATTGATGCTATCACTCTTTAAGAAAACTATGAACATGATAAGTAAAAAGATGATGTCAGAAGCTGGGGCTTCCAGGGCACCATCTTTATAGACTTCTGTTGCACACAAAACAACATCTAAAACTTTGGGGTTAAGAGCAAAAGCTGTGACAGTATTCACACGCTAGGCATGGTATTTCCTGGAGCACATTGGTGCTCACTTTACTTCACAGTGGGCTTAGTTTGCTCCTGCCAAGTGACCCTTTAGTCCCGTTTTTACAATGCAAGACAACTTCCTAATGCTCCTTCAGTTTTCCTTCATTAGAACTTCCTGTAATCTAAAGGAAACATGTGTGAAAACCCCTAATCAGCCAAACAGCAGAAGTGGTGATTAATAGGCCCTCTGACTACCTGATCACTGGCATGCCATTCCTGGAGTTCTAGGCAGAATATCACCACCCTGCACGCTCCTATCATACAAGATAAACAACTCAAGTCATACAAAGCACAATGGATTGGAAGAAAGGTTGACTTTGGGGGCTACAGTAAATATACATATTTTAACAATGTATTTTGACAGCATTTTCCTTGTCTTATCAGCACCTGGAACAACGCAGGCTCTCATTACCAGTACCTCACCCTCAACTCTGCCTCTGCTCCTGAAGGATCTGATAAACATACAGTCACTGTAACAAACACTCTAGGGAGCAGGACACGTGATTTTGATGGAGAAAACTGTTGAATATTAACGAGCAGTGCACAGTGAGACAATAGTTGAGAAACTTGCCCTGGAAAACACCCTACAGGAAGCCTGCTCCTGGGGAAGGAGATGTTGGAACTTGACAGCTGCCCCTGCTCTGGGAACCAAGGAAGCTTCTCTTATTACAGTCTAGGCTTTCAGTGAACTCATCAGCATCAAGGACCTGTCATTATTTCCAATTTAAACATCCCTCTTCACAGTTTAAGAAATTCAGAAAAAAGCCTCCCTGTGGAATAATACTTCAGTCTAGAATTAGCAAGCTGATTTTAACTCCAGGAAGCTCTGAGCTTTACATTTCCAATGACTCTCTAAAGGGTTTAAGGTTTTCTTGTTTATTTTACAAATTATTGTCTTATCTTGTTCTAATTTCTCAAGAACTCATGAAACAAAGTTTTCTATTGCATGTAAAGATAAAATTAATAACATAATAAAAAGTTCTTCTGTTCAAATAGCAATTTAACTGCGAGTTCCACTACTTTCAAATTCATGTTACCGTAATGTTTGTAGTATAACAGAAACACCTGTGTGAGAAAGGAGTGTGCAGCTCAGCACAAACACTTCCTATCATACAATGAATGAAAACCCTAAATATGAATGCCTGATGAGTAAGTATTCCTAAATGCACAGACTCCCATGTATCATTTGCCAGCCTAAAAACTCTACAGTTTTTGCTTTACAGGCTGACTACATTAAGAGAACATCAGTATCTTCATGCAAGGACATGGGCTCCCATTAAGAACAAAGAGCAAGTAAGGCATGTCGAAAGAGTAAGATCTCTCTCTCTCTCTCTCAGACACACACATACACACACACACACACACACACACACACACACACACACACACACACACATCTTTGTACTGTTTTAAAATTTAAATACATATTCAATACACATTCACACATTAAGTACAAATGCACAGCTTCTAACATGTTAGGATAACATTACACAAATATTTAACAAAAGTTGCAATGCATATTTATGAACTTTTATTTCTCGTGTAATGTGTTGACACTTTTTCAAAGTCCTGGATGCAAACAGGATCCTAAAAGGCCATACATTTGATAAATCAGGAAGTTCATGATATATGTATCAGCTAGGTAGTGGTGACATACACATTTAATCCCAGCACTCTGGAGACAGAAGCAGGCAGATCTCTGTGAGTTTGAGGCCAGCCTGGTCTACTGATCGAGTTCCAGGAAAGGTTCCCAAGCTCCACAGAGAAACCCTGTCTCAAAAACCAACAACAACAACAAATACATGTGCCTACATATTACTTACAAATCCCCATATTGTTCATTTAAAAAATAAAAACACACAACTACTATTGTTATCATCAAAAGGAAACATCTAAGACAGATTACATTAACTTGAAGAGAATCTGCTTTCCATGCAGATGCCACTGGTGAGGGGCTTTTCCCCACTCTCTTTTCCTTAAAAGGCCACAGGGGTGTAATTTTAAAAATAGAAAATGGGGGAGGAAAGGATCTATTGTGGAACTTAAGAGTTCTCTTCCCCGATATGTTTTCTCAAAGAACTCAAACGGGCTTTAGCTTTCAATCAAAACATCCTTATTTTACTTGTCCTTAATATGCAGAGATTCACAAATACATCACTTCTCACTCCTCAGTTCTGACAAGTTGCCTCTCAAGTGATTAAGGATTTTCAGAAAAATATGAAACCACCTGGATCAACAAAATAGCCCTGGCCCTTTAAGCCATTTGATAAGAAGAACATAAATGATTGATGGGACTTCGAGAAAAGATTTGGCTTTTTGCACTCTAGTCATTTACTTATGCATGTGTCTATTTATTTATTTATGTTTTACAAAACACACTGAAGCCATCCTTGCTTGATGTCAAATTATATATTTGACTTTTTAACTAACTATTATGGTTTGATTCCTGCAGGTGCTCATAAATTTGTATCTGTTCATGGTCAGAAAACTCAAGTGCTCATTATTACATCTTTCAGACTAACATATTAAATGAGGCATGGATTCCACATTACAACTAAGTACATTCTTTCTTGGGCTCAAGTGTTTATAGTCCTGTTTCTAGGGCTAGTGGGTATTTTTCATCAGGACAAAGAGCTTCTGGAACAGAAACTCTCTAAAGAGAAGGGGAAAACTGAGGGGCACATCTTGGTTCCAGGCCAGTGCCCCAGATGCCAGGAATGAAACAGTCCTTTGGTTGTCTTCTGTCAAGGATACCTGGCCTGAAGCCTAAGTTCGGAGGCAAAGGACCACAGGTAACCATTGCAAGACTCTAAAAGCAGCTGTTCATCTGCAGAGTCTCCCACCCTGGGGACAGTGAGAGCCAGGCCATTACCGGCACTGACACTGAAGCATCAGAGCAGGTGCTGGTGGCAGCGCCCAGGACACTTGGAAGTCCATGGATCCTCTCACCTGCTACCTTGGGCCTGGAGCACCCACAGGCCACGACTGGACTACAAAGGCAGCAGGTGACAACTGAAGTCCCCATGCTTCCTGCTCTCCAGTAACTCAGAGCAAAGCAAAGGAAGGTGACAAAAAGATAGGCACGGTAGCTTGGTAAGCAGAAGGGTGCCATATCACACTGAGCCAGGTAGCTTTCACCTTGCAAATGAGCCACATCTGGACTACAAGCAGACACTGCTACTCAACACAGGTAGTGTTGTTAAGATGCGCCACAGTACCTCTCATATCAACTAGCCTGTCTAACACCACAAACCTCATGTGTAAAACAGAGAGTCTCCAACTAGTCAAATTCTTCTAAACGCTGAATTCATTTACATAGCTGTTATGATAGATAGCAGATAATAAGGGACCCATCAGTAAAGATGAGTTTAAGTAATGTTTCCTTTGGGCAGATATCCTTGCTCTAGCTTTACCTGCTGTGTTAACACAGGAAGTACGAGAAGCACAGGTAGGCTTGCACCATATTTTCTGACATTGTAACTTCAAATGTTCAAGGATTTTGCTTTCCATACTAATCACACAATCACATCATGAAGAAAATGTAACAAACTGCATTGTAAATATTGAAAATCACTAAGTAAATTTCAGCACATTTGAACTGTTTCTGGAATGACTATACATTGAAGCACTACATAATGTAACAGGAGACACATGTGAAAGCAGATTATCATTTTCTCTGTTGTTATTTGCTAATTATCCAAGATCTGGGGACGTTGTTCATATTACTATAATATATATGAAGAGAACAAGATGAAGTATTATTTTCCAAAATACAATAAATGGCACAGGTAATAGCTTTCTGTGCCTTTCTCTTTAATCATCTCCAGTGCTAGTGCTGCCTCCTCAGAAAGCATACATGTTTCCAGTAACATAATGTAAACACAGTCTCTTACTGGTGATTGTGGTATTTCTATGCCTCTGTGCAATTTTTAGATTCAAATGTCTATACCTAGATGCAACTACTAGGAAGTGGTTATAACATGAATGTGCTTTTGCAATTTTAAGATGAATCAGATTTGCCAAATACTGAAATTCATGATTTAATGGGTTTTTTTCCCATCTCAAAACATATCGTGTGTTGTGAACCTCATTTAATTTTCTCATACTGTGAGATGATTGGATCAGGTAGGGATCATAATATGAGCACTCTGAGGAGCCAGAAGAAACCTGTCAAATGAGTTTTCCCAACTGAAAGATGCTAGGGTCCTGAAAGAAGCAGGTGCTTGGCCCATACAGAGAAAAGGATGAATTTTGAGAGAGTGCCTCTGAAAAGTAGAGAGGGAGCAAACAGCTTTGGAGGAAAGCCCTTAGCCCACACAGCAGGAGAGACATCAGAGAGAAGGGGACCACTCCCTGGCTGGGATAGCAGTGCAGACCTCGAGTCACAGAATTCTGAAGAGGACAATCCACCAGGAACAGCCAGGTCCCTGGACCCCATGTTCAGTCACAGGCTGGAAAATGATCTGTGTGACATGCCATGCATACTTCAGGTTAGCTGAAAAGCATGTCATTTGTAAAGGGGGAAAGTTCTCTGAACTTGGTCAATTTATCCATATGTTACTTGTTAAATGATTTGAAGTCTCAAATATGCCATATTCCTCTTACAAAATAGGCCTCTAAACATTGCAATTATTTTTTTTCTATCACTTGAATCTTTAGTAATCTGCTTTTAACACTCTATATTCCACATAGAGATACTAGATTCCCACTTTTCCTCAGGTCCCAGCTAACCCAGGCATAAATTACCAGGACAAAGCCAACACTGGAAGTCAGTAGATATCCAGATATTTCTACTTACCAAAGAACTCCACACTTCAAGGCTAAAAGTAGCAACTGCTTATTCACTGATGACCATAATCTGGGTGAGTCTGTTTGTCTGGTGTTTGTGTTGATGACACTTTGTAGGCAGCTAGACTCACATTAGTGGCTTGAAGGTAATCAGTTTTGGACTCCTCTTCCCTTTCCTCAATGACAAACTCATTTTCAGAAACGGAAAAAGATCACAATTAGCCTCCCTAGAATTTAAAACACCATATGAAGGGGAGGAAGCATCATGATTACCCTAAAGCTTTGAAACAGGATGTGAGTGTGAAGGAAACAGCACTTTGTGGAGGCCAGGTAAGGAAGGGCTACTTCCTGGGAAAGCATTGATACTTTGCTCACTAATTTCTTGTTATTTTCTTTAAATTGTTTTATACTATTCCATTAAAATGAATTTTTTAACAGCAACCAAAAAATTTCTGGGTTGTTCCTGGGCAGGAACTTGACATTCTAATTCTCTAAAAGATTATATCAATGCAAAACAAGTTAATTCAAATGAACCTGTCAGTTTACCGAACAGGAAAACACCTCTCTAATGTATTCAAGTTAAGAAGATGGACAGAAAAAACAGCTACTTAATGAGATATCACACTTGCAGACCCCAGAAGCCCCAACTTTGATGCAGCGGCTTACAGGTCCTCACTGCCAATCCTAGTCACTTTTCTCACTCAAAGAGAGTAACTTTTCCATTTCCCTCTTTCCAGCTCCCTTTTGCAGATAGTGGCCAAAATCCTACACCTTCTTTGCAAGCCTGAGCTTGCCCAGCACTCTGGGCACTGCTCTTTGTCTCCTGGCTTCCCCTCTACTCCCCTGCTCTTCTTGCCTCCTTTTTGTCTCTGTCTCTCTCTGAAGCCTCCCCACCCTCTGCAGCTATGCACAGAATCCACAGATGAGTTTGTCGTTTTCTAATTCCAAATGCAGGCCTTTCTTTTTCTCATTGTCCCATCCTAGTAGTCACTGCCTAGATCTTCGGATTGCCTGTGCTATGAGTCTCCCATCCTCTCTCAAACTTCAATACAATTGTTCTCAATTTTTTTTCTGTACCCATTTTTTAAAAAATCTTTTATTAAAACCAAGAATCCACAGAAGGGACCCTGCGCTGTGATCCTGTTCAATGTAGGTCATTCTCCTGGAGCATCAGCCAAGACTGGAATCCAAAGAGGTTCCACTCTCATCCCAAGTTAGAACTGAGTTGGGGGTCGAGAGAGCAGGAACCACTGCCAGCTACCTAGGCTACTTTCTAACTCTTTGTGTGAACTCCAGGGAGGTGGTAAGCCATGTTATAGGTCAATTCAGGGGATCAACAAACTGAAAGTGGAAACTGCCAGGTATTTCAAAGCCAAGGCCCATAACTGGTATATCTCTATTCACCACAAAGGTCAAAGCAAGATGCAAGTTTATCTCCTGGAATCAAGAAGAGAAAATTAGAGTTCAATATTTGATAACAGGGGTAGATAATTGTTTGTGGCTAATTCTAATACACCAATGAGAAACATTGTTAACGAAAAGCATCAATCCCACGGGGTTTGGAAAAGGCAGAAGTGGGAGGGGAAAAAAAAAAACAGCACAAAACACACAGAAGGCACTATCATTGTCACAAGGAGCAGGTTCTACATCAGAAGCAGATGGCAAGAGCTCACAATTAGGTGGGTGTAGAGCTTTAGAGTCTCACTCTATAAAACTAAAGACTAGTTTCAGCCTTTAGTAGATAGATGATATGAGTGCTTTCATAGCCTCTGTCAACCTGAGCTTCCCTCACAGCAAGATAGGGTCTATAACACCTCAGGACTGTGTGAGAATCAAATGTGGTGACAGCTCTCTAGATGCAGGATCAGTTCAGTATAGAGACTAGAACATGGTTCATTTCTTCCCCTTTGGGAACTTTGGGAGATTATGAGAGTCATGTTAGATTCATTAATGTACTCTATTACATGGGGAAGAAGCAGAGTACAGAGGACCAAGTTTAACCTAGGCCTTCTTGTGTCTGTCTTATGGTTGAGAATTTACACATGTGGGGACCACAAGGTGCTGCAGGTATATGTGAGGCAGAGCTTGGAAGTCTGTGACATACTTAAAGAGCACAGTCATCTACATCAATGCTAAGAAGCACTGGGCTAATTATGATCCTAAGAGCTACCATTGATCTTCCACAGACCCAGAAGTCCTGGATGTGGCAGCCACCTTCTGCATCATTATATAGTAACTCAAATACTATCATTCACTTGCTCAAAAAGCTATCTGCAAGTGTCTATGGAAGTCCAACCAAAGGCAAACATTCTTTCCTGCATAAAATAGACCTTAAATCACGAATAAGATAAGCATGTTATATCACATGTGTGCCATTAAAATTGTTTCCTTATAACATTTAATATAATAACTATAACTGGAAAGAAAACATTTTACAATAGGTAAGAATAATTAATGGCCGCTGTGCGCAGCAGCTCAGGTCTATAATCCAGCACTTGGGGACTAACATTGGGAGGATTGCAGAGAGTTAAAGGACAACTAGGGCCACAAAGTGAGTTCCTTGCAAGCCTGAGTTGCAGGGTAAAATCCTGTCTAAGAAATATATATGTTTTAACATATATACCACAAATAGTGAACTTGGACACATTATAAAGAAAAGATGCCTAAAAGAATTCCAGCCACAATACTCACTTTCAGCAGAGCCAGAGCTGGAGGCTCAGCCCCCTGTCACTATACAATGCAGTGCCCTGAGAAATGCTATACAAACCACTGCCTTTATGCTATATCTTTAAAGCAACCCCACACAGCACTAAGAATAGAAAGGCACAATGGGAGAAGTTCACAAAATAAAACCCCAGTGATACCTCACAACAGGTATCTTTTTTCCTAGTCTTATGAGAAATGCTGGCACTCTGACTGTAAAATCTACTTGATCAGATGGGCTCAAAACATAGCTAGATATAAGATCTCCTACCAGTAATAAGTGAATGGATTCAGCTACTCAAAAAATAAAAAAAATCCATCCTTTCCCTCATCAATGAAGAAAGAAAATACTGACCTACAAAGGTAGTAGGATAATGAGCACAGTTACAAATAATGCCCCAGTCTCAGCATCACTAAATACACATATCAGAGCACAATTAATCCAGTTACACCCTGAGAATACAAAGACAAACCAGACATCTTCTACCTGGTTATGTTATAAAGGTCTAACAATAAAGAATATTGATTTTGTTTAGGAGTTCCTTTCTCCTAGGACAAATAAGCTGAAAAGCCTCATAAACAAAATGTTGCAATTTTGAACAAATGGAAAAGCTTCTTTGAATCGTATGTCAAACAGAGGTATGACAGAATGATAGGAAACTGTGGGGGCAAGAGAGGGAAAAGCAACTGTCATAAGGGGTCTGACAGATGCCCTTCACCAGCTGAGGTCAAGAACTCCAACACAGTAACAACATTTGCCATTAAGGCTGCTGACAAGAGTCAGTATCCCTTCCATGGACAGATATTTTATGTTAAAACAGCAGTGACCCAGGTGTAAAATCTCAATATACATGACCTTGGGTAGTCTCAATCCCTTCCCCAGATGTTACCTGAGAATCTCAAATAAAACTATACAGGAAAGATATCTTAGCTTCCTGTATGCCTGAGGGTTAGATTTGTCCCTTGTGAATTGCAATCCTAGCAGGTGCCCCTCAGAACTCGGGCAGTGATAAGATTAGAACCTCAAACCATACCCAAGCCCTACACACAACTAAAACTGATGGGTTCATTGAGAAGTCCCTCCAAGTTCCCAGGGCATTTTACTGTTTTCTGAGCACCTACTTTTCTCCTAGCCCTCATGAGTAAGCTTGGATTACAGATCTTCAATGAAGTCTCCCACAGTGCTTCATGAACTACCTTGTCCTGAAATTCTCGTCAGCCCTGAAGCTATGAATCTTGGTTCATCCAGAGACAAGGTCCCTAAAACTCTTGAGGAATTCCTCAGGCTGCTGAGTGGCAATTGTGACTACTTGACATGTACTCCAAATGCTGACAGTATTTAACAAAAATTGTGAAATTCATTTTGTTTTGTTTTGTTTTTCTTTTCTTGTAGACTACAAGTCACTTCACTAAAATCACTGGATTAGCATAGTTGGTCCATCACGGTGAGAGGATAGGCCCAAGACAAAGTAAATTTCTAGGCTCTATGACTCTACATTCATACTTCCTTCTTTAAATGTTATACTCCAAAGGTCCACATAAGCATCCATGGTGCGGGGGGGGGGGGGGGGTCAATTTGGTCCATAATCTGAACCACCATAAATTATTTAATTAATACAAATTCCATATATTTGGAAATACAAAGAAGTACTACTTTATCCTGAATTGGTCCTCATGAAGTCAATAGTCTTCATTATCTTCTCATATTTTTAATTAAAAAAATCTACAGAAAAAATACATATTGTTTGTAACACACAAGGAATGCAAACTCAAAGGTCACATACAGATAAACAGTACAATTTTAGAAATGAAGAAGTCAGTGAAAATATGGCTTTAGAGGTGATAGAGACAAAAAGAGAGGTAAGCAAAGTCACATAAGGGACCAGGAGGAAATCTTGGTGGGACAGATGCTGTGGCATCGATGTGTTACATTCGTTTATGCTTTGGAATATTACTTTACCTGTGTAAAGGTGTGTTACAATTGTTTAATAATGTAAGGACATGTGTTTAATTATGTAAAGACATGTTGCATTTGTTTCACCTTGCCTGTCTAAGGCACTGATTGGTCTACTAAAAAAGTGAGTGGCCATTAATGAGGCAGAGAAAGGACAGATGGGGCTGGTGGGCAGATAGAACAAATAGGAGGATAAACCTAGGCTCAAAGAAAGAATGAGAGAAGAAAGAGGAGGAGAAAATGAAGCCAGAAGCCAGGGAGTCACTGGCCAGCAAAAAGGAGAAGCAGTGAAACTAAGATATACTGAAGAATAGAAATATAAAAAGCCCCAAAGCAAAAGGTAGACAAAAAGAAACAGGTTAATTTAAGTTAAAAGGGGGTAGCCAGGAATGAGCCTAAGCCAGGATAAGCATTCATAATTAATAAGAAATCTCCCAAGTCATGATTTGGGATCTGGTTTCTGTCCCAGAAGAAAAGACCTGGTATAGGCAGAAGTTCAACATTACCTGTACTTTGATGGCAAGGGTACAAGTCTTTTATATGAAAAATGGTATAGAACTAAGCACACTCCTAGAAGAGCACACAAAAAGTAGTACAATCAGAGCATGATATATCAATGTCATCATTGATTCAGTGATTTATGATAGATGGAGAAATTAGGAAAGGGTTCATGGAATCTGGACATAGTAAATGTACATGAACCTACAATTAATTCAATAAAAATTGTAAGTAAAAATAAACATGGAGACATCATTTCATAAATGCCCCAATGTTGAACGTTATAACTAAATGATATTTGTGCACACATGAATAAGAAATACAGAAGTGGAAAATAAGGAGAAGAATGTTTTAAGAAAATAACGTGGTGAGTACTCATTATTGCTTACTTAATAAAGCACTTAGAAAATTAAATAAGACAAAAAATACAAAAGAAGTAGGCATGGCCAGCTGTATGATCTGTTACTCTATGCTCATTTCCACATTTGCACTTGGAAACAACATGTTGAACCAAATTTTCACAGCACCTACATCTAGCCAAGCCCAACCTTGTGTTTAAAACAGAAGCAATGCTGTTAAAATGACTCACCCTCCGAACCATGCACATGACTCCAGTGAACACCAATGAAAAAGTTTAAATACGGTGGCATTAATTATGAGGTGAAAGAGAAGAAAGGAAAATTAATTACAGGGTATGTAAGACTGCAAAGGATCAAAGGACATTTTAAATGTCAAGGCTTTTGTTCAGGTCTCTCTTTTAATATGGTAATGAGGACTAAAAGGCACCCAAGTAGGAACAGAAGGCCTGGGGAACATCCCATCTGTAGATATCTTTGTAGGACAGGAGTCTACAAGAGCTTGTGCCTTCTTACCAGGGCTGCCCATTGATTCATCTGACCACCAAGCTTCGTTGAATAAAACCAGAGTTACTCAGAATTGCCTGATGATCATATGAATTCTATCACTAAGATAAGCTTGTGGCCTAGCTTACATGAGACACATAGTTTGTACAAACTATTCAGACACTGCCATTAACAAGATTCCTTTCCCCCTTCAGACTGTTTAGACAAGACTTGTTAATAGCCACTTTATCTGTCAGGGATACAGTTTATATGATTCCTTTGAACTGTGCTTTCAGCCCAACCACTATGGCCCAAGCTCAGCATTGATCAGTGGAAGGGAACTTGCCCCAAGAGACAACAGAGTGGGTCAATCACTTTCTTAAAACAAGCTATGTCTATGTCAATTTAAATTAAAATGTACACTTTTCAGTACCATCATCTAACCCTAGACCCAGACTACAGATGTAATCAGAACAGGTAATGAGTGGGGGGGGTTGTTTGGGGTTTTTTTGTTCAATTTTCGTTTGTTTGCTTGCTTGTTTGTTTTTGTCTTTATAATTTTACCATCTCAAGTATCTATTACAGTAATAAAATATTTTTTAAAAACATGGGATATAATACACCACACAGTAAGAGGAGATGTTTGTTAGGGATTAAAGGGGAAAGAGAGTTGTTTAAGTTCCAGAGTTCAGACAGGAAGAGGCTGCAAGCTGCCACAATGGAAACAACTCCTTGCAGGCTGTCAGGAAATACCTACTTAAGGAGCCCACAGCAGAAGGGCTTCCTGAGGAATGAACTCCTCCTGCCTGTCAGAGAAAGATGCACACAAACGGGGTTTAGAGCGGATAAGAACTTGTCTACCCTCGTGGACAGAAGAGCCTTCAGGACTGTTCATGTGAGTGGTTTCCTTAAGTTGACAGCAAAAGTCAAGACGGTGGTTTCAAAGGCAATGTAAGGAGAGAGAGAGAGAGAGAGAGAGAGAGAGAGAGAGAGAGAGAGAGAGAGAGAGAGAGAGAGAGAGGAACTTGCTGCTTTTAAGAAAGGAGAGGAGACCACTAAGTCTCTTCTAGCTTTTCTAATTCCATCCATGAAAACACCCCAAACACAAACACACTTTGCTCCATCAGCCTGAGAAGCCTGCTCTGTTGATGCAAAGTAGCCCTATTCTACAAGAAAAAAATCATCTGAGCTATTATCAGAATTTTACAAGGAAAAGCCAAGCTACTTCTGACTTTTAAGTGGGAATTTTTATATATTTAATATATAGGTTCTGGCTTACTTGACATACAAAACACTGTCAGTATGGTGAGAGATTCGTTTTTGTTTTGTTTTCTATTGAAGGTAGCTAGGACACAAAGCTTTCCTGGACCTTCTCTCATCAGATTATGAATTCAAAGGTACATCAAAAGGAGGAAATACAGTTGCCACCTAAGTCAGGAATAAAAGATGGAAGCCATCTTGGACCCAGTATGCTTGCTAGCCTGGTTTGGGTTTTGGCACACCTTTTCTTCAAAAAAAAAATAATGTTGCTTGGCTATTAGCTTTGTTTCCATGTTACTGTGTGTGACACTAAAGACACTTCGATTCTAACAAGGTCAGTCCCACTTCTTATATAATATAATAAGTGTCTTTCCTTTGATCTTTCATTTTAGTTCTGTAGAAGCTCAGGTCAAATAATCAAGACTTTAAAACATATTCCTCTTTCCTCTACCAAAGCCTGTAGCAGGAAAACAGACAAGCATGAAAGACTGAAACAGGCAAGCATGAAGACCAAAACAATAAATATTATATATTGTCTTATTTTTATAAGTTTTAAATAAAAATAGATACGCCTTACAGCTTAGTGACAATAAAAAGGTGAAAGTTTTTTTTATCAGTTCTTGCTGGAATTCCTGCACTCCTGAAACAACAGTGGAAGGTGTCTGAGGGATGGCAGTACTACTCTTACCATGTAATTCACTTCCTAACGTAGTGCCTCCCTATGAGCAGGCCAGGGGCAGATAGCAGTACATGTAAGGTGCTATAAACAAGCTGAATTCAAAAGATTCTGCAAAATGTCACATCACCATAGACAGCTATCTACTCAACCTTTCTATAATGTTACTTATGAGCATGCCAAGAAGATCCATTTAAACTTCAAGGTTATCCTTTTGTTCATAACATTGACCCTATTTCCAAAAGAATTCTACAATTTGTTTGAAGCTCATGTCTGTTACTTTGTGTCCTCAACCTAAAGCTGAAACTATTCAAGTTAATCATAGATACCACAATTTGCTTTGCCAAAATAAAGAATCCATGCTTGTAACCTGGTATGTAGCATTGCTTTATCAGAATCAATTCCTAGTTATGTAAATTAGTTATAAAATGACCCTAAAAATAAAAAAAACTATAGCACAATTAGTTTTAGCAAGTACTTCAATTTGCATATTTTCATAACTACTAATTTCCCCATCAGAAACAGAAATGAACGAAATAAAAGTAAAAATATAAACTATGCGGAAACATGCATTTCTCTATATTGTGACTGAAGGATTTATCCAAGTAGGTTCCAGTCAGTTACTGTGTTTCAGACAAGACACATACCTGAAATGATCAGTGGCAAATCCAGCTGGCTCTTACAGATAATCTCAGAAAACTGTCGGTTGCCAAGTAAATTAAAGTGATTCATCAATGTCATCACTGTCTCAAAAACACAAGCTTGGTGATCAGGTGGATGCAGAGCACAGAAAACGTGCCAGATGTGCCATTTATTTTGAGATAGGATACACACTTCAAATGTTGTGAGACCTATCAAGTCTAATTTTCTTTGTTTTATTGTTAAAAATGATTTTTATTAAAATATCTAAGAATGGTAGCTAAAGTCGCTGAAAATAAAACCATATTAAATATCCTAAAAGAAAACCACTTCAAATATCCTTAACCATTTTCTACATTTCCCTCAAAGTTAAGCACAACTTAATAAACTTGAAAGGATTTCCTGTGTAGGAGAAAACAAGTCACATGACTTTCAGTCAGAAAAAGATTCTCATGGGAGAGTGAGGTTAACATCAGCAGCACTGTGCATATATATGACATGAGTGCTGCAGTGGTTGTTCCAGTTGCTTCTCTGATGTAATAAACATCTCTGACCCAAAGCAACTTGAGAAAAACAAAAAGGTTTATCTGGCTTACAGGCTACAGTTCATCACCGAAGAGCTCAAGGCAGACCTGGAGGCAGTAACTGAAGCAAAGGCTATGGGGGAATGCTGTTCACTGGTTTGCTCTCTATGACCTTGCTCAGCTACTGTTCTTACATGGGTCAAGCCTCCTGCATCAATTAATAATTAAGAAAATGCCTCACAGGCATGTCTACAGGCAAATCTGATAAAGCCAATTTTTCAATTGAGATTTCTTCATATATATATATACATATATATATATATATATATATATGTGTGTATATATATTTGTGCATGTGTATTAGATTCATTTATATTGTTTTATTGTGTACATGTTTCACCTGTGTGTGTGTGTGTGTGTGTGTGTGTGTGTGTGTGTGTGTGTGTGTGTAAGCACATCATGGGGTTCCTGTTGCCCAAGGAGGTCAAAAGATGCCAATGGACCTTTGGATTTAGAGTTTGTAGGTGGTTGTGAATCATCTACACTGGTGCTGGGAACCAAATCCAGGGCCTCTGCAAGAGCAGCAAGTGTTCTTAACTGCTGAGCCATCTCTCCTGCCCCCAAACTAACCTCTTTTTAATATATTCATATATATTGTTCTTATTAGTCTCACTTTTTATTGTACTTTGTTTTGTTTTGTGTACATTAAGACTCTGTTTGGCATTGCCAACCCCCCTGCCAATTCCATGCAATAGCCCATGAAGCAGGAAGTCAGGATCAGGTGAATTTAGGAGTTACTAGAATTTATTCTTAGCATGTAGTTTTCTTTAAAAAAAAAAAAAACACAGTTCAATCCAGATTGCTTTGTAGTAACTTTAATCAAATGTCACAACTTCTAAAAATTGTCAGCAGAAATCTCTTTTACAAATGGTTTCTGGATTGAACACTTACTGTGCCCTTAAACACAGGTCTTCTGACTGGCAGTTGGTAACTATAAATCCTCAGGATGACCTTTCTGCATGTAAACACCTTCAAATACACTAACAATCACTTGGGTAATGGAAGCTCATGAACTCCAACCATAGGTAGTAAGTCATTGACACTCAGATCTTACTATTTACAAAGAAAACATTACACTAACACCTGCACACTAGAGATGTGTTTCTCCACTTTATGCATTTAATGAAGAAACCAGTCACTTGGGAGAGGAGAGAGAGAATCCTGTGGGGGCCAGGAAACTCATCCAGTCTGGAAAAGCCTTCATTTCTGCATTTCTAAGGCGCTTGTAAGGATGAGGCTCAGCTGACTCAGGGACCTCGTCTGATTCAAAGAGGAAGTCTGTGTTGTGAAAATCCTTTCTGTTCCTTTGCACCAACTCACTCATTTCCTTTCAGGAACACAGAGTGACTCCACAGAATGCACACATAGACTCACATACAATGCACAGCTTCTGTCTTCGGAGCCTGCTGAACCAGGCTCAGCAGTTATTTATAAAGAAACCTTTATAAATAACTTGGTCACCTGTCACTTGGCCAGGCTGCATCTCTTTCTCCATCCTCTCTCCTACTTTATCTTCCCCTATTTCATCTGAAGCAGAGCTACTGTTGGGCCCAAAAGTGCCACAAGAGCTGCAATATTTAATCCCCACTTACTGTTATATCATTGTCAGGAATGTGAACTCATCAGGAATTGCCTGACCTGCTATTATAACCAGTATGGTGGTCACCATTTATCCACCAGTACCTAATGCAGTTTTCTCTATGAAACACAGGAGAGAAGAGTAGTACATTTCAGGACACGCTCACCACTGGCATTATCCCAGATTATCTCATGAAATTCAGTAGTGAGGAAAATCTGGTGGTCTCTACCATAGACATACTGCTAAAATGTTGAACTGCTAGTTACAAAGATAGACTGTTAATTTAACACAGTGACCATGTGAAAGTATTACTGGATATTTTCTAACTGCAGCTATATACTTCTTGAAATTCACACAAGTCAGCTTACAAAGAAACCTTTATAAATAACTTGGTCACCTGTCACTAAACTTGCTTACTACAATGACGACAGGAAGTGGTTTTCTTTTCTATAACCAAGTAGGTCAAGGACATCATTCTCGCAGTCAACATGCTTAAGAACTGCATGGATCTGTGAGAGTTTCTACATGTTCACTCAACTGAAAGATGGCCTGAGGCTGCTTTTAAAAGAAAGACTACACTTAGCCTTTGTAAAGGAGGCTACAACGTCAATTGTCAACCAAGGTGATTCATCTGCTGAAACCCACTCTTAACCCATTCCTAGGAAACAGCACACATTCCTAGAAAAACCTGGCATGCCTTCTCATCATTTTCAAATAGCCCATTTCTTTTGATAAATTTCTATTCATTTCCATTTAGTGTGAAAAGGAAAACACAGCACTCAGGATGCTCCTTTGTGGCACATTTCCTACGAGCTTTTACAAGTAGAAGTCTTACTCATATTTCTTCACTTAATAACAAATCTGTCAAAAATTTTACATAACTATGCAATGAAACACACAAATTGAAACCTAAACAGGGACGCTCTGTTAGAAGGCAGAAAATTGGAATAAAATAAAAGGTAACACTCCTGGCAGATTATCGTCTGAGCCAATCTAGTGCTCTCCGGACAATGCAGTGTGAGATTAACATTAAAAGGCGGTGGATTCCTGTAGGAGAGCCTGCCAAAGTGCACCTCTAAAGGCCAGTCAATCAAAAACGCCACATAATTGGTCTAATTCTGAATTTACTCTCACCTGGGACTGGATTAGTCAGAATCCCAATAGCTACCTATTAGAGCCACTCGCCTGGCTAATTTCACAGTGAAAAGCTTCCTCGGGACTCTTACCTGCTTTCCATTGCCTTGTAATAACCTAGCAACTGAAGGCCAGAAACTGTTTTAAAAGAGCTGAAATGAGTACTGGCCATCTGCTTTTGGAAACGTTATTTCTTTATCTCTAAACGATCCATACCTTAGACAAGCCCCAGCCCCCAGCGAGTCTGAGATGCTCTCCTGCAGCCCCACTCACCCGTCTCTGAGGCACCTGAAAGATATGGCCATATTCTTTCTTCTCCCTTCACACTTCCATAGCCTCACATGACTGCTGTCACATTACATGTGCCACACATTAACTAGCCCCTACTCCCCTACAGAGGGAAAGAGTGATCCCTGGCACACACTAAGTCACATACACTTGGCCTCCTGCCTCGGTTACATAGATAAGTTCACAAATGTGACCTATGCCTGCTTCCCCACAGCTGAAGGCCGTCACTACCATTGGAAACCTTTAGAAGGAGGCACCTTGTGTGGTCTGGGTGGACAGGACTTTCTTCCAACTCCCAGTGTGCTGCATGTTGGGGCATTAGTCACTGTCTGGCCTAAAGGATATTTGACATATAGTCCCCTTTCTTCTGTTGCACCTAATGGTTTCCTCTCTACTTCTGTGTGTGTTCCTTTAAACTTACAGTCTACCTCCGAACATGAGAATATCTATAAGCCTTTTGGTAAAACATGTCAAAAGTGAAGTTGGTATGATTAAAAATTGAAAAGATTCGATTTTCAGATATTTCTATCATCTTCAGGTTAATAAAATATTTTCATATGAAAATACTGTAATTATTAGATACTTAAAATCCCATGACAAGTTTAATAAACAAAATCAATTTGTATGTTAATAGGATTAGCAACTCAAACAGATATAGCAGTGTTTTGAAAAAAAAAAAAGCTTGGTGTCGTTGTTGAGAGTATGTAAGAATTCAGACATGCCTATGTCTTTGCTTGTAATTTCAATCTCTGTCTATCCAATATTTCGGTTTATAGAGACAAAGCAGAGTCTCCACAAAGGTGCCAGATTTGATGACACAGCCTGAGTCAGTAAGAAATAAGAACTGTCTTCAAATAACCTGATAGCTGATTTTCGGCTGATGTCTGCGTTTGTACTTGACATTACACTAGGGCTGTCCTTTCTCCACAAAGCGAAAGTTTTCTTTCAAATCTCAAATTATTTGATATTGTGTTTATACTTCTTTGTATTGCTTATGGATGTGCTCAAGTCTCTGAAGAAAGACCTTAATTCTCTCAATTCATCAGTAAAATTCTATAATACATTTCCAATTACAACTTTATTATCTAATATTCTTTTTTCATCAGCTATAGAATGGAATTAAAATCCCTAGGGTAACCTTTATTGAATGATTGCCATCTTACAAACAGGCCATAAGAACATCCTCAACCACCAGCTGCTCATCAACATGGTCTGAGTTGAACTGCTCTTTTCTTAAGGCTTAGCGGGCCTTCATGCTGTCTTTGTTATCAAATAGAAGGCAATGGAGATACTATAATCACAACTGTACCTCTCTTCCTAAATGCCTGTGAGCAATACTTAGAAATCTCCATTCATCCATCCCTAGCCAGACATGGAGCACAGACTTATAGTCCAGCACTCTAGAAAAAGATGCAAGACAATTACAAGTCCAAGGTCATTCTCAGCAGTATAGTAAATTTGAGGCCAGCCTAGGATACATGAGATCCCGTCTCAAAATAAAGAGAAAAAAAAAAGACTTCCTTCTTAAATATAAGTGCATCTGGCTTCAGTAAAAAGCACCTACTGTTGTGGGAGAAGGATGCGGGGATTACAGGACTAACTGCCATGGCTAAACTAACATGGAATGTTGGTAGACCATGCCACATAGGACCAGCAATCAACAGAGTTCAGGTTGATTAAACTCACAGGTTTCCCAGCATGTAGACTGTAAAATTCAGAACTTAAGATTATCACACAGGAATATTTTTAAATCTTCTAAGAAGCAGCTTAAAAAGAATGATTGTATTATACTGATGGAACGAAAATTTGCTAAATATCCAGCCACTGTGTCATGTTATTGTGCAAAAGAAAATGTCTATGTAAGTGTAATGCTTGCTAACATTTAATAGTGCATTTAAGGAACATTTCAAAACCTAAATGTGTGAGAATACACATAAGAATCTTAAATAAAGAAAGATACATCTCTCCCAAAGACAATGCAGTTATCATAGACTATCTGAATAGTACAAGGACATGATCATGAAAACAAAATGATCTTTACCACAAAGAGTAATAGAAAGACAAAAAAACTCATGTGAACTATTTCCACTCTAGAATATTGATGTAATTATCTTTATTAGTCACTGAATTATAAAAAGTATCCTTATTCATATGTGCATATATTTTCATTATTTGTGAAGATCATGAAAAAATTTGGGAGGTTTCCTTAAATATTACTTTGGTGAAGTGGCTTATTTTAACAATGAAAGTATGATTGAATATCACTTCCCTACTAAACCCAGTGCATGACCTGCATATGAGCTCCATGACCAAGGTTTTTCCCTATCAGCATCCTTTACTTTTTTGACCATTGTCAAAGGCAAAGATATAACAATGTAGTTAAAGATCTTTATTTTGTAACTAAAATAGACAGAATAGAATAGATAAACATTAGAATGATATGCACAGACTAGGTTGAACTTTTAGATATAAAAAGACTAAAGAAGACAAACAAAACCAAATTTCCATTTCAATGTCAAAACCAGAGCAAAACCAGAGCAACAAAATAGGCGACTCAAGGTTATGGGTTTAGAGGGACTACAGCTATGGTCATTCATGTCAATTGAAACTGGCCTATTTGGGAAACTTTGTCTCTCTTATTTCTCAGAAAGCCAGAAAACAATTTTGTATTGGTGACAGGGAACCTCAGCAGTGGTGTCTGCCTTCTGCTTACCAGTCTGGTCTGTTGTGGCTCATAATAGGAACTTAGTCCAGAACAATAGTCTCCCAAAATGTTTACATAACAACACTAATGGTCAATATCAGAGTGGAATGTCTTCTATAAGGTTTTAGATTCTCTACTCTTCTAAAACTACTGCTTCCCACTATCATATAGTTGTGAATTCTGCTGTCTCCATGTATTTAATTTGCTTGAAATACTTGAACACAATTAGCTCTAATTGATGAAGATGGAAATGATTTGAATGTCAGATTTCCTCTTTAATAAACAGCACCCATGCAATCAGCATACTACTTAGTTCTTTTAAGACCTCACTACTTAGTTCTTTTTCTGCAGATTTTCTTTTCAGAGTTCTATGCAGTAGCTACTGATTCTTTTAGAACAATTTGAACATAAAATATATTGAGGCATAAACCACTTGTCCACAGATAAAAATTGCTGAAGCAAACAGAAAATATCTGCACTTATTCCTTGTTGAGGAAGGACTTTTCACCTACACATCTCTTTAATCATTGGGAAGAGTGGGAGCAGAGAGCTTGGAAAGGCAGAGGAGGAATTCTTTAGGTAGCAGTAACAATAATTAGGAGGCCCAGTTATTTACTATATTAACACTATGGCATGGATAACCACCAAGATCATGAGAAAAGCTGCAGCAATTTTAATTATAGACAAAAATGAGTGGGAGGAATTACAACTGTACAAACATCAACCCAAAATCAATAGTGATATCTTTTGGTTCGATTCCAAAGATTTTTTAAAGGACAGAATTGCCACAATGATTGAAGATTAAGCCTTAATATGATGAATATTTTAAATTGCACCATAATGATTTTTTAAATTAAAAACACTAACTTTATACCATGAGTCTAATTGTTCTGAAGGCATTTAGATTGGAGCAAAAGTGCTGAAGTGTAACCTGTCACAAAATAAAGGAAAACTGAATTTTTAATTATTATACAAAACATGCCTTTATTGTATATTCTATTTTCTCAAATAAAATGAAGGCTGTCCTAGGATCGTACTCATTGGATCATGAGATACCAGTATTGTACTCTAGGCTAGGATACTTTTTGAAGAGTGCTTTGCACCAGGGGACCCTTTTTTACTCTAGACACAGAAAATTCAAAACAGAACATGCCAGGTTTCCATCAAAGCAAGCAAGCTGCTATGGTCAGAATATCACCTTTCTCCTTCCTTGTAGAGCTAGACTGTACACACCCATCATCGGCACCCTCCACTGCTCAATGCCAACCCTGAGTTCCTCTCACCCAAAGATCTAGCAATGCCACTCCCATTGAGAGGGTGCTAGGAAGCAATCCAGTGTGTCGACTTAAGTGTGCTTCCCATTGGGTTACAAGGACCCTTAGTGCCATTCCTTTCTGGATTCACAGCTGTTTTAGTGGCTGGGTTTCCTGACCTTTCTGCAGTGATAAGAGGCAGTAAGGAAGAGCAGACTATCCTAACAGGCACTGTGGTAGGCACACATTTCAGAGGCACAAAGAGGCCCCAAGAGAAAGTCTGAAAAGACAAAAACATGAGCTCTGAGACCAGTCTCCAACAAACACTCACATTTACTGTCAGTACTGAACCTGAAAAGAATACATCATAAGGAATAATCAAATACTTGACAACAAACAATGAAATAGAATAGTTAGCCTACATGGAGCATACCTCCAATGATCATAGCTATTTCTACAGAAAGGTTACAGGCCAGCACCTTGTGAGAATCAAGTAATTATGCATTAAAAGTAAGGGTGAAAAATGTCCAGTCTCCGGTAACTTTTTTGAAAATCATTTCAAAATCAGTGAACAATCAAACACACACTGCAGATATTCCTGGGCTTTTGTATCTGATGAATAGTTAATGAGGTACAAACAAAGTATTGTGCCTATCATTTATCAATTTACATCAGCCATTAGAAATCACAAATGCAGCTGTGGTTCAGGAAACTGCATTTCCATAGATGAAAAGATAGGTGGTAATTTCAGTGGATAAATGAATAAATGTCATTATCTAACTGATTGTGACAGGCTATGTAATTAGAAAGATACAATTAGAAAGCATTCCTAAATCCTGGAAATAGTGATAAAATGCTCCTCAAATACGTCTAATGCAGACCCATGAAAGCACAGCAGACATTAGAGCAGTGCTTTCATGAACACCCTCTGTAAATAAGGCATCAGGTTCATGAGTGTTAGCTGCACTGGGGAGAAAAGGAGACCCTATTTCATGCCAACAAATAGAGGAAGACTTAAGCAAAGCCCAAAAGGTATATATCTAAGGAAATCTGGTATGGGAAGGGCCCCTCTCCATAGACATGCAGGGTGAGTCAGGTTTGAGCACATTTAAGCCAAAAGGTTCTGTGTTTGAGTAATATCTTGAGGCACTATTATTCCCCTGACTGCTTTTGATTTGGTTCAAAATCAAAAGTGTTCCTAGCGGAAAGAGTAAATGTAACATTTTTATTAGAACCTCCTTAAGTGACATGGCAACCTTTCCTAATCATAATTGGAAGTAAGGCATAAATTAGCAAAATGTTTAATGGGTAACATAACTCTTTTCATTAAATCATTTCAAAATCTACCATTCCTCTTCTCTGCTAGATATTTCCTCCTGAAGACACAGATGCTTTAAAGTTCAGGACACAGAAGAAGTGCCTATGCCTTTCACCTCCTATTGACCCAGACTTTCTCTAAACATCTGTGATTGCAACCTCTTGCTAAATTACTCAGTACTCTAGCCTCCAGCCATTCACTGACAAGTAAGTGTATCTAGTTCAAGATGAGATGGGCTAAAGGGTTATGCACTGTGGATTTCAAAAACTAAGCATCAAACATTTAAATGTTTGCAACCTTATACTAATCATTAGTTGCAACCATATTTTAGATAGAGCAGATAGAATACATTGATAGAATTGTTTTTTGCATATTTATGTTTACTTTGTAAAATGCAGCCAAAGTTTTAATTTTTTAAGGGAGCAAAGCTGGAGGAAGGCTCAGCATTTAAGAACTGTTCTTTAGTTCCCAGTACCCACAGATTCCCAACTACCTGTAACTACAGCTCCAGGGGGTTCAGTAGCCTCTTGCAGACTCTGTAGGAACCCAAACACAGGTGGCACATATAAACATAAGTAAAATTTAAACATAAATATTAAAAATGTAACATCATTACTAGCAATCTTAAAATCACAGATGATACCCATTTTACTAAATTATATACTGTCTTGTGCTGAATGTGAAATGACATGTTAATTTGTTTTCTTTACTTCTTCAGCAAATTCTTTTAGAGTAAGGGAATACAATCTACAAAGACTCCAGAAAGGGTTGTGCAACTCTAACGCAGTTATATATGCTTATGTTTTTAAATCACACAGAAGTTATTGCTTAATTGCCTTAATTGGCACAGTGGGCTCTTGAAGCTTATCATCTACTAAGGGAATGGTGAGTCAGGGTTGCCAAACCTGTTTCTGCAATCCAGGCTCTCCACCACACAGGCTAACAACTGCTTCACTGAGGCAGGATGACAATGTTTTGGCTAATGATCTTTTCACATTCCTATCATCTTAGAAGAATTATGTTTTCTTCTGGGGTAAAAGCAATTTGATGAAAGTAAGTCACACTCTCAGTCTCTCACTATGACAGGAGGTAGACTCTGTACTCTAAATGTCCTATATGGATCAACTATTTTTTTCCTGTAGTTTAAGTGTATTCAATGTATTTCTGACGTAATCCTGTTATAATTTGGGGAACATCTACACAAAAATTTATTTGGCAATGTATAGAAGATCTTACCAATATAAGACTGGATTTCACAGGCCTTCCTAATCAAATTACTTTTTATTAATATACTAAATATATGTTCAGGCTATTGATAAAAATTTTTTAAACTTATTTATTTTTGTATTGAGAGAGGCAATATGCCATGACACAACTCTGAATGTCAAAGGACAACTTTCAGAACTTGGTTTTCTGCTCTACCATGTGGGCGCCGGCGTTTGGACTTAGGTCATCAGGCTCTGTTGCAGGCTCCCCTATCTACTGGGCCATCTCACCAGCTCACTTGATGGACTCTTAACATACCTGTTCCCTAAGATTACCTTCAATTTATAGCAAAGAGTGTTAAGAATCTAGAATCATGCTTGTTCATGAGCAAAATGCACTACTCTGCACTTTATATCCTTTTCTTGTACCTCAAAAACCTTCTAATTAAAAAATAAAAATATCAAATCAATAATAAGGTCTGTGTAGATCCATATACCATTGTGGATTAAAAATACTGAAGACGCTAACCTGTTCAGGAAAACATATGATAGTAAGTCATTAATTCTATAATCTTCAGTAGCATTTAAGGGGCAGTCTGAGAGAGACTTAAGTCTGAGGTAGCAAAGTACTGTTTACCTTTAGAAAGGTTTTAGGTGAGCATTGATCCTGAGACATGGACTGTGGCGAGGTGTCACAGTATGCCATTAGAATTCCGTTTCAGGGATAGGGTGATTAGAAACATGTTACCCAAAGTCAGAAAGAGAGTGGGCAGCAGTGCATATTTAGCATGAAAAATACTGCACTGAAATGAGACACCTATGAACCTGAACCTAATTCTCTCACTTCCTTGCTGTAGGCAGACTGATAAAGTGACTCTGAGATTGTGTGTGTGTTTGTGTGTGTGTGTGTGTGTGTGTGTGTGTGTGTGTGTGTGTGTAAGGGGGAAGAGGTAAATAGCGAGTTTTGTGATTATTTTAATTCCTATCAAAAAGTATAGAAATGAAAGAAATTTATAATCAATGTCACTAATTTTAGAAGTGCCAAGAGCTGAAAATTCAGTAGTTGTGAAGAAAGATTTTATGAGGCGGGCTAAATCTGAATAACCAAACTCGTGCTATCACATTGTTCCCTGTGACAGTCACCTTTATCTTCCCTGAAAAGTGCAGAAAGATACCAGGTGGGAACCTTTAGTTGAGCACTGTTAGGCTTGTATAAATTGTTTTACTATTTTTAATTTTTATGAGAATTATGTGTATTGACAGGTGTCACATGACATTTCAACACAAGCATTCAGTGTGCAGTTAGCATAGCTTATCCCCTCCCATAATTCTTATCACTTATTTCTTTGGATTGACAATTTCAATATCCTATCTAATATCTATTTGAGGATGTTTAATGAATGAACTGGTGGGTGTGAACCAGAGTTGTCAGTTGTTATCATACTGTGGAACACAAGAAAAATTACCTTCTAACCAACTGCCCTATCTCTTCATCTCTTTAATCCACCCCAACTATTCTGTCATTCTCAGATGGGCATTTACCTGAAAACAGTCATCTTTGTGTGCCTGACTTAACTCATTTAACCCAATGTCCTTTGCTTCCATTCATGCTGTTGTAAGTTGCAGGATTTTAGTCTCTTTACTCCTGCAAAGTAAATGACCCACTGAATAAACATCCCACCGTTTCTTCATGTGTTCCTCCTCTGATGGACACTCAGAATGGTTTTGCTGTGTCTAAAGCCATGCCATCTGCAGAGGCATGCTGTTGCCTCCTTCTTTGCTTTTTGACTCTATCCATTTCTTTGTCTTGCCTCACTGCTCTGCAAAAGTGTCTCAGTAATGTACTGAGCAACACTGATGAAACTGGATGTCCTTGTCCTGCAACTGGCCAGGGAGGAAAGGATTCAACTTCTCTGTACTCACTATGACACAGGCTACTGGTTTGTCATGAACCGACTTGAGGGTCCTAAGGTGTGATCTTTCTGTTAACAATTGCCTTCAAGTTGTATGATGACAGGGTGGTAAATTCCATCAATTGGTTTTCTGCATCTATTGATGTAATCCCATTTTGTACTCCATTCTGCAGAAGCATCACGTGTACTGATTCATATGTGGTGAGCTACCCTTACATCCCTTGTAAAAACCCCACTTGATCACTGGGGTTTATCATGTCATATCCTGTTGGGTTCTGTATAATAACTGTTTCTAAAGGGTTTGCACCTGTGTTTATCTGGGATCCTTCCTTCTTTCCTCTCATTTTCTTTATTATATTTTTAGGTTTCATTGTAGCTGCTGTCCTGCCCTTGTTTGATCTTTGTATGATGACAGTTTTTACATTCTGGAGAAGAGACAGGGCGTTTCCCCCTCTTTCTAATTTTGAAGTAGCCTGAAAAGACTTAGCACTATTTACTCTTCACAGTTTAATCAACATTATCAGGGAAGCCACAAAGTCACACTTCTTTGTTGACAAACTGCTTCCTAACTCAGCATCATCATTTGTCATTGTTTAACCCAGGTTTCAAATTGCCTATTGCTAAGCATTGGTAGCTGTTAGATAACCATTTCCTCCAATTGTAAAATTCCCTCCTGGAGGGATCAAGGAGACTAAGGAAACTTAGCAAGTTACTAGATGCACAAAGCTATGCCCCTTGGTTGTATAAGCAGATCTAACTAATGGGAACAGGAGAGTCTCAGTCGGCTAAGGTGCTGCAAGCTATGGAGGGATTCATGAGTCATGGCCCAACCCCAGTGGACTTTGTGGTAATAATTCAGCTGCTTTTGAAACACTCGGCTCCTGTAAGTTGCCCCAATAAGCCCACTGGTCCACTAAGATAGACTTAGGTAGGGTCCTTTCTTTTCCCTGTGTGGGGTTCAAAAGATTTTCTTATGTGTCCCCAAGAAAAGTTTACACAACAGTAAACTCTCTGCCAAAGAAATCTACTTCTGGGATTTCTAATTCCTTAGAGTTTTATTGTTAAGGAGACTCTAAAGCCCTGCACATTAGTGTAATGATTACATGACAGCTACATTTTTTTGTATTTGGACATTCGCATATTTTTTAATTGATTAGTCTAACGAAGAGTTTGTCATTTTACTTATCCTTTCACAAAAACAAGGTGGCATTGGATAGTGCAGTGGGTAAAGAGCTTGCCTTGCAATCAAAGGGATTGGAGATTGGTTCCCACAAGTCACCTAAAAATACAGGGCACAGTGGCAGGAACTAGGAGATGGAAACAGGAGCATTCCTGGAGGTCTCTGACAAGCCAGTCTGGCCAACTTGGTGAGCTTCAGGCCAGTGAAGACTCAGTCTCATTGGAGGCAGATGAACATCTTTAAAAGATGAGGATGACACTCTGGTTGACACACACAGAAAGAGAGGGGAGAGAGACAAAGACAGGGAGAGAGAGAGACAAACAGAGGGACAGAGACAGAGAGACAGAGAAACAGAGACAAACACACAGAGAAAGACAGAGACAGACAGACAAAGAGAGAGCAATACAGACACTTAACAAACTAGAGAGATGGCTCAGTAGTTAACAGCTACTACTGCTCTTGCAAGAGGACCCAAACTCGGTTGCCAGCACACAGTTCAAATGGTTCAGAACCACCTGTAACTCCAGCTCCCATGGAATCTGATGCCTTCTGGCCTTCTCTGCACCAGCAACCATGTTGCATATAAACTCATGTAGACACACACGTATATTTAAATAAAAATATTTTAAAAAGAAAAACCGTTTCACTGATTGTTTATACCTTTTGAATTACTATTTTCTTTATGTTTTCATCTTTGTTCTGTTCATCTACTAATTTTGAGTTTGGTTTGTTCTTGCTCTTCTGAGTTCTCAAGTTTCACCATTAGATTGCTGATCTGAACTATTTCTACTTTCTCCTGTGGAAACAACACTGCTAATTTCCTGATGAGAGCTGCTTTTGATGTATCCCATAGGTTGGGGCATGTGCTTTCATTATTTATTTATTTATTATTTTGGAAACAGAATTTCTCTGCATAATAGCCTTAGCTGTCCTAGAACTAGCTCAGTAGAAAAGACTGGCCTCGAACTCAGAGTCCACCTGCCTCTGCCTCCCAAGAGCTGGGATTACATGCGTGTGCCGCCACCACCAGACCAGTCCTCATTTATTTCAGGAAATATTTTGTTGCCTTTTTTATTATTTCTTGGACACAGTAATCTCTAAGAACAATGTTGGTTTTCACATACTTGTACAATTGCTAAGGTTCCCCTTTTTGGTGCTTCTTACTCTGAATCCATGGACAGAGAACACAAATGCTATGATGTCAACCTCTGCCTAGTTTGCAAAGGCTGGTTTTGAAGTGTGCCTTGTAGTCTTTCCAGGAGAATCTCCATGTGCTAAAGAGAACTGGGGCTGTTGGATGAACTTCTCTACAATGTCGATTGTATCTGCTGGTCTATCACATGGCCTGGTTCCAATGTCTGCTGCTGATTATCTACTTGAATGGGGATTTCCTTTGAACACTACCTGATTCTTTGGCTGTTTTTAGAATCCCCCTCCTAGCCCTCCCCCTACTCCCACATCCTCACCCTCCCACCCCCCACCCTGTGCACCTTTCTCTTTCTTGACAGTTTACTATTATGTTACATGCCTGGGAAAGGATCCTTTTTATCCCAATCAATTAGATGTTCCTTGAACTTCCTGGACCTGTATCCACATATTTCTCAAGGCTTGGAGAGTAATCAGCAATTGTTTCGTTGAATTGAAATGTATCCTTTGAGCCCTCTCCTCTTCCCTATACTGAAGATGTCTGTCTACTTCCTTAATGGTGACACAAAGGCCTTCCTCAGTCTTTTCATACTACCCTGTATTTATTTGTTGTCAGTACATTGTTAGAAAACACTCACCTTAACGCATGGACATTCTCTCTGCTGATCCACTCTTCTCTTGAGACTCGCCCCTGTATTTGCTTATTCTATTTATTAAGTTCAGCATCTCTGAGCTTTATGATTTGTTTTTGCTTTATTTCTATTACATTTGAAATTTCTCACTCATGTTTTTCTGGTATCTCTGAAATGTCAATAGGTATCTTCTTACATTTCTTTGTTTTCTTTTTTATTAATATTTTTATTAAACAATCTTATTATACCAATCCCAGTTCCCTCTCCCTCCCGCCCTCCCCACCATCTCCCCATCCCACACCTCATCCACTCCTCAGGGAGAGTGACGCCTCCCATGGGGGATCATCAAAGTCTACCATTAGGTGCAGGACCAAGCCCCCCCCCAACCCCTGTATCTAGGCTGACAGAGTATCCCTTCATAGGGAATGGGCTCCCAAAGACCTTTCACACACTAGGGATAAATACTGGTTCCACTGCCAGTGGTTCCACAGACTGCCCAAGCCCCCCAACTGACACCCACATTTGGGGGGCCTCATTTGGTCTCATGCAGGTTCTCCAGCTGTCAATCTGGAGTCCATGAGCTCCCACTTGCTCAATTCAGCTCTTTCTGCGGGTTGCCCCAGCATGGTCTTGACACCTTTGCTCATCACACTTCCCTCTCTATAATTGGATTCCAGGAGTTTGACTCAGTGCTTAGCTGTGAATCTCTGTTTCTGCTTCCATCAGCCACTGAATGAAGGCTCTACGATGTCATCAATTTCATTATAAGGGAAAGGCATTTAAGGTAGCCTCTCTACTATTGCTTAGATTCTTAGTTGGGGACATCCTTGTAGATTCCTGGGAATTTCCCTAGTGCCAGTTTTCTCAATAAGCCCATAACAGCTCCCTCTATTAAGGTATCTCTTTCCTTGCTCTCCTTCTCTGTTCTTTTCCCAATTCAACTTAACTGATCCCCCATGTCCCCCTCTCCTTCTCCTCTCCTCTTTCTCCTCCCTCCCTCCCCCTTCCCCTATGCTACAATTTACTCAGGAGATCTTGTCCTTTTCCCCTTCTTCGGGGGAGGGGGGCATGTATATCTCTCTTAGGGTCCTCCTTGTTTCCTAACTTCTCTGGGGTTGTAGATTGTAGGTTGGTTATCCCTTGCTCTATGTCTAATATCCACTTATGAGTGAGTACATACCATTTTTGTCTTTCTGTGTCTGGGTTACCTCACTCGGGATGGTTTCTTCTAGTTCCAGTCATTTGCCTGTGAATTTCAAGATGCCATTGTTTTGTTTGTTTGTTTGTTTCTGCTGAGTAGTACTCCTTTGTGTAAATGTACCACATTCACTTAACCCATTCTTCCATTTCAGGAGGTCCCATTTATTAATTGTCAATCTCAGTACCTGTGCTACTGGTGTTATGGAAGTGTTCTCCTGTGCCAATTCTTTCAAGGGTATTTCCCACTTTCTCTTCTAAGAGGTTCAGTGTGGCTGGATTTATGATGAGGTCTTTGATCCATTTGGACTTAGGTTCTGTGCATGTCAATAAATATGGATCTATGTGCAATCTCTTACATGTCAGCATTCAGTTACGCCAGCACCATTTATTGAAGATGCTTTCTTTTTCCCATTGTATAATTTTAGGTTCTTTGTCAAAAATCGGGTGTTCAGAGGTATGTGGATTAATATCAGGGTCTTCGATTTGATTTCATTGGTCTACCTGTCTATTTTGCCAATACCAAGCTATTTTCATTACTATAGCTCTATAATAGAGCTTGAAGTCAGGGATGGTGATATCTCTGGAAGTTCCTTTATTGTACAGGATTGTTTTGGCTATCCTGGGTTTTTTGCTTTTGCATATGAAGTTGAGTATTCTTCTTTCAATGTCTGTGAAGAATTGTGCTGGGATTTTGATAGTTTTGATTTCTCTTTCAGGCCAAGGATAAATCCCCCTGCTCTTTCTGTTCTCGTCTCTCTACATTGGGATTTGTGTGTCTAGGAGATGAAGCCTTCTGCCAGCCCTAATGACGACTTGCACATGAGCTGATAGGAAAGGCTGAAGTGGCTTTGACTACAACTGGGTGCTTTGCTATGATAGTTCTGTAGATTCTTTAGCTGCAATAAATACTGATGACTTGTGCAGATGTCTCAGCTGTCTAGCCTTCAAGGGCTATGGATGCCATGCCTTACTGGGATGTACCTCCACTAGGTAGGGTGGATCACTGACAGCTCTGGGTATAATGTAGCTGTGGGGCACTCAGTGGTTTCTGTGGATCATAGGGAACAAACAGTACAACCAGGTAGCTGATCACAGAATAGTTTTGCAGTATAAATGAGCTATACATGGACCAACATATGCCGACTGCTACAAATCCAGAAACTGTCATTAACCAAAGTGGGCATGAGTCACTTTGTTTGGCCTCTCAGTACTGGCCTGCCCAGGTAGGACTAGTAGCTATTTCCTGTGCTGAAGGTGGACAGGCAAGGATTTCTGGTTGTTCCCCAGGGCCTCAGTGTGACATATTTCTGAGAGCAGGATGCTTAACTGCTTCTGGAGGTTGTTGGAGATGGGACTATCCAACTGCTTCACACAGTGCCTTAATAGACAACTCAGAGAAGGCTATTTGCTGCTTCCTTGGTTATGTGTGAGGAATGAAATCACTCCTTAGCTTTGTATGGCTTCTATAGATCAACAAGTTCAGAAGGAGTACCCAACTATGATCTTGGCCAAGGATAGGCAGGTATGGCCAAGTTATTCCTTCTTGGGGATGGCTACTTGGTATTTTTCTAGAATGAAGAGTAAATCAGAGATAGAAGCAGTTGTTCAGAATGACTCAGCTGCTTCTACGGGATAAAGGATGGATGGGCAGGACCACCTGTCCACTTTAAGAAGTCAATGGGTAAGCAGAACAGCATAATGGTTTTATCTGGGTCTTTGGAGGCTAACACTCTCTGTGGGCTTCCCAAGTATTACCTGGGGTATCTGGAGAATAGATGGAGCCACTTGAAAGCAGTCTCTAACCTGCTACACAACAACCTGAATGGGCAGGATCTCAAAACTGCTATTTACCAGAAGTGAAAGGAATGTTAGCACTGGGTAGGCTGAGGCCTTTCTCTGGGACAACAGAGTGGTTTATCCGAACAGGTCCAGGCTTGTAAGCACCACAGGCTGTTGGACAGATAGATGTTAATGGCTTGAGAAAAGACTTCTGGGAAGCCTTTTTTTCCTTATTTCCTTGATGAGTTAGGTCCTCTTGGTTGGAGGCCGAACTTGAGAAGTAGAACAGTGGATAATGTGTACCTAGGGCCTTCTTTAAAGACTGCCCCACATATTTATGATCAGCAACTTCTCTGTCACACCAGCTCAGCACTTTGTAACACACCCCAGCAGGACACCTGCTTTTTCTTTACCTTGAAAGGAAGTGTATCAGGCACTTCTAATCAGCCTTCTGATTGACATGACATGAGTTTGTACAACTTTTTCATTGTGCAAAAACGTGTCATATGATATAGCTTAAAGTCCTTCAGGTATACAAAACCATTATAGCAATTATAAGGTAATTTCAACTAGATGGCAAGAATTATTTCCAATTATGCTATTCTAATGTAATAAGATGTCAACAGTTTTGAGTTTGGCTCTCAAATTAGTTCAATTTCCTGTCACAACTACACTTTTTAAAACTTTTTCAAGAGTAGAAATCTCAGAAACCATGGCTGAAAAGACCAGAATAAAATCTCTATTTTAAAATTCATATGTGTTTAATTAAAATATTTCTCAAAATTATATATGGTTGTATAAATATTGAAGTGGCTTCTCTTTAATGAAAATTTGGACAATCTCTGAGTATGTGTATCCTATAACTAAAAAAATTGTAAGAAACCAAAACCATTTGTTTTCTTATAAATAAAAGTTAAATTAGCCCCACTATACTCACAATAAATGGAAACCTCTTAATAATCAAATAGGCCTCAAATCCTTTAAGCTGACCACACTGTACTGGTTCTGAAAAGCCTCGTAGGTTGAGAGTTCAGAAAAAAACACTATTGATTCTTCATGACTTTCTGCAAAGGAGGTCTATTTGGATTGATGGTTTGTACATTACCATCAAAAGGTCTCTTGCATGATTGATTTGAAATAGTTCTTTTGAAATGGAAAGGTCAATAAGCATCCCTTCTAGTTCTGACTACAGATGGCCAGTTGGAGTTTTCTGCTGAAGCTGAATCCTTTCAGAATTGAAATTCATCACAAGATAAAGTTCTCCTGAAATGTCACATTCAGCACCACAGATGATTTCTATTTGGGCAAAAGCATGCCTCACCAGGGCATCGAAATCTTTTTAGAACTGTATGCTCAGTCCTTAGTAGCACTAAATCATGCTGCTGTAATGCTGTAATACAATAACAAGTATATATTTGGTTTCTGCTTCTAGCTCTTTGCCAAATGATTCCAAGACATTTGGAATCTCCAAAATAATTAGTGACTATTTGTATGCCTAAAGCAATAAATGATGACTGGGACTCCGAGATGGCCTGAGGATATAAGTGACCAATGCCCCAATCAATGGCCTGTGCTATTCTTGTCAGTCTATGTAATTGTATTACCCGGTTTGATGTAAGCTCTTTGAAAAAAACAAACAAGCCAGAAACTATAAAAACAGATTCTTCAACCACTTCAGGAGGAGTATGAACAACTAGAACATAGCCATGCTCTAATCAACACTCTACTTGCCTTTTGTTATTCCCTAGCTTGCCCTTTAAGTTGGCAATGGCTACACTAAGCAAAACATTTGCAATATAGATTTTAAGAAAACACCCCTGTCTCAAAAGAAAATCCCATCTCGAACTTCCAAAGCTACATAAAAGAAGTCCAAGACTGCCTTCAATGCTTCAAAGGATAGACTGATGACTGACACTCCTCTTGGGGACTTCTATAGTTGGCTTCTATAGACTTTGAGCTAACACAAGTCTTCCTTTGCCACCCTTACATCCTAAGGCTCTTAGGAATTGTATTCAATCTACTTTGCTTTCAGTACGCAAATTGAGCAACAGAGCCTGGCTGGCAGCAAATCTGTTTCCAGTATGATTAGCTGAGTATGAGAGCTGTGGCTGCTCAGGGAAAAATACTGCTTTTAAAATAGCATTGCTCAGTGACATGGCACCTAATCACCTAAGAGCACTAATGGAGATGCACAACAGAACTAATTTTGTGTCCATGTCCATTAACACAATATCCTTCCTAAAAGCATGGACCAAGGAACAATTCCAATATTGTTAAGAAATAGATTTCATAAGGCATTATTTGTCATACTGACTGCTATGAGAGAAAGTAAATTTAAAGCCTTCCAGAAATAATTCCCCACTGCAACAGCATTAAAATATTGGTGATTCATGGGTCCAAGTGAAAATGTCACCCCAGGCTGATTGGCATCCTCAGACTGGTTTTGAGTAGTCTTGGACTTCAGTGGATGAGGTAGGAACAGTAAGAGAACTGACATGAGAAGTGCAGATTGACAAGAAAAGGAGAGGGGTTGCTACAATATCATGGATGGAATCATGGATGCAGAGTTGCTTCTTAGGGATTGGCAGAGGTTAGATTCTTGTGATAGAATCAATCCCTGGGGAAGATCCTGAGAATGCTGTTCAAATGACAGCCATGTATTTAGAATAGGATGTGAACTCGATTGACACAGCAGTGGCAGGGTCTGAGGAGACTGATTCCCATTCTGAAAGACACTCTGCTGTGGGTAAAGTGCAGCCAAAGAGCACCAAATGCTGAAGAGAAGCCATTCAGGAGATAATATATCAATCCATGTGGAAAATGGTATTACTATCTGATTTTAAGAAACTGCCACAGCCACCCCTACTTATAGTGAACATCAACCTGATCAGCTAACAACAATCAAACATGAACAAAGAGTTCACATCACAAACTGATTATGATGCAGTGAAGACCCAGACCACTGTCAAATTTTTTTAGGAATAAAGTATTTTAATGAAGCTTTCTCGTAGCTATAATACTATTGGAAACCTAATAGACTGTAGTGTAATGTAAAATAATGAACTGAAAAAATTATATGACTCACTTTATTATGACATCCATGTCACTGTGGTAATCTGAAGCTGAGCTTGCATTCTCACCACATTTCCATGAAATGCCTGTACTGAACAGAGGATAAATATGGATACAATATTTTTAATTGTAGAAACATCTGTGGTATGCTGTTTATACCCCCTTCTGACTCCCAGATACTTAGTGTGAGGTGTCAATATGTATAGATGTCTGTCTGCAAGTCTGTAGGAAGTTTACTAGCAGCCCCTTGATTAGAATCTACAAGGGAAAGAAGTAGACAGGAAGTAGGGGAAACGAGGCAATGGTGCAGTAGCCACAGAATATTTTAGATTGAATAGAAAAGGTGAGGCCATCACAATCCCAAGTAGTTTGCCATGAGATGTTTAACAGGCAGTTGACATCCATAGAGTACAGTTCAAGAAGGGATTCAATAGAATTATGATAATCAACCTAAATATTCCAATCCAAGTGCTAGAGAACCTATTGACTTTAGCTTAATGAATACTTTCTCATTTAACAAAATGTCTCTGATAGATGACTGTCATTGTCAACAGTATTTGCCCCTTTACCAAAAAGAAAAATCATTTTTCCTAATCCCTCAACAGACTACTGTTTAGCTCATTGAAAAGAGCTAGATCATGTGACCAGTCCCTTAGTGCAAGGAAAGCTGGTTTGAAAGAAAATGGCCCCCAAAAGGAGTGGCACCATTAGGAGGAGTGGGCTTGTTGGAGTAGGTGTGGTCTTGTTAGAGGAAGTGCATCACTGTGGAGGCAGGTTTTGAGGTCTCATATATGCTCAAGTCATACACAGAGATACAGACCACTTCCTGTTGCCTGTGAGTCAAGATGTAAGAACTCTCCGCTCCTTCTCCAGGACCATGTCCACCTGCATGGTGCCTTGCTTCCTCTGAGCAATAAGTGAGTCACCAAAATTAAATGTTTTCCTCTATAAGAATTGTCATGATCATGGTACCTCTTCAGAGTGTTAGAAACCCTAACTAAGACGGAAGTTAGTACTGGGAGTTGGGTATTGCTGTGATAGGCCTGACCATGTTTGTGTTTGAAGGAATATAGACATTGGGACTACAGATTAGAAAAGCAGCTGAAGTTCTTTTGAGTACTGCTAAATGGACCATCCTAGACTGAACATTGAAGACAGAGGTACTGAGTGTAATTTGAACTGTGGGTGCCTGGATCAAGAGGTTTCAGAGAAGAAGAATATTAATATGTGGTTTAGAGACTGTCTTGTGGTATTTTGGTGAAGAATGTGGCTGTATGCTTGTTTGAAGATTTTTGCCTGAGGCTAACATGAAGAGTTTTGGATTAATTCTGCCGGCAGACGAAATCTCAAAACACCCTAGTATAGACTTGGTCATGTGGTTATTAGCGATAACTCTAATGAAAATTTATAATGAAAAGTAAAAAGGAGCAAGGTGAGCAAGGAAAACTATTTGAGGAGAAAAGGAGCACCAGAATATGTAATAAAATAATAAAATAAGTCCTTTTTCAAGAAGATATAATTAAGAAATGGAATAAATGGAGTAGTGACCTCAGGGGCAAGATCCCACCCAGCTAAATTTCCAAACTTGTGAACAGAAAATCTTAGAGCAGGATATGGTGGTAGAAGCCTTTAAGCCTAGCACTCAAGAGGCAGAGGCTGTTGGAAGCCAACCTGGTCTACAGAGTCAGGAACAGCCAAGTTTAAGTAGTAAAGGTAAGCACAAAAACAGAAATCTGGTGAAGACCTAATTGAACAGGGGGCTATGTAGTAGCCCCAGCAAACAGTATAGCTTCAGTCTCGTGGTTCTGGCTTTAGAGTCAAGGCTAGAAGAAAGGAGTTATAGAGTATCCCTTTGCAACTAAGGAAAGCTTCTGAGGCCAGGTATGTGTCAGGGGTGTCCCTGAATGAAGGTTTAGGGAGACCATTGCATAAAGCTGTGAACTTGAAGCCTGGATTGCCTTGGAGATCCCAAGATGTTAGAGATGCCAAAGTCATGGGATACCTGCGGAAGAAAGCTGATAGCAGGAAGTAGAATCAACCCAAGAGAAAGAAGTGTATTACAGTCACCAAAACTGAAAGGAGTTGGAAATCTGAAGAGTGCCTTGACATCAGATATGGTGATGCAGAGTTTGTAGTTTGCTCAGCTCATTTTCAGTCTTTCTTGGGTCCACTGTTTCTTTGGAAATATGCTCCCTTCCCTATGATTTGGAATAGTAATGTCTATCCTGCACCATTCATGTTGGAAGTATGTGATCTATTTTTTTATTTTGATTTTATAGGGGATTACAGACAAGAGATTGCATGAATCTCAGAAGAGACTTTGAATTTGGGAGTTTTAAATGTTGCTGAGACTGTGATAGACCATGGAGACTTTTGAAGTTGAACTAAATGAATTTTGCATTATAATATGGCTACAAACATTTGGGGGTCAGGGAGGAAAATGTAGTGGTTTGCAAGAAAAAGGCCCCCAAAGGGAGTTGCACTATCAGGAGATGTGGCCTTGTGGGAGTAGGTGTGGTCAGTGAGTCAGACCACTTCCTGTTGCCTGTGAGTCAAGATGTAAGAACTCTCAGCTTCTTCTCTAGTACCATATCTGTCTGCACCTGCATGCTACCTTGCTTCTTCCAAAGCAACAAAGGAGTATACCTGAACTGTAAGTGAGCCACCACAAATAAATGTTTTCCTTTATAAGAGTTGTCATGGTCATGGTATCTCTTTAGAGCAATAAAAATCCTAACTACGATACCAGCAAAAGGAAACACAACTGCCATGATGCTGTGCCTGAAGCCATGAGCACTGACAGGGAGACTTCTTATTAATTAAGAAAGCTTGGCCTATAGATTAGGATTGTTCCTAACTAGCTCTTATGACTTAAATTAGCCCATCTGCATTCATCTACATTCTTTTACCACATGGCATTACCTCTCTTCCATCTGGTACCTCTTGTTTATTCTCTGGCTAGCTGGCAACTCCATCCTACTTCTTCCCAGAGTCATCTCTCTGCCCAGAAGTCCCGCCTATCTCTCCTGTCTAGCTATTGGTCACCTTTTTATTATACCAATCACAGCAATGCATCTTCACAGTGTACAAGTATCCCACAACACAGATATTTGAATGAAGTGGATTCAGTCCAAGATTGAGGCTATGGGTGCTACAAGAAGTAGACACGGACAGATAGGCAAGCTAAGTCTTTTATAACTGAGGTGATTCCATTATGAATCCAAGATACTGGACAGGCAACTAGAGGCTTTGGTCTTTCCCCTGCTGACTTTGGGGCTTGCTTTGGTTTGATTTTTCCTAGCTCTTGCTGGCACCTCTCCTCTTACAGAATGGAGAATGCATACTCTGTGCCACTGTATGTTGGAAGTATGTGATAAGATTCATGACTTTAGTGTAGATGCCACTTCCTGTTCACCCTCTGCTTCCTGACTGGTAATGCAAAGGAACTAGCCAGCCTTCTGCTTCTGCCACCATGCCATTCCTAGCTGTTTCCATAACTTCACCACTAAGATGGAAGAGTAGAGAGCTGACCAGGGTTGATTGGGAAAAGGTAATTCGGTCTGAATATAGTGTCCTTCTCTATCTAAGGTATTTAGGTAACATAAAGGCATGTGTTTGCCCAACAGCTAATACACAATTAAGATTTGTATTATTTATTGTCCACATTTAGCCTCAAATGGCAAAGTTGAATAAACTGAGTTTTAGCTGATGATGGTCATGCTGAAGAATTTAGAGAGTAGAAGATGAGTATCTTCAATTTTCTGCATATTTTCATATTTAGTGTTGTTCTAACACTAGATGTACAGAATTTATCGAATTCACCAATGAACATTTTCTTCCTTCATTTTTCCTTATTTTCCCCTATGAAATGAATTACTGTTAATACACTAGCACCTTCCTGAAATAGAATGTGTTTTGAGAGTTTTAGTGACCTATATTTTTAAACTAAGTGGAATATTAGTGCTACCGAGGAAAAGTAATGGAAAGTGGCTTTCTCAGATTGCATCCAAGGGAGTACAAGAACAGATGAGATAAAGGGCTATATAATTAGGTGATCAAACAAAGTAATAACTTTCAAGAATACATATTGCAACAGTGCAGTTCCCCAAATGACTCTGCCCATTATTAGCTTACTAAATCTACAAAATCACTCCATAACTGGAAAATCTATGAACTATCTCCAAGTTACCCGAACTCTCTTGTGTTCATACTTGACTCTTAAATTTCCAGTTTGGCATCTTCAGTGCTATACTAGGGACTTGTTATCTGCATAACATGAGACCTGAGGTGTAAACAAAATTTTCTCATTCACGTAACCACCGTATGATTTTACTGAATGTCAACTTTGTGCCAGGTTTAGCTCTGAGGCAGTTGGTCTTGCCTTCAGTGTAGCAATAGGAACTTAGGTTTATAGCTCCTGGAGGCAGCCTAACTTTTCAAGATTTTTCCCCCTATGGCTTTTACATGTGCATTTTAAGAATATCACCTTTTACTCTGCAAAACTAAACCACTCAGGGTTATGATGATATGTTACAGCTGCCAATACATAGAAATCGCTCATACAATTCTCAGTGGGGTGTCATTTCATGCTGAGGTGATAATAGTCATCCTAATAAATTTATTTTAAGATTTAGATTTATGCAGTGCACAAGCTGTTCTCTGGAAAGGAACATGCTTTTGTTCCTTTTTTTTATTATTATAAAGGCTGTGCATCTACATACACCACAACAAGAGTAATGCTACAGCATTCTTCCATGAACTGTTCCCTGCTGCCTTCTATCCAAGCCTGGTCCTCTACAAATACAATGCTTGACATTTTTGCCTTCAGTAGCTGCATTCCTAGAAAACCACCTCTTACTCAAAAGCAGACCTTACTTGTAGCTTCTAGCTTTCACCCAGTTAAAATACAGGCAATACAAATAATCTTGATTATCAATTGCCATGGCCCAGGAACTGTCCCTCCATGCTTTGCAAATTTGTCCTCACAACAATCTTCCCCACCTGCCACATACATAAACAGTCTGAGGAGGCTAAGTACCTTTCACAGGGCCAGACAGGTATTCTGCAGCAGTGTTGCTACTCATTTCAGGCTCCAAAGCCAAAATTCCCAGCCACTTATGTAATATGCTTTTCAAAGTAGTCGCTGAAGAATTCCTGTTGTATACCTGAAGGCATGCATTCACATTCTGTCTGTTCTGTCATGCCCATGTTTCCATTCTTTCTTTTTCCACTGCTTTCGATAACTATCAGGTAGGGAAAAAAATGTACAGAGCTAAACTCCATGTAATACCTTCAATGCACAGAAAAAAAGAAAGAAAGAAAGAAAGAGAGAGAGGGAGGGAGGGAGGGAGGGAGGGAGGGAGGGAGGGAGGAGGGAGGGAGGGAGGACAAAAGCCTATATTCTAAAAAAAAAAAAAAAATCCCTCATTTCACTCTCTGTTAGAGGGTTTTTTCTGCTTTCTTAAAATATGGAGTCATCAAAGAAACTATGCTTTGAGAAAGTGGGGATAATCGCTATAAGACACTCCTGATGTCCTTGTGCTTCTACTTTCTAGAGCAGGGGTTTATAACCTTCCTAATGCCGTGACCCTTTAATACAATTCCTCATGTTGTAGTGAACCCCAACCATAAAACTATTTCGTTGCTACTTCATAAGTATAATGTTGCTACGGTTAGGATTTGTGATGTAAATATCTGATACGTGACCACAAATGGGGTCATGCCCCACAGGTTGAGAATCGCTGTTCTAGAGGGAAGACAGACACTGCTTCACTCAGTGTACAAGTCTCACTTCCCATGAACCTGCAGCTCTTTTTCCAATAGGAGATGAAAAGCAGCTGGCACCCTCTTCAGTCGGTAGAACTGCTGTGGTTTAAAGCCAAGCTGTGTGCACTGTGAGCCTTCTGGTCCTCTACTGTGTCCTGTAACCAAGCTGCAGGTGCAATGAGCCTCTCTAGGCTCTCCACTTCTCCTTAGTAACTGGACTGTTTATACAGATTAAATTACCCTAGCTAACAAAAGTCCAGGCAATCCAAACCAGCTTGGCATTAGGCATCGGAGACAAAGCCTCTCTGCAAAAACTTGGTCACTCTTCCTACAAGCCGGAGGAAAGGCTTCACATCAAGTGTTACAGCGCTGGGGTATTAGCAGGCACTCACGAAATACACAGAAATACAAAGAGGCCTCACCCAGTTGCTCTGAGCTGCATGTGGCAACGACTTTCTGGAGACATGTGCTGGGGGAGGGCTTGTCTACCACATCTCCATTTTTTGCATAAGTTAACTCACAATGAACACAAATAACCTCTCATGGAGGCTAGTTCAAGAACAAGACCTTAAGAGGTAAGGACAAATTCCCTAAATATTTTTAACTAGGACTCAACTGTCATTAGCATCTTAATAAGCTTAATGTCAGAGGGTAAATTTTGATACCCTTTTTTATTTGTATTAGCAAGATAAACATTCCCCAGTAGTATTTTATCTGCCATATGACCAGAGCTTCAGATTTCTATTTCAAAATTTCTGCTATTGATAATCATTTTGTTCCAAGCACTAGGAAGAAGGCCCTGGTGCATATCAACAGCTGCACCGAGCATACTGCCCAGAGAAGTGTTTCTCCCCAAGCACAGAACAGGGTTGACTAAGAATGACAAGAGTAGCCAGACTGCCATCTGGCAAAAGCAACAAATTCAGAGCTCCCAAAAATCAAATTCTCTCAGTATGTTTAAGAGCAGGTGGCTGAGAACTATGTGCCCTCAGCAGTTGTAACGTTGTTTGTTACCAGAGCCTCACAAATGTATACATCTACATGAAGAGCCCTTATGGTGCTCAAGTGTGGGGAAGAATATCTCAGAGCTAAAATATAAACATATTTTTTCCTTTAGTGTAAGCAGAAAGTAGAAAAGTCTTTAAGCAGTACTTGCCTGCACCCTGAGAACCCTCTGTATTCTGAACATGATCAGTTCCTTGCGAATTCTATCTAGCCAAGAAAGAAATGTAATGGCAGGCACTGCGATGGTCCTTAAAGCCACCATGCACAGTGCTGTGAGCTCCCCACCCCCTCCCCCCATTGACAGCCACAGGATTCAGGAGAGGACTGAAGGACTACACACAAATGAGAAGAACGTTTGGTTGTTAAATAGAGTATCTTGTTACATAGTCCAGGCTGGTCTCGAACTCATGTATCTTCCGCCTCAGCCTCCAAAGAGTTTAAATAGCAGGTGTGTGCTTCACCCATTCCATGCTTCCTTCTCTAGAGTCCTTGCTGTAGTGTGTGACTCAAAGTCAGAGCTTACTAGTCAATGTTCTATAGCACTTGCTAACTCATGTGGCCTTTCTGGAACAAACATAGCTACTAAGCACAGACCAAATCACAATCTGTAAAACTTTCATCCTCTGGAGCCACATGCTTCTATCAGGAAGACTATTCCAGAAACACTTTTATTGTTCTACAAAAAATGACAAAATATAAGTAGATGCTTATTTTTACCACTCCTACTATCCCAGGCAGTAGCTATAAATATCAGGAGTCACCACATAAAACAATATGCCTTACATGCCTTTCTTCTAGCAAGCAAAAACACTCATATTTGATTGAAAATACGCCATTCTTTTCTTGCCAACAATAATGAAAATAAAATATACAGAAAATTCTGTTAAGAAAACATTAGCAATGAAGAAACTAAATATTAAAGACTATATATGATGACCACACAACTACAAAAATTATCTATGTACATTTTTATTAAACAAATAGATGGCGACTGAGTGGGAAAGAGATTTAAAAAAATGAAAATATTAAACACATAATATCGCCATAGCATATATAAATATAAATCTATATGTACACATACATATACATACAACAATATAAATAAGCCTATTTGCAGGCATTCATATACTCAGATTATCACATAAGCCAAGTGTGACAAGGGCTGGAATTCCTCAGCTCAAGTGGCACAGAAAGGTCACATGACGTGATCCTTCCTTTAGGCAGTTGAATGCTTAAGCCATCCAAGGGCCTGGCAACTCCACATGGAGGGAAATTCCTTATAGAATTGTATTGTGCTTGTAACAGGCTCCCAGGTGCCTTTCTTGACAATGCCTCATTTCACAGATCTTGGTCTGGCAGCTTTCCATGGGCATCTATAAACACATTCTTCCTTCCCCGGTGTGACAGCATGGCAGTTAGAGGATTTGGTTTCAGATGAAAACTCAAGAGTTTAATAGGTACAAGTGTACATGGGAAGATGATGTTGACTTTTGCAAGCATGATGTCAGCCACAGGGCAGCCATTCCTGGCCTTCCCATAGGCAATGTATAAAGAAGGTGAGATTCAGTTTCTGTAGCAGTGCCACATGAATTCTTTGATCTGTCCATGGCAGCTTATCTTACCATAAGCTCTCAATGGCTCATCAGCTTCACTAGAATTTTCTATTCCCACAGTCACACGATCCTGTCCTATTTCTTATTCACTCAGGTAACAGCTCTTTAAAGGTAGGCAATCTAAAAGTGCAAATCTGGGCTAAGATGCCAAGAAAAAGAATAAGGATTAGCACTAACTTCACAGAGTGACAGCATTCACTTTTTTTTTTTTTTTTTTTTTTTTTTTTTGCTAAGTATCATACATACTAAGAAGATTGTGGGTTAAAAAAAAAGCAGTAACAGCAGCTTTAGTGTCACGTGTATTCTGAAATCTAACCACATATTCATATAAAGCCTAAAACTAACTTTTGGACTTTCAGAAAAACATCTAAGCACAAGACTGTAATAACAGGAGTTAATGGAAATCCTACTCGTTCACAAAATACACCAGAAACAATTATCCATCAGCAAAAACAGAACAAGTGTTACATTTTAAAGACCTGTAAGTGCAGTATTCACTTTTTGCACTTAAATGGCCATAAAATTTTAAATCATTGTGGAGAAGCACAGAGCTGGCTCACAACGTCAAAGGAGTGCAGTGGTGGAGAATCATAAACTGACTGCAAAGATTATTTAAATAAACACCCTTCTTGCCAAGAACTCTGCTAAACTGCATCAAAGAGTAAACCATCTGAAAGGAGGCAACGGGTCTGTGTAGCAGAAAATTGAAGAGCTTTCTTTCAGAGGCGGCCTTCAGTCTCAAGAGCACAAAGAGCTGAATTTTAGCCAATTTTCTGACTGATTCCTCCCCCCCTACTGTTGATGAGCTTGCTTTTGATTCTGTGATTGTTTCTAATGTCTTCCAAAAAGAAGGAATGACACTCTTGCATTCAAAATTGTGTCGCATGTGATGGGTAATTACGGACACAAAGGCTTTTCATCTTCAGAAGATAGCCAGTCCTTCAAGACACTATATTCTTCGATGGTATTTACTCAGATTTATTGCCTCTCTGTCAGGACAAAAATGAGGTGGAGTAAGAGGAAAATCAGCATTACAAACGACAGTTTTTCTTTTATTTAACATTTTTTTATTTGAATTTGAAACAAGATTGTTTTACATGAAAATCCCAGTTCCCTTCTCCCTCCCGTCCTCCCCTACCACCCCCCCCAACTAAAACCCTACCTATCACATATCCTTTCTGCTCCCCCTGGATGGTGAGGTCTTCCATAGGGTGTCATCAGAGTCTATCATATCCTTTGAAATAGGGCCTAGGCCCACCCCCGTGTGTCTTGGCTCTGGGAGTATTCCTCTATGTGGAATGGGCTCCCAAAGTCCACACCTATGCTAGTGATAAGTACTGAACTACTATTGGAGGTCCCGTAGATTTCTGAGGTCTCCTCACTGAAACCCATGTTCCTGGGGTCTGGATCAGTCCCATGCTGGTTTCCCAGCTATCAGTCTGGGGAGCAAGAGTTCCCAGTGTTCAGGTCAGCTATTTCTGTGGGTTTCACCAGCCTGGTCTGGACCCATTTGCTCTTCACTCGTCTTTCTCTGCATCTGGATTCCAGTTCAGTTCAGTGATTAGTTGTGGGTGTCTGCTTCTACTTCCACCAGCTGCTGAATGAGGACTATTGGGTGGCATATAAGTCAGTCATCAATCTCATTATCAGGGGAGGGCATTTAAAGTAGCCTCTCCTCTGTTGCTTAGATTGTTACCTGGTGTCATCTTTGTAGATCTCCAGACATTTCCCTAGTGCCTGATTTCTCTGTAAACCTAAAATGTCTCCCTCTATTATAGTATCTCCATTCTTGTTATCTTCTATTCTTCCCCAGACTCAACATGCTCCCTCATGTCCTCTTCACCCCTATAAACGACAGTTTTTAAAAGTAGGAAATACATACCATGAATAGACGTTGTCCCCAGTATTGGTTTCTTACAAATATATTACACTAAGTTGAAAAAAAAGCATTTTTTCAATCCCCTCTACAAAGTCCAAAAACTAAAACTGAAGCTTCCACTTAAGCCTGTTAGAGAATGCCCATGGTTCAGTGGTCACATAGTACATAGTTATTTATTAGTTTGAAGTTTGTTTAGTGTGTACACAATCTAGTTACCATATACTACAAAGTTTAGTTTGAAAAATAGCCAAAGTAAATATATTTTACTTTGAGTTTTACTTTAAAATTTCAATTACCATATAAAGTGTCTTACTTTGTTATGGAATTTTTCAGACAGAATTTGTTCTGTTTATTCTGCTCCTCCAGCTTCTCTCCCTTGCAGTCCTCCTATAGCCTCCTCTCTATCTTCATAGCACATGTGTCCCAGTGTCCTCCTCTCTTCCTCAATACCCCCATTTCCTCATAGTTCATAGTCATATCCACCCGCACATAGCTAAAGACATCATAAGTTAGGATCTGTATATGAGAGAGACTATATATGATTTTTGTCTATGTTAACTTTATATTTTTTATAAACCCATTCATTTTCCTGAAATATTCAATATTTCATGTTTTTCAGTTGAAAATAAAATCCTGTGCATTTATATATGCACATACATATACCCACACACAGATGTATGTGTGTGTGTTGTGTATGTATACATATCTTTTTCATTATCCATTCATCTATTTATGGACACATAGCCTGGTTCCATTGCCTGGTTATTGTGAAAAAAGAAACAATAAACATGGATAGACAGGTGACTCTGTGGTTTGTAGGGAAAGCTGTAGCCACGCCTTCTTAGGGGCTGGCTACAGGTGTGCCTGACCAGGCTTGTGAGTGCGTGGTCAGAGTGACGTAGTGGGACTGCGTTTTCGCTTTCGGTTTCTCTTTTTGCTTCTTGCTGTTCAGACTGCTACCACCGGCTGGCTGGTTCGCTCTGTAAGTAAGGCTTTTCCTGTAAGTAAGGCTTTTCCCTATTAAATACCCTTATATTTCTACCTGACTCCGTATTGGTAATTTCCCACTATAGTGGTTGGATATAGACTCCTTTGGATATAGAGTGGTAAAGCTGGGTCATATGGAAGCTCTAGTTTTCCTTTTGGAGACGCATACACACTGATTCCGTCATGGTTATACCACTTAATAGTCACACCACGGATTTCCACTTTCCCCCCTCCTCATCAGTATTTGTTTTGGCTGTTTTTCTTGGTGACTGAGGTCCATTCTGACTGGAACGAGATGGAAATTCAAAGTTGTTTCAATTTGTATTTCTCTGATGGCTAAGGATGCTGAACATTTTTAAAAAATACTTATTGACTATTTGCATATCTTCTTATGAATATAGTATGGTCATTTCAGTAGCAGATTTGTTGATTATCAGTCTAAATTTGAGGGTTATTTAATTTGTACCGTCCTTTACCCACTCTGGGTGTCACCCTGTGTGAAGTATAGTTGGCACAGATTTTCTTCTATCCTGAAGGCTGTCCAGTCACTGTGTTGCTAGTTCTCTTTGCTTTATTGCACTCCCCCATGTTTCTTTTAAATCGATATAAGATTCCACTTACTTTAAGACATTGTTTTACGCATCATTAAGAATGAACAAATAGTCAGGTGTTGGTGGCACACGCCTTTCATCCCATCACTCAGGAGGCAGAGGCAGGTGGATCTCCATGAGTTCGAGGCCAGCCTGGTCTCCAGAGCGAGTGCCAGGATAAGCTCCAAAGATACACAGAGAAACCCTGTCTCGGAAAACAAACAAACAAAAAAAGAATGTACGTTTGTTTCCAGAGCTGTTCAAATATGGAAAATAGCCATTATGATACTTTTCCCATGTGACATGTGAGCAAGCTTTAAATTCTCACTCTGAGCTAGTTTTTAAAATAAGGTTATAATTCTAAAAAGCCCTTTTAACATGCAAATATTTCACCCAAGAGGTGTAGCAGATTAAACTATTAACAGTCATTAAGATGCATTAATCAATTAGCAGTCATTAAAACTGTAAGGACTATGAATTTATTAGATAATCACAGCAAAGAGAAAAGAGGGAAATGATGAAGAAAGAGATAGAAAGCAAGGAAGATGCGGTTTCCACTCTTCAGGATGCCACAGTGCAGGGTCTCCTGGCCCACTAGAAGGAAGAACTGGGAAGCTAGCTCAACCAGCAATGTGCTAAAAGCACAGGAGAAGGGAGAGAAGAAAATCAGAGCGGGGCAGGGCTAAGAGCATGCTCTAAGTTTTACCTATATCCTTTCTCAGAGGCAAACTAGAGACTCTTGGCACATAGGGTCTACCCCTAATGAAAACAAGCCTATTAAGGCCTCCAGGACTTCCCAGTGATAACTGTAGGTGTGCATTTGATTGCACACCACGACAGTACTAGCTGATAAGTGTAGTGATACACTGTTTATGATTTAATAAAGCTTGCCTGAAAGTAAAGTCAGTCAAAAGCTATAGAGGTCAGGCATTCGTAGTATATACCTTTAATCCCAGGACTCAGGAGACAAAGGCAGATGGTCTCTGTGAGTTCGAGACCACCCAGGGTTACACGAGATTTAATGAATCAGTCTAAAAGAGTAGCAGAGTTCACACCTCTAATCCCAGGACTCATGAGAAGTGTTTAAGACAGGAACAGATTCAGTACAGGCATTCCTTGTCCAGCCACACTGAGGAGAGGCAGCAGTTAGAGACTTGGTGAAGAGCTCAATAGTGGATCAGGCCTTTCAGCCTGAGCTACAGGTGAGAGCTAGTGTCTGGCTGCTTTGCTTTTCTGATATTCAGCTTGAAGTTTGAACCCCAATATCAGTCTCTGGGTTTTTTTTTTTTCTTGTTAAAAATAAGAGCCCTAACTCTTCTCAAGACTCAGAAACAAGTTTCTAATGGTTTCTAATTCATATTTTATGATCTATGATACCTCTTTTCTCGTTAAAACTACAGAAAGACACTGATCTATATGCTAATAAGTCATAGTATTCCATTCTGGTACTAAGAAAAGCATCTACAAGGCACCTAGGTTGGACACTGTGAGCTTTTACACAGCCACACCAGTGGCTTCCTGCAAGACATCTACAACTATTTGACTTTGCCTTGCAGGAGTATGACCACTGACACCTCTTGTAAGGACAGGAAAAATTTCCAGTTCATGAGAAAGGAACCGCATTAAAATATTACATGTGGAGTTACAGCGATGGCGCTGAGGTTACAGGCACTTGCTGCTCTTCCAGGGGACCTGGGTTTGATTGTCAGCACCCACATGGTGGCTCAAAACCATCTGTAAAACCAAGTCCGGGAACTCCAATGCCTTTTTCTGGCCTCCAAGGGCACCAGGCATGTAAGTGGAGCACAGACATCCTTACACGTAAATGAAATACATATAAAATAAAAAGCGCATCCAATAAAAATTTAAAAATAAAAGGTGACTTGTACTTTGGGACCTGGAGATAGAAAGCAATAAATACTACATAATAAGTCTTCAGAAAATACTAGTTGGTGAATGTCTGTTAAATCAATGCTTCAAAAACATAAAAAGCAGCTTCTCTACATGAATGTTTGGAATCCCTGATTTGAACACTGCCCTGATTGGTTGGTTTTCATCTTGACATAAGCAAGAGTTAACTGGGAAGAGGGAACTTTAATTAGGACTACCTCCATCAGATTGTCCTGTAGGCAAGTCTGTGGGGGCATTTTCATGTGTGAGGGCCTTGCACACCATGGGTAGCCACACCTCTAAGCTCTTGAGTCCTGGATTGTATAAGAAAGTGGGTTGAGCAAACCATGAGTGGCCATGTCAGTAAAAAATGTTCTTCCACGACCTCATCTTTAGTCTCCCACTCCTAGGTTCCCAACTTAAGTTCCTTCCCTTCATGATGGACTGTGACCAGGATGTGTAAGACAAATAAACCCTTTGCTCCCCAAGTTGCTTTTGGTTATGATCTTTATCAAAGTAGCAGAAAGCAAACTAGGAAATAACTGGAAGTGTTAGGTGCTGGCTCAGTTATCTGCATGTCAGTCAGTCCTGCTGACTGCAAGACACAGTGACCCTGATGTGACTACTGTCCTCACACACATAGACAGGTATTACATACTCTCTCGTTCTCCTAAACCAAGCAGCCAAACTTTTGTCAGACTCTAGGAACTAAAGAAGTTTCAGCACAGATGCATAAATCCTGCACTGTTGTCCCAGTTGTGTGGGAAATGGGAGGAGCAGTGACTAGCCTTGCTTTCAGAGGCAAAGTCCACTGTCAGGGCTTCAGCTGCTGCACTTCCTTTGCCTGCCAGACTCTCCCTCAAAGTGACTCCACCTGACTCCATTAAAGAGCTGCACCCATGTATTTGTGGCCCATGTTTTAATAGTTGTTATCATCCTAGGAATCAGACAGTAGTGTATCTGAATAAAATGCTATTGGCTTATTTTCAGAGTAGCTGTACACTTCTGATTTTTCCAGAAGTAGGTCAAGCTGGGTTTTAAACATAGAAATTTTCCATTTTAGTCAAGAGGTATAAAACATGGATATATTACTGCTATGTCTTCAGCCTTTGACTCTGGCCTTTGACATGCTGTGGAGACCTGCATGCTGGAGAACCTGTTGCAGCCTCTAATGCTGCCCCTCAGAACACTGTATGCTGGGGAACCTGCTGCAACCTCTGAAGCTGCCCATTAGAGCATCAAATGGCGGGGAACCTGCTGAAGGTTCCTCTACTTCCCAGACTTCACTAATAACCTTTAAAATCAGACATGCTGGCACAACAACTACACATTACAAACAAAGGCAAGATGTAGGATGAGATTTCAAGCCCACCTGAGACATGGCTGTGGCACCACTTGAAAAGGGCCCTCTTGCAGATTTTCTTATCAACTCCAACAGGGGTCTTCACACAGATGACATGGTGCAGGACTGGCTAGTACATATTATTACCTCCTAGGTGTTGCTAAATGTCCTTATTGGTTATAAGAAATATATTCACAGCTATTTGAAAGCTGCTGTCCCAAAAGGCTTAAGTGTTTGGACCTTGTTCTTTACTAATATTAGAGCTGGGGCCTTAAGAGATGTAGATGAGCAGGAAGGTCCAGGCCATTGCACTGTGCATACAGACTAGACCTGTGACTTTGTGAAGTAATCTCCTCTCCCCAAATCACAATCCACCAAGAGGTGACTGCCTATGGGGCCCCCTGGCAAAGTATGCTTTGAGAATTTCAAGCTCTAAAACTGGGTGCCAAATAAGCATCTATTTTCATACGTAGGCTCCCTCAAAAATGCTAGTATAGCTATGAAAACTGAACTGATACAGCCAAATAACAGGCCACCCTCCCCATTTCTCTATGTGCTATTTCTAGGTGAGGACTCCCTGTTTCAAGCACATAACATCCACTGAGGAGAAATCTCCATTCAGATATGCTTTATAATTTTTCTCAAAATAAAGTTTCTTTTTGCAGAAGGCATAACTAAAACATGCCTATGATTCCACTGACAGATCCACCTTCACCTCACAGTTTATGAAGATAGAATTTAAATGAAGTTTCTCAAGATAACAGTTACCCTGAAATGTTTCATTTGAAAATGTGAAAAATGTTTCTAAGTGTATTTTTTGCAGTGAAATAAAATTGTCTTTCACAAAGAAGCTCACTTCCACTGATTTCTCTTGTTACCATTGAGCTTATAGCTTCTGAGGTCACAGATACAGCTGAGGGAAAAGCCACAATGAGAGTATTTGGTTAAACACCTTTCCAGAGGTGTCGTAATGGAAGGCCGTGATTTATTCACACATCAAGTACATGTGTGTGCACGCACGTGCACATGTACCCATGAGCACATACGTTATATGAGAAAGCACTTACGCCCTGCAACAGAGACAGTGAGTAATATCGGAAGGTCTTCACCCACAGGTAATGTCACTGTAAGATTAACATCTCAATCTAGTCATCTGTCCTTCTGCATTTCCTTTCACAAAACGAAAATAAGCAATCATAGACTTTGCATCTAAACCTTTATCGACTGCATCACAAAAAGGGATTAGTTATTAACCCAACTCAATGGTTACAACTGGATTCAGGAAAGTGTGTGTGTGTGTGTGTGTGTGTGTGTGTGTGTGTGTATGTATGTATGTTTGCTTGAAGTTTATGATGATCAGTTTCAATTGGCAACTTGACAGGACATAAAATCACCTAGGAAGTGAGTGACTCATCAGCAGGAAGGAATCTGGGAAGAATTCATCATTGGGAAGAATTACCAGTGAAGATCTACCTGGACGTGGCTGGCCTGTGGGCATACTTGTTCAGGTCTGTTTTATGTTAATTGATACGGGACGACCTGGTCCACCATGGGCACCACCATCTCCTAGGCAAGCATGAATTTATTTCTTCTGCTCTTGACTCTGGATGCTGTGCAACTAGCTGTTTCAAGTTCCTGCCTGGATAGGCTGTAACCTGGAACTGAAAACCGAATCAATGCTTTCTCCCTCGGGGTTCATTAAAATTCCCTCAGGGAACTTCATCACAGCAGCAGAGAAGAAACAACCACAGAAATCATGACACAAATGAGAGGAAACTGACTAAGAGAAACTACATGATGGGTGTTGAGTTTAGCATAATCTTAGATATCATAATTTGAATATCTGTTCGTGATCCACAATTTTAGATGTATTTCAGAATGTTAATATGCAATGGTTAAATTCTATGTTTATGCAATTGAGCAGAAGGAAGCATTCTAATTTGGGATTATCCAGATTCTGAAATGTTTCACCACTGACGTGATGCCCAAAGTTTGATATCATACATCTGACATCAGGTAACAAGTCACAGTGAAAATTCAGGTGCATTAAAATTTTGTAACAAACTATCTGTAGGCCATGTATATTATGTATATATGAAGAAGAAGAAATGAACTTCCTGTTTGGACTCAGGTACCAGCCCCAGGATTTATTACTATGTATTTTTAAATGTTTAAAAACAAGTCATACACTCAAAGCACTTCAATCCCAAGCTTCCTAGATGACAGAGAGAGACTTGATCTGTGCCAATGGAGAAAACTGAGGATCTAGAGCTTAGAGATAGCTATAGGAAGGAAGAAATGAGTTCTCTGTTTAATTTTAACTTGATTACCTTCACTTCAGCAACACTTTGCCCCAAAAGAAATATAACTTAATCAAATGCAATTTTTATTAAAGCAAATATCAGCAAAAAGGAATGTTAATCCTCCTTCTTATTAAACTCTCTTTTACAATAAGCTCTCCTTTTACATGTCAGTCATGAATGCAATCTTTTATTCAGAGTTCAGGCACTACTAGGGATTATTTCATTAAAATATTATGTATATATTTGCTTTTCAAATAGTGAACCTTTCTTCCAAAGCTTATATTGTTTCCTTTTCAAAACAGAGGTGAACAATATTTCCTAAAATTACGCAATAATATTCTATTAAATTCAGTTGCCTAAGAGAAGCCTAAATAATAATTCTTTTCCTGCAAACATTATCCACAAACACTGATACTTTTTTTAATCAAAGACTCTCACAATTGTAATTCTGTGTTGGTGGAACAACATGTCCCATAAGGTCCCCTTCACATCTGAGTAAAGCAAGTCACTATAATTAGCCTAAGAGACATCAGTACACAATAGCAGAAACACTGGCCTTGCTTCTTCTAAGATAATATTACTGAAAAACAGCGATTGCTCGGATTGAACTAATTTTGCTTCCCAGGAAATTCTATTCATAATCACGAGTTATCTCATCTCCGGTTCTTTCAGGTCAAGTAAAATAAATCAAACCAAAGTCAAATACATTCTAGCATTCTAACAACAGAATCGTACTGTCCAAGTACAAAAGTCAGATCAATTCTACCTCAAATCTAGAGAAAAAAATACAATGGTCAAACCAACTTACTTACTCTTCCAAATTAAAGGAAACTTTAGGATGTTTATTTCCAAAAATAACACAAAAAAACCTTTTCCCCCAAACACCTGAACACCAAATCATCATTCTTCTTTTCCATCATGCAAATTAGCAGACATGTTTAAGCCAGACCAAACACACATCTCTATATCCAACCAAGCAGTTATTATCACATAATATTTTATTTTTTCTCTAATCATGTGACCTCTTTACCCTCATTCTTTCCAACTCTTCTATGTTCATAAAATTCCTTTTTACAGGGTTTCCCTCTGTGCCCCCACTCTTTGAGGACAGGACAAACTCAAGAAGGACAGAGCCAGGGCACCTAGGCTTCCCAGCTCCAAGTGTCTGTGAAACCAAGGAAAAATCTTTTCGTCACTAAATCTGGGAGCTGTCACAGTATCTGCAAATTCATATGAAGATGAAGCTTTCAATTACTAGGAAATTTAGTTTCCTAATCAAAGAGTTTCTCTTCGAAGCTTAGATCAAGGAAACACACTGCAGAGTTCATTAGATCCCTGGGCAGGGACTACTCTACCTTCATGGAAATCTTCCTCTGGCTCAGTGTTGATTTTTTTACTCTTTCTCAACTTGTCTTTTTTTTTTAAAGAGTCTATTTACCCTTTTCCTTCCATTGTCCTTTCTTGGGTTGGGCTACATGTAAGAAATAAAAGTAAAAATAGAAGAAGTAAAACAAGAGATATTGATGTCCTCTGTATTAGACTTATTTGGAAATGAATTCTATTTTCAAGTTGTAGCATGTGTCAAATTCTGTTGCTTTAGTTTTGTGTATAATATTGCACATATCTTCTCTGTTGGCCAAAAAAAAAAAAAATAGCAATTTAACTTTAGTTGTTACTCTTACTGCCCCAACTATCTATTGATATATACTTCTTTGTCAATACACCTGTCTCACAACACACATGAGATAAGTTTATTGTTGTTCTATCCATGGCATGGATAAGAAACTGAAATGCAGAGAGGTTATCACTTGAAGAAGCATAAAGATCTAATGCATAGCAGAGCAACCAGTCAGATTCGTACAAGCTTGCTCTCATTGCAGTCATACCTTCAGTTTACATGTTGTACAATGATATTCATCTTCCCGCATATTTGTTGACAAATCCAACAAATATTTACTGAATACTTACATATTGCTTTCTCAGTTTTTCAGACTTAATGGGGTGATACTGGCTGAAATTAGGAAGTATTACAGTTCTAACATCCCAAGTCTGTAACTCAAACCTAGGTTTCTAAGAAAACCAATAACTCAGATGAATCAGGACAAAAGAGAGGGGCTTTGAGAATTTTGAACATTTTCTCATGCCAAGGAAAACACATTCACAATGAAAGAACATATAAAATTCACACAACCCACTTAACTACATATTGCCTATTAAATGAAACAAGAGCAAATGATAACAGCACTTATGTAACTACAACATCCCTGATTAAGGACATTGAATATACACATGGTAAAAATATCTTCTAACATAAGAAAATTTACCCTATGTAGGAAAAAGCTGTCTTTTCTTACATATTAAAGATACTTCACCCTGACTCCTGTGACTCCTCCAGTTAACCAGCACCTGAGACCCGGCTGGCAGGATCCAGAGTAGTAGACGGGAACAAATTACTAAATCGTGGCAAATATTAATGAAATAGAAACAAAAATGCAAAGAATGTCTGAAGAGTTGGTTCTTTGATTAAAAATAAAGAAGATTGGCAAGACTTTTGCCAAATTAGCCAAAAGAAAGAGACAAAACTCATTAGAGGGCAAAAGGGACATAAGACATATAACACTGAAATTCAGAAAATCAGACAGATATATCTCATATTCCACTAAATTAGAAAAAAATCTGAAACAGATGAATTCCTAGATTCATATGCCCTACCAAGATTAACCCAAGTGAAATAAGTAATTCAAACAGACCAAGAACCAACAAAAACATTAAAGCAATAAAACAGATCTCAGTCTTAAACAAAGCCTGTTTACCACTACATCCTTATGGCTCAGGAAACATTAAAGATGGGGCAGATAAAATGTAGGATCCTGAAGAGGGACAATAGCTCTGAAACAACATCCTGAAAGCCCAACACAGCAATGTCACGCACTCAGAGTGCTGCACCTACTAGCCCATGTCCTAGACAGACTGCCATGGATGACACAAAGGATCATAAGACCCTACCTCTCACAGGCGGATCTCTGTGAATTCAAGGCCAGCCTGGTCTCCAGAGCGAGTGCCAGGATAGGCTCCAAAGCTACACAGAGAAACCCTGTCTGGAAAACAAAAAAAAAAAAAAAAAAAAAAAAAAGACCCTACCTCTCAATGCTAAACTATGAGCAACTAAGTACAGTGTCCAATTGTGTATCCACTGGTGAGTCCACCATGATCCAGTGGACAGTTCCAAACCTACAGGCAGCCGAAATTAAACTCAGTGGAACAACGACAACCCCCCCCCCCCCAAAAAAAAAGTCATGAATATGAGATTTTCACTGTAGAGAAGTAGGATGGAAAGAAAATAGGAGTGGAGAAGAACCAGAATATTTTATATACGTGTATGAAATTGCCTAAGAACAAAGCTTATAAACAAAAGAAAAAGAACGTTTCAACTTTTCTAACTTACCGCTTATTCATTTGCAATGCAGCCTATTCTTTAAAAACCCTAGGTACAAACAATAAATACTTCAGGTCAGCAGAGAAACAAAACCACAAAAAGCTCTTTGGTATGTCTGCAATCATACCAGGGAGAAACAAGAGTCTCATTAGTTGGGGAAAGGGAACCTAGGTTAAACACCAGAAAGGAATTTGTAATAAAAACAGAGTCATGTAAAAACATGGACCACTGGGAGTATTTACGGAACATCCATGGCCGTAACACTCAGCAGTTATGGCAGAAGGCTCATAATTCACCTCAAGAAATAAATCCCTTGCACCTCCTGTGAACTGGCCACTCACTTCTCACAATACCTATTTACCACGAGTTCACATTCCAAGCTATTTTCATTTGCTTCCATTCCAACTTTTTGTTCTGTTTGTAAAAACCCTGTGTTATAAGTGTCCAGTTGAATGTTTCCTTCAGGAACCCTGATGACCTGACTGATCTTGCAGTTCCCAGAACAGGAGGCTTTCATAGCACAGCTGGACGAACTACCATTGTCTTAGACCACCAAAGTCTGATGACCCCCAGAATGCAAGAAACAATCTCCTGCAATAGGTGTACATGGATGTGTGTATTTAGGGGCTGTTTGTGAATATATGTACACATGAAGTTCTCCTTCAGACCAATGGTAAAAGAATTTTGAGCTTCAGTAAATTCCCAATATTAGTATTTACCCAAATAATTTCACGTTTAGGGAGCATATCACATGGAGCTTCACCAAAAGACTACAAACACACCTTCTGCACATACCTTAATCATCACAGATTTCTCCCCTTAGGAGCACAGTTATCAGCATGAGTGTCTTGGAGGAATTACAGCTGTATTCCAGGGATATTTCCTGAGTCCAGCATGCTTATCTGCCATAATTTGTTCACCCCTCTCTCCTCAGCTTTCCTCATTTATTCAGAGTGAATAAATTGTTCTTTATACACCAATCGAGATACTCATTAGCACTTATTTACATTCAATTTTCCTCAACAAGAATACATAATGCTATTATACATGCCACATTTTGAATTCATGGTTTTCTAGCAAAGCCTTCCCAACTTCAAAAAGATGACCATCAAATATTTTATCTTAAGAAGGAAAAAAAAAAAGCCAATGTAAATGGCTTGCTTAAAACACTGCCCTACTTCAATGTGGGTTTTTAACAATGTGGAAACAATTGGTTTAAGGATATAAAACTGCAGTTGGGCAAGAGGCATGGACTCTCTGAAGTCTTGAGGTCTACCGAGAGCATGATAAATATGGTTGATAACACTAGGCTATATTTTAAAAGTTGTGAGATAGTATACTTTAAGTGTTCTCAAAACAAAAATGATGAATATGTGTGATATAACATGTTAATTGGTTTAATTTAGCCATGCCATTGTGAACATACTGTATTCTGTATCGTAATTGTACATGACTTTATTTATGAGCTAACTAAATGAATGAAAAAAAAAAAACTGCCCTAAAAAGTAGGAGGAATGGAAAAGCAGGAAAAAAGATCTGTCATAGACAAGTTGTCCCCATGTTCACTAATGCTGCTGCTTCTGCGGCTGTGGATTTTTACTATAATTTTCAGGAGCTTCATTTTTTGAAAGCAAAAACCACACCAAAGTTACGGGTTTTGCAAAGTCCCTAGCATGGCTGATGGTTTATGTATGAAACTCACGTGGTCATACTAAATTACTGCTATTCCTGCTCACAAGTTTCACTTGCAAAGTAACTTAACACATTCCCAAAGGTTTAATAGCCCTGGATTTCCATTAGGTCATCAATGCTGTTTGCCAGGCCTGGCCTAGCAGTGTAAATGAAGCTTGGCTGGCACAGCCAGAGCTGTATATATTGCTAGAAATGCAACCTCTCTGCTTTATAACCAGACACAGGATAGTTTACAGCTCATACATTTTGTTTCTAATAAACATAGTAGCAGAGAACTGATTTTCTAATGGAAATCAATTATTACCTTGATTTTAGACTCAGTTTTGCCTCACAAGTGCAAAGATGGATTTAGTCTACGACATTGGGTGATTTGGGGGGGTATGGTGTAGGGGGAATGGAGTGACATTTGTGGAGATTTGTGCAAAGACACCCAAGAATCAGAAGCCCAAGTGAGATGACGTGTCCACTTTGTCAAGACCTCTGTGCACTCAGAAATAGCCTCTCATTAAGTCTTATCCACAGCCAGTGTGCACATCTGAAATGATGAGGGCTGACTGCTCAAAAAGCGGCTGCCCATCCCTATTAGAGAATCTGGAGAAGGAGAGGAAACCCCTGCCCATTGTGCTGTTGTAAAGGCCTTTCTCTGCTTAAGGAACCTTTTAAGCAAAGAGTGAAATCTGAAGGTGTGTTGTCACCATTACACCAGCTGGCCTTTCCACACCAATTGAGAAGGTGGGCTGTCAGAGAGATCAGAACGTTCATTCCCACTGTAAACTATTTTCTCCTCTTTTGCCCTGCAACTCAGAAAAATATGGCTGATTTTTTTTTTTTTTAAAAAAAAGCTGTTCTTTGGCAGCCACACCCACACCATGCCCCTCACATTCAGGGATGATGCTGATGACCTTGTCATCATCCATGCATGCACAGTGCATCTGAAAACGTCATGGTAAATTTTACTAGAGGACACTTTTTATATGCTACTGGTGAGGGCTGTCACTTTGGTTCCTCAGCTGCACTTCATCAGGCAGTGCAGCTTTGTGATGCTTTCATCTGTTCCACTCATGATAGCACATCAGCTCAGTTAGCAGCATGGGTTCAGGCAAGCCTTCAGTAACCTGTACTCAAGGAATAACAGTGTAGAAATTACCCCTGAATTATCACCTCCTCAGAATTGCCCCTTTCCCACTGAAGCAAATGGAGAAAGATATAGATCCAGCTAACAGACCTTCGTAGTGTTAAGATTCCAGTCCCTCCTAATGCTAAGGAAGTATACTGAGTGTCACACTGAGCAAAGCTTGAACAAAAGATACCTCAAAGCCTGCCCCCACAGAAGCTCACTTCCTTCAACAAGGCCACACCTACTTCAACAGGGTTACACCTTCTAATAGTACCACCCCCTTTGGAGGCCATTTTCATTCTAACCACCACAGTCCCCATGAAATTCCACATGCTAATATTCAAGGACTTCAAAATTACTTTGGCTTTATTACAGCATTGGTAGCAACTGGGAAGATCATGGAAGTCCTTGAGGCAACTGAAAGCCCACAGTTCATCTGAAATGAAGTCAGAGGTTTAAGGGAAGAGTAACAAGGCCAATTTCCCCTCAAGAAATACTGGCCATAGAAAATCACCAGCCTTAATGGGATCTTCCTTCTCTTCATACACTCTGTACTTTGGTACAGAGTACATTGCACACTACTCCGCATAGCACCCGGCATTGCCTTTATGAGGCCAGCACCTTCTCATCGACCACACGGCCCCTTCAACCTTCCTCGTCTCTAGACTTTGCTAATAAACTTTCAAGACGCAGACTTGTTTCTGAAACTCCTCAACCTACTGACTGTGTTGACAGCTTACTCCTGTGCATTCACTTCATTTTCTAGTTCATTGATTCTTTTTCCAAAGTGAGGTACACTTTCCTGAGGTAAGTGTACCTCAGGAGCTTCTAAAGCATCAACTTACTCTTCTCATTAGTTCTAGCAATAAGCTGCTTTCCATCAAGGGCACATCCATTCTGATCACTTCAAGCATCAAGCTTCCCACCCTAAATGCCATCAAAACTCATTAGCCTGTTACCCAAAAGCCCCCGAATCCAACTGACCACTCTGCCCTACTCTTTTCTATCACTAGTTGGGAACATAGTACATCTGAGAACACACCCTCTTCATCTCATGAAGATTCAATCACTTTTCTATTTCAATATCCATTTATAGAGAACCAACAACATTAATCTTTCACCTACAAATTTAAAAGCTTGCTTTTATGGATTTCATTAGTTGGAAATGTCCATAGTCTCTATTTTTTCTGTTTTACTCTTTCTTCTGAAGAACAGCTACTATTGTGCTCATCATTTATTTGGCAAAAAAAAAAAATAGTTGGCTTATGCTATTTTCATGTTTTTGAAACATTTGATACAGATAAACTACACCCCTAAACTATGAGTGGTAGCTAGTTGATAGATATTTATCTAAGTACATGCCTGTGAAAGCATCAGCATGATAAACAAACATCTCTAATAACACTCTGGAGTTCTTAGTTCTTCATATTCTCCTTCCCATCACTTTTTCTCAACACAATGCCCCTGGTTCCCAGGGAACCATGTCTGCTTACATCATTATATTATGAATGCAAAAATGACAGTTCCCAGCTTAAAGGGAATAGAGAGAGTTTATTCTGGAGCCATTTTGAGTGACCATAACCAAGGAACACAGATTTAGATTTCCCCAAATTTTATGTTCTAACATGGAAGTAGTTTTATGCAGTATTATAGTTTTACAGACCAAAGAAAGTCATAAGTAAAGTCAAATTTAAAAATACGTTGATGGGTGTATCGGAAAGTCAGTTACAGTAAGATGGGAGAAGTTTCTCTAGCAGCACAAGATATTACCTGATAATGTTTTAATTTGGGGGTTGGAAGAAGCTAGTGTTCTAATAAGTTAATAGATTTCAAAAGTTTTTATTGATTAGTCATGTGATTTTGGTTCTGACACAGAGGTGGGCTGAGTATGGCTGCTCTGGGGGACTAGAACTACCAGAAGATAAGGTGATTTATCCTCCGGAGCTGGAACATTCCAACCTCTCCACAGTACTGCATTTCTGGTCAATCAATAAACCTCTGCAGACATGGTTTCTGTCCAGGAACTTTTTTCAGTGGGCGGGGTGTTTGTTTTGAGTTTTACAAGGCAGGGATTCTCTGCAAAGCTCTGACTGTTCTGGAGCTTGCTCTGTAGACCTGGGTGACCAGGAACTCACAGATATCTGTCTGCCTCTGCTTCCCAAATTCTGGGATTAAAGGTGTGTGACACTATCACCCCACATGGAATTCTTATTCATATGCATTGGTTAATTTTCTAAAAATGTATAATTACAAACTGTGAATTCATTTTCCATAGCATCTTTTGCTAAAGGAAACAGTTTTAACATCACCCATTTGTATCTATTGCTCACTTCCTATATTTTCAGTACTGTTTCTTTGTTGATATGCCACAAGATGCTTACCCATAACTTACTGATTCATTTAGCTATCTTTCCCCAGTTTCTGGTTCTTACAAATAAAACAGCCATGAACATACACCTATGTCTTTGTAGGTATTTTTTCCTAAAAATTTCCATTTCTCTTTGACAAATACATGTGATTAGAACAGCAAGGTCTTAGGGAGACATGTATGATGCCTTAAGGAATCTGACAAATCATATTCCCAGGAACCATGCATGACAGAGGCAGAAGCCTCACAATCACAGCACTGCATATGACCCATCGTTCTAATGGGTGCCATTCTCAGGCCCAGAACCTCACCTACCTCTGTATATCATTTGCAGCTACCTTAGTGGTATGAAATATATTTTCTAGTCCTTTCCCATAAGTTCTGTTTAGCACTTAGTTAAATACCCAAGGAAGATCCCCCATTCATTTCTAAACAATCCTCCTTTGATGCTAGCCCTTCCTTCTTTGATTTGTACTTTTCTAGTGTTTTGGTTTCTCTGCCTATATTATTGTGGTGGTTTTCTTGGGAATGGATGCCATAGGCTCAAATAATTAATATTTGGCCCATAGTTGGTTGACCTGTTTGGGAATAATTAGAGGGTGTGGCCTTGTTAGAGGAAGTGTGTCACTGGGGATAGTGCCCATGACATTCCCTGTCTGTCTCTCTGACTCCTACTTGCAAGTCAAGATGTAAGATCTCAGCTGCTCTAGCCAACATGCCTCCTGCTCCTTCGCTCTCACTAAGTCTCCCATGATGGACTCAACCCTCTGAAATCATAAGCCCAATTAAATGTTTTCTTTCATAAGTACTCTTAGGTGTGGTGTTTTCTCACAATGATAAAAAAGGAACTAAGACAACTATTAACATAATATTAAAATTTTAAAAATAAGCTAGGCATTGGTGGTGCATGCCTTTAATCCCAGCACTCAGGAGGCAGAGGCAGGAGGATCTCTGTGAGTTCAAGGCCAGCCTGGTCTCCAGAGTGAATGCCAGGATAGGCTCCAAAGCTACACAGAGAAACCCTGTCTCAAAAAAAAAAAAAAATTTAAAAATAACCAATAAAAAATAAAATATTAATTGGAATATAATTCTATAAAATGCTCATGGCATAAACATGGTCCTCCTTCCCCTGAGCAAATTGAGAGCACGGGAAGAGGTGGGAGGGAGCTAGGAGAATGAGAAGGGAAGAAGAGGAAGGATGCAGAGGTCATGAGGGAGCAGAAAGGTTGAGTCAGGTGAAGAATAGAAGAAAGGGTTTGTGATAGGTAGGGTTTTAGTTGGGGTGGTGGTAGGGGAGGACAGGAGGGAGAAGGGAACTGGAATTGTCATGTAAATCAATCTTCTTTCTAATTCAAATAAAAAAATCTGAAAACAAAAATGGTTCCCCTTCAAGCTCTTGGACATTTCAGATGGAAATCATATTGTCTAGAAAGCAGTAATGCTCACATAAAATTTCTGGTTTGAAGCTGTTTTGCTGAAAGGGTGAGGAGTATAAAGCAGAGCCCTTCTTTACTGTGAGATTCCAGCCTGCATGTCCCTGAACGCCCATGAGGTAAATGAAGCCCAGTAATCTCCTTCCATGACACTAATCCCCACAGACCGTCCTAATTACAACCTAATTCAAGGGAGTTATACAGTGGAATCTCATTCTAAATGAAAAAGCTGCTGAAATGTTTTAACTTTAAAAATCTTTATTTTTTTTCAAAATTACAATGAAAAACCTCAAAAAAAAAGCATTCTTAACTAATAAGAGAATGGCTGAAGACTTTTAAGAAAGCAAAATACAGCATTCAGGAGAAAGCTGAGAGGTAGTAGGAGCAACAGATTAAATTATGAATAATTATTCCATGTTTATTCAGGCTACTTAGCACATCTAGTTTAGATTTTAGTAGAAATATGCTTGCAATGACAGTTATGAAATTTTGGCTTGATAAACACTCAAAGGTAATTGAGGAATTTCTTCCCCTAAATTTCTTCACAATATTTTTTGCATTATTGAGTTTAGTGCTAGACAGAAGATAAACAATAGTAAAGAATAAATCCATTAGCTCTTGTTTGGAGCAAATAATGTTAGAGGATGGAAAAGTACTGCAACAGGCTTTTCATGTAGCCCTGATACATACCAATAAATTAGATGATAAGTAGAAAATGAAACAATAAAAATATACGTCACATATGTAACAAAGTGGAAGGTACATTTCTATAGATTGTAATTTCTAACAGAGGAACTATATTATAAGGCACATTGTTGAGCAGGTACAGCCATATTAGACTAGCAATAGATGCATTTCACAGCGCAAAGTGGACAGATGAGACAAGAGATTGGCTTTGTTAAGAAGCCTCCAAACTCTCTGAGAAGCCAGGAAATATATGCCACAGGAAATCCTGAGTCGCCTAAATCAAAAAAAAAAAAAAAAAAAAAAAATTGGGGGGAGGGGGCGCTATGAGAACACAGTAAGAACACAGAGGAGAGGTGGGAAGAGGAGGAAAGAGCCCAGGAAACTCAGCTTATCACAGTAGCTTTCTGGTGGAAAGTTATATAAAATGACTTATGCTGAGAAACCAGAAAACAAGAGAGAATCTTTCTGCAAGTGTCTAAAGTAACCTACCGATCCCCAGCCCTACAGCCTAAAACCATATAAACAAGACAAAGGCTAAAGACCTGAGGAAGGAGACTTGTGAAGCCAGCACCAAGAATGTGCAACTCTGTTCTCAGCTCGGTCAGAACTGCCATGGCGTTAAAGGGACAGCACAGCTCTGTGCTTCAGCAACATGCTGGCACACAGTGACTTCACTGGTGTCCAAGTGACACCCTCTCACTTCTTGAGAGCAACTTGGTTTTCTTTTATACATTTCAATTAAAAATGTATCAAATTATGACTTGCATGATCCTGTTTTCATTAATGGCTACTCATTATAGATAATCATTTTTAGTGATTGACTATATTCTTCAGTCTAATGCTCTCCCAACTGAGCTATTTTGGTGGCTAGATTGACTATATTCTTAAGTTAATTTTTTACTGTCAGCCTTGTAAAAGCAAGGTGCTATATACCTAAAATGAGTCAGAACATTCAAAGGTCATATTTAAATATTTGCCTATTTTACATGTCTTTGGATTTTTTAAATATTTGCCCAGAAATGTGATTTCTAAATTATTCTGTTGAATTTTATTTAACTTGGTTTCATAGTTCCAGAATTCTTTTGTTAGACTTCAATGATAATAAGAATATCCATAACCAGATAGTATAAGATAAAGTTATATTTGATAAATCTAAGAACTTCACTAAGTTGGTGTTTCAATCAAGCATTTACCTCCAGCGTTAAAACTATGATTAAAAGAAAACAAACTGCCCAAAAACCTAGTATGTCCTAAGTTAAAGAATATCACCATCCTAGATATCTTAAGTACTGGTAAAGTAATTATAGCATATATGTATGTTAAATAGATACTGCCTAAATCAACCCATTATCATAAATTTTTATACAATTTTGAAAAATCTGTGTCTCAGAACCCTGTTAACACTTGAAAGAAAATCTACATTAATACAGTTAACTAATTTTGGTCTAGGCCTGATTTTTAAATCACAGAAGAAAAGCATACTTGAATTTTATTCTATAAATTAATGTACATATTTAGTTTCTAGCAAAGAGTCAAAACTTCAGAACAATTTTTTTTCCTTAATGAAACAATACTATGCTCTTTGTGCATGTGTCTTGAGGAGAGGGCTGCTCGTGACTGTCTCATTGTACAGCCTCAGATTCACCATCCTCCTGCCTCACCCTCTGGAGCTGACCCTGAACTTGCACTGACTGAAACAAATGGCTTTCTTAAAGGTAATATTTTACAAAGTACTCTGTGCAGAATATGGCATACTGTTTTACTATCTGTAGTCTTCCACATGTATGACTCGTTTAATTCCTCTGAGGCACACTCATCAACTCATTATAAAAATCTGTATTTAAAATGAGAAGTCAACATGCCCAGATTTAACTGGGTTTCCCTTTAGTTTTAACACAGAACTACTAGCCCTTGGGTGTTGTAAAGGCTTGTTAGGAATGAAGATGTCCTAAAGAGACACCTGTGCCTCTTCTACAACTATCAGACTGTTGAAACAATGAGATGTTAATTACCGCAGGAACCTCAAGGTGGGTAAGGAAAAGGTACCAGTGAGAGGGAGGACCTAGTCTCCCAGGATAAGAATTCACCCAGTTCTCACTACTTGTCAGAACACCTTATCGGATAAGACTAAAGCCCAGACAACAGTGGGCATGACCACACCTGATGGGACTGCTCAGCTATGGAAGTACTTGGCCTCTACTTGCTTTAGGACCTGAAAGATGGACTTGAGGGGTTTGCTGGTTCTTTTTGTCCCTTTTCTCAATGGGGCCACATTGAGTAAATCTTCATTTTTCTGATACCTACTTTTGATTTGACTCTTTCTGTTATCTTACTGAGGATGGGAGGCTAGGTCTAACTTGGGGCACAGGTGGAGATCCCACTCAAGTTAAATACAGTACTGTTCCTTCAGAGTTTATTGTTTTACCTCTGAAGCAACATTGCTATTACCTAAACTAGCCTCACACACTCTTCATACACTACAAAATCTCCCAGGTACCACTAAGCACTCAGTTTGTCCTGCCGGTAACAAACCTTTAAGTGTAAGATGACCCTCAGATTATTACCAGATCATCCCTCCCATTCATTTTTAGTGGGCATCATTTCTGTATAACAGAAACATCCATTTATACTCTGCAAACATGTCTGCCCTTTTGATAGACAATTAGACCTATGAAATCAAAGTGCATTCTTTTTATTGCTGTGCTTCTGTAACCACCAGAGTGCCTAAAATGAATTATAATCTAACATGTTTCTTGAATTAATAAATAAGAGAATATACCCTTTAAACTATATTTAAGACACAGTGCATCACTTCTCCTTTCCTTCCCTCCCTCTAACCCCTCCCAAGCCTCCGCCCTCCAACTTCTCTCATGCCCCCTTTACTCTCAAACCACCACCTTCTATTTTTATCATTACTATTGCGCATGCATGAATACATAGTAACATAAATGCAATCTGCTAAATCTATGTTATGTAGCTTGTGTGTAGATTTCAGGGCTGACAATTTTACATTGGCTAAGCAATTATGGGGCTCATCCCTGAGAAAGACTAATTCTCCCTCTGCCAGAAGTGATTAGTTGACTGTAGTCCTCTATCTAGGAATGGGGTCCTGTGAGAGTTTCCCTTCTATGTTATCATATCTATTGGCATTACCATTGTTAGAATCTTGTTTAGACAGCCACAATGCCATGTTTACATATCATGGGTGTTGCTTCCCTGTCATTTCTAGGAGACACAACATCACAGATTTCCCAGTGCTCTTGCATTGTCTCCTCTAATACAACCTTCCCTGAGCCTTATGTTGTAGATGAAGCCACTGAGTTTGGGAAATCTCTGCATTGTGACAGTTGTGGTTTTCTGTAGTGGGATTTCCTTTCTATGATACTTTAAATTTAAGTCATCTTCACTTCTCTCATTTTAAAATAAAAATCCTAACAGAAACACATCTTGCGGTTATTGTGAATTACACTACAGAGTAAATGCAAAATGCTTAGAAAATTTTAGGCATAAAGACAATAAGGAACAAACATCAATTAAGAATGGCGGTATGAAAAAAAACAAAAGAAATTGGCAGTATGAAATCAAAGATATAAGTATTTTTCCATATGAAAGTAGAATGGATGAAAGAATACTTTTGTTGATAAAAAGCAAAAATGTTCTCTTTGTGTGTTTTCTTTGCTTTAAAAAGGCAAATATAATGAGTTCAGGGCTAGCTTGTGCTACAATGACTTAAAGACTGGCCTGGTTAATATGACTTTCTTTTCCTACATAGGCTGCCAAGTGTAATTACGGAGAAATGTTTTAGTATCATCCCTACCTATCACATTTAAAATACTGTATCACATTTATGTCCTCCTAAGATTTGAATATGTCCTCCCAAATTCATGTGGGAAACTTAGTTTCTCTATGTAGCAGTGTCAGGAGGTGAGGTCTACTAAATAAACATTGTTCTCACAGGAATGGGTTAGTTATTAAAAGAGAGTTCTCATGTGAGAAAAGCAGATCCCGCCCCTTTGCCCTCACACCTTCTCTTCTGGCTCTTCCAGAACTGAACCCTGCAGGGACACAGCACACAAGCTCTCAGCAGCTTCCGGGGGCCAAACTCTTCGACATCCCACCAGTTAATGCTTTGAACCACATATTACATTGTTCATAATGGTCCAAGTCTTACAAATATTATAGCAACACAAATTAAACGTAAACATCTGCCTACAATGACAAAATCATTAAATGTTGCATTACAAGTTAAACAATAAGGAAAATAAGGATGTTAATATATAAGAAAACAAGTAAATTTAAAGGAAATTTCATATGAATATAAATAAATAATCATTGTTAAACAAGGTGATCCTAGAACTGTCACACATCAGAATAATTTTCATGGCTGAACTAAAACATGACTTATTTTAGATCACTCAATTAAGTGACTCTCTAGAAACCAAATATAGTAACACACTAAGCCAAACCATTTTTCTTACATATTCTCATCCATCACTGTTTAAAACTGTGATGATTCTTCATGGTTTTGCATTGAAATACTAAATATTGTAAATTCAGTTAATAAAGATTTCAAGAGGCTATCTCTCTATGCCAGGTGAAAACTGAAGAAGTTCTTGTCCTACCCTAATCATTCCTTACCAGTGTCAGGTTTTTGATGGCTTAACTTTATGTAATGTCTTACCACTGTAGGATTGTTATAGGATACTTCTCTATTCGGTATACTAAATATAAGCATTAAGACTGATTTTAATTAAGTGCATAATTGCCAAAATTGTCAATGTCATTATTACATGCAGAAATGTTAGAGGGGAAAAATATGTATACAAACATTGCTATTATAGTTATGAATTAATGAAAGGGCAGAAAAACATAACATGTTTGTCTGTAATCTGGAATTGCATTTAAAGCAAGATGAGGGACAGGCCTTCTGCTCTGTGCTTTGGAGGAAAGGGAAAGGAGAATTTGTCAACAGGTGGTTCAGTGTGACAGAGTGAAGGTCAAAACCAGGGCTAACCTGAAAGAAGCTGGCTGAGGCTTTCCATGACTGCATGTGCCACCAGCCTGTCTATACTCCACCTCTCAAAAACCTGGGATCTTACTGTTAATTTTCACCCTTTGACCCATAAGAGAAAACTTACATGTAAACAGTCTTACTTTTTAGTCCACCACGTCTCTATTGATTCCAAGACACTCTGCTTTACAAACAGTGGCCCTTTAATTTCACAAAGATAAGGATTTAAGGTGGATATGTGAATGATTGATGTTTGAATTAAGAATAGTAACATGGAAATAGTTAATATATTAAAAAAGCGTATAAATTTACATTGTTTTCAATTGTAAAATGTGCACACGATATCTGATTCATAGGGCTGGTGAGCATAAACTAGCAGTTATTTTTTTGTTACCTGAACAGGCCTGGAAACAGGACTACATAAGTGTCAATGATTAATGTGCCATGATGAATCTGCTCTTAATTTTCATGGAAGAAGGGTGAGCTGGATTGAATGTGCATATAGTGTAGATATTAGAAAATAGCCCAGGGTATTAGAAAGTCTCCACAGGGTCCAGAAGGTAAGAGTGCACAAGTGTAATGGGGATCTGTGGGGAGAGTTCAGGGGCAAAGACTATGGTGAGCTGAGATGTTGCAAGACAGAGAAGTGGTCAAATTCTCTAGTAGTCGCAGAATGTGCCCGCAGGCTTTGAAACATGGAAGAAGCACAAATTGGATTCTCAGGAAAAACCAAGCACAAGTCCTCAGTGAGAAGGCAATGCACACAGGACATGCAAGCTTGGGGAGTGTATTGAAAAACGCCCCCCTCTCTTAGAACACCCTTAGAATAGGATGCTATAGGTCATTAAGTTTCTCTGCAGCTTTCTATATTATTCAGGGTTTCTATTTTCTGGTAGGTTATCTTTTGGGGGTCTGAATTTGAATCTTAAAGTCTTGGTTTCTAGGGTTTCAGCAGATAAGTTATGTACGTTCCCAAATAATTAACAAAACCTTGCACCTCCTAAAATAGAACAGAACTCATAAACTAACCGTCTTCCCACTGGGAACACACAGACAGGAGGCTTTCTGTCTTTCCTAGAAGAAATAGGCAATACAGTTTGTCAACAGGTAGTTCTGTTAGGTAAATAAGTAAATACAGTCAAAATGAAAGACAGGAACAAACAGCACAAATATGGGAATCACCATATTGACTTAGTCCCACACGGCCTGAATGTCTACCATCAAACTTGTTCCCAGGGTTACATTACTGTTTAATGGTGAACATTCATTTTGAAAACCTTTACCAGTCCTTACTTTCTTCTCCAGTTTTTGATGAGCTAATTTTCCTACTAGAACCTTCCATTCTCTTCCCATTCTCTGCTACACAGCTTCATTGCCTTCTTCCTCTCCCTTGCAATGATTTGCAGATGTCACTATTAGCCAGGATCTCTTTCAACCATAAATAGTCACTTCATGCATTCATTCACCCTATTTCCATTGCCCTCTGTATTGTTATCTGATAAAAACTGGTCTCAAAAGAGGCCTCCATGACCTCATAGCTACAAAGCCATGGGGGATCTTCTGGTGCTATTAGAGAATTGACCATTTCTTTCTTTTGAACATCTCAGGTTGACTGCAGTCTTTGTCACTGAACTATCCCCACAGATCCTCACTTACAACTGTTCACCTTATTCATTGGATTCTGACTCTAACCCTGGGCCTCTTTTCATTCTGTTCTGTAACATCTCCATTATAAACCCAATCCGAGCCCAATCCTCATGTGCCCGAACAATGTCCATATGATCAGCCCAGAACTGCTAATCTCAGAGTTCTATGCCCAAACGCAGCTGACTCCAGTCTACCCCCTCCTTCACTTTCAGTACTCACTAGTCCTTCAAAGGTGACTAACTATTGCTGTTTAAGAACAACTATTATAAACCAGATCTTGCACTGCTGCATTAGGTTGTATGATCTTAGGCATATAATGTAACTTCTTCAAGTATAAATGTTCCTGTCTATGAAGCACCTAACAAAGGGTGGTCATTAAAAGCACGGTATGTAATAAATGTAAATTGCTTGACACAATGAGAAGTCATGCTGTATCTACTGATGTTAGAGAGTATGATTTTAATTATCACATACCATTTTAAATATCATTAAATAGAATAAAAATGTCTTGGCCAACTGCCTAAAATAAAGTAGTCCTTCCTAATGTTAGGCACCATTTATTACTGTGGTAAAACACAATCTGTATATAATATATATATGCATATATATATATATATATATGCATGTATGAAGGTAGATATGCAAAATTCTAAAAGATTACAGAGCAAAACCAACTGGATGTAAAAACTAGCTCTAAATGCAAAGCCATATTAAGTCATTACACCAGTGACTACTGAATTATTCACCAATATGATAAAATGAATAAGAAAGCAAATCACACAGCCCTAATAGTAATTCCCCCCCCTATTCCCCCACCCTAACACCCTTTCCTATTTCTTCTTTATGGTGAGAAACAGACATCTTCCTAGAAATCCGAGTTCCACATTCATAGACAGCTTTTCATCATCTTAGTGTCAAACCTGGCACCACTCAGCCACTTGCTGGAGCCAAAAATTATGATTCGCTTGCAAATTGTTCTTTGAAAACTTGTCATTGACAAATTCAAACACTGCTAGGAATTATAAACACTGCCCCAGCACTGAGGACCTCCCATCATTTTCCAAATAAATCCCAACTTTGCACCATCTAATATCAAGGTATCTCACCACCTGGTCCAAGTTTACTCCTTCTGTATTATTTCCAACAGCCTGCATGATCCAAGTCAGCCTCAGCAGGTAGTCACCTGCTGCCCATGTGCACTCCACTCTCCTTTAAATGTCTGTATAATCCACTCTGTTTGAATGTCTTCCCAGATAGTCAAATGCCCAGGTCACACTGTGGTGGCCACAGTAGGCTGCCTCCTTGGGATGTAGGGATGCATTCTTTCCTCATCACCACTAATACAGTCATGTCCACTATAGCATATCCAACCACTCCTCAATGCTGAGGGTAAATCAAGTCCAGGAAACAACATTGGCTTGCTACATCCATGTACAGGTTCCTTTATCCTAGCCAAATACTATGGTCCAACTTCCAACGTAGGAACTATGAATCCAGGTTGACCTCAGAAGATGTTTCTTCTGGTGGATACTGTCGCACAGCTGTGAGTCATAGCATCTGCAGCCTCTCTGAAATAAGTCCTTGAGAGAAGAGCTGGTAGCATCAGAGAGAGTAGGACTGCAGCTGGCTGAGAAGTGCTCTCCTAAGCACATTCCATAAGAAACGTTCCAGTCATGTGACCCAAGAAATCCCAAGCTGTTGAGGACTTTATCTTGGTTATTTGCAGTCAGTCAGAAATGATTAAAACTGATATGTGTTAGGATATTGTAAAGACAAATTCAAAAATATAATTCTTTGATGGGGATTCTCCTACTTAATAGAGTTGAAGATAATCTCTCCTTTATAATCATACAAACCTTCCTAGGCATTTTATGACATTCACATTTTACTTCCTTAGTGGATTAGAGTGTGTAGTGTATTCATCAGAGTGGTTCTTTCCTTAAATAAAATCCTTTTAACATCAGATCCACAGCTAACATATCTTAGTATTTGACACATTGCAAATCCAATACAAATGCACATGATAAAGATTATATAAGGAAATGTTGAATACTGAAAACTGAGTAAGATAAGTGAAAATGAAGAAGCATTTACTAATATAATTACATCCTAGAGCCCGTTGCATCTTACATCAAATGGTAAAATGACCACTGCATTTGCTTTCTAGAAATATTCTATGTCTCTTAATTACATAAAATCTGAGACTGTGAATTCTAAATTTTTAGATTTAAAAGCTTTAGGGGCATATACATATATTTGTATATATATTTATATTACTAGATATCTATTCTTCTTTTGTAGCTTTTATGTCTAGAATCTACTAGGAAATAATAGTTTGAAAATGAAAGTATAAGCAATGCAAATAGTAGATTTTGCAGGAGTTAACTTCAGTTAACTCCTCTCAAACAATTGGATAATGAACAGAACATAGCTAGATAAAAGGTTCCTAAATTGAAAGTTTATAAATTAGACCGTCTGAAGCAATATTATAGGATCTTTTTCTTCAGTAAATTTATAACATAGTATGGAGGACTTATAAGACACTCCCTGAGCAGTTGACCTCTGCGGTCTTTTCTTTTATTCACTATCATTTCACTTTGCTTAAGTGGGACTTTCTACAAGCTTTATTTGAAAGCATTTCCGACATGAGGTTTTTATTATTCAGCAATAGGAGAACTTTGGCTCTAATTGCTTTGACAGTTGTGTTTTAAATCTTTCATATCCTTATTCACATTCATCAACCAAGCAAGTCTTTGCCAAGCTAGGGCAGAGTTATTCAAGCTTTGACTGATTCAAATGTTTCATGCTGGCGAGATGAAGAAAATAATAGCATATTCAAAACTGCTTAAATAATGATATTTTAAATAAACACTAGGAATAAAATAATTAAATAACAAAATACCAGAAACATCTTGTGTCCACGGGTATGTATCTAGAGTCATTAGGTTAATTATAATGATCTTGATCTTTAAACAGAGATATTGACTACTACAGTTACCTATCTTCAAATACTAACCTTTGCTGTCTTTTTTTTTTTTTTTCAGCACTAGGGCTCAAACCTAGGGCCTCATATGTGTTAGGCAAGTGCTGTACCATTGATCCAACTCCTGAGTCATACTTGTGTTCCTATAAAGATATGTAGATTAAGTAAAGCTGGCTTGCTTAGTAAGTTATTAGGTATTCTTTATATAGTCTTACACATGAGAAGGTCACAGTGGTTAACACTGATCTTAACACATGGCTTAGTATATTTAGGATGGTATGAAGGGTGGCAGAGATGAATGAGCTATGAGAATCAATGATTTCATATTTGGAATGTTTCAAGAGCAAGAAAAGACCTTAACAACAACTATTTCCACACATATGCAAGCAGTCACAAATAACATGTTTCCAGTTTAAAGTGGCAAGAGGCAGAGATGGTGATTATGTATCCCCATTGGGCAGGAAAGAACTCTCTGTACTTACTTTCCTCATGTCTCCAACTGTTACCCACATTACTAAGTTGTTCTCATTCAAAAAGAATAGAAAAAAATATGTAAAGTGCTTGCAAATTCATACTTAATTACCGTCATTTGGAAAACTAATTCATATTGACTTATATTGTGTTGTAAAACAGTTAAGGAAGTCAGCATAAACACTAGTTATTTCTGGCTGTCTTAAAGGATTTGTATTGCCCTGGTTATAAACTTTCTTTAAAAGAAAAATACATGATTGCTTTTAAGTAAATGCCAATTTTAATAAGTGAATAAATACTGGACATTCTTATATTAGCTGTAACACTGTCTTAAAATAATGCATACAATCATAGTAATAAAACAATTACCAGAGGAAAATGAGCTTTTTTCTGATTTTCAAAAATGACCTTGTAGTGATATTTATTAAAGCTTGCCTGAGGATTCAGAAAACAAAGTCATCCACAAGCTATAGAAAGCAGACAGTAGTGGTACACACCCTTAATCTCAGGACTCATGACTAAGAGGTAGATGGATCTCTGTTAGTTCAAGGCCACCATGGCTTATACAAGAGTGAAATAACAGAACCTATGATCCCAGCACCTGGGATCACATGGCTTTAATCCCAGCATAAGGGAGGTATATAAGACAGGAGCAAGGTCTCAGAGCTGACATTGATTCTCTAGCCACATTCAAGACAGGAAGAATTGATTCTCCAGACCCATTGAGAGGAGGCAGCAGTCTAAGGCTGGTGAAAGCTTGTGGAGACAGGATCAGCCCATTCAGCCTGAGGTAGAGGTGAGAGCCAGTGGTGGCTGCTTTGTTTTTCTGATCTGCAGCTTGAAGCTTAAACCCTGATGTCTGTCTCTGTGTCCCTTATTTATCATGCTACATGAACCAAGGAAGGTCACTGAGACAGCTCAAGGGTAACTGCTTGCTGCAAAGCCTGAAAATCTGACTTCAGTCCCCAAGACACACATAATGGAAAGAGAGTGCCCTGGGTCCTGAAAGTTGTCCTTTGACCTCCACACATGCACTGCAGCACACATGATACTATATACAGACACAAACACAGTAAGTAAATGAATGTAATAAAAAATAAAAGAAAAACAAAAATTATCTAAAGCAAGTCTCAGAGCCCAGTTCACTTTAACCAATTTATTTCCCAATATTGTCACTTTGAGGCCAATAACAGTAAGTTTGTTTCTAATAACAATTAGTGACCTACCTTCTTTCAAAGACAGACAGTTTTTTGTTTGGTTGGCTGGGTTTTTTTCTGGGATTTGTTGTTGTTGTTTTCAGACAGGGTTTCACTATGTAGCCCTGGCTATCCTGGAGCTCACTGTGTTGATCAAGCTGGCCAGGAACTCACAGAGATCCACTTGTCTCTGTCTCCCAAGTGCTAGGATTAAAAGCATGTGCCACCACCACCTGGCTAATAGGCAATTTTTAATGAATAACTGAATTCTGGAATTGATTGAAAGGACCTTTATAATAGTCCAACAATGGTAACTGACCAGCTCCCTCCAACATTAAGACCAGTATAGTATCTATTTTAGACTTTCGAATGATACAGAAGTGGACGTGCTGACCTATAGTATACATGCATTATTTTTGAAAGGACAATAGAATTACTTGTCTCAACAATTACAAAGACAAAATATACAAACATTCATTGTGAAAATGTTGGCTATTTTTCATATTTACTAGTGATGCACTTGAGAGCAGGACACTAGGTTCTACTATGTAGACTGTCCCTGTCCCCTACTCTAATGAGTAATGTGTGGCCCTGGGGTATTTTCTTAACATAACAACCTTTAATAGCCTAACCTACAAAATTAGGAAACCACCATCAGGTTACTAAGAGGATTCAATGAGTCAGTATGCCCACCATTGTTAGAGCCATACATGGTCAATAGTAAGTCACATCTGTTAAGGTCATTACCTGCAATTACAAGTATCATTGTGGTTCTGAAATTACATACCACTGGAGTGTGGGAATGGTTCAGAAAAAGCTGCAATACCTTCCACACTCTAAATCTCATCATTCATATTTTAATTACTAAGGCTGTGATCTATTTGCAAAACTCAAGACATACAATTGAAATATTGATTGACTGAATAATATTGGAGATGTTCTTTAGCACCCAATAGCCATCCTAAGTTATCATTTTTGTGTAAAGAATGAACAAGCATATCCAACTCCTTACTATATAAATTTCCTTTCATTTGTAAGAGGTGGCAGAAAGCTATAAGTATGGTCAACAATACAGGTAATAAGCATATGGTCTTCTCACTAACCCAACTCTCTTCTCAAAGACATCTGCAGTAATCCTGAACTATGAAATCCACATTGTCCTCATAAATAGCATTCTCTACTGTACCTGTTTTTAACAGAGTTGTCAACTATGACTGACTACTTTGATCCAAAAAGTTCCTATATTATTTTTCTCACTGAATATTTTTAGGAACACACTATTGGATTCTTCAGAATAAATCACTGGATTCTCTATAGGGAATCAGAAAGATCAGGATTTACAAAAGCCATTATTTTTGTATGTGAAAACCATTAATTCCCTTGATTCTTAAAATGTGCCTGTAAACACTGTATCATGAAAGTTTTCTGGAATTTTAAGCCACTTACTTCCAAAACGTGGATTTGAGCAAATGCTGGTGATTTTGAGACCTACTTATTTTATATTTTATGACATTATACTTGAAAATAGCTTATAGTATCCTATTAGCTGCTTGAACATTACCAATATTGTTTTTATGTTCATAAGTACTAGGTGCACATTTTAATGATCAAGAACCACTTGTGGTTCATAAATGCCCATTCATAATGGAACACTTTATTTGATATAATAAGCAGTTATAATGGATAGGCTAATATAATCACTCATTTTACTGCACACATTTGTACAAACACTGACAATCTGAATCATTTCATAGGAGTAGCGATTAAAAGTGACTTGGAGAGTATGAGATCAGGAAAGGAGAGCACTTGGTGCAGTCACTTGCACACAGAAACATTTAGTAACTGTTATGTCCTTCAAGTTTTAAAAGTAAATACAGTAACAAAGAAGTGAATCATTGAATAATTGAATCAAACAACTAAGCAAATAAACAAAATAACCAAAGCACCAGTAGCCTGAAGATGAAAGAAACATTATAGCTTAATTTACTTATTATTGAGGTCATGAAGATGAATATTTAATCTGATATGTTAATGGTTTTTGTAAAGACATAATAGTGTTATAAAAGGCAAATAATTCTGTGTTTTCAGGGACTAGTAGCAGCGCTTACACTCACTGAACAAAAGTTAAGTACATCAAAGCATATCCCTGGCCCCTTTACATCAAGGAAACTTGCTCATCTTCATGTATTTTTAGCAACCTTGTGGGAAGCTAATTAATGGGGCTGGGGATGTAGCCCAGATGAGCACTTACTTGTTCTTTCAGAGGACCCAAGTGGAGTTTCCAGCACACAATTACCTGCAACTCCAGTTCTAGTGGAGCACACATTCTTTTACAGCTTCTGTTGCCCTATACACATGAAAATAAATTAACTTTTTCTTTAAAAGAAAAATGCCAAGTATTATGGTATATGTTATCCATTCTCAGATCATTTCAAGAAATATACTGTTTCTTTCTATGTCAATGTCACACGGGAGGTAATGTATCTTAAGAAAATACCTACAGTGCATGGAAAGCATAAAAGTTTGTGGTCTTATTTTAAACTACTGTCATTTGTGACACTCTTTAGTTAGTGAAGTGTAACTTCCATTGTGTGATATTAAAACTGGCTAGTTATTCTGTGACTAAACCAATGGGTCAGAGAATAAAGGTACTTCCCACCAACCCTGACTATATGAGTTTGATCCCAATATCTCACATGGCACAAAGAGAGCAACAACTCCCACAAGTTGTCTTCTGATTTCCAACATGATTGCCATGGCACATGGGCAAACACACACACACACACACACACACACACACACACACACACACACACACACACACACACTAAAATCATCATTTAGTTGCAATAACTAAAGACTTCATCCACATCATTTGAATAATAATTTATCCAATGATTAAACTTTTCCTTCAACTATCAAGTCACCCTGGCAAAAATATGAACATCCCAAAGTTAAAGCTTGACCAATTAAGGTTTAAAGGTCAGTTCAAGAAAGCTGTACATACACAAAAGTAGAACTTAAGAAGTAATCTAACAGAACTTCCATCCAAGTTCTGGGTAGAAAAGCCATGAATGGAACAATGTGTAAGTAGTTTATGTCTTTATGTTTTAAAAAGTTATTATATCAAGTGGGCTTGAGATGCAGATGAGCAATGGATATGGAACTATGGTGATGGTGACAGTGATACAGACAGAAGAAAACTACTTATGGCTAAGTTATTAAAATAGATAAAAGAAAGAAAAATAAATTTACTTTGTGAGCCATTTATCCTACTAAATACTTACATAGGCACATATAAGTATATGTATATCATTTATGGTGTCTATTAATCCCAGTACATGGGATACTTGCTAGTATATAGGAATACAAACATGAAGAAAAAAAAGAATGATTACGTTCTCCATTACCAAGGAGCTTATAGTGGAAGAAGACAGAGTACATATAAGTCTATACCTCATAAGGAAACAGAAAGAAAATACAGTTTCAGGACATAAAAGCAACCTTAGGAAGTACTCATTTTGCTCCAATAAAGAAAAGTTTTACTCTTGTATGCTACATGAAAAGCAAGATTATCAGTACAACATGGCAGTCCAATTGTCAGACCTTTTAAAGGCATAATATATTGAAGAACTCTTGCATAAATTGAATGCAGAGCTATCCTTTAATATGCTAAGGTGAATGTGTAGAGCCAACATCATGTCAATGAAGTTAACCTGTACCTGTCAAGCATACCTTTCATAATCCAATTTCAGATATGAACCCATCATGTTTAAAGTAACAAGCACAATAGTTTGGAAAATTAACACTGCTATCAATCATCTTCATTTTTCTTTGGCTGCACATAGGAAAAACTACTTCTAAGTGGCAAAGCTGAAACATGCACGTCTTCACTTTCCAGATGTATTCATGATGCTGGCATCAGTGTACTGCCCTCTCATGGGAGTTTAACTCCCAGTAGAGCCTAATCACTCTTTTTACTTGATTCCACCCTGTTGTCTGTTGTATCTGACATGCGCTTAATAAAAGGTAACACAAAATGAATAAAGAACCAATATGTGGCTAAGCATTCCAGCAGCTGACCACCCCTAAAATATTTCAGGTTGAGTGAAAAACACATTCATAAATATCTTTGTGAGTCAGAAAGGTCTTTGAGGTGCATTCCCCCTTGTCCTCTGTGGTGGTTATGGCTGTGTGTCAACTTTACCCATCTACACTGTTTGGCCTCAAGGGCAGATGTGTTTCTCTTCTGCAATCTTTTAGCTTCAGGCAAAGTAGATCACTTTCTGTAACGTGAGTGTGTCTCATCTTATCAGTCAAAGGTCTCAGAGCAGAAGCAGAGGTTTTCTGGAGAAGGAAGAACATTGCCTACACACGGAAACACACAGATTTCAGCCTATCAGTCTACTGAACAGTCAGATGAACCAGTTCCTTAAAACTAACCCCCTTGGTTGATAAAAAGATAGACACAAAGATTGTACCATGTCTGTTTCTCTAGAAAACAGTGACTCTTATACTTGGTCCATTAATTGGACTAGAAGTATCCAGGATCACTAGAGAAAGTCATGCAAGGCAGTTGTCAACATAACAAATACCATTCCCATTTGCCTATATATTATATATTTTATATAACTTCAAAATTTTACCAAAGAATTCACTCAGTTTCCAAATGATGAGATTATGTGGGACTATTAAAAATACTTCTGTTTCATGTTTCATCAGGCGTTAGAAGTCTTTTCCCACATGCATAACTTCTTTTGAATTCATATTGTTTATCATAGTTATACAAGTGGGCTCCCACAGGAAGAAATTACTAGGAAATACGGGTTTCTTTTTTTTCCACCTGCTTTATTATTGAAACCTTCCTGTTAGCAAGTCAAGAAAGAAGAGGAAGAACAAAAATAAGAAACAGATGGCCAGAATGTGTGTGGTGTACCTACTTCAACAACACAAAAGGTGGAACTATTGAGTGGAAACACCCCACACACACACACACACACACACACTTAATAGCTGCACAGTGGTGTGCTGTGCTTCAGGTACTTGAAATCCTGCATGTTCTTAACAGAGAGGAACTCTTCTGAAACCACACTCTAGATATCCCTATAAAGATTCCTGGAAACAAACACCCACTCTGTAAAAGAAGTCAATGTGTGATAAAAAGCAATCAGCCTCACACACCCTCCCAGATATGGACATTGGAAAAATGTGGATCTGCACAGAAAAGCTGGAGATACAACATTCCAAAAGCCTTCACAATGTGAAGGTGGAGTAGGTTCCTTCTGCTTTAAGGAAGTGACAAAATGAAGTGAAAAAATGACTCTGCTTTGACCTCCATTCTCCAAATAAGTATGCATGGCTCTCACTTCCTCAGCACTGTCAACCCTGAATGCATGCTGTACAGACGCCATATTCCTCTGTCCTTTCACTCTCCTTGAGAATTTCAGTAATGAATGTCAGACGACTGAGTTCCAAATTGCGAATAAGTTTTTAGTTTATGAAATAGCAAACTAGAGCAGCATTTGAAGAAACTAGACACTGGTATCAGGTCAGTTGCATGCTTGCAAAGTAGTTCACATAAACAGACAGTCAAGTGACCATTTAATGTGTGTGGATGTGGTACGTGTGAATACGTAGGGAGTGTGTGGGTGTGTGTGGGTGTTTCATATGTGTATAGTTTCAAGTGCACTTGTGTATCTGAGTATGTGAAGGTCAAAAGTTAACACTGGGTGCTTTTCTCAATTGCTCTACACCTTTATTGTACTACTGATTGATTGGTTGGTTGGCTGTATAGTTGGTTGGTTGGTTAGTTGATTGGTTGATGATTGGCTGGCTGGCTGGTTGGTTGGTTGGTGATTGACTGGTTGGTTGGTTGGTTGGTTGGTTGGTTGGTTGGTTGGTTGAGACAGGGTCTCTCACTGAACCTGGAGCTCACTGATTTGGGATTTGTCTATGATGGCTGGTCAGCAGGCTCCAGGGATCTATCTTGTCTACTCGGTGCTGGGATCCCAAGGGCATCCAGCAGCTCCCACTTTTTATGTGGATTTTGGGGATCTGAACTCAGGTCCTCATGTTATGTAGTAAACACTTCACTGAACCATCTCTTCAGCAACACCCCCACCTCCCCCCCACAAATGTCAAGTCACTTTCAAGCTGCAGTAAATTTACTCATCCAGTCTCACTGAAAATCTTCATAGCTTTGCCTTAGACCAGAGTCAGAAGCAAAACAATGAAACGCAAACCCCTGCCTTTACAGGGCATGTAGTACAAACAAACCATGAATTATGAAACATTATCAAGAGATTTAGTAGAGACAACACCTGTTACTGGAACTCAGAACAAACTCCTAGCATGGGATTAAGATGCTTCCTTGAGTTTACACTTGCACTAAACTTTGAAGGATCTGCTAGAATAAACCAAGTGATGGAAAGTTAGCCACTTGAAGTATGGATGCAGCATCTAACACAGTGGCTTCTAGGATTGGTATAATAAAAAACAATTGCAGGGGTGGAGAGATGGCTCAGCGGTTAAGAGCACTAGCTGCTCTTCCAGAGGTCCTGAGTTCAATTCCCAGCAACCACATGGTGGCTCACAACCATCTGTAATGTGACCTGGTACCCTCTTCTGACCTGGGCAGAACACTGTATACATAATAAATAAATATTTAAAAAAAAAAAAAAACTGCACTTTGCAACAGAAGTCTGAAAGGTACAAGTACCCTGGAAAGGGCTAGAGGACTTCCTAAAATTCAAATTTACCTCTCTGTCCTATGCTCCAGTTAAAACTCTGTTGCTTTTAAAAAACATCTCCTCTGTTTGTTTCTTGAATTACACTTAGGGACTTCCCATGTAGTCAATCACACACTACATTGGCTATTCAGAAAATGTCCTGGAATCCCTCAATTCCTATCTTCAGTTGAGAGCTAGGATACTGTGGTCTTCATCCTATTAGTGGAAGTAAATGGGCCTTGCAGTTCAAATTGTCCTGTCCCTGTAATGGTAAAACATCAACAACAGCTTTCCATACCCTCTGATATATGGACATTTCAAAAGGTGGATTTGTGCTGAGAAACAAGAGATGCGACATTCCAGAAGCCCTTAGAAATTCAAGGCAGAACAGGTTCCTCCTGGCTTAAGGAAGTGACAAAATCTTTCCTTTGACCTCCATTCTTCAATCCATTCTTCCCACTATTAATGGAGACGCTGTCTCTCCAATGCCACTATATTTACACACTAGGGCTCAGTTTAAGTAATATGGTTCAGTGGGCTGGAGAGAAAGTCCAGTTAGTAAAGATCTTTCCTTACACATAAAAGTTCAAACCCCAGAACCCACCCTGAACTGGAATAGAAACTGAGTGTGGTGGGATGCACTTGCAACCCCAGTGCTGGAGAGATGTGGATCAGTGAAAACAACTCTGCTTTGCAAATTCAAAGCCAGTGAGAGACCCTGCCTCCAAAGAGATGGATGGGATCTTAACAGTATTTGAGGTCGTCCTCTGGCGTTTAGACACATGCACAAACACATACAGAAACAAAAAAAGAAAAGAAAAGAAACCCAGCTCAAAGTTCATTTTTTTGTTAATATTGCTCAAAATCTACATACTTTTTGAGTACAAATCTGTAATGCTTCCCTTAGTGACTCAATTTAGCCATGTATATTTTTAAAATCAATTATGAGTTAGACCAAGACTTATTATTGTATGCAACTCATACATTCTAATTTTCAAGAAATTCATTCATTAATAAGTACTTTTAATATTCCTTAGTATTTATATATAATACAATATTTCAAAATTTTAAACCAAGTAATTATCATTGAGTTATTTGTTCAGTAGATAGTCTTTGTTTAGAGGTGTGTGTGTGTGGTGTGTGTGTGTGTGTGTGTGTGTGTGTGTGTGTGTGTGTTGCCTTATGCAAATATATGTACCACATGAATGCACAGATAAGTGGAGGGCTTTGGATCATGTGGAACTGTGATAGTCTTTCTAAAATTCAGAGTCCATTTAAAATTTAGTGTATTAGCTTTGTCACCTATGAAGTGCATTCATCCATTTCCAGAAATAAGCTACTCTAAATTGGTATTTCTAAGACTGAGTTTGGATTAGGGGTGTTTTCTTCCATTTTCTCACCTGCTTCTGATACAAGGATACTTATCTCTTTGGTGTTTAACCTGAGTGCCCTTGAAAAACAATGCACATTAGGAAGCATAATCCCTGGCAACATTTTATATACTCAAACAATACTCCAGTAATTAGTATCTCCATGAAAGAAACAACAATAGAAAAGACAGACCTTATAAGAATAGTCTTCTAAATGAGCAATATCACAGAGAATTAAGGGCTAAGGGTTCTATCTGCCATTTTTGTTTGATTTTACTTGAAATGTTGCTGTAGGCTTATATTACACTATTGCCAGTACTGCAAAACCAAAGCCACACAATTACACAAACAAGCAAACACTCAAACACAGCAATAAAGACTCATTAGCAGAGTTACAATATTTAACTAATTCCAAGAAAGGGCTTGATACTCAAATATGACAAGCTGTCTCTATTGGGTTAATGAGGAAGGCTTATTGCAGGGTTTCTCATGCTAAATCAGGGCAGTAGATCCAGCTTATTAAACACTTCCTGAGCACAGAGGTGAAGGGTGTAATAAAGGAAAGCAACACATCTGGAACATATTTCTTTATGATGTTCTGTACATTCTGAACTGATCATATTCAAACAGATTGTGGAAAAGCCGATGGATCTTGAATAAACAACTTCCTGGAGCAAGAGACCCCACTAACTCTCAAGAAGCCATTGCACTTGTTGGATACATTTATATTTGGGTAGCACACTAGATACAGAAGAGCTTGTCCTTCACCCAGTATGGATTAAGTTGTTTGGCAATGATCACAAGTTACTGAAAATACCTCCTTTCAAGTTATGCCACAGGAGGGTCATTCTCTTTGACCTAGGGTCCTAGGGTCTTGACCTAGGGTCTGACTTAGACCTAAGGGACAATTTCAGATGTAGTTCGATAGTAAGGCACTCCAGTGAGGAAAGGTTAGGCATGGTAAAAATGAACCACTCTGGCCATTGCCATAAAATGGCAATAAACTTTTCACTGTGGTCTGGAAAGCACTGTATAAACCCAGCTATAAATCCCCGCAAGAAGTCCAACATGTCTGGAAAACTGGGGGATGGCAATATGCCATAAACAGTTGGCATCATGAAGTCCTGTGGTGACTGCTGGAATGAAGCACACCTCTCAGAGTTGGAAATGCTTAGAGAGCCAGGAAGCAGGTTATATTTTCAGCAGTGTGCTGGCAGACAAAAAGGCTGAGGAAATGAAGTCGTTTCAGATGAGGCCATCTTTAAAGAAATGTAGGAAATTTCTGAAAGAAGGTCTTGCTTCAATGGTAGGATGGGAGACCAAGTAATTTGTAGAGACATGGAGAAAAAACTGTTAAGAGATAAATGAATTTCAGATATAAGAAAGAAGACTAATTGTTGAATATCAAGGATTTCTTACTATTACACCCAGAATGCTGGGCTGGAAATCAGTTATATTTCTTATTGCACAGAAGAAATGCCTCCCAGATCTGGGCTAAGGCAGAAGTTTAGAATTAAACAATTCTAGTAATAAAAATGGACTTTGACAAATGTTATAAAATAGGCTGGAAGGGTAATATCCCATTCATCAATCAACTATTTTTCTCTTTGAGCTTATTATTCATCTAGTTTAATCACTGACTTAAATATACTGTAAAATACATACATGTATGCAATTAGTCTACTAAAGGGTTTCAAGATAGCCAAGTTCAGCTGTATTCCTGGACTTCTATGGTATCAACCTTTACGTATATTTCTGCTACACACACTTTGACGTTGATTAACACATCACTTAAATAGATGAATCGGTGAATAAAAGTTAAAACAAACTACACTTTCTCCTTTTCAAGGTATAAGAACATGATAACTATATATGAAGTTGACTTTTATTGAGCAAGTTACTCAAAGCTCTGTGTGAAACCTTCCAGAGGATGAGCTGCACTTCTCCAAAAATGACATAGAACGTATGTCTGAACAGCCTATGCATAGAGGCACACATTCTCAAAACTATACATGTTATATCTTGCATTTTCATTAACAAATTTCATTAAATTTCTAGTAGATGGAGTCAAGGGATTGAGGGGGTGGCATTGAAGGTTTACATTATTTGAGAAAAGTGAAGAGACAATGGGAATATCAGCCTTGCACATACATCCTCCGTCACCTCTCCGACCTGCCCAAGATTCAAGAGCAGCAGTATTGAAGACAGAGGAAACAGGATGAGTATTTACTGATGTTGTTGTACCTGGTCAATTAGACATCAAAAGAAGATATGCCCTTGGTTGGTGAGACTTTCCAGAGGGTAAAGTACCTACAGGTACTTCCAGGATTTGTTCTCTGACCTCCACAAAAGCACACATATCACTAATCAATATAATAGTTTAAAATATACATAGGCATGTTATATAGATGTAATATTTTAAGAAAGGAACAGTAAATATACTCTTTCAAACTTTCTCTGCCTGCTAGTTAGTAAATTTGCATCATGTAATAAAAAGCACTGTCTGGTCTAGACAGCCTTACAGGCCATGGGGGAGAAACACAAAACTTCCTCATCATTACTATTGGCTGGACATTGACTTTGCAGTGTTAGAGGAAATACATGACACATGACGCAAGATATAAAGTGCTTATCACAAATAAGAATCCCGTTCATCATAAGTGTTGTTACTGTTGTTGATAAAATTATATCTCACTGTTCTCAAAATATAAGAGAAAGAGATGCCTGTGTTTGCCAAAGCTCCAGAGACACCTTCAATTTTAAAGCTTTCTTAGAGTGGCTGTCTTTGGAGGAACAAGTCCTTAGGATGAGGGTCCAGACCCTGAATTCTTCTTTTTTTAAAATATTTATTTACTTTATTAAATGTTATATATGTGTGCCTCAGTGTATGTATGTGTACTATGTGCATGCAGAAACCTGCAGAAGTTAGAAGAAAAGGTTAGGATCCCCCCCCACACCAAAAAAAAAAAAAAGAAGTTATGAGATGCATCTTGGGTTCTGGGAACCTCACCCAGGTCCTGTGTAAGGGCAGCACATGATTTTAACTGCTGAGCCACTTCTCCAGCCACTAGGCATTCGGTTCATTATTCCTTCATTTAGTAAGTCAGTGTTTACGGAATATCTATGATCTAGACACTAGTAATTTCTAATGATTTGCTATTGAACCAATTCCAAAATGCACAAACAATTAAAAGCAGCAGTATGTAGTACCCATTAGAAGAACCCATCGCTAAACAATACACAATAGGACAACTGACTTAGCGCAGAAAACCAAGAGAAGTAACTTAAACCTGAATAGCTGAAATAGAGGGGGGGGAAGGATAGAGTAGAGGAAGGACAGGAGTTGTGCTAAAGGACACCCAGGAAATAAACACATGGCTGTAACTCAGGACAGGAGTGTAGATTTTATCTGAACTACCTGCAGGAGGAATGCTTTGAGACTACTCCACATTTGTGATGCCGTGACTGTATACATAAAGTAATTAGTCTACTTTTATAAAACTCTTTAAATAATGTACATTACACAGGGAAACAGTTAAATTGAAAATTAAACAAGAATATTTTGTCGTTCGATGAAGTCGCAGATGGCCAGTTTTACATCTAAATAATAACCTTCAGCTCCAAATCGAGGCATGTTTCTTGCATTGAAGCTTTCACGCATCCTTCTCTTGTTCCCACTGCTTCATTTACCCTACATTTCTTATTTATTGTTAACTAACACTCTTGCTTAATGAAGATCATATTGTTGATAAAAACACATGTCCTTCATATAAACCTAGTAGGTTTTGTCACTACCCAATAGGAAAATCAAGCAGAAGCTGTCAGTCATGTAGTAGCCAAGCTTACATTATCAAAATGATACACCTGTGACATCTAATCCACAGCCAAACTGCAAAGAGCTCAACTGACTGAGAGAGATAGACTGATCCGGCCTGCCTGTGCTGGAAAGCACTTCGCTCACACGTGAATATGAAATCTGACTTACTAGGCTTTTGTTCAGTAATGTCTTGTGCAAGCACTGTCAGCAACATATAGATATATAAAAATCTTTTAATTCAACTAACCTGAAAGTAATTCCATTTGGTTATTGACATTCATATCTCTTGTTTATACAATTTCTTTCCTGTCTCTGTAATATACTTCTGGGTTGTCATGTTGAATAGATAGGCTCAAAGTCAACTCTGCTGTTTCCCTTGATGTTTGTAAAATAAAGAAATGCATTTTAAACACTCAATGTTTCTCTAAAAATTCTCTCTCACTTAATATTTGGCCATTACCTATAGGCTGCATCTTTACTAAAGACCTTCAGATTCTATTCTGTACCATAGCACAAACTGCAGTGTATACAAACACACACACACACACACACACACACACACACGTGTGTGTGTGTGTGTGTGTGTGTGTGTGTGTGTGTGTGTGTGTGTGTGTTTAGAGCACAGATGGGTCATGCCTACTATTAGTAATACAGTTTCCTACTGGGAAATAGCAAATTGATCTTTAAAAGTGTTTCAACTATTCTGAAAACTTTCTCACAGGCCCATCATCATTGCACTATATTCATGGCAAGTGATGTAAGAGTAGCCAATGTGTCATTTGTATATATGTAAGAAATTGAGATGAAATCTAGTCTAACCAACAAATCTGCCAATTTTCAAATAAAAGAGTAAATACATTATTCAGAGGGCATGAATATACACAATAATATAGTGTTATACATTCTAACAATGTTCATCAATACTGTTATTTTACACCTCACACTCTTTTGGGGGGAAGAGACCCAAGAATGTTTAAGTAAAGAAATAGTTACTACCCTAACATGAAGAGATGGTGAACCAAACAGTTGCTACTGCTACCCAACTCAGTGCCTTAACAGGATGTGGCAACATTTAAGCACTTTAGATACCATTTCCCTACAAGTACTTTATGCTATAGAAGTCCAAGAATAAACTGCTTAGTAAAAGACATGCATAGCCGGGCGTTGGTGGCTGACGCCTTTAATCCCAGCACTCGGAAGGCAGAGGCAGGAGGATCTCTGTGAGTTCGAGGCCAGCCTGGTCTCCAGAGCGAGTGCCAGGATAGGCTCCAAAGCTACACAGAGAAACCCTGTCTCGAAAAACAAACAAAAAGACATACAGATTTATTTACCCTCTCCAGTATAGAAATACTGGCCATTACCTCCAAATGGCCGAGTATTTAGCAGTATCCTATTTCAAAGCAAACTTATCTGCACTGTGTCTTCTTTGCTGTTCTCCAGTCCAGGAGATGTTGCATCTTAGGTCTTGTCGTCCACAATTTACTAATTCTACTACCCCTGAAATAAGCAAGTTTGACCTACCAACTGAAGACTGTTCAGACAAAATCTAGTGTGAAATGTCACTGTCATGCTGGGAACCTCTGGACTCCTCACTTGAACTGTGATCTCAAGCTATCATGGGCTGTTAATCCTGTATTTAAGTAGGCACATCATACGCCTTCAAACTGCCCATAAGCTCCTGATGGTCAGGATGTATAGACGAAAGTCCCTGTGTGCCACAGAACTGTCAAGATAACCCACTGCTCAATACAGGCCTTTAATATGAGTACTGTAATGACTGATAAAGTACAATAAAAAGGCAAATAACTACTACTGTCAAGGTCACAACTGCTTCATTTTCTACTTCAGGGACTGTATATCAATCAGCAGTCCATAGTATAAGGAACAGCTTTAAAATAAGAAGCAGCCGCTGATTCCAAAGATATTAACAATATTCCATAAACGTGATTTCCAGTGTCACAGTAATGGAATTATCTCTATGTGCCAACAGACCCAAGAGTGCTGCTACGGGTACTAAACTCAGTGTTTTAACGGGTGTAGCTAGAGTCCACCTGACATCAAGATGCTCCAGCACTGCAAATGCACCTAGATAGATAGATAGATAGATAGATAGATAGATAGATAGATAGATAGATAGATCAATCCCTTAACTCTGTTCAAATGAACAGGGCTGTTAGGGAAAGCTGCTTACACCGGGGCTCACACACACAAACTTTTTTTTTTTTAATCAAAGCAGTCTTGGTCAGTCTCTTTAATTAAACCAGGTGACAATAAATCCCTCTGCTAATAGGCTGACTAGTTTCTTTTTAGTGTAACTATTGAAGGTGTAGTTGTAATATGGAATTTCAGTCTGACCAAAAAAAGAAAAAGAAAATCATTGTATTTGTCAGTCGAGAAAAATTCAGCTTAAAGTCCTATGATCACAGTCAAGTCAGCAGTTCTATAGAAACAGGTTGATACTTCAAAGGACATAACACATTTGCTGAGGTGCTCTGGTAGACATTGTCCCAACTCACATCTACGAGTCAAATTATGACCCAGGAATTGGCACCTGTTTAAAGCAAATACAAAGAGAAACCAAAACAAACTAATTATTCTATAGCCTAGACGACGAGTACTCTAGGTTGTCCCCAGTAACTAGATTTTAAAGAGTCAGTCGTTGTCGACATAAACCCAGTTAGCTGCTCCTTCCACATCCTCCTTGTGCCTTTTACGTGTGAAATAGGTGAATATTCTTTGAACAGTCCTTATGGGAAGGGAAGAATGGAAGGTGTGTGTTACATTTCAGGAGAAAAGTGCTCAACTGCGATGGTTTCACTAGCGAAAGCAAGCAGATTTTCTGTCCTGTATTGCTGGTGGGGACCTTAAGAGGTAAGAGGAACAGATAGCCAGGACACCAAAACATCAGAACAGGGATCCATGACTTCCAAGTAGGACTTCTACCTGTACAGATCAGAGTGGATTTCAGACTTCCTTCTTTCGTTTTATACAGCATGTTCTACAAGAAGGTAAAAACAGAATTGCTTCTAGTTCCGAACGGGAGGGGCTGAGCGTACACAGAAGGGAACCCCGCAACTCTGCCATAAATAGCCTTTCTTCTCACTCGGGATACTAGCCCCTTTGCATCAGCAAGGCGCAGCTTCCTCGCAGTAGCGCCATTCACAAATCCCTCGGTCGCCCCTTTGCGCACGCTCCCTGGGCGCTGGTACTGTGCGAGCGAGCGAGTCCCAAAGACAGGAGCCAAAAGGTGAGGGGCCTGGCAGCCACCTGCTGTCAGCGCGGGGCTCACTTTCCGCCCGGGTGACTCGGCGCGAGAACACACGCAGGAGCACCCCCACGCCCGCACCCCGCGAGCCCCGGGTGCGCCACAAAGCAATGTGTCCACTCTGCGTGGCGGGCTCCGGAGGCAAGGGCGAGCTGCGGTCGGCGCGCGGCTCTGGGTCCCCGCCCCGGCCCCAATGCACCAACTCTGCCACCGAGACCCCCCAGGTTGCAGGGGCGGGCCACGCCGCGCAGTGCCCACGCCCGCCGGGCGAGTCCCCCCCGCAGGGCCCGCGGCCGAGCCCGGGCGAGTCAACCTGGCGCTCAGCCCAGGCCCGTGCGAGCCGGACGCACCGCGCAGCGCTGCTACCTGGAGCTGCGGGCTGGTCCCGACGCGGCGTCCACTCTCGGTCGGTCGTTCGGCCGCTGTCTTCAGCACTCCTCCCGCCGCTCCCGCCTGCGCCACCGCAGCTGCTCCGCAAGAGCTTCGCAGTCAGTCATGATGAGCTCTCGAGAATGGGAGCGGGCGGGGCGCGCGGCGGCCGCGGGTGGGCGGCGGCGGTGTGCGCAGCGGGGCCGCGGGGCGGCTACAGCGAGCGCCTCCCGGGCAGGCCGCGCTCCCGGCGGCAGGAGGCGGCGGCGACGCGGCCTCCGAGCGAGCGGGTGACAGAGTCGGGCCGGGCGGGGGCAGCCCGAGGGCGACGCTGGCCAACCGCGTCGCTGGCTTCCGCGCACGCAGCCTGGCGCGGCGACACACGCACACCCGCGGCCGAATCGGGGGAGGGAGCGGAGCCCGCGGTGCGCCGGATCCCCGCGCGCTGCGAGTCGCCCGGGCAGGTCGGGGTGCGCGGCGGGACGCAGGAGGCTCGGAAAGCACTGCGTCTGGGCGCTGAGAAACGCGGATATTGTCTTTTCCCCTCCTGGAAACGGGGCTAATTGCAATGTTCTGTCCCGGTTTTCCTGTGCCACCCGCCCCGTGATCGTCCTGACAACTCTCTAACAAGGTAACAAGCAGTCAGCCTCCTTTTCCTTTAAACAGGTCCCGCCTCCCAGTTATGGTTTGTGGCGGTCGTTTGTAAGAATGGAAACCTTGGGACAGGCTGGGAGTGGACTCCTTTTCCTACACACGTGGTCCAGGGAAGCATTCCAGAGTCAGTCACCAGTTTGACACCATTTGACTGATGACCCCTTGGAGAAAATTTGCCACTTTAGAGATGAAAAAGATTTCTGATGCGTGGTGCAGTTGTTTACCTAATTTATTTTCTGGTGACCCTGCCTCCCCTTGCACTGCCTCATTTCCTTTAAGGCTGTATTGGGCCTTGAGCAGTTTTCCAACCATCCTCTTCTTCATCTCCATTCCTAATATGTATTCCTGTAGCCGACAGTACAACACATAGAAACCATTTAACTATGAGAAACATTAAACCAACTCTACTAGAATATAGGACCATCTCGAGATATATATCTTGAATATATATATACATATATATATATGTATACACACACACACACCACACACACACACAACACACACACACACACATATATATATATATATAATATATATATATATATATATATCAGCAGAGTTCATCTACTGGCACCTTTTAAAGCTTCTTGCTCCGGGTACAAGGTCTTTATGGTCTGGTATGCTACTTTATGGGAAACAGTGAATGAAAGTCAACCTGAGTTTCTTTCAAGTAGGTGTGCATATATGTATGCATGTTCTTAAGTCTGTCTGACTTCTGCGATGTAGCTGAGAGGTGGGGGAGGGGGAGTAAAGTGTACCTTTTGAGAGAATCTTTGTGATTGTTTTATGTTCTTCTACGAGAATAACTCTGCTACATTATTATCATTATATAGGACAAAACCAGAAACTCAGAAACAGGGGGATAACAAGGTTGGCACAGCATTTTTCTTCTACTGTGGCTTATGGCAATTACATATTTAACATTTTTGTCAACGAGCATGCAAGTGTCACGGGGTTCCCTGTCATTAAAGGCCCAGGATGATACATGTATGTGATAGCATACACCTTTGGCTTCTGGGGATCCTAGCTCAGGTCCTCATGCTTGCACAAGCTGCACTTCAGTCACTTAGCCATCTCCCCAGCCCCAAGCCTTTTATACTTCACCTTTCTCAAGGTGATGCTCCCGTGCCCAACTCTTCCCATGTCTCATGCAATGAGTCCTTTGAGAGTGGTTCAGACATAACATCAAGACCTAATGAGGACACTGCCAGGATGCTCTCATTCTACTGTCTATCCAGAGCTACTACATCAGTCACAAATCTCAAGCATTTCCTCAGAACGTTCCTTGCCTGTTAAGCGTGTTAAAATGTGCTCAATTTTAGGAATAGGCAATGACTTTAAAAGTAGGAAAATACTTGAACTCATAGATGGAAAACTTAGGAAAGTTTTAGTAGAAGAAATCTGTGGTTACTGTAAAAGGCAATTTTGTAGAACTGTTACTTCTAAACATCTTCAGCTGGTGAGTTTCGAGCCGTCAGTAGACATTAGCTGTAAATAAACATTTTTTTTTTTAAAGTTCTGTCCACTTTTGAAGGACAGTGCTTGATCACACTGGGCAAGTTCTGACCATTTTATTAACTTGATTCTGTTTAACTTATTATGATCAATAGTGGCCATTACTCCACAATGCATACTTTGAAGTTATATGAGATATTTTAAGGGCATTCTTATAACTACAGATGACTGAAGTTTTCACACTCACAAATTGCATTCATAATTAGTGAGAGCCATGGCAATCTGTCAGTTTGTTTTTTCATTAAGACATTAAAGCCAACATTTTCTTTTTTTATGAATTTTTCCCAAATAACGGTTAGAATTCATATGCAATAGACTAAAAGACATATAAAATGCCCTAAAACACAGTTCTGTAAAGTTGATTCATTTTGAGTCTATGTAGAAAGCTCATTTATAAATTCTAATGGACACTTGAGAAGGTTAGTAAATGAATTATTCTCTTTTAAGATTGCTTCATCTTTCAAGTAGAATTTCCCAGTTGCAACACGTTCAATGCTGTAATTTTTGTTGTGATAGAAAAACAGAAAGCTAATGACTCTTTCCTGTTTGTTCATTTTCATCTCTTCTGTGCTTGCTGCTGTTGGGCTCCCAAGTGTATCTAACTGGCACATTGAATGAAGATTTGGCATTGCAGTATTTGATGAAAGCAGAAAAATTAGGTTGCCAATTACATACATGCCCCTTATGTGTACTGCAGTCCTGCCACAGAGATGAACCAAATTAGAAATTTCTAAGTAGCACCACTAAAACCTAAAAGTATAGCTGAGAAAGGAAAATAGATTTTTTTCTTTCTTTCTAACTTCATTGCCAGTCATAAAATAATTTAGAAACTGAATTAACCTTAATATATTTGCAAAACAATGTGGATAACGATTTTAAAAATGAACTGGTGATATGGATAAGTAGCCTACTGCTTGCTACCTAGCATGGGACCTGAATTTGGTCTCCAGCATTCACAGAAAAACCAGGAACAGACAGCCATGCACACCTGTAATTCCAGTGATGGAGAGATAGAGACAAAAGGACCTTGGGGGTTGTTGGCCAGCCTGCTTAAGGAAATCTTTGCGCTCCAGGTTCACTGAAGTCCACTGTCTCAAGAAATATGAGGAAGACACCTGGCATCAACCTCTGGCCTCCAACACACACACACACACACACACACACACACACACACACACACACGCACACGCACACGCACACGCACACGCACACGCACACGCACACACACACAATTTAAATAGTTTTGCATCCCTTTTTTTCTTTTCTAGTTATTGTTCTTTATGATGACTGTTATTCCATGAAAGTTGCCTATGGGTACCTAGGGAGAACAGCATTCATGATGCAGAGCAGAAATTGGTTCAAGACTTGAATGGATAAAGCATGAGATTGACTCAACTTCAGTCTGGGTCCAGAGAGCATCAAAACTGTGATCATAATGTGGAAACATTTTTGGGGATAATAAGCCAGATGATAATGCACAGTAGACAAGGAAAGAAGTAGTTTTCATAAGCATAGTAATGGTGACTGTTGCCTGGTGAATTATGTGTATGAAGAGACAGAGTGGCAGGGAGGGAGGGAGGAAGGTGAGGAGGGAGGAAGGGAGATTAACACAACAGCAGCTTCTATTCATGAAGAAAGCTAGACAGAAACTAAACTCAGGTCAGCACATTAAACACTGTGTGAGCTGTCTGTCTTTGCTGTCCTAGGGATCAACACCCAGGATAGCATGTAAGCCAGGCCGGGGAACAGGACATCCTACCACCTGGGTTCCCACCTACCATGGTTATACAGGATTCTCAGCATTCCAGAGGAAGAGGTGGTAAGCAGAAAACACTGTGGATGTCTCTAGCCCAGTAAACAGATGATCCTGAATTTGCAGGAGAGGATCCCAGTTTAGGGTGCCAAAATAGGTAGGTAGGGAAAGCTGCAAACACTAATACCCTTTGAGGGTATGCCTCTGAATATTTTTCAGGTAATATTTATTATGATATCTGAAAAATCCTTACAAGCAGATTCACCATTATTACCAACTCTTTTATGTTTTTTCATTGTGTTTGCTTCTGATTTCTAATTCTCCTGTGAGGTATTTGAACAGCTAACTTAAGGATTCCTTGCCTCTTCCTGATATAATTATCATGTTTGAATAGTTTATTTTGTCTGATTGAATTTTTTAAAAAATTTACCAAATTAATGAGTTAATTCATTAATATTACCCATGAGTCATACCCAACAAAGTGGATTTTGAGTTTTTCTGCTCTATATTGTCCTAGAACCCATGTGGCAATACACATTTCATTTAAACGGTCTTGACACAGCATAAAGTGTCAGCTAAATTATTCCTAAGAACGTCGTCTTGATAAAATATGAAGCTAGCACTAAATGTAAGTATATAATTATAGCAATAGCAAAAGTAAAACTTCAACGAGAAGGTATTTGTACTACTTAAATATATAATAGGCAAAGAACAACGATAAAATAGTCTAAGCCACATTAAACCAGTAGTAAGGAAACCTGGAAACTGGTTTTACCATCTGTCGGCTCCTATACTGGCAGCTTCACAAATGAGATTTCTTTTGAACAAAACATCACAGCAGGAGCTACAGACATGTGAATTGTAATTAAAATGTGAAAATGCATTTCACAGTTATTGTCATTTATGGAAAATATATTGTGAAATCTAGATTTATGAAATTATATCAAGTTTAAACCATTTTAATATTCTGAATCTATTCAGTATTTCATCAGAATTTTGGTGTTAATGACAAAAGTGTTTGCCTTTACAAAGTGTGTTTCCTTAGGTCTGTTTCACTCTCTAATGAGGGTCAGTTATTTTCTAAACACTCAAGTACAGAAGATGAAGGAAAGTGGTTTTCATATTTTCATATAGTCAGTGTAGACCTGCTGAGGACAAATGCCATTTCTTTACACTTATCTAATAATATCTTACATAAATAAAAATAATAATTCCCTGAAAAATATAAAAACATAGCAGATCATTATCCCTGTAACAAAAATTTTGTCTCCCTTTTATATCTGAGAGAATAAGAATATTCTAATTTCTTAGTTTTCTGTTTCCAGCAAACCAAATATAAAGCACATGATGTATAACTGTGTTACACACAGTGAATTTATATTCAAGAACAGCAATAAAGTATTGTGTTCAAAATTGTTAACATATTAACCAAGATTGAAAGAGCATGATTATATTTAAAAATATTTAATCTCCATTTTTAGTATATGAGTCTTCCTAGAAATTCAGGTTAATTTTAAAGTGAGTCCATATTCTTGGCATTTGTTATTATGGAGCTTATTATATACATTTGCGTTTTATGTTCAAACAGATTGGCGCTCCTAACCTCCCGAGTACAACAGTGTTTTCCTTCTAGCACATTGCTTCCAACTTTCCTCCAAAAATTAACATTAATAAAACAAGATTGGGGCTGGAGAGATGGTTCACCTACCAAGAGTGCAAATTGTTCTTACAGAGGACCAGAACTGGGTTACCAGCACCCATGTCAGGCCACTCACATCTGCCAATATGTAACCCCAGTTCCAGAGGATCTGATCTGCTAGCCTCTCTGTGTACCTGCACTCATGGATACACACCCATACACAGATACACAGGCATTTACATAATCAAAAGAATAAAAATAAAATCTTAACTGTACATTGGGGTAGGATTTTGTCACTAAATCACATGTTTCAAATACAGCTGCCACCCATTCTTCGTATCACATAGTTCTTACACTGTGGTGTAAAAGGGGTGAGTGCTAAGGTTTAGGTCTCCTCCACGTCAACTGTAGTGAATGTTTATGAAGACCTCAGCCAAAGAAAGCTGGTGACAATGATGTGTGATCTCCCAGTCCTATAATCACTATCCAGTTTGTCACTGGACTCTTAGGACATCTGCTCTTGGGTTGTAACTATCTACTATGACAAAGTAGGTGAAGACCTGATGTCCCCTGCACTACTGACAGGTACCTAGTGCGCCAGTTTGCCAGCTATCTATGAGACAGAGCCTCAGTGTCCTCATCTGTGCCTTCCAGTCAGCCATGTGAAGCAGAAATTAGCTGTATTAGGTCCTAATGCTGTGTACGTGTCTCTCACAAGTATACATAGAACTCTAAAGTGATACCAGCTGATTGGATCACAGTTCTCTAGGTTGGAAATCTAGTAAGGCCTGGCAACATCTCAATGCAGCATCACAAGTCTGAAATCTGGATATTGTATAGACAGGTTCTTGTGCTGAGCCTCTGAGGTAAACAGCCACATCCAAGCTCATTCTCCTGGCAGAATCCTGCCTCTTGTGTTTCAGACCCTTAGACCTTTGTTTCCAAGATATGTGGCTCTTCAGCTAGCAAGAGAAGCTTCAAATCTCCACAATATACATCTTTAACTTCCTCTTATTCCTCCAATGGAGAAAACTCTGACTTTTCAGGAACCCTGTGATTATGTTAGGAGATTGAGAAAATCTTATCTTAGGTTGATGGCAAATATAGTATTGCTAATCATTTGAATACAATCACTATATGTGCAGGCTTTATCTACATTTAAAGCAGGGATGAATATGCAAAAATGAAGGTTATTAGAGGTTATCAGACAATTCTACCAATCTCCTTCTTCACCGTCCTTACACACCACTGTACCATAAGCCAAAATTGAGCCCATTTAAAGATTTGCCCATCATTGTATTCCATAAGCACTGTGTTAAGGCTGAGGAGTGGTCTTGTCATTGTAGATTCACTCTTTTGTTCACAATTTGTGCTTAATAGGGGTGTATTATTATTAATTTTTTTATCTGAAAAGCTTTGTTTTTCTTTAGACTATTGGTAGTCTTTTGTCTCTTGTCATCCTTTATAAGTTGTCTTTTCTTTCTGGATTGACTTAAAAATGAGAATTGCACCTGTGTGTGGAACAACTCAATCAAGTAATGTAAACTCTTCAGAGTTCCTTCAAATATATACTAATTGTAATGCCTTCTAATCACTGCTATGTTGGTTAATAGCCATAAAACATCCTCATCTTTATTTAGACTGTCAAGTCAAACTTGAAGGGACACTAGCCATCCAAAAATTTTGCTATTAAATGCACTAAATAAGTCCAATACTAGGGTCAGAAAAAAGAAAAATGAATGTTTCTCACAACTAGGCAAGGTGTAGAGAATAAGAGACTTAAGAACATATATAATGCAACCTCCTCAAAGACCACTGAGAAAGAAAGAATGGAAGGGCCTGGGTTGGTGAGTTACTGTGAGGAAATATTACCTTCTGGACAGTAGGGCAGCTGCAAATACAAACTCACAGCTGTTACTGCGTAAGCCAGACCAAATTTTTGTAAGGAGACAGGAATTGGGAACAAAATCCTACTCCAAGCAATGGAGATAGTGGGAATTGTTAGCTGACAGGAGAGGGAGACATTAAGAGTATAGTAATAGGAGATATCCTTCTGTAGGCTGTGAATGTATGTTTCTCTTATTGGTTGATGAATACAGCTCTTTTGGCCAATGGACAGGCAGGATGTAGCCAGGCAGAAAGTTTAGGCCGGGATACCAGATTAGGAGAAGTCTGGGAAGAGGAATGCAGAGAGTGAGTCACCAGAAGATGCCATGTAGCCATCGGGAAAGTAGGACACTCAAACATTCTCCAGTAAGCAAAGACTATGGGAAGATACGCAGATTAGTAGAAATGGATTAATAATTAAGAGAGCTAGCCAATAAAAACCCCAAGCCATTGGCCAAACAGTTTATAACTAATATAAGCCTATGTGTGCTTCTTTGGGACTAAACGGCTGCAGGACTGGGCAGGACAGAAACTTCCATCTACAGTGTAGCCCCTGGTAAGTCAATCACTCTCCAGTAAAGACCACAACCAAGAATATCTAGGCAACATAAACTGGTCTTGAAGAATTGAAACAAACAGCAATGATACTTACTTAGGTGGGTAGGGAAGGGGAATTGTGAATTGCAGAAGAGTTGGTGTTGTTAATATGATAAAAGCAAACTGGAAAAAAGCCGAGCATAGTGGTGCATGCCTTTAATCCCAGGATTCAGAAGGCAGAAGCAAGATGATCTCTGAGTTTAAGGTCTATATAGTGAATTCTAGACCAGCCAAGGCTGTATAGTGAGACCTGTCTCAAGAAAATAAAAAACAAAAGATAAAATAAAAAGAAAGAACTTTTCAAAGCACCAGTTTTAAAAAGCTAATTTTTTTAATGTTGCCATTGACCTTGTTATGAAGACAATTTGAATGCAGCCTGACTGCAATGCAAAGGGCACATGAACATTCATAGAAACCACAGTCCAGAAATACAATCTTCAGACGTCCCAGCAGTTAACTCTTGATTCTCATTTCATTTTGATGAATTCTGCACTGCAGTGGTTTTCTACTACACTGATCTTGTGGATACTAAGTGTTACTTAGAATGATTTTTGCCTTAGGACTAGCCAGGAGTCTTCATGAGATTTAAAAGAAAGATGAAATGCAGCTGCTTCATTCCATCTGAAGTTCTGTGCAGGAAACAACGTGCTGTTTCAACCTAAATTCTTTCTGTATATCACCCTGCTGACCAAGAATCTTTGCATCCTGCAAGATGTCCTCTATCCTGTTTTAAGTAAGCACCATTGCCTGGTGTGCCATAGTCTTCTGCATACATCACTTGTATCGTTAAGGCTGGAGGTGACAAGAGACAGATGTAAGTGCACAGCATCTACTGGGGTCAAAACTATCAATTTTGTCTCAGCTAACCTCCATGGGCCGTCTGTCATCTCTCCTCCCCCCACCATTTTCCTTGATCATCAGAGGCTTCAAGCTCACTGTAGGTAGAGAAGCATAGGACTCCCAAGGTCAACCCACTCTTCTATTATCTAAACATCTTCAGGATAATGGGAAACATGGGAAGGCCAGTAAATTCTGAAAGCCTAGCCACAATTCTTCTGCTGTGGCATGTGTTTCTGGATCAGAAGCAACACTGAAATACTGATGATGGTATTGGTATGATTTAAAGGTGAAATATCCCCATAGGCTCATGACCAGAACACTTAATCCCCAATTGGTGTTGCTCCATTGGTAAGCTCTGCAAACCATAAAAGGAGAGGCCTGGTAGGTAACTAGCAGCAGGTCCTTAGGATATTATCACTGCCATTTCCTGTCTTGTTCTCTTACTTCCTGGTGAGCTGTGATTGAACAGATGTCCTCTGATACATATCCCTGTTGCTGTGATGTTCTGCCCAAGTGACCAAAACCATGTAACCATGAACTAAACTCTATTGAAGCATGAGCCAAATTAACTCTTTCTTCTTGTAAGTCATTTCTGCAAGGTATTTTATCACAGCAATGCAAAAGTAATTACCACAAGTGTATGAAGTCTTCTATACTTTCACACATCATGATTTAAGCAGGAGAAAGCATATATGTGTCCAGAAGAACTTTTTACTGAAGGATAAAACACCAATTCTTCCACTATGAAGTCATCCATTGTACTCAGTATTTGAGAAAACATATTACTGTCTTAAGGACTGTCTTACTTCTGCTGCTGCTGCTGCTGCTGCTGCTGCTGCTGCTGCTGCTGCTGCTGCTGCCAGACTGGACACAGGATGGTAGCCATAACCCTGTCAGCCATGCTGCTGAACCCATATCTCATCTCCATCATGTTATTTTCAGACCCCTTTTTTTCATGAATCCATTACGCAGTGGCAGGGGTGCAGAGGGAAAGACTCGACCAACATCCACAGAATAGACTATCATAACTACTTAATACTACAGTGTCCTCTGCTAAGGTCAGCCTCTAGTGAGAATCTGCATGAGGCACCACTGCACTTTTGTTTTTTCAGCTTTCATGTTTGTTTTCCATTAAGAGATCTCATCTCTAGTCCCCACCTCAGGCAGGTCATAGTTCTAGGGCTATGTAATGCCTCTGGCCTCTACACACATACACAGAAATATAATGTTAAAATTCATAAAAACAGAAAAATTTTGAGATCTCTTATAAACTTCAAAAACTTCTACAAGTTTTTCATCATCAATTTTTCATCATCAAAAAAATCATTTTCAATCATGTTCCTCTCATTCCTAGGTCATGAAGCTTTGGCTGTGGCCCACAGATCAGTGATAATTACACATATGATTACTTTTTCTTATAAATAAAATACACATCAAAATATCTTTGTGAAGTTCTACTCTGTGGATGGATATCAATTCAACACTGTGCTTCAGGGGTGTAGGAAAGCCTGATGTGTTACCATTGTCCGCATTTGAATGGTACCTGCACATCATGCAGAACCATCTGTAAACAAGACTCAAGTTCTTTCATAAACCCTTTTTCTTTGACAGAATTTTCAACATGCCCCACACCATCATCAGTTTATCACAGAGAACATCCCATGATTCCATAAGGAAGGCAGGAAAGAGAAGACTTTATGGAAATGGGGACCAAAGATATTTGGACCATGTCATTCTATAACTTGTGCCTTCAGGGTCTGCATGGTCCCAGTTACATATACATGCTCCACATGTATTTCATGATTTCATGGCATTGCCATGTATGCCTAAATTTATAGATTGAAAGGTCAAATGAAAGTCCATTCATGATGGCTAACATAAATTTCATAGTAACTTAGCAGTGTGATATCAAGTATTCCCTTTGTCCTAAGACTCAAAAGCAGGCCAAGAATTGACCATTGAAAGGAAACAATTATCTATGTCAGGGACTTGCTCACAAATACGTAATGCCTTCACTGTAATTCATCTAAAAATGTCTACAGAAAGATAAAAATCATCAATCCATACATCCCAGTCTAGAGCAGTTTGCATAGCAGACTGAATTTATTACAAGACCGCCTATTACTTTGTGCTCTAATGAATACTACCAGAATCTTCTCAGGCCATTTAGGAAATAAGCTGGAGTAACACAATCACTTCTGAGAAAGCTATGGGTAGCCGGCCAGGAAGCTGTATTCCTCCATGGTTTATGCTTCAGTTCCCACCTCCAGATTCCAACCTAGTCTGAGTTCCTGCTATAAGACAAAATAAACCCTTTCCTTTCCAAGTTGCTTTTGGAACATAGTATTTTATCACAGTAATAGAAACACTAATTAAGACACCAACTTTGCCAGCTGAAAATAAAGTAATGTTGTTGATCCTTAACATACAGCAATGTAGGATTTTTATGAACAATAAACAGCTGCATACCCAGGTACCAGAAGACTGGATTAAAAGAGTCAAACTACATCAGTGTGATAGCTTCTACAGGAATCTCTATCTTCTTATGCTTGTTATAATCTGCTGTTATTATTCAAGACCCATCCATCATCCACACAAGACAAATAAGAGAGTTAAATGGGGGGAGGTGGTTGATGGTAATTGACACCCCTGACAATCTTTCAAGCCTTTGTGGTAGAATCATCTTTGTCATTCCTACAGAGATACAGCATTACTTTTGTTTTACTAATGTCATGGAGAGTGCTGACAGCTTCCTCTGACTTTTTCCACCACAATAGCCCTAGCTTTCCAGGTCTGGGAACCAACTAAGAGTGCTTTCAGCAGCTACTCATGCTTGCCCAGTAACACATATCTAAAATGAGGGGAAAACTATAGGACGGCTGGAGCAATTGTGAGATGTTCTTCAGGTAAAAGTCCATAGATAACTAACATCCATGACTGGAGTCCAGTCACAGGGGTACACTGAGCCACTTGAAATTAGAATCTAGTTACCTACAGAGCTTATTACTTTATTCCTCTCAGTACACACTCGCTCTGGTAGAAAGTATTGGAGCATTTTTCGAAAAAGCTGAAATGAAAAGATTCCTTAAAACATTTTGAGAATGTCCTGGAATACTTCTTTCAGGGGATTCAGCTTCCCTTTCAGGCAAAAAATTCTGGATTTGGAAATCAAATATCTGGGAAGTAATGGAGGGGTTTGGGCTCTTTTATGATTTTATTTGTTTGCTGTGACTTTTCTGCTCATATCATTTGGTAAGAATTTAATCAATTTTATTTCTGTTTCTCTTTTGGGGCCATTTCTTTTCTTACTGGCTGATTAATAGCATAATTCTGCCTGAACAAAATTGCTGATTGCTGCTTTGACTTTGCTGTTCATTACAGTAACTGTGTTGATCTTGTTTATACATGTGGGCTGTCACTTGGCTAATACCACCTTGGGATCTCATTACTCTATTGTATTTAGGTTTTCCAAATGAGTGGCTGCAGTTCCAACCTTAAGATCTGGCCCTCAGGGATGTACAACCACAACGTATCAAGGATGCTGGGGATCTTACCACAAATCTATTTCTCAAATAATTAATAAAAGATACTGGACTATACCCATGTGAATAAATATATGCAAATATCAAACCCACTCTAACATTACAATATCGCATAGCCTTTGACCTTTACATTAAATAGGAGGAGGCTGGGCATTTCCAGTTTATTCACAGTCAGTATCCTAGTCTATTTTGTAATTCTGTAACAAAATACCTAGGGGTGGGTATCTTATAAATAAAATGAGATAACTTACTTCAAAGTTTTAGATATGGAAAATGTTGTACTGCTACCTGTTTGGAACTCACATGGTGGAGATATATAGGGAAGGCAGAAGACACACAGGCCAACAGGAACAAAGATTCAGGGGGATGCCAGACTCTCATAGTAACCCATTCTGGAGGGAATTAACTCCTTCAAAACCCATCCCACTCTTTGAGACCAAAACTAATCCATTTGTGGTGGTGGATCCCTCAGTACCCTGAATATGTTCCATCAGATGTTACCTCTTAAAGGCTTAACAACCAACTCAACACATTCCCACTACAACCAAGATGTCAACCTGAGAACATTTGGCAAACACTTACAAAACTAGATTCATATCACAGCAATAGATCGTCTCCTGATCTGTTTCAGCCAAACAACCAAAACCCAGATGTGGAGTGCTCCCTAACTCCTCAAGTGACAGTGTATTAAATATAGAGTATCTATTCAGCTATTGCATATAAATGCATTTGTCCTGATTCAAGTCTACATCTCTTCTGACACTTTTCAAATCCATACATGTCCCCAACACATAAATTGAAAAACTGAAGTAGCTCTTGTTTGTTATAGCATACCTCCTCATGGCCCAAGATTTATATCTCACATTCATAGACTTGTTGAATTGAGTCAAGTTATAGGTCTAGAAGAAAAGCATTGACTATAGTTGCTAAAAACAGTCAGCAATATGTTGCAAAACAACTGCCTCACAGAGCCCATTAGCACCATGAGATCAATCAAGCTGTTACTACCATACCTAGGGATACCATTGCCACTGGCATTGGGTAAACCGCTTATGAGTGGATTGGGGATTTCATTCTTGCTGGGCTTAAGGAGGTCAGACTTCATTGCTAGCAGGGAAGTGTTGTGGAATATTAGTTGAAGATGAGAGTTACATTTGTTTATGCTGTGGAACATTCGTTTAATGATGTAAAGATGTGTTGCATTCTTTTGCGTTACATGTGTTTAACTCTGTGAATCTGTGTTACTTTGCTTGTCTAAAATGCCTGATTGGTGTAATAAAAACTTTATGGCCAATAGCTAGGCAGAAGGATAAAAGCCCAGAGGAAAAAGGTAGATGGGATGGACAATTTAAGTTAAGGAAAGCTGGCTAGAAATAAGCCAAGCTAAGGCCAGGCATTCATAAGTAAAAATAAGACTCCATGTATTTATTTGGGTAGTACACAAATATTGGGTAGTACACAAAAAATAAAGGGTGAAAAAAAAAAACCAACAACATCAGGGAAGTCACTTTTACTTTGTTGCAGAGGAGGCAATTCTGCAAGGGGTGGGGAGTGTTTTTTCCACTTGCAGGAAACTCTCAGAATTTAGGGCTCAGTGTTCTCACTTCATGGAGGCCTGTCTGCGTATCTACATCTTAGTTCACCTCAGTTCCCTGTTTCCCAACCAATGCCCTCACTTTGTCAATAGACACTCTGTGAAACAAGAAGTTCTGCTTGTACTTTCCTTCAGCCACTGCAGAGTCAGGCTTTGTGTTATTTTCAGATGAAACCACAGCTATAGAAGCAAGGATTTCCCTCCTGGGACACCTGGAAGCTCATGCTCCCTATATGAGTTCTTGTGTGGGAGATCGCAGTGCCCCTCCCTTTCTTCCTCTGAGAATAGGAATCAATGGTACCGTCTTCACTGGATCTTCAAAAATGCATTGAATAGCATATACAGACTCATGCAACTTCTTATTTCTGATATGTGGCTGACTAGGAGAAGCCAATTTGAGTATCTATATAAACACTGCATGCCATAGACTTTTACAAATTCTTTATCAATGGAAATTTACAAATTCCTTATCAATGGAATATAATCAGATTAGAGAGCAAATTCCAGAAGTCCCAGAATCAATTCAGAAAAATAATTCTTACAACTCTATTCCTTTAGAACCATGCTCTTAGTACAAAAGTCTTTATTCTCCAGACAAAAGTGATATGGGTATGTATATATGTATGTATAAAATGCACACCAAATAGCTATATAAATATACAGGTGTAGACATACAAAGAAATACAGTGTAAATATTACATAAAATATTGTAATATATAACATTTATATGTAGAAAATGTGTGTGATAAGTACAAAAACTACGTGGTGAAATATAATGTAAACGAATGGGCTATCTATGAGTATGCTTGCATGTGTACATGCAGAGAACTCAAGAGAAAGCTTTTTCACAGAATTGTCTAGCTGATTACTAGAGGAATTCATAATCTGCCCTCAATACTTCTGAGAACAAGGAAAACCAGTAGGGTAACTCAGTCCAGGTTCAGAGGCTCTGAGAACAAAGGTGGAAGGGATATGTTGGCGTAACCCTGTTTAGTCAGAGAGCCAGCAGGGCTGCTGTTGAAGGGGAGGGGAAGATGCATGCCCTTCTTCAGGGTTCTGTTTTTCTAGGGACCTCAACATAATAAATACTATACACCAGTGAGGGTAATCTTTACTTAACATACTCATATAAGAGGTTGAACTCTTGACAAACAGCCATACAGATATATCCAGAATGATGTTTTACCAGCTATCTGTACAATCCTTTAGCCCCAATTTAGTTTAATAAAAAAAGTAACCATCATAGTCTACAAAACTAGGAACAGAACAGAACAGAGAGAGAGAGAGAGAGTGAGAGGGGGGGATAGAGGGAGGAGAGGGACATAGAGAAAGAAAGAGTATTTAAGCAAGGCACTAAAGCATGGAAAGAAAATGTTAAAAATACATAGTTTAAAGACAAGAGAATGGAAAATTAAAGCAAATGGAGAAAAGTAAATAAATTATATATTCACAGTAAGTGAATGTAATACACACACACAGGTAATATCTAGCCTGAGTTCTAAAAAGAGACTGGATTGAGTATATAAACTTCATTAAACAAGTACAGTGTAATGTTTACTCACTCTTTGACTTTTGTAAGTTTTATTAATGTTTTTATTTTCAAGTAATATACAAATCTTTCTTCTGCTGAAAGGTATTACTTTAACAAACACAATTATGAAATCAAATTTAATCTGTAAATTAAATTTAGCTTTTCTTACTAAGATAAAATAAGAATGAATTGATCACCTGGAAATCTTTCTGCATTTTGTAGTAGTTTGTGTTTTGAGGCAGGGTCATACTGTGGAGATTTGGCTGGCCTGGAACTCATTATATGGACCCGGCTGATCTTAAACTATGGAGATCTGCCTGCCTGTGCCTCCAGAGTGCTGGGATTAAAGGCGTGCACCATCATATGTGCCCTAATCCAGAAAACTTAAATGGTTTCCATGTGGAAATATGGAAAATACTTATACTACTTGTGTATTTAGAATCTATTTAGGGAAAGTAACATGAAAGACATATATAAATTAAAAGAAAAAAGTTCCATGGGTTTTTTCTTGAGATGTAATAGAGAGTGAGAAAGGTACACAAATTTTTAAAACTTGATTTATTTAATTTCATATTTAGTTGTTGACATAAAAATCATTAATTTTATGGTTAACAAATTGTATGTTGATGCAAGATTCCTAACAAAGATGCCATGCTTCCCTAGAGAACCACTGTATGCTGGAACCATTTAAATTATGTGTTTATTGTTAACTCTGGAGCCATTCTTTAGTGGAGACACCAATTACTAGAACAATAAGATTATATTTAATTTCTATCATTGATCTTCTTAAAATCAAACGGCTATGTCAATACACATACTTCACACAATACTTTCTGTTTCATAAATATTTAAAAGGATTCTATTTTTATCCATGTACAGCTTCAAAATATAGGTCAGACAGCTTACAAGAAGTGCACACTGAGAAAATGCTTCTCCATAAATAGAATTAGGTGTGTGGATAAGACTGTAAAATCTTTGTTATGGTTTGGAAGCAGAATGACCCGTACGTAGTCTCTTGTGTTGAACAGTCGGGTATCAGTTGGTGAAGCCCTAGAATGCTGTAAATCAGACCCAACTGCTCATTCTGGTGGGAGCTCAGTAGACCAGCATGCTGCCCGAAATGTGGACAGTGAAAACTGCACACATGACTTTTCAAAGGGGAGCAGGCACTCTATTGAGAATTGGGCTACAGGCCACCCATGGTACATTCTAGTAAAGTATTTTCCTGTATTCTCTGTGTTCCAAAAATGTGAGTGAGGCTGAAGTCAAAATAATAGGCTAATTTATTTGGTGGAAAATGTTTCTGAATAGCATACCATTCCAGCTGTGTCCAGGCTTGTACTCATTGATTTTAGCTAGGTTTATAATAAGATCCTGAGATGAAAGGGTGGGAAGACATCAAAAAATGGGAGTTTGGTGAGGAAAGGAACATGGACAAATGAAAGGCTGTGGGATCTCATGCTGGGTGAAGGAAAGAGTGCCAGTTAGAGGGCCAACTTGTCTCCTGAATGAGATTTCACATAGTTCAAACAACTTGCCAGGAAACTTTATAGGGCAATGCCCAGACCCACCCCTTGACCAGGACTGCTCACAGCTCCCCTCTAGTTAAATTTTGATTTCACTTCTGAACCCTGAGGCTTCTCTGGGTCTCTTTGTCACAATGTAGCCACATTGAATAAATGCTCCTTTGCTGCTTTTCACTTTTAATTGGATGTTTTAATTGGCTTCCTGAAGGCTGGTGGTCAGGTCTAACTTGGGACACAGGTTGTATCCCCTATTCCCAAGGTCAATAACAAGACTGTTGAGTTGAAGTAAGACTTTGTATGTTCTAGTGTGGTGATAGGAAATGTGATCTGAGGGCCGGATCTTACCCAACAAATGCAAATTATTTTGAAAATGTAAAAAAAAAAAAAAAAAAAAAAGAGTACCTGCAAATATAGAGCATCCAGAGTGCCTTGCCAAAAAATATTTTCTAGATACTGCCAAGATGCTTAGACTCTGTGGCAGCGATGGGAAGAGTTGGCTGGTAGCAGAGCCTGGCAGCAGCAGCATGGTAATTCTGGCCGCCAGGCATGCAGGATCTGAGAGCTTCAGAACCAGGAGGGTTCACACCAAAGTTCCAGAAAGCTGTTGTGACCAGACAGTAATGTGACAAGGTCATGTATACAAGGCAGCTGCATGCAGCTACCAAGTAGGCTGTGGATAAAGCTGTAAAGGTGAAGTGTAAGTTACAGTGAAGCCCCCTCCAAGGATGGAGATGCCAGGCATGTGAGGTGTCTGCCTGGGAAAGCTGCAGGTATTGTGGGAAGTCGGCCCAAGTGAAAGCACATTCATGGTGCAGGCAGAAGCACTGTGGATGCAGGGTTACCCAAAGCTATCCACATCCAGATGATGAAAGCCTGAGCAGCCTGTGTCAGATGTGGAGGTCTAGGGCTTGGTGTTCCCCTGCTGGGTTCTCATCATCCCCAGCGCCTTTTCTCTTCCCTGTTACTGTAATCATGGCTACCTTAAGGGAGGCCTTCCTTAATGCCTCCATGTCTTAATCAAACTCAATGTTTTCATGAATGTATTAAATTGACATGGAAACTATAGATAGATGGTTTTGGGAGACTTTGTAATATTGTAATATTTCAGTACATGGATATTCAGTGCCCACCATAGGTTTATGTGATCTAAACAAGACCTGAAGAGTTCCAACATAAGTTAATATCCCAACACAGATGGGGAAATCTCACTGGGCTGTACCCATAGGCAAAGAGCTACAAGATATTAATAACTGTAGAGGGAAGAAGAATTAGTCTTCTCCATGACTGGTTATCCAAAACCAAGTGATCAGCCTTAGAAATACATATATGCTGGCAACACTGAACAAACAACCCAGCAGGTTGTATTTAAATGTTGATACATATAAATGAATATATGCATACACACACATGTAAGTATGTAATAACAATGGTTAATTGCAGTATGAATGATATAAACCCAGAGACGGATATTGGGGTTCAAGCTGAAGATCAGAAAAGCAAAGCAGCCAAGCCACCACGGGAGAGCTCTTACCTCTACCAAGTCTGGGATGATCCTGACCTCAATGTACCTGGAGACTAATTGTCCCAATCTGAGACCCTGCTCCTATCTTATATACCTTTTTAGTGCTAAAGGCATGTGCTCTGTTTCTCTTTTAGACTGATTCACTCTCATGTATCCCTGGGTGGCCTTGAGCTCACAGAGATCCATCTACCTCTGTCTTCTGAGTTCTGGGATTAAAGATATGTGCCACCACTGCCCAGCTTCTATAGCTGTGACTAGCTTTGCATTCTGATCTTCAGTGGCTTTATAAGACCATAAACAATAAATCACCACAGTTAATAATGAGGTGAAGGGAGGGTGCACATAGAAGGGGTAACAGGAAAGAGAGGGAATGGATAAATGATGTAATTATACTTTCATATTGAAATAATTTTCATACAATATTTTCTGATCACACTTTTCTCCCCACATTCCTTCAGGACCCTCCCCCCAGCTACTCAGCCACCCAACCCCAAGTCCTGCCCCCTCTCTCTTTAAATACAAATACAGAAAGACAAAAACAGAAAACAAAATATACAAGCAAAACAACAGTAAGATTTTTTTTTAATTCTCAAACAAGGCACCCTGAGGAAAAATGTCTACAAAAATATCTTTGCATTCACTTCATGTAGGCCAACTATTTCTAGATATGGGGCCTACCCTGAAATATGATTAATGTACCCAGTGAAACTCAACTGAAGAAAACTAATTTTCCAATGAAGCAGGTATCAACTGCAGCTAGCTTAAGAGGTGGGAGCCCATGTCCACTTCATCCTCTCTGTGCTGGGACCCTGTCTGGCTTGAACCTGTTCAGACCCTGTGCACGCCTCCATGGTCAATGTGAGTCTGTATGTTCATCAATCCTGTTGTGTCTGGAAGACACTGCATCCTTGGGGTCATCCATGCCCTCTGGCTCTCAAAACTGTTCTGCTTCCTCCTACACATAGCTCCCTGAGGGGAAGTTTGATAAAGACATCCCACTTAGGACTGAGACATCAAAGTCTGCACACTGTCCAGTTGTGAATCTCTGTGTCAGAATCCCATACACTGCAACAAGAAGATTCTCTGGTGATGGCTGAGTGTGGCACTCAGCCCTTTTATTGCTTTATTGTTCCATTAGCAGAACAATAGTATTTAGTTTTCACCTAGGCCATGTTCTCTCCAGTCTTAGGTTCTTGGCCACTCTGGTATTATCTGACATAGGTTTCATCTCATGGAATGTTGCTTTAAATCCAATCAGGGAGTGGTTGGTTACTCCCATAATATCTGTGCCACTTATTGCACCAGCGTATCTCTCAGGAAATCATGATTATAGGGCGTGGGATTTGTAGTTGAGTTGATTAACCTTCTATCTGACAGTAAGAAGAGTACCCTCCAGTACCATGACAAGGGTGAAGTCAGTGGGAATGAAACTTCTTGTTGTACACCAGCTTAACTTTTCTCTGTTCGGTGGGATATAAAAATGTTGTCTTCAGCAATAGGATCTTATCATCAGTCTTAGAAGTAGGATACTATTAGAATTCATTCCCTTCACATTCTTCTGAGTCCTTGTGCAACCCTCTGAGAAAAATTCATTCTTGTTTAAAAAAGAATCATTGTAAAAAATGTGTGGCCTAAGAGATGCTCAGTGATTAAGAACACTGGTTGTTCTTGAGAAGACCTGGATTCAGTTCCCAGCACCTGAATGGTGTCTGTAACTTCAGTTCTCAGAGATCCAACCCCCTCTTCTGATGCATGTGGTCCATATACATACATTCAGGCAAATCACTCAATTCCCATAAAATAAATAAATCTTAGAGAAAGAAAAAATGTGAGTAGACGTGTACTTCTTCACTTCAGTAAAATAAAACAAAAGCACAAGTCGGGGAGGAAAGCCATCTGTTTGCTTTCTGCACAAACAGGGGGCATGGTTAATGAAAACCAAAACCACGGCTCTCCTGTGTAAACAGGACATACATAGACACAAACACCTGCTTCAGTAAGATGTGTAAACAAGAAAATACATAGCAACAGCACCTGCTCCAGTAAGAGCCTCTATTATAAAGTAATTCAGATGAGGGTGGCCAGTGTGATAGTAGATGTACACAGTCCCAACACTAGGGAGGCTGGTGAGTTAGAGGCCAGTCTGAGTTATACACAGTGAGACCATGTCTCAAGAAATGAAGAAATGAGCTACTGGCTTTTGTGAGTCACTCAAAGCTGGTCTCAGATTCATACTCCACATTTGACTAGCACTGCAACTTTGGGTAAGTTAATGGATGTCAATAATTCTCAATCTCCAAATATAACAATTAACAATAGTCATAGTAATATTTGCCCCTTATTGGATATTTGGAGGAATAAATGGGATGGCATGAGAACACTTAGCAAAGCACCTGTTTTATGCGTATTAATAGGCAGCAAAATCAAACTGCAGAATTATTGGAAGTATAAGCCTATCCTACCTACTAGAAAACTACTGTGCATAAAATAAATCTCTTGCCTTCTTTAATAAAAAACAAGTGGCAAAAATATAAATTTATTTTTTATTTCTCATAAATCCAAGAATATAAAATTTTTCTTACAGTTGAATACAGCTAGCTTTACTGTCTGAGTATGACATTTGATGAGGAAATTCTGTGCTTCCCAGAATTCCACAAATATTTACTGAAAACCGAGAATAAACTCTAAATAGAGTTGTGGGAGAAGCAAGCAGGGCTCTTGATTTCCTGGAGTTTAGACTGGAGTCACTACCACAGCGGTACAGAGCAGAGACCCAGACAACAAATGCTAAGCGAGTACATAATATCCATTAACAAGTGATAGAAACCAAAAGGACAAGAATGATAGCAATGCTCAAGAGTCATCGAGTTGCTCCCTTGGTGTGGCTGCAGCAGAAGGCCACTATTTCTGATTTAAATGGAGGCAGAGATGATAAAGAGCTGTTATCTAGAGCTAGCCCAAAGGCTGGTGGGAACAATCTACCCTCTCCCTACACAGGTAGACCAGATGCCAAATTGACACACCTTGAAGCCAGTGTGTTCTAGGACAAATAAAAATACTCAAACCATTTCTTTAGTGTTTTCATCTGTTTTCTCCTTATAACACATACTCACCACTTTCTATTTAATAAGTGTATTTTGTTATCCATTGTAGAATGTTCACCACCCATGTTAAAAATTAAATGAAATGTGCAAGTCAGAGGTAAGGAGGGGACTGTTCCAGGCACATATCAGAGGCAAGAAAGGACTGTGCCTGGTGCATGACAGAGGCAGGTGGGTACAGTGCCTGTTGCTGTTGTTGTTTGCTGAGACTGGAAAATGTTGTCCATGGAGGGCTAGGATCTTATGTGAGAACTATAAATTCTCTATCCCATAGCAAGTTTCTGTCTATTTCTAGCCTCAAGAATGGGGGGGGGGGGCGCGCAGGGAGGCATGGAAAAACTGGAGAAGACAGACGGATGATGTACTTGACTCACCAGCAAGCAAAGCATTTAGCAGCCCAGGCCTGAAGTCTCTGCAGGATCCCTAAGCAAATCATTTCCTTTACTGGTTGGTTATAAGAACTCCTCTGCTGACTCAGCTTCTGAAATGTAAATATTACAGAAATGATGGAGAAAAAAGAAAAAAAACAGCTAATTTGAAACTGTGGCTAGAGATCTAAGAGAAAAAATGCTTCCTACAAACACTTTCATGTTCATAACCTTTTGATAAAAGATCACCTTATCAGACATGAAGTCTTCTAATTAAATTTGAAACCAATGGGAAAGTAATAACAATACCTTCCTCTAATATCACGATGCTTATTACAACTCCCTATCTTCCACAACAGCCATGCTACCTCATACTAGCAGAAAGCATTAATAATGATTTTAATTATATAAATATAAATACATCTCCAGTGAAATAGCAATAAACAACAAAGTGTCACATGTGCTCCCAGGACTTTCAGTTTAAGCCCCTCATTGTTTATTCAATGGAAGGAAGGTTTTGGTGGCTGGGCTTATTGGTGCCTGAGTTTTGGTTTAATCCTATATTCTCTGCATATCCAATCTATTCCCCACCCCCCAGCCTTTTAATAATACTGCTTCCTGTTGAATGTAAAGACTGTCCTCCAGGTCAGGAAATCCTTTGTGTGATCGGTACAGTGACAATTTCCAGAAAAAAAAAAAAGTGGACCAGCAATGTGGGCATTTGAAATTCACTCCAAACACCGCTAGTGTTGTAGTGTGAATGTTACTACATCATTCTGAAGCACAAGATAGAAACATGATTGTTACAAGTGATTTTTAAACCTGGGTAATTATGTGTTTCAAAGCTCATCTGAGTAGGCTTAAGAGAAGCAGTTATCTACCTTTCAAGAGACCTTGAAATTAGTGTGTAGTGGTTTGAAATTCCATCACAATTAAAGGTAAAATGTTAAGATATATTTTAAAACATGAAAGTCTAATGAAGAGGAGCTCATGATGAAAACATAAAGGGAATCCATGGCTATTACAATAAACGCACAGCACTGAACCACATGAGAATAAATTACATCCCTGAGAGTGCGTGTGGAATTTTAAGTGGTTTTACAAGTCTTTTTTTGCAATACATAGACGATGTCATTTCATCGCCCCTTGGCCTGATATAAGCAAGTACACACTTTTTAAAAGCAGACAATTTCAGAGCTCTTTTGCATTAAAGCTGGGTCAGGCTGAGCCTATGGAGGACTTGTTTAACCACCAACAGTGTTTTGTTTGGTACCCAAAATGTACATATCAAAAGAGAAGGTAAACTCACCCTGTGGACCAGTCAGCCAATGGGGGAGGGGTGGAGTTTAGGGTGAGTGAATAGGACCCAGCTACTTATATTTCACTCAGCCTTTGCCTTCTGCAGAAAATATTTTCAGCTATGGATAGTAGTGATATTGATATTTTTCATAAATATCCATTCATACGTTTGTTTCTTTCTAAAGAGCATGGTTTTGTTTTTGATATTAATGCAAATTGCTTTATAGAACTTACTAGCAAACATAAATACTCTAATGCCTTTTCCTAGACGGTTTTTTTTTTTTTTTGTCTCTCTTTTCTCTAGACAGTCTCACAGAAATTACTAGAGCTAAAAACTGGGAAACAATAGCTAGAAGACACATGCTAATTAAAAATGGTATTTGATGCAGAAAAGGAGCTAGTGTACTTATTCCACCAGTTTTTGCAGGATCTAGGTGGAGGAGGTATTGCAAGCCCTGTTTCAATGAATAGTGTTTTTTATTTGACTCATACTTCCCTAAAGTCATGAAGTGACTTACAAAAACAAACAAACAAACAAAAAAACAAAAAAACTATAAGCAACCAATTCTTCCTTTTCAAGAAATTCCTAACCTCAGGCTCAGAATACTATTTGTATTTGTGCTTTTCTAGTTTAATGTCAATGGAAAGCAAATAGTGAAATAGGTTTTAGTTCATTAGTGTTTCACTCCGTGAAAGATATACAAGTAAGGCACCAATCCAAACACAAGCTCTGTAAAGACAAAGCAAGCCCACTTTCCATTCCGTGAAGCAGCCCTCCTTTGGATTAGAACAGGATAAATGTAAAGATAATTTTTTCGCTGGTCTGAACATCCACAAACTAGGGTTTTCTTAGGGGGGAAAAAAAAAGGTAATTGTGGAGTCCTTCATTCCACTAGGTTATCAGCAGCCCAGCTAATTCAGCTGACAGAATAGATCTAGGAAGTGTGACCTTGAGTACTCTATCTAACCATCCTTATTTGGAATGTTTGTCCAAATCAACAAATTCTGGGGTGTGTGCAGCAGCATACACTGAATGGAAACAGTGGCTTGTGCATGTAGACTAAGGCTCTCAGTCAGCAGGGCCTTTTCCTTCTCATTGCTTACTGGCTCTGTCAACATCTCCTTTTTGCTCTTTCTCCCTTTTAAAATCACCATGATTCATGCCATTCAGTCTCATATGTATCTATGCCTCAATTTCCCCTACTTTGCTACCTTCAGTTTCTTTTTTATTCCCTCTTACTTTTCATCTAAATGGCTAATGAGCAGAAGTCAAAAAGAGAAAAAGCGTCTGCATCAGTGTAAAACACACTCATGAACACAAATGCCACCACCAACAATCACGATAACTGTGGTTTTAGGGATACCTGTGTGATCTCAGTGCATTACAAAACAGGGATTCCAGTTAGGAGAGCAGGTGAATTTTCAGCTAGTTGTTTTCCAGGGGTCCTTATCAGGTAAAAGCCCCTAGAATGTGGAACGTGCCTCACCATTGTACACTGCCATGTTCACGGTAGGAAAGCCACACCACAGCTGGTCTGTTAACACGCACCTCTTCTAAATAGAACTCTGAGGAGCTGTCTATGGATAAAATTGTAACCCAAGATGTGTGCAGAGTCAGGTCTCAGGGGATGTTCTCTAGAGCTCCCCATTCCAGCAAAAGCTCCAGGCCCCCTTTACTAAGTTCTGTTAAGAGTCAAACTTTTTTCAGGAAAACTCCAGCAGTTTTGAGCCAATACAATTCCCTTCTAGGAAATTTAAAACCTAAAGAAAACCTTCAGGGAAGACTGCCTGCCATCCTAGCTCCCAGAAAGGGGTTGTGATTACAGTGGGGGTTGGGATCTTCAGCCAGTCAGGAGGATGTGTTCCATGGAGCGTCAACATTTGACAGCACGCATGATAAAGACATGAAGCCATTACTCAGCATCTGCTTGAGGCACCGATGAGCAAGTGAATGCCACGAATGCTTAGTTTCAGAAGTTGAGCGATAGTTCAAAGGCAGTTGGATTTTCCTTTAGCAGAAAATGCTTTCATGACACTCCCAGAGGACAGAAGTTCCACTGTGATGTGAGTTCTACTGCTTAACCATTTCCCTACCCTGTGTGCTCTGCTGGCTCCCCTCTCGAGTTTCCGGTGTCCCTCTCACTTGACACCAGTTCTGGGTTACTTCGGTGCCTAAGTCTCTTGACAAAGCCTCAGCACCATCTATGAATTCCACTGTAAGCAGTCAGTTCACCAGAATGACACTACCAAAAAGAGGAAAGTCACCTTCTCCATTTCAGATTCTGTGGTAGCATGAGTTGTGGAAATTTGCCCCCCTCTCCTGAGAACTTGAGTCTGGGCCAGTCTGTGGTGATATATTACTTACGATTTAATAAAGATTTCCTGAAGTATCAGAATGCAGAGCCAGCCACACTTGTTAGCTATTGAAGCAAGACAGTGGTGGCCACACACCTTTAGTCCCAGGACTCAGGATGGAACTCTCTGAGTTCAAGGCTATCCAGTGCTACAGGAGACTGAATCAGTCTAAAAGAATTAACAGAGCTCACACTTTTAATCCAAGCCCTAGAAAGGTATATAAAAGACAGGAACCCAGTGTCTCAGGCTGCATTCTGAGATTTAGTCACTAGCCATGTTGAGGAGAGGCAGCGTCTGAGGCTTGGAGGAGAGCTCCTGGAGACAGGATCAACCCTTTAAATCTGAGGTAGAGGTAAGAGCTAGTGGCTGGCTGCTTTGTTTCTCTGATCTTCAGCTTGAAGCTTGAACCCCAATATCAGCTTCTGGGTCTTTTATTTTTCATGTTACTCCAGCCCATTCAACTCTTCTAACCAAAACATTTCCAAGGTATTTCCCTTTGACACACATTACATCCAGGAATATTAACAAACAATAATGGAGATTTTCAAGCAAAACATCCACAGCAAAATTTAAAAGGTAAGGTCTATTTCTGCACTTATACTGTTGCTTCTCAATAAATATTACACTTATATTCATTTTTCCATCTTTAGATTTTAGTTTATGAATGCAGCTTTTGGAATTACTAAATAGATATAATTAAATGGTTCAAAATATTTAGTATATACATACAGAATCATATTTTTGACACCTTAATTTTTGGATATATTAAAATCAATATGTCATTTAATGATGTGAATTTCATATTATGAATATGTTATCATGTCCTTTTAATTGACTTTTTGTTTGGGAGCAAATATAACATTGTAATAATCCTTCCGATTTTCATATATATTATACTGAGTTATGGTTTATTGACATTCATAATGAGGAGTCAATTACATTAATTATAATTTCTTCCTCATATGTTTTCAAGTGGAAATTAAATTTGCCTCCCGTTATAAATTTACTAAATCAATAGGTTTTTATTTGCATACTATCTTTGTATGCATCCTAAAGTATCTGTAGAAAATAATAAACTATGAACTGTATTCTTATAAATAAAATAATTTGTAATGTTTTGGTTATTTATTCATCTAAGCAAAGATTAGGTCTGTGAAAACTGAGAAAAAATATATGAGTCATGAGAAATTTGACAATAGTAAAATGTTTCTTCTCATGCAACCATAAAAATTAAATCAAAATCAAACCATACTGAATCTGGGTTGTCTGGCAGCTCTAGCTCTCACCTGTGTCATATTGCAAGACTTCACTGAAGTCTGAGCTTCACACAACATACACACTTTGACATACATGTACTTCCATACTGTGCAGGGCCAATCAACAAGGCCTGAGACAGGTCAGTTCAGGCTGTAGGTACATTAGCGTTATGAACTGCGTTATATTGACTGCACATACAAAGAGTTATTCTCCTAAATGAACATAATGGTTTACTGAAAGCAAAGCGATTTTACATTTTCTTACTATTCTTTGTTAGTGTGAAGTACTAACTTAGTATTTCTTTGTATTGCATGCTCTTAGAAATGTTTGATTTTGGCCGGGCGTTAAAGGCGGTGCACGCCTTTAATCCCAGAGGCAGGCATATCTCTGTGAGTTCAAGGCCAGCCTGGTCTACAGAGCCAGTGCCAGGATAGGCACCAAAGCTACACAGAGAAACCCTGTCTCAAAAAACAAAAAGAAAGAAAGAAAGAGAGAAATCTTTGATTTTAAAAATGGCTTTTGAGTTGCTAACTTAGTTTTACACATGTAAAATAAAATCAGTAAGTGTTTTTGGCTTGAGAGTAGCATGGAATTTCCAACCATTTCTGAAATGGTCCTGAAAACATTTGCAGTTTTGTACCATATATTTATGCGAAGTTGCAATCTCAGCATTGGTGATTAAAAATCAAATTATTGACCATCTCTGAAAACACTGGAAATATTCTATGTCTTGCAGTGTCAAATACTCAGGCATGCTATCTTTATGTAAATATAAGCAAGCACATTTGTCTCATTAGAATACAAATTTACTTTCTTCTTTAATAAATGAAGAAATTATATATATATATATATATATTAGATAATTATTTTAAATTTCATCACAATTTATTGTGTTTAGAAAGACCAGAGGATATGAAAGGATAGACCCAGTTTGCACACTCTACCAAAACCCTGGAATTTCCAATGTAATATCTGGGAAAATCAGCCTTCTAGGGCTCATTGACCCAGAGAAAGTACAACTCATGAGAGACTAGGTTGTTCTTTAGGGGAGGTGTATCATGTCTGAGACCATTTTGGCCAGTCACACTTAAGACATGTCCCTAGTACCTTTGGTAGAAGTCAGAGATCATACTGAATATCATAAATCACACATGTAGCTTTCCCCAAACAATTATTTGGCCCCAAATGTTAATTGTAAAGTATATTGACAAATTGACACATGCTGTTTATACTTACCAAAACTGGATGCTGGAAGTGAGGAAAAACCCATTATCCCAGACTTGAACACACTTATTTTAATTGTTCTAGGCCAGGCTGGGCCCCAGCAACAGGGATTAAGGACAATGAATATTTATTAGAAGTGTTATGCCTCAAGAACAATCAGAAGGTAAACCTGCTTCAAGGGAAATTGTCATTGTCTATCCCATAATTTGAAGCATGTCTGCCATGAGAACAAGGAGCCAGATGCTCAGTCAGCACAGAGCTGTCTCAATTGGGGACTTAAATAGTGTGTTCAAGGTCTTTCCTAGCCATCCGCCATGGTGGATGAATGAAAGGCCCGAGCTAACATGGGGTTAGCTCATTAAACAACTACAATAAAGCCTCTTGCTGTTTGCATCAAGCTTTCAACTCTGCCCAGTGATTGGGGCAGTCGTGGTCCTGGATCAAGATCCTGGGGACCTGAGCCTCAGGGGGGTCATTCTTTTGGGGGCTCATCCGGGATTTGCAACAACCCCTCACTTGAGTGGAGTCGATCTTGGAGGTAAGCGGCTACCCTGTATTGTCTTGTCTACTGTCTGTCGGTTCTGTCTATTCTGTTTCTGTAAAAGCGCTTTCAGTTCGGAGGTAAGCGGCTACCCTGTATTGTCTTGTCTACTGTCTGTCGGTTCTGTCTATTCTGTTTCTGTAAAAGCGCTTTCAGTTCCGTTTTCAGTTTGCAGTTGTCCTGGCGGTCATGAGACCTGCCTCGACTGTGATCAGCAGACATGCCCGGAGGATCACAGACTGCTGCCCTGGGGACGCCCAGGAGGTACAGAGCCCCCAAGGCCACTTGGACGCTCCTCAGATAGCGGCAATTGTAGCCACCTGGTTCTGCCGCAGGTCCACCTGGTGCCATTGCCTTATAAGCCGTGCGGATGGATTGGGTTGGCGTGTGTTCTTTTCTGTCTATTCTGTCTCTGTGTCTTTTTATCGTGGGTTTTCAATTCAGGATCCACCATGACACCCCCTTTCGTTGAGTCACGTGGCGCCACACTAGGTAACTTTCTTTTTTCTGTTTTTGTTTCTGTATGGTTTCTGTGAAGACTGGAGGATCAGAACAGGCTGTGTGACTGGCTAGTTAAGCGGGTTTGTTATCCACACCCTGCCCGCCTGCTTTTCGGTGCTGTGTCAGTTTTGTGTTTTCATTTCTGCTGTTTTTGTTGATTGTGTAAATGTAAAGGTCCTAAGTTGGGTTCACTATCGAACCATCAGAAATTCTGAATAGCACCCTAGTCTAGTCTGTGCTGTGTGTTTATTAAGCCTGTCTTTGTCTTTTGTCCTGACTCTGGAGGTCTATCAGAACAGCTGCTGCTCTCTGGACTCCAGCGGCGACTCTCTTTGTCCTTACCTCCCACGCACATGGCATGCATAGGTCAGGGTCTTTTCTTGCTGCCCTGAGCACTTGGCGTGCAGGACAGGAGTTCCTCTGCCATGTACCATGGGTTAGAGTGTGCTACGGCAGAGTCTCCTGTCTCTGACCACATGGTAAGGTTGCTGCTCTGGACTCCAACCTCTGCTGAGGCCCTCACAGCTGAGCCTGGCCAGTGCAGGTGAGTTTATCTCTCCATCTTCACCTGCCCGTCTGTGAGGCATGCAAAGTGAGGGTCTCTCTGCCCCAACTGCCATCCTGCTATGGGTCCTGGCATGCAGCTGGAGTTTCCTTGCCCTGAGCTTGTGGCTTGCAAGGCCACCATTTGCCTGGCCTTCTCCATGCTCCACACTCATGGCATGCTGAATGTTGGGGCAGGGAAGCTGCTGGTGTCTCTTTCCTGCCCCCACATGGGCAGAGCATCTGGGCTTACCAGCAGCCCACCCCCAAGTCTCTGCCCTGAGCACACAGTGCAGGGCCGGTGAGCCAAAACAGAATGGCCTTGAAGTTATTAAAAACTACAAGAAGGACTTTGGTAAGAGTTTTTATGTTGACTGAGAAATGAGAAAAATGTAAGAGACTAAAATAAAGAGGGAAAGGAAAGGAGAAATTTGTCTAAGAATGTCTAAAGAAATAAGAGGAATGAACTGAAGGTATATAGAAAGTTTAGAGGGTCAAAGTAATTAGTAGAAGGTCAGAGGAAAGTTGTCAAAGGTCAGAGGAAAGGTTGTTAAAAGTCAGAGAAAAAATGTAAATTATTTGCTATGGTTTCTCCTGTCTACAAATAGTAAATTTTAAAAATTGGTAATATAAGCTAAAATTTTGACCATATTAGGTTAATTCTGGTTTAAAAGTTCTGTTTATTTCTCAAGTAAATTATTTATGCTTGTTTTAAAAAGTTCTGTTTCCTGGCATAACCTAAGTTCTGTTACAAGCATACAGCTAAAACAAATGCTGCAGGTTACCACCATTTTGTAGTCAGCCACATGGCAAGCTGGTCACATGGCTGACTGGTAGCCATTTTGCTGAAGTTGAAAAAGATACTTGAACGGCCATCTTGACTAAAGGTAACCATATGGAAATTAGGAGGTACCATATTATAAACAAGTTTTTCAGTTAAGATTTAAAATGTTAATGCTTCTATATATTACAGAAAGACATTAAGGGAGTTTAAATTTCTTTTTAAAAACAGTTTTTTGAATGCTTATGTTTTTTAAAAATGTTTTTATTAATGTTAGTACTTAAAGAGCTTCAATTTAGAATCATTTTTAAGCAAAGCCTGACAATGTAAAGTTCTTTTATAAAAGCTGCTAATCTATTATAAGATGTTACAGTTTATGTTTTCAGAAGTTAAGCTTAAGCAAGCAGCTAAAATGTGTACATGTAGCTACTGTTTAAGGAATATAAGGTAACTCTATGCAGTTTTAAATTCAACTGTGCTAAGTTTCAAATATGTTACTAAGTTAAAACCGGTTACAGTCAGACTGAAAATTAATTAATTACATAAATAAGGCCTTACCTAGCCACTTATGTGATTAATGTGTGCTTAAGGCAAGTAACTAAAAAAGACAGACCTCTAATGCTTCAGTGACCTGAAGAATATGACATTTAAAATTTGTTTTAAAAGTTTATAATATCAGACAGACTGCCAGATCCTGACAGTGACCCAAAGTCTCCAAAGAAGATTATGAGGCACCCCAGTTCCTGCACCTGTATGATGACGACACTGACCAGTGAGGGAGATGCTCAGATGTGACACCTGCTGCCTGCCAGGACCTGGCCAAGACTGTGGACAAAGCTGCTGGACACTGGAAAATTGATTGCACCCCCTTTGCCTAGATAAAACAAGGTCAGTCTTTTCCATGTCCCTCTTCCACAGAGAGAAAAAAACTCTCACCTTATAGGCCTGGGGAAGATTGCTGTTCTTTGATACTTCTGCCTCCAATGCTAATGGAGAGACTTGGGTATGGCTAACTGTATATAGACTGGTTTCTAACTGGCTTCTGTCACTTTTTAATAATTTACCCTTCTCAGATCTCTGAAAGTATTAGTGGTTGTCAGCTTGGCAACATCAGGCAGTCAGATCCACAAGACTGTAGTCAGCGTGTTAGCTGATAAAATAGGGACTACCTACTGTTCAGTCACAAGCTCAAGGTTTTTAGGTTTATTTTGGTTGTTATTTAAGTATAAACTTAAACGGCTTTTCATCAGGCCAAAGGCACCTCTGTCCAATCCATACCTGGCTCTCTCTGGACAGAAGACAAATGTACATGCTTCTAGCCCAAATCTATAGTTTTTACTAGGATTCAAAGTTATAAATATGTTCCTGCTGTTTGAACAGATATCCAGATATCTGCCTTTTCTGCACTGTGGGCTTCAGTAAATAAGTTTTAACTTCTGTTCCCAATTTAAACATGTTTTAAACAGGTTTCTGCTTCTGGCAGACACATCTGAGTATCAGTTGCTGACTACAGGCTGTTCCTAAGTAGACTGCGAGCCCTGGACTTGCTGTGGATGTGAACCAGTCCAGCTGATGCAGATACCCCCTGTCTCTGCAACACAGTCTGCAACCAGAAGCTCCTGATGGATTCCCCATTGCCTAAATTCCCTTTTTTGCTTTTGACTAGCATTTCAGCATTCTTGGGTCCCTAACTTTGTCCCGAAGTCAGCAGGAAGTAGCGTGGCAAAGAATATGTCGCCCATTTGCCCTGGTTGAAATGCTAAGTCAAAAGGAACTCCCTTTTGACTTAGCATAGGGGATGCCAATACCTCTCACTCCCTGATGGGGACACTGGAGAGACAGCAATTCCATGATTGGAATCTCCAAAAAACAAAATGGGGGAATAAAGGGGCCAGCTCCCCATTTCAGCAGCCATAACAGCCTAGCACATGCTTTCCTGACCTTGCCTTGGTCACTAGAAGGTCAGATTCCTGCCTCGTGGCAAGGAACCAATCAGAAGGTAGCTGGTGGTGCTATGCTTTATGGCTCTGAGTGTGCTTTACGGACAAGTGCACAGCAATAACATACAGAGCATAGCAATTGGTTATAACCACCAGTTGACCAATCAACACAGGGCAGGCCCTCTAAGCCTGGAGGCACACCAATCCTGAGCCTGTGCATATCCCTAGACACTCCCCTTATGCTGCCCTATAAGATCTCTATGCTGTAGCTTTGAAGCATCTTTCCTAGGCATCCGCCATGGTGGACGAATGAAAGGCCTGAGCTAACATGGGGTTAGCTCGTTGAACAACTACAATAAAGCCTCTTGCTGTTTGCATAAAAAAAAAAGAGTGTGTTCTAGTGGAGCTCTCCACTTGTTCTGTCTGTTGTAAGCCCCTGGATTTATGATGTTATCTATCTGCTATTAATAATTTATTCTTGTGCTTTGCTTGCTACATGCTTAATAAACTCACTTATTTGAAAATGGAAGGGCAGCTATAAGAATCATTCTCCGTATAGATTATGTAGTTGCTGAAAAATGCTATTGTAGAATAGCAGAGACAAAATTGCAAAGGAAGTTAATGAAATAGGTTGCATTCCCTCGCTGGGAGTGCCCTGAGTAAGCAGGAAGCACAGTCCAGAGGAATAGCAGAAAATTTGAGTTCTGAATTGTATTCAAATCAGGGCTCCTAACTTTATCAGATTAGGGTCCCTGAAAGTATTAAAGCTGCCAAGTCTTAGGCAGGGTTGATGATGCTGATCTATAGGGTAAGATGGATTGTTTTCTACAAAACAAACCAAAAAACATGCTGCAGTCATCTGTCTGAGAAATTATTATCAGTCCTTCACCTGATTGCAGTTGTTGATCAGCAATGAACAAACTCTACCTCTACCAAGATATGTTCAGAGAGAACAGAATGTCTCTGACAAATCTACAATGCTGCGTAGTTTCAAAAAGTGAGAGCTAGCTCTCCACTGGATCATTTGACCTCAGAAGCTACTTCCTCTATGAGAGAAGAGCATGTTCCTTTAGAGCAAAGGTTCTCAACCTTCCTAATGTTGCAACACTTTAATATAGTTCCTTGTGCTGTGGTGACTCCCCAGCCACAAAATTATTATGTTGCTACTTCATAGCTGTCATTTTGCTACTATTGTGAATCATAATGAAAATATCTAATATGCAATATATCTGATAAGCAACCCCAAAGGGTTCATGATCCACAGGTTGGGAACCATTGCTTCTATGTCTCAGGTCCAACAGTGGTACCCCTGCCCTTAATTTCTACTTATATGGTCATGTTCTTATCCCAGACCATCTTTTTGCTGCTCTCTTCTATCTGTAATACTGCTCCCTTATGTGTACTCTGAATTTTAGCACAGGAAGAAAATTCCTCAGTCTCCTCAGTCTCCTTACAGCATTAGTTCCATCTCCTTAACTGAAACTTGCTTTTCATTTTTGAGGGTACTGTCCACCCTAATGGCCTTTAATTATTATTGATTCTTTATTTAAGTACATGCATGTTTTGCCAGCATGTATGTCTGTGTACCACATGCATGCCTGGTTATGTTGGAGTTATAAGAGGGTATCAGATTCCCTAGAACTGAATAGGGTGTGAGCTACCATGTGGGTGTTCAGAATCCAACCTGGTTCCTCTGGAAGAGTAATCAGTGCTCTTCACTACTGAGCCATCTCTCTAGACCTCCACTCACATACCTCAGCATTGGGAGTGAAAATCATCTCAGCCTCTTTGTCAGTCCCACTGTGGCTTCTCATGACCTCTGTCTGCTTCATGAGGTATCCTCTGTGTCTGTGACATTGCTGTGCTTCTTTCTCCGCACCATTGTCTGCCAGACCCTAGACACTCAATTGTATTCGCAGATCTCTCCACCTCAACCCTAGCTTCTTTTAAAGATGTTCTGAAATCATTCTCTGTGAGATAAAAGCACACATTACCATTTCAAGAACTAGAAACAACAGAATATTAAACTCATAAAGCAGGCCCACTTGATAGCTGTGTTAATGAAGTACTTTTCTATGTAGATGACACTGATGAGAGAAAGTCAACATGGGAATGACTAGCAACAGAATAAAACAAAATAGAGAAATGTGAGTAGCATCTGAGGACTATCAGTCATCTTTCCCTCACTGGAACAATAGCAGAGACAATCAACTTGCAAAGGGAAAAGGTTTACTCCAGGTCACAGTTTAGAAGGATTCTGTTCATGATTCTTTGTTTTACTGCAATTTAGTAACATAAGGAAGCATAACAGGTCAGGAACATGCAGTGAAGAAAAACTTCACCACATGACCAAGAGGGCAAAAAGAAAAAGAAAGGAAGGAAGGAAGAAAGGAAGGAAAGAAGGAAGGGAGACACACACACACACACACACACACACACAGAGAGAGAGAGAGAGAGAGAGAGAGAGAGAGAGAGAGAGAGAGAGGGTCCACCATCCCACATCCTTTCCAATGGCATAGTCCCAGTGACCATAACATCTTACAGAGACTTTTCCTCTTAACATCCCTACCAACTTATAATAGTTGTTGTACAGCACTATCATCTGAGTCAAACTACTCAAACTTCAGGAGCTCTTCTGGTCCTGCAGATTGTTTACCTTTTGCAGCAGGGCCTTTACCTTCCCTCATAGAAGCAGGGGTGGAGAGAGGCACAGGTCCTTCACCTGAGTACCCAACCACCACTCCCAACAAACTGTATGCAATTCTTCCCTAATGGCACATAGCCTGGGGTGAGGGCCCTCTTGGAGAAGGAGCTAGAGGATAGATGGGAAGGACTAAGGGAGTAGTCACATTGGTGTAACTATTGAAAAGCCATGATCTCTACTGGGTAAAGATTTTCCAATGATGTGTCTTTTTCAGGGTGCGGAGTACCTACCCTTAGGCACATAACCACTAATCTATGCTCCTCCAGAGTGAACTTTGGTAGAATCCTACCTCAGTTTGTCCCTGGAACCTTATGAAGAGAATTGATGTTTTCACCATCCCCCAGGAAGGAATTTTAGCAACATGGACCTTCCCTGAGATTGCACTCTTTAACACATCAACCTATAAAACATCATAGATCCAAACTCTGATGTAGACATCCCAAGAACTGATCCTGTTGGGCTCACTGCTAAGCAGAGAATAAGAAACTCAGCATCATTGCTCATGGTCTGCCATGGTTGAAATGTAGGCTGTCAGCATGTTGAGACTTAATCCCCTTGTAATGGTGTCACAAGGTGAGGTCTTTGGGGAAATAATTAATCTGTGAGGGCTCTGTCTTTGTGAGTAGATTATAAAGGGCTTGAGCAGAACTAGTTTAGGCCTTTCTTGTCTTCTACACTTTCTACCACACGAGGACACAGAAAAGCATCCAGAAGGTGCTGAACACTGGCCACAAAACCTTGTGAGTTCCAGTGTCCAGAACTGAGACAGTTAGAGGCAAATAAAGATATCAGGTATCTGATGTCTGAAGCACAAGCAAACCAAGATGACCTCTCTATTCTGAGAGATTGGTGGTGTTTGGGTGAAATTTTCATTACATTCATTTAATTTCAGCAGCATTTGACACTATTTATTGAGAATCGTGTATATTCGGGAACTATTCTATGTGCTTTGCACACATTAATTCACTCATAGTAAGTGATATTTCACACTGGTGTTTTAATCCCTCATCTCTGTTATATCACACTGAATACACCTACCTCTTTGATTAGAAGGAACCCATCTCAGCATTCACTCCTAATCTATCATTTTTGTTGGTCTGTCTGAACAGATTCATTCATTACCATAGTTATTTGCCATTTTCACCTTACTATATGTGCACATGGGACAGCATGTGCAAGAGGCCCCTGCTTGAACCTGCTTCCAGCTGTTATGAATTTCTTGTGTTTTATTACTAAAATATTTCTGTGTGTGGAAAATACTTTAAAAAAGACAAATAAAGCCACACTTAGAAGTTTGAAACATAGAGCCAAGATTACTCTTTAAACTGCTGTTACACAATTAATACAAACATATATCAACAAATCAGGTTATTCTATCTGTCAGACCTAAGACTGAGCCAATTTTAAAATGTCCCTTCCACTCACCTTACAGAGACAGAGCACAGCATGTTTCTACTTTTTGCTGAACACATTACATCTTCAAGTAATGATTGCTTTGCCAAATATTTGTTTTCCTCAAATGCACAATTTGTAGTCTTGCATCTATTTTCATAAGCAATAAGAGAATTGACTGTTAGTATCATGTCATTAGCAAGCTTAAAACAGGTCTTGTAAAGACACGTTGGGATGACTACAGAGCTGGACTGCAGGCAGGATGGAAGTCCACAAACCTTGCAACAAACTTCCTGTCTTTATAAGTTACAGCAAGATCATGAGAACAACTGAGTGCATGATGACTGGGGATATTAAAACTGCTTATGTTGTTTAAAGTGTATTTTGAAACTGATTTTGCATGTCTAGAGAAGTGCCATTCTTTCTGTCTATTCCCTGGGTATGTAGCTCCTCGTGTGTAAGGGGATGAGAACCAGGTAGGAGATGAGTTTATTAGGAGCCATATTTAGAATGTTCCTGATTCCACATACAAAAATTCATAGTCAGGCTCAGGATTTTCTCATTCTGTGCTTCTGTGGTGTGCTGTGGCTGTGGTACTATGCTTTTAATTGGTGGTATGTGTGTGTTTTGTATTTCTGTTTTACTCAAGAAATGATTCAAAATTTGGGGACAAAAAGGGCCAATTGTAAGTTTCTCAGTTCTATGTCTCTGCTGCCTATGATTGTGACTAGTATGTATTTGATTCTCAAAATTCTAATTGAAAGAATAAATGAATAGGGGATATTCTCCTTTTATAATTATATAGTACCTGAAAAATTCCAGGTTTAGTGAAAGACTAAGCATATGAAATATTGGAAGTTCTGAAAACAAGACCACACACAAATTACTCGATTATTTTCTTTAAGTTTTATGTATAGAAAACTTCTTACAAAATGACATTAGTTATTACAATAATCTAATTAAATAGCTTCTTTGTGATGTTGTGGGCAATTTACTCACAAAAACATAAAGCATTCCTGGTAAAAACAAAAGTCATTAGCACTGCTTTTATTTCTGAAAAGCCTTTCATTGCTCCCCAGAGAAAGGCTCAGGGTCAGGCATCCCTGGCTCCATCCACCCTGTCATAGCTACTCTTCTGTTGATGGGACAAAACATCATCACCAGGGAAACTTATAAAAAACATTTATATGTTTAAGTGAGCTTACAGTTTCAGAGAGTGGGACAGCTGGCAGCTCACATCTTGATCCTCAAGTAAAAGGAGAGGGGGGAAGGGAGGGAGACAGAAAGAGAGAGAGAAAGACAGACAGAGAGACAGAGAGACCAGGAATGGCAGGGAAGCCCTTTTGAAACTTCCAAGTGCATCCCCCAGGGACACACCTTCTCCTGTAGTCCAACTTTTTGGGGGACTACTTATGATTAATTATGAAAGCTTGGCCTTTGGGTAGGCTTGTTCCCAACTAGCTCTATAGCTCAAATTAACCTGTTTCTATTAATCTACATTCTGCCACACAGCTTTTTACTTCTCTTTCATTCTGTATATCCAACTTGCTCCACTTCTTGCTGAAGTCTCCTTCATGTGCTTACAACCATTCCCAGTACCTCTCTCTGCCCAGGAGTCCGGTCTAACCTGCTTAGCTATTGGCCACCAGCTCTTTATTAAACCAATCTGGTGCCTTAGGCAGGCAAGGTAAAACAGAGACACATCTTAGCACAGTTTGCTCAAATATCCTGCAACATCCTAAAACAAGGCCACAATTCCTAACCATTCCCAGATATTTCCACCAACTGGGGACCAAGTGTTTAAGCATACAAGGGTCATTCTCATTCAAATCACAACACACCATGACTCTTCATGAACCTACCTCAGGCATTCGTTCTTGGAGAATAACTTCAACTCTGGAACCCTAATTGACTACAAACCGTATACTTTTCAGGGTGGACATCCTTCATGCCCATGTGAACCAACACAGTGATACCATGTGACATTTGATTTTTCTTGCTATCTCCACCATCTAACATATTATGTAGTATTCATTTTCTTTCAGCTTAATCTTGAAGACACAGACTCCAGGGGTTTATTTTTGGTTGGTTGGTTGTCTCCTCTCTTGTTTTTCAGTAGTATACAACACAGTAAGGGTAACAATAACTTCATGTTATCAACTTGAACAGGCCTGGGAGTCCAGACACCCTGAGAAACATTCTTGAGTGTGTGTGTGTTACTGAACAGACTAGTTTTTGAGTTGGTGGACTGAATCAAGTCAGACTGTAGTGTTGGTGGGCATCCTTCAGTTTGTTGATAGTTAGAATAGAAAAGAAAGTTGGGAGAAGGTTAATTCCCCTGTGCTTGATCACTGAGCTGGGCACCAGAGCACCTAATGCTATTGTATCTCAGTCCATGAAATTTAAACTGAACTTACACTTTCAGCTCTGTTCATAGGCCTTTGAAACACACTTCCAGTTGTCCTTGGTTTTCAGCTTGCAGAGGGCAGACTACGATTTCTCAGCCTCCATAATCTCTAAGCATCATCATAGAATCTCTCTTTTGGGGGTGTGTACATATGATTGTGTTCATATATATGCATATTTAATTGGTTCTGTTTCTATAAAGGGCCATGATAAGATGATTATTAAAACTTGTGGAATTTGGGCCAGAGACATAGCTCCGTATGTAAGAGCACTTGCTCTGCAGGCATGAGAAGGACCTGAGTTTGAATTCCCATCATCCATGTAAAAAGATAGAATTGGCTATACATATCTGTAAACCTTGAACTGTAGTTCAGGGAGGCAGCGATGAGCAAAGCTCACTCTTCAAGCAGCCTAGCCCAAAAGGGGTCTCAGTTGATCAGGTTCAGTAAGAAAGCCTTCTTCAAGGCACTAAGGTGTGGAGCAGTTAAGGAAGGCACCTGATACCATATTCTAACCTCTTCATGAGCCCTTGTTAGCACACACAACTCTATCTACACTTTCACCAAACCACAAGTATCACACTCACAGACCAACACAAAATGTGTTAAGTTAAAAAATAAGTTATTAGAAGCAAGTATATTTCATCTTGAAGTATTTTATTTTCTAGTACACTATTGGCTTTACATTAAAATATATATGCAAATAAAAAATAACATCAATATTTTACATAGAAGCGAAACTTTGGGTCCCTAAGTCCCATATTTAAAATTTCCTAAACAGGTTTTCTTTCATATACCAACAGAAATAAAATACTTGAGTTGAGAAGGGCTATAACATGTTTTATATACTTGACTACTAAGTAGTCTTAAAAAAAAATACTTTTCAAAGTAGTGTTAATAAAGCGTGTCTGTCTGGTACTCATTTCATGGAGATAGATTTTAGTGCAAATCACCAGATGATCAGAACTACAGAAGTGAAATCTCTTCTTTTAATCTATTGAATAAATTGTTCCTAAGACCTATCCAAAAGAGCCCTGTATTGTCAAACACTACTTTTGTTAGCTGATGGTATATTGTGCAAAATTACCAACATGTAAACCAATGTCAAGGCAATGACAAATGCCTTAGCAAATATCAAGTTTCCCAACATGCTAGCTGACTTTTTTGTTCATGTAGAATTCACATATGTTGTAAGAATCAGCTGTAACCACCACATCATTAGATAAACGGACATTAAACAGGCAGCTGACAAAAGAAATCTGATGGTTTCCAAACAACCAGGAAAGAAAGGAACTCACAAAGGTGTATGAGCATCTCTTTGGCTAGAGAATGAGGAGGAAAAGCTGTCTTGAGTAAAGCAGATTGCAGGTCTTAAAATAGACCCCAGATACAGTGTTTTGTCTTACATACAAGAAAGGATGAGGGTTTTAACATTTCCATAGCAGTGTCAGGGTCAGGCTGCTTCACACAATTTGCAGGTCTCCATGCCTATTTAGTGCTTTCAAAAACTTTAATAACTAAATCAAATGTGCTTTCCTTCCACACACCTAATCTTACCCTGTGACCTCAACTTGGTCAACAAGCACTCTGTTCTTAAGTAAACTCACACCCCTAAGAACAAATATGCCTTTGAGTCAGGGAGATCTTTGACAACACTGCACAGTGACATCTGATACCCGAGCAACTGAGTATCACTCATCAATGGAGCAGATGAGACAGGTGAGTCTAGCTCTCTCAAATGATGGGTGGCTGTGTTGACATAATTTGCCCTGCCATTTTTATAGAGCATTGGTTCAGCTCACCCTCAACCCTTCATGTCCTGATGGTCAGAATACTGTTTGGAATGTGTGCTATAGATATTGGTTCATTCTTCAAGTCTACAGATGTGGCTCATCAGAAAATAAAACAATCTGTATAGTGGCAAGCTTAACTGCACTTAACTCTTCTTAGTGAGATACATAGTCGTTTTTATAGTTTCTCATCAGCTATAAAGACATCTCATGGGAGACTTTTCATGGCTGTTCATAAATCAAAAGAAGGTGGTTTTTCTTAAAAATTTCTCCTTTAAGCTATTATTATATTTCATATTTAATGCATTTCTTTCTCTTTAGAAATAAACCCCTAGTCTAATGCTCTAAGCATCCATGTGGGTTTCAAAAGCAACACAGCAGCTGAAATTTTGATGAGCCACCAGAAAAATCATAATTATATAGAGAAAACATTCCCATAATATAAAAATTCACTTCCAGCTAAGACAGTGTTATGTTTTAAGTGCTGAAAAATACATCTCTTTATCCTATTTATCTCCCTTCCAGCTAAAAATATTCAGCATTCCCATATATTCCTCATGCCCTACTTGGCTGCCATGTTGAGTCTGGATAAGGAGCAGGAATCAGAACAAAATAAAATGCATAACCCTGCTAAGGTGCTTGAATTATTCTTTTAATTAAAATTTGTGCTAGAAATATAGCGGTTAGTTGTATGTTCAGAAATTAACTACCAATCATTTTAATGAATTCCTGGCTGTTCATAAAGAACCTGGGATAGATCAACTTCTAGGTTTCTATTGACTGATGGGATATAAAGGAAACACTTGGGGAGAAATGGTATGTTGAGGGTTTTATTTATTTAGCATTATTTAAGATTAAAAACAGAGGTAATAAAGATCCCCAAATATTTGATTTTAATCTGATTTTCATTGCTAGTGTGACACACACTCTAGTATTTATGCCCTTGATCTATATAATAAATTGAAATAGATTTTTTTTTAAAACTAAACAGGCACTTGACACACCTCTCACCTTGAAATCAAGTTTTTGCCTTCAAGCTCTTTGTTGTCATCATTATGACAGGCAGTAATAGCCAAAATTCTCTTTTATATTGAAACAATCATCTCTGTCTCATGCTCTGATCTTGTGGCTCCTCACATTCACTATAATCAAGGGGACTTTGTTTGTTTGTCAATAGCATCTAAGCCCTCTTAATACACAAGCCCTGACAAATGGACCGTAGAATGCTGTCCAGATGGGTCTCTAAGCAATTGGGGTACATAAACACAGAGGTCATTCACCTACAATAGACTTTTACATTCTGTAATGCAGTGTTCTGTGAGCACAGGGATTTCACTAGCCCTGGAAGACAGGTTTGGGAGGTCACCCTGTTTCTCCAAGGATACTGGGTAACCTCCAAGATTTATTTCCATAGATGGTTTAAAAGCAAGATACATTGGTTTTATATCAATATTTGGTGTCTGTGGAATGGTGGTTTTTCAGTCATTGTTTCTGCAGAATTCCATTCTTACAAGCACCAGACAGCGGTGCCTATGTCCTCACAATGCAGGAGCTGGAAATCAGTGCTGACATCTCTTTGTTTGCAGATTAATGTATTTTTTTTGCAATATGAATTTAGGTCAATAGCAATGTAGAGAAAGCAACTTAATACTTCATAGGTGTGTGATACACAATTAACCTGTAAATTATACTTAGATCTGAGAAGAAAATTTCCCTCATCAGTAACAAAATCAGTCCTTCCCACATATCATTATAAAAAACAAAAACAAATAAACAGAGACACTTTAGAGTTTCACGGATATGAAAATGTCTTTTGTTTTAGGCTTGCAATGGGAAAAGACACATTATTTGGTACAATAAATATATTGATAATATTAAATACCTTTTTATTAGTGTTTTTAGTATTATAGCAAGATTTATATCAAAATGTATTTAGCTAAGTCTCTTCCCTTTCCCTTTTCACCACTGTTTTATTTTGTTTACTGAGGTGGAAAATGAAAATAGTATCAACAATATCGTGAAAGCTAAGTGGGTATTTTTTTCAATATCCATTGTTTTCTTGTTTTAACATGGCAAGCTGACAATGATTTCTTGTATGTGACATGAAAAGCACAGTCAACAAAAGAAAATTAAATTGGAATTCATCAAACAGAAATATTTGTAGGTCAAAAGGTGTGGTCATGACAGTGAAAATTAATCCACAAAATAAAATAAACCTTTACAAATATTTTATTTGATGAGGATCTGCTACATAAACTATACTAGCAACTACAATTCATCATTGAATCAAACTAAGCCATCTAATCCAAAAATGGGCAAGGGACATACCCATAACTAGTAAGCATAGGGAGTGTTGTTTAGCATTATTAATTATTAGGGAAATCCAACCCCATGCTAGTCACCATAATTTACATCTGATGTGTCCCTCAAAGGCCTCTACATTAAAAGGTCAGCGCTCTAACTGAGAGTCTATTCTATTGGAGGTTTAAGTCCTTGAAGAGGTGGTGTCCATTGAAGGTTAGGTTATGAGGCAAGTCTTTTCAGGCAACATAAAGGAACTCAATCACTTTCCCTTCTCTCTGTGCTTTGCAATCACGGCAATGTGAACAACCTGTCATGATGTATTGTGCTTGCACAGGCCCAGAGCCACAGGACCACAACAGTTGTGAACTCAAAGCTTTCTTCTGAAAAAGTTGTTTGCTTGGGTATTTTATCATGGTACCAGAAAGCTGGCTCATTAACTGGACCATAATTAAAAGTTAGAAAATTGTAAGTATTGATGAAGATGTGGAGAAATTGGCAGTCCCATGCCTTACTTATGGGCATGTAACATGGCATGGATGTTGTAGTGATCAGCATGGCCGTTCCCCAGAGTGAAAGCAGAGCTGCTGTATGTCTAGTGGGCACATTTCTGAGTGCATGATGAAAGGGAATGAAAGCAGAGGCTCAACTCTATTTGTACATTTATGTGTATGGCAACTTTCTTTACTCACAGCCTCAAAAAGATGGAATCAACCAAATACTGACCACACATGAACATGGTTGGAAAATGCAGTGTGTGTGTGTGTGTGTGTGTGTGTGTGTGTACATTCACACATGCATACTAAAATATTATTCATGCTACAACATAAATGAACAATGAAAACATTGTTCTAAGTGAAAAACTATAGAATGATTGTGTGGCTCCACTTATCTCAGTTACCTGGAATAGCCAATCTCAGGACAGAAAAAGCATGGTTCACTTGGGGCTGTTCTGATGGAGAAACAGTGGAGGCTACTGTCTTTGGTGTGATGAAATGTTCTGGCAATGGGCAGTGTTCACAGTTGCAGAACATTGAAAGCAATCTCAATTGTACAGATTGTAGAACTCAAGTGCCTGAATGGTAAATTTCATGTTGAGCAAATGTCAGCAGTTTTATTTTTTTCCCAATGGAATAATTTTGTAGAGTATCTTGAACAGTCCATTGAACTGTCTGCATGGCAAATCCTTTAAGGAGATTGGATTTTACTATTTTGGATCAAGGAATTAGTCCTGTTCTGTGAAAGTCCTTTGTTTATCCATGATTTTGTTACTTTCAGTTCCTATTTGGTTTTGAGCCTGGACTACTGCAGATTTTGGCCTCCACCTTTAGTAGCTACTACTACATTATGAGCATCTCTGGGCTTTGGCTTCCATCCTGGATGTAAATTCTGTCAGATTGCTGATTACATGACATCCTTTCTAGTTACTCACAGTATGAAACCAATAATCAAATAATACCAACTAACAGCATGATCTGTATAGCAGAATTTGGTTTTCTCATGTCTATCTTTTCTCTGGAATGATCTGGTTATGTTTTTGTTTGACAAGACTCAGCACAATAGGCTTTCCTACTTATCTTTTTAGATCCAGTGTTTAGCACAGTGCTCAGTAACTGTTGGTCATCTATAACGTTTAGCAACACGATAAACAACATTTCCATGATCTGATGTATTTCTTATGCCTTATTTAAACCTTAAACTTAGAATAAGTTTAAGAGCTCTATGATTTAAAATAAATGATAGTTCAGTTACATTATCATTTTATAAATGACAAAACCACATTTTGGAAATCTGAGTCTTAGGGGTAAACATCAGAGAATAGTAGAACAAAACCCCTAAGTTTGGTCTCTCAACTCCATAACCCAAAGCACATTCAATTACATCACACTTACCACTGAATTTCCTTCATAAATGTTGGTGGAGAATAACTATTTCATGGGCTAGGGGTGTAGTTCAGTTGGTTAGAGTGTTGCTTAGCAACTATGAGTCCTTTGGTTCAATCCCCAGAACACACAAAACAAGGCACAGTGGTGTATGCCTATACTCTCAGGCCTTTAGAATCAGAAGCACAAAAATCAGACGTTAAAAGTCAGGCTCAGGTATAACAAGATGAGACTATATGAGACCGTATCTTAAAAACAAAATAGAAAGGAAAGGAAAGAAATTACCTCAGAGCTAGAGAGATGGCTAAGAGGTTAAGAGCACTGGATATCCTTCCAGAGGGTCTGAGTTCAATTCTCAAAAACCACTTGGTGGCTTAGAATAATATATAATGAGATTTAATTCCTCTTCTGGAGTGCAGGCGTGCATGCAGATAGAAATACTATATATATATATATATATATATATATATATATATATATATATATAATAAATGCCTTAAATGCCCAGCCCAGGATGATGTTGTGGAATTTGGGGAGCCCCCGCGGAGGGCCCTACCCTACATGGGGAGCAGATAGGGAAGGGGGCCAGTGGGGTGTTGGGGGAGAGGGGGGTAGAGGGAGAAGGGATTGACGTGAAATTATAATTTTGTAAAGATTAAAGAAAAAAAGAAAAAAAAAGAAATTACCTCAACCATATTCCTCATATATTTTTCTACACTGAAAAGCAGGAGTTCATTCTGTTCCAAGGGGAAAAGTATGATACACACAACTGGTTGATCAGAAAGAAAAAAATTAAGTATGTGGTATTTAAACAAACCAACCTACCTTCCTTCCTTCTTCCTTCCCCTTCCCCTTCCCTTCATTCTCCCCTTCCTACCCCACCCCATTTCCTTCTGTCTTTCCCTTCTTTCTTCCAGGATCATAGTAACTACAAACAGCACAAATTCTCAGAACATCCCGACACAATTCTTACCCAGCACTAAACACTTTCATTTGTTCAAATTTGGAGTTTCCTATGAGCTCATTAAGCTAAGTACTTCCACCAGTTTATTATAATCACTACAATAGTGAGGCTGATACATTGTTTTCACCTGCTGTTCCTTACTTGGTAGACCACCCATCCCCACAAAGCCACAGGGCACTTCTAGAACAGTGGTTCTCAACCCGTGGGTAGCAACCCCCTGACAAACCTCTATCTTCAAAAATATTTACATTAGGATAGAAACACAAATAATTTTATGGTTGGGATGTCACAACAACATGAGGAACTGTATTAAAGGGTTACAGTATTAGGAAGACTGAGAAGCACTGTTCTGTAATTCAGCTTTAAGAGAAAGAGACATGGTAAGGGAGTATTGGTCAAGAGAATCTTTAACTCACCAAACTTCCCTGATAAATACATGAAGCTGTCACTGTTTAGATGACATTTACTATCCAATACAATTATTTTGACTTTCACTCTGTCATGAATTGCAGGAGAGCCCCAGCACGTGAAGGAATCCATCAGAGGCAATGGAATTAGATGAACTCCTAATAGTCTCATCAGTAGGTCTACTTTGTTTTACTAGTGTTGCAAAACATGGGCACTCTAGTCACTCCAGTGTTTAGGGAATAAAGCAAAGAAGGAGACAATGTCATTTCAATTAAGGCATTACAAACACCTACACATTTATATGAAGGGCAATGTTACTACATTTACCTAATACACATAAGGTCGTGGGTTTGACCCTAGTAACATTTTATCAGCTTCTAGGTGTCAGCATGTTTGATGTGAATACATGCTAATTTTTAAATGAAAATGAGTTTTTTTCAGTAAAATTTAATATTAAAAATACATAGGAAAATTTTATAGAGTATTGTACATCTGATTTTGGTAGGAATAATACATTGCCTGAAGAACCACATAATGAAATCTTTCCAATATCTGCCCATGGTATTGTGAAATACAATCTCTTCTTTTACATAAAGCCTTTTACAGTATGTCATTGTGGTGTGGAGATAAACCAAGTTCATTTAAAAATAAGCATTTGACACCAACTTGGTTATTTAACCTTATAAAATGTTTTTGGTTTAAATTTTACCTGTTTGTTATCAAGATTAAGATTGTAATATGGATGATTTAATTTACATCTTTAAACTGTCATTCCAGTACAAAAATATTCTTGTTTTCTGAATTATGTATTATTTTGAATCTTGAATATAGTAACCTGTAACTGATTGAAGCACTATAGTATATTAATTTATATATTAGCTTGTCATGTAGCAACTCCAAGTTAACTAAAGTGTCTCACTAGAGATTTAATACCTCTTATATACCAATATGAAATGTATCTTCTGCAAAGATGGACTCCACAGAGGCTGCACACAGCATCATATGATTTCTAAGTCAGAATTTCAAATGTTTAAGTAAATACATTAATCACATTAGTTACTGCTTAGTTATAGACTAGTATTTGATGCTAGTCCCAGGGCAAGGCAATTGTGTATGATTTCTCTAACTTTTTGACCAGACATCTAAATAAACAAGCTAGGAAAAAAAAAAAAAACCTACGTTAAAAAATTCTGCTCTATAACGATAAGTCTTTCAGCCAAGCTGCCCAAGACATGCTGCCATGTGGGCACCGGAAATAACACACAGAGTCTTATATTAATTACAAATGCTGCTGGCCAATGACTAAGATTTCTTATTTGCTAGCTCTGTCTTAAGTATCACCCATAACTATTAATCTATATACATATATAAACTTATTAAGGACGTCGGAAGCAAGTGTCCTGTCTTTCTGGGCTCACATGGCAACTCTCCCTCTACTACATTTCCCAGAATCCTCCTCAACTCCTACTCCCACCTATCCTACTTTCCTATTGGCCAACAGTGCTTTATTCATCAACCAATATGACAAACATATACACAGAAGGACCTCCCCCATCATCTCATCATCAATCTCTTTTTAAAGGAAAAAAGAGGAATAGGATATAGGAATGAATATTTTACATTGGTATGGATTTTCATTTATTGAAACAAATTTAAGATTAATTCTGTGATATGTAAATTTCTCCTCTTGTTTAAGTATTGTGTTTATACTGATCTTTCACAATGTAATGCATAATTAAATACAGATTATATAGTCATCTATAATAGTCAGAACTTATAATTAGGTTAGTTAAGTTTTCTAAGATGTATTTGAGATGCATAGATATTCTTCAAACCTTTCAAAGACATACAGAATATATAGCATTTAAACGGTTTAGCAGTGAGACACAACTGCTCCTGGCACACCAATTGTGTCAGAAAGGAGGATGGGCATTGAAAAAATACGTTATCGAGTTTGCTTTCAACATAGCAAGATTATCCATTTGGCCAAGAAACTGCTCTTGCCCCGACTGTTTGTTGCTGTATAAACTGGACATGTAGGACCCACAGGAAAGTGACTGCTGAACTTACAAAACAAGACAGTCCTGAAGGGTTTCTGCTTTATAGAGAAGTCTGCCAGACACACTGTGGCCTATAGGGTGAAGAGGGATGCCCCAACATTACAGAGGAACTTTGGGTGACTGTCCAGGTAGTGAGATGTCTCTGTCAGATCTAGAGTTTATATATTATCCTTCTGTGGTCTCTGAAGGAGTTGAAGACAGATGTTATGGTTTAGTTTTCTTTAGTTATTATAAAAGATAAGTTACATATAAGAGCTTGGACTCACAAAGATAGGATAGATGATAGAATATTTTCTTTAAATCTTGCTAAATAATTAACATGAACTAAATATCAAAAGTAACTATAGTTCTTACTTAGTAACTGTTTTGTTATATATTTTACTATGTTAATGGTAAAAACCTTTTTATTTAGACAGAAAAGAGGAAATGATGGGGGAGGTCCTTCTGTGTATATGTTTGTCTTATTGGTTGATGAATAAAGCACTGTTGGCCAATAGGAAAGCAAGATAGGTGCGGCTAGGAGTTGAGGAAGATTCTGGGAAATGTAGTAGAGGGAGAGTTACCAAATGAGCCCGGGAAGACAGAACACTTGCTTCTGGCATCCTCAATAAGATAAGTTTATAAAATATATAGATTAATAGTTATGGGTGATACTTAAGACAGAGCTAGCAAATAAGAAATCTTAGTCATTGTCCAGCAGCATTTGTAATTAATATAAGACTTTATGTGTTATTTTGGCCACCCACTTGGCGGGCAGAAAGATTTATCTTTACACTGCTCTAATCTATCAAGCTGGTATGATATCATGAACCTGGCATGAGATATCTTGCCATGAAAATCAACTTACCTACCAATTTCCAGAGAGGGCATGATTAGGAATTATTTTGACTTAGATTATAAATCTTCTTAGTGCCACTTTAAATTATTAATGTCTGTTACTTACAATTTGGGAACTGATAAATTCTTAGGAAATGACAACTGCAGCTACCTCATTCCAATCTCATACAGGAAACCACAATATGGAAGAAATATAATAGCTTTGAAAAATCATAGCTAATATAACAATAACATTTTTATAAAGAAATACATTGGTAACAAAAAATAGTTTCCTGACCAGATTTATACAATGTGAAAGCAATTTGGCCTAGAAACTCAGTCCTTTGTTGGACTTGTTTCCTTCAAACAGGTAGCTGTACCCCTGCTGACAACACTTATAAAAATGTAAAAACCAGTAACAGGGAAACATAAGAGTCACTGGGATATTTTACATATATTTCATAGTGAATTTTCACTACACTTTAGAGACTTTTTAAAATAAAATCTGTAGTTACACTGACCATATGTATACTCTTTTTAATCTAAATTTACCACTAGAAAAGGAAAAAAAAACCAACTATTTATTTTATTAACTGCATGACATACTTTTACCTACAGATAAAAAGAAAGAAATCAGTTTCAAATAATGATAGTAATATCAAAATACAATTAATTTTATATTTATTTTGATTTAAAATAAGTTTCCAATGTGTAAATATCTGAAAACATGTTTTTGTTTCTGAAAAACATGGTATTCTAAGGTAAGTCTCTGGCAAATGCTCTTGAAAAATCTCTAAAATTTTGTGTCTAGTGAATGAAAGGAATCCGGGGTGGGAAACTTGGCTGACTTCTTCTCACATGAGTGAAAGTGAAGAGTCAGGAATGTCAGGCCGGACCTGCATCTTCAGATGCTTTCACGGTAGAAATGACATGCAGGGAAAGCACATGGGGACTCTGACTCTCACATGGAGGTACACACTTGACTGGTTTTTACCAGACATATGAACATACTACATCTACGGACATGAATGTGCAGCACCTACAAAAGCTGATTTAAGCACTTTGTACCTTACAGTGATGAAATGCATTTTTAGAGGAAAGTGTGAAGTCTCTGGACCTGGCTACAGCTCTAACACCTTCCTGAATATAAGAAAGAGGAAGAACTGAGGTCTTTGAGGGAAATAGATGCTATGCCTGGCTTGCACCTGTCATTTAATGTAACCTTAGACAAGCTTTCCAGCAGATTTTCCACTTAATGAATCTGGCTTAAAATGCATAGCCCTTCTTCAAGGGTTGGCATAGGATTTTGAGGAGGTAATAATGGCCAATATCAGTCGATACCTGCAAGCCCAGAGGGAACAGGGGGATTGAAAATGTCCAACTTGAACCCAAATTCTACTAGGGTAGACAGGCCCTTCCAGCAGTTGCCGTTGTTACACACTGTGAGTGTCCTTAATGCCGCTGAACTGTGCACCTGAAATGATTCAAAGGATGTTATGTGATGTATAATTACCGCATTTGTTAAAAGTAGATAAAAAGAAATTAGAACAATAAAAGTCTAAGGATAGAAAACTACGGGGCCAATGTACTGAAGGTGGATTTTCATTTATCCTCTACCTGTGATTTTGAGTGCCTGCTGTACTTCTAGCACCTCCACCTCCCCACAGTTAGACAATGGCTGATCCAGTGTGATGTGTCACACAAAACCATCTTCAGAACTGAAAGTCTGTGGCTGCCAGGGGACAATGGCATAAATACTATGACATATTTTTTTTCTATCAGATTTTTTATTTGAATTAGAAACAAGATTGTTTTACATGACAATCCCATTTCCCTTCTCCCTCCCATCCTCCCCTACTACCCCCCCCAACTAAAACCCTACCTATCACATATCCTTTCTGCTCCCACTGGATGGTGAGGCCTTCCATAGGGTGGCATCAGTGTCTATCATATCTCCTGTGTGTCTTGGTTCAGGGAGTATCCTTCTATGTGGAATGGGCTCCCAAAGTTCACACCTATGCTAGGGATAAGTACTGAACCACTACAGGAGGTCCTGTAGATTTCCGAGGTTTCCTCAATGAAATCCATGTTCCTGGGGTCTGGATCAGTCCCATGATGGTATCCCAGCTATCAGTCTGGGGAGCAAGAGTTCCCCATTGTTCAGGTCAGTTGTTTCTGTGGGTTTCACCAGCCTGGTCTGGACCCCTTGCTCTTCACTCGTCCTCTGCATCTGGATTCCAGTTCTGTTCAGTGATTAGTTGTGGGTGTCTGCTTCTACTTCCACCAGCTGCTGAATGAGGGCTATAGGATGGCATATAAGTCAGTCATCAGTCTCATTATCAGGGGAGGGCATTTAAAGTAGCCTCTCCTCTGTTGCTTAGATTGTTAGCTGGTGTCATCTTTGTAGATCTCCAGACATTTCCCTAGTGCCTGATTTCTCTGTAAACCTAAAATGTCTCCCTCTATTATGGTATCTCCATTCTTGTTATCTTCTATTCTTCCCCTGACTCAACCTTTCTGCTCCCTCATGTCCTCCTCACCCCTCCTTTTCTCCCCTTCTCATTCTCCTAGCTCCCTCCCCCCTCTTCCTGTGATCTCAATTTGCTCAGGGGATCTTGACCCTTTCCCCTTCTCCAGGGGACCATGTATGTCTCTCTTAGGGTCCTCCTTGTTTACTAGCTTCTCTGGCAGTGTGGATTGTAGGCTGGTAATCCTTTACTCTATGTCTAAAATCTGCATATGAGTGAGTACATATCATATTTGTCTTTTTTGAGATTGGGTTACCTTGCTCAGAATGGTTTCTTCTAGTTCCATCCATTTTCCTGCAAATTTCAAGAGTCCATTGTTTTTTTCTGCTGAGTAGTACTCCATTGTGTAAATGTACCACATTTTCTCTACCATGACATATTTTTCAAAATGCTTGTGGTCTTGTCTGTGTACTATGATGTTCCATGTATATAAATAATTTACTAGCACAGAGGATCATTGGTTTTGGTGAATTGCATGCATAATTTGTGTAACAATTTAATGGCTATGCATCTTTGAATGACTGGAACAAGTTTTAACATAATGTTAAGTCCAGTGCAGACCTAACCAAACCCCACCCCCCCAATGTTTTTTTTTTAATAAAAGAAAGCATGTAATTGGGAGCTTACTCATGGTTTTGGAGGCTTAGTTCAGTTTTTATAGCTACCATTATCCTCAACCCATGTTTAGTAGTTTGCACTAACCACTATCTAATGCAAAAAGAAGTCTCCCCAACCAAAACTGAGAGGAACACTATCTGAGCATAAATAAATATGTCCATTTAGCAAAATGGCAGTAGTAGCTTACCCATTATGGCTTTTAACCATGCTAACAACAGGCTTTTGGACAGTTTTATGGTATCAGGTAGGAATTCTCTACTGTGGAGTCGGCCCAGAATCATAACTGAGATCTCAATCCTAAATAGGACTTGAATATTCAACCCTCCAAGACTGAAGGAATATCACAGGAAGGAGACAGAAGGATTATAAGAACCTGAAGAAGAGAACAAGTGTTATAGAAAGCTGTCTTCCAGGTATGACATGGCTTTTGCATTCATGAATTAACACTAACTGTGTTGATCTGCACAAGACCTGCCCAAATCTGGTCCATTGTGGTAGTTTGAATGTAACTGGCCCCCATGATCTCATAGGGAGTGGCACTATTAGGAGGTAATGGCTTTGTTGGAGTGAATATGGCCTTGTTGGAGGAAGTGTGTCACTGAGGAGCAGGCTTTGAGATTTCCTGTGTTTGGGATACTTCCCATTGTCTCAGTTGACTTCCTGTTGCATGCAAAATGTAGGATTCTCAACTACACATCCAGCACAACATCTGCCTGCTTGTCACCATGTTTCTCTTCAAGGTGATAATGGACTGAACCTCTGAAATGGTAAGTGAGCCACCCCATTAAATATTTTCCTATATAAGGGTTGTTGTCATGGTCATGGTGTCTCTTCACAGCAATTAGAAACCCTGAGACACCCATCAACCTTCCCTCATGGATGAGGGTGGGGTTCCTAACATGTCACCTCTCACTGAAGATTGATTAGTAATTCATAATTGCTGTGAGATGAGGAAACATTTTCTATAGTGGTGTACCCACTGATAAGTTGCCTATGCTGTGAGTAACAGTAATTAAATTCATTGAGACAGGCAGACAGACAGACAGACAGACAGACAGACAGACACACACACACACACACACAGACAGACACACACACACACACACACACACACACACACACACCAGAGAGGAGGGAGGGAGGGAGAAGAAGAAACAGAGATAGAGAGACAGAAACTGGAAGGAAAGGAGAATGCAATTTTGGAACATGGGAGACAATCTAGGGTATTATGCTCATGAAAATGAGAAAAAACATAAATACAAATATCAACTGATCTCACATATATGTAAATTCACAAATAGTGCCTTAATCCCTTTGAAATGGGGAAAGAGTGCTTAGCAGTATTAAAGTGTGGGGGAAATGTAGAATTTGGTCATAGTTTAAAAGCTTTTGGCTAAATAAAAAAAAGAAAAGAAAACGTGGAGAGTTATTACGCAATAGGGTGACTAGTTAGTAATCATGGTGTATTTTGTTGGTAATTGCTAAAAATGAATCAAGCATACACAGCACATACAAAATGCAATTTGTGTAGTTGAGGATTCTGGTAATCATTTCATGATGTACATGAATATGTGAACATCACTTTATTCTCCTTAAAGTTATTCAGAATTATCAGTTTGACCTCAGTAATATAAAATAAAGTGACTGTGGAAATAAAAGGATATGAAATCTATTATTTTGTATAACTAATGTGTGCAAATGAAAAAGATTCTCTATTGACCATGAAAATTATAGCATGCTATAACCAGGAGATGTTTATTTATTTTATTACAGTTATTATTTATTTGCATAAATATATATGGATTTTCATGTGCCACAGTGTGTATATGGAGGTCAGAGGACACCTGCCACATAGGCCCTAGGGATCAAACACATTTCATCAAACTCAGCAGCAAGCAACCTTTATTGGTTGAGTCCTCCCACAGCCCCGGTTTTGAAAAGATGCCTTTATATCACGAATATTCATCCCTTAGTGTAAGCAGGTCTTCTTTGACCCATAAGGGTGGGCAACATTCCATTTACAACTTGACCACCATTTCCTTCCTAACCCCCTTTCTTCACTTTAAATCAATTTGCTCCTTTGATTTTTTTTTATCAGCTTGGGTGAATTTATAATGCATTTATAATTGCATTTGTGAGGTAATGGGTTGGGGAAACTCTTGATAACACAAAAATTATACTATCTAAGGAGACAATAAAATTATATGTTGTAATGAGCCTGAATTGTGCTTACAGCATTTTGAGCCCTGCTGCAATCTTGCACCGAGCCCCTTTGAGCTACACATGCAAGTCTTATTATGGCTAATTGCAGTTCCACTCCACAGCCACATCAAAAGGAAGCAAACAGACTGCCTTTGCACTGTGGGGCTTATAATCCTTTCCATATCATGTAATGAAATCCAACTTTACTTTCATATTTAAGATATTGAGTCTTCTTATCCCAACATTTGCTTATTGTCATCTTCCCTGCATTCCTTGAAGCTCCTTGGAATGTTCAGATGCACAGATTAAAATAAAAAAATTGATTTTAAGGGTGTTCCCCTTGCTCCTAAAATGAAAAGAAAACCAGAGAAGATATTTATCTATAGGATTAGTATAATTAAATGAATCTTCTATAATTGGTTATCTGTGAAGGTTTTTTAATAGTGTAAAAAAAAGGTTATTTCAAAGTTTGGTGTCTTATAGATATAATGCTTTCCTGTTCAAAATACAAGAATTTCTTAAAATAAACAATATTGCCCTTGACATGCAAAGAATCCAACTGAATTTCTCCTGGTTTTGTTGCTGGGATCTCTAATTGTGCCAGACCTCAGGCTTTGTCCTGATAACTAACGTCTGTGCTCTACAAACCTTTCCAGACTAATGAGATACCCCAGGAAGAGGAGATAGAACATCACTCTGCCTCTCTGTCCTTCAGCCATGCTTCCTTCAGAATGTTATCCATTCTGTTGCAAAGGCTAAGCCCGGCTCCCCATAAATCCTCCCTGTTCCCATATCCTCTCGTTTGCCACTCCTTGAACAGTTTCATTCTAAGGAGTAGATTCAAACCTCCTCAAGCTAGGCAACATCTCCATCCCTTATCTCTTTCCTTAAGACATTAATTAGCAATCTTCCTGAGCACACAAACAGCATTACATTTCCTTCTTTTTGAGTCATTTCAATGTTCCCTCCTTGCTCTTCTGAAAATTCAAACTTCCTAAAGGCTGTTTGCTACTTTCCTTCTGTTGCCACCTGTCACTCTAACCTCCTAGGCTCTCTTTGTGTTTGGGGCCTTTGGTCCCCTCCTGGGCCTGTGCACCACACTCCCCAGCCCCTACCTGTACCTCACTATTGCCCCTTTCCCAGTACACACATGTACCATACTTTCTCAGTTCTTGCGTGCTTTTTAGAGGGCTGAACACCGACAATAGCATCGTACCTTGAGGAGCCTTGAGTTTCTGTATTAACTGACATTCACTACAAAGAGAAGCTTCCTGACCCAGGTTGAAACTCTAGTTCACAGTGCTAACTGGCAGTCAACAAGCTCTCAGGTTACCTTTCCTTATCCTGTTACTAATGAAGCCAGTGTCCTGTTTTACCAGCAGTGATTGGGACAGAAGGCTACAACTCAGTAGAGTTGTACTGGAGAGGTGGGGACAGGTTTACCCTCACTGCTGCCCCAGTGTTTGGCACTGGCAGCACGCTGGTTAGGGAAAAGAGATTTTTTTTTTCACCCTCACACTTTCCAGTGTACTTCCTAGGCTTTCTGGGCCCTTTACATTTGTTTAACCCTCACTGCATACTTCCCACAGACATACTTTTATTTTCTGAACATTCATTTTTCATAGGTTGAGAATATAAAAATTTAAAGAGACTGTGTTGAAACCACTATAAATCAGCTTTGCTACTCCTTATATACGTAGAGAACAGTTTAAAAGGAAATGTATGAATGCCTAAATCATGAATAAATAAATATTAAGGCATGGAACTGTAGTGAGATATTCACCTGCCCACACCTGTAGCACTGACCATGGCCGTTTGGGTGTTTTGCTAACATAACACATTTTTGGTTCTAAAGTTAATTTTGAAATAAGCTTGGGATATTTGGATGCAATCATGTCTGTGACAGGATTTTGGAGATATAAAGTTAAGTTCTCTTTTTATTTTCCCTTTGTCCTTACCTACACCAAGCATGGAGACCTTAACATTTCTTTGCTTTGAAAGGTATGTGTCATATAGATATTGTTTCCTTACTAAAACAATTTCTCCTAGAAGAAAGAAGGAGGCTCCTAAGCCACAGGAAGTAAAACTCACAAAGCTCAGAGAACTTCTAAAAATGACAAGCTGCACAGACTCCCTCCCCAAGGTCAGAAAGTCTGGTAACAACTGCTGGAAGAGAAGAGCCCCTCCAAGCTACTAAGCTGCCTATAAGCTGTGCTGGGAGCTCCAGAAATGGAATTTGCATGACCTCACCCAGGCTGCCTTGGGCTTTTCAGTCCTGCATCTCTGCCATCCACTCTCTGTAAGAAGCACCAAGAACACGCTGGTTCACTAAATCCAACTTGGATGTAATTGTTTCTTTGGTTTACTTTTTTTTTTTTGGTCTTTGGAGACAGGGTTTCTCTGTGTAGCTTTGTAAGCCTATCCTGGCACTCACTCTGTAGAACAGGCTGGCCTCGAACTCACAGAGATCCGCCTGCCTCTGCCTCCCTAGTACTGGGATTAAAGGTGTGCACCACCAACACCCAACTCTTTGGTTTACTTTTTGTGTGTTATCTGAGTTCAGCAGATAGTTTGACTCTCCCCAGGAAAGTCAGACAGTAGCATATGAAATAGGCTAGAGGGGAAAATTAAGAAATAAAGAACAGCATTTGCATGTCTTGTTTCTTTTCTCCCTCCTTTGAAAGATCAAGTCCTTCTCATGGAATTCCCAAGGAAGTTGTAGAAAGTGATAAGGTTTTGCCTAAAGTGAGAGGAAAAGTTCTCAGGCTGCAAGGATGAGAGTGGAGAAGGCCTACCCTGCAGGCTCAGGCTCAAGAAGTACCTATACACACACACACACACCACACACACACACACCACACACACACACACACACCACACACACACACACACACACACCACACACACACACACACACACACACACACACACCACACACACACACACACCACACACACACACACACACACACACACACACACACACACACACACCACACACACACACACACACACACACACACACACACACACACACACACACACACACACACACACACACACACACACACACACACACACCACACACACACACACACACACACCACACACACACACACACACACACACACACACACACACACACACACACACACACACACACCACACACACACACACACACACACCACACACACACACACACACACACACACACACACACACACACACACACACACACACACACACACACACACACACACACACACACACACACACACACACACACACACCACACACACACACACACACACACACACACACACACACACACACACACACACCACACACACACACACACACACACACACACACACACACACACACACACACACACACACACACACACACACACACACACACACACACACACACACACACACACACACACACACACACACACACACACACACACACACACACACACACACACACACACACACACACACACACACACACACACACACACACACACACACACACACACACACACACACACACACACACACACACACACACACACACACACACACACACACACACACACACACACACACACACACACACACACACACACACACACACACACACACACACACACACCACACACACACACAGTCTCCAGTCTCCATACTGCTGGGGAGGGCTTGGACCAGCTCTGCTTCTTCCTCCAAGTCCTCCCTTCTCTGAGAACATCCACTTCTACCCTCACCCTTCCCCAATTCTTTAAGCCTTTCTCTTAACCCTTAGCTTCTTGGGTGTAAGGAACCTGCATTGAACAGTTCCCTAATTGGTCAGAGTCACTCACTTAGCACTTAAATCTAGGGCTCTCCAGTCAGCTGTCTGATGCTTAATCACTTAAAATTGTATTCCAATCATTTACTAATTTAATATATAGTCAAAATTCTGTGAGTTCAAAACATGATCTTTTGTTGTTGTTGTTTGTTTTATTTTATTATTGTTGTTGTTTTGGAGATAGGTTTCTCTGTGTAGCACTGGCTTTGTAGACCAGATCCACCTACCTGTCTCTGCCTCTGAGTGCTAGGATGTAATGGTCTTAAGTTTTTTTTAAAAAAAATTTAAATTAGAAAAAGCTTCTTTTACATGTCAATCCCAGTTCCCTCTTCCTCCCCTTCTCCCTGCCCCCCCTCATCCCATCCCCTTTCTGCTCCCCAGGGAGGGTGAGGCCTTCCTTGGGGGATCTTCAAATTCTGTCATATCATTTAGAGCAGGGCCTAGACCCTCCCCCATGTGTCTAGGCTGAGAGAGTAACCCTGTATGTGGATTGAGCTCCCAAGCTACATTCGTGTACTAGGGATAAATACTGATCCACTACCAGAGTCCCCTTAGATTGCCCACACCTCCAAACTGACATCTTTGTTCAGGAGGTCTGGAACAGTCCTATGCTGGTTTCCTAGCTATCAGTCTGGGGTCTATGAGCAACCCCTTGTTCAGGTCAGCTGTTTCTGTGGGTTTCTCCAGTTTGGTCTTGACCCCTTTGCTCATCACTCCTCCCTCTATGCAACTGGATTCTAGAGATCAGCTCAGTGTTTAGCTGCGGGTGTCTGCTTCTGCTTCCATCAGCTACTGGATGAAGGCTCTAGAATAGCACATAAGGTAGTCATCAATCTTATTATCGGAGAAGGGCATTTAAGGTAGTCTCTTGACTATTGCTACATTATTAGTTGGGGTCTTAATTGTAATGGTCCACACAGAGCACTTTCCTGAAGTGCTATATCACAAAAACAATGCTAAGACGAATCACCTGACTTTACTTCGACAGCAGTCTTGATGTGTCCAGAAAATAGATGTTTATGATCAAAATGCAATCACACTAGGACTTCTCACATAAAATACAACGTATAAAACCACGATTCTATAGAGGCACAGGATAGAGAATACAGAGACTTGTGGAGCAGTGAAGATGTTCTGTGTGAGAGTGTGATGGATGCAAGCCATTACATGCTAGTCAAAGCCCACAGAAATGCATTGCTCAGAATGAGCTTTAAGGCAGGAAGAGTGAAGAGGTTTGAATCACTGAACCTAACCTGCTCTAAGCTAAAGCCCACTAAAAAAAAAAAATACAAATTGAAGAACCAGGTCTCTCTAGATACATGCTATTCCCAAAATATATAATATTGCCCCACCCCCAGTATTTCACAGGCCAGCAAATTTTGAAATGCTCAGTTTCTGTTATCATTTTCTATAGCATTCTTGTTCTTTCTATTGAAATGGATATTTCATTACAATGTTAAGATATCAGCAGCTGTTGCTCCTTCCTGGTTGGTCAGCTCTTCTATAGTGAGACCATCATATCCTATTTCTACTTAATAACCTGCCTGTTACCTGCTAATTGCCATGTATTGATTTACTTAAGCATCCGTGGTTGCTGTATAAGAAAGATAACACAGGGCTCCAGGGGGCCTGAAAATTCTTTACATTGTCAGTGACCTTGACTGAAAGAATAATTAATCGGAACCTCTGATGGCATTAAAAGACTTAGACCTTCCATTCTCCACTAAAGCTTCATCTTTAGGGATGTGAACACCAATTGTATTTACTCGGGAAACATCTTATATAAACGTATCTCCTTCATTTTTATGTTCAGCTACCAGAATTGTAGCTTTCCTGTGTCTGAGGAAGGGTGAAAGACAAAAAATGATTCTAGTGGCTTGCCAAGAATTTGGCTTCTCTCAGGAGTAGCTTTCCATCTGCTGTCTAACCATGTGGCCTTGCCTGGATAGTTTGTCTTCCTGTCTTCGCTTTGTCATGTGCACAATAAAATGACAAATGCTTATAATACAGGGGAGTTAAAATTAACAAATAGGAATATTTCAAAACTAGAGGTCCAGAGTTGGGTTTCTCTTTTCTTTTGACTCTTACGAGGACATGGTGGGATAAAGTATGTCTCAATTATCTTTGAAACTTCCTTGCTTCCTTATCCTCCATGTTTGGCTTTTTTGAGACATGAAAGAGGAAGTCAGACACAGTGACATAAATGTGAGAAGAAAACAATCCAAGGGATCACACATCAGACACCACCCCACAATGCTGTGGGAGTAGAATGGTTTAAAGACACGCGTTTGTCAATGTGTTGTAGAAATGGGAGTTTCATAGTATAAAAAGGCATCATCTGTTTTTCTTTTGATGAGTATCTGTTATGTTCTTTCCATTTGACTAATCCCTGAAACTTGCCAAATAACATTTTTATGATATTGAATTACATCTCAACAATCTACTTGGCTGACTAGTTTTATGTCAACTTAATACAAGCTAGAATCATTTGGGAAGAGGAGGAAAACTATTGAGAAAATACACCCCCCCCTCAATAAGACTGTCCTGTTGGCAAGTCTGTGGAGCATTTTCTTTATTAGTGATTGGTGTGAGGAAGCCCAGCCCATTGTAGGTAGTGTCCACTCTGAGCAGGTAAACCTGGATGCTATTAGAAGGCTGAGCTAGCTATAGGAGCAAACCGGTAAGCAATATTCCCCCATGACCTCTACATCAGTTCTTGCTTCCAGCTTCCCCCATCGATGTACTGGGACCTAGAATTGTAAAATGAAATAAGATTTTCCTCCCCAATTTTCTTTGGATGATGGTGTTTATTGAAGCAATGGAAACCTAAGACAAAACTCCTCTGCCAGCAAAGTGGGCAGAGGTAAATGGAAAGATGTCACTTGGAGGGAAAGTTCTTTTACTCCACATATTCTCAGGCTTCTTTTTTAGTCAAATAATCCACTGCATCTCTAGTCAGTTTCCTTCCTGATCAGCAACCCCCTGGCTGACTTGAGGCCTCTAGAGCTTCCAGGTGCTGAGAGGCAGCACTTCCTTCCTCCTGGTTTGGGAGAGGTAATATTGCACTTGTCTAAATCTCCCGTCCACCTCTTCTGCGTGTGCTTACTAGCATGACACATTCTGTACCTGTACTAACACCACCTAATTTAAAGATGGTGCAATTAGGTCTCTATAGTCTCATAAAGTGGGATTGTTAAATAACCAGTGGTTTATGTTGATCAAAAGCATAGTATGCTCTAACTTTGATTGTAGGTGAGTTTCGGCACCCACATCTTCCACCAGGACTTACCAATTCATCTGCTCTGCTCTCTGAAGACACAATATTTTGTTCAAAAGATTCTTGCCGTGAAGTGTGGTAATATATGGTTCATGATTTAATAAAGCCACTGGAGATCAAAATGCAAAGGTAGCCACAACCATTGAGCCAGGCAGTAGTGGTACACACCTTTAGTCCCAGGACACTAAAGAGAGGCAAATGGATCTGTTAGTTCAAGGCCATACTGAGCTACATGAAATTGATCCAGTCTTATAGAGAAACAGCTCAAACAAAGGCGACCTCAACACTGGAGATCACACCCCTTTAATCCCCACACTAGGGAAATAGAGAGGGCAGAGAGAGGAATATAAGTTGGGAGGAGACAGGAACTCACAGGAGTGCAGTCTGAGGCTTGGTGGAGAGCAGTGCAGTCTGCCTTGCACTCTGCGGATTAGTGGAACCAGGATCACCATTTCAGTCTGAGGTAGAGGTAAGAGCAAGTGACCGGCTGCTTTGCTTTTCTGATCTTAGCTTGAGCCCCAATATCTGTCTCTGGGTTTATATTATTCATGTTACAGTGAGTTATAATAGCATTTAACATTACAGTTTGTGAAAGCAAGAAATTCTTCAATATAATCTACGTCTAATAGTTACCATAAAAATAATTGCAAGGATTGACTTGTTGAATAATTGACTAAACCAATGAATTATAGCTTTTCTTTGGGAGACTTTCTTAGCAGAAAGTAGTATACAGTGATGACGAGAGCAGCCTTCTCATCATTACAACTGTTTCCCACTCAATTCAAATGATAGCCTGGCAAATGAGGCATTGCAGGTGAGTTTCACCCACTGGGTCAGGTTGCTTTCTACAGGTCAAGAGGCCTTCACACATTGAGAGTCCACAGAAACCCTTGATTCGGTCATGGACCAAGTTCCTTGATCTGACGCTTTTCTGAGGTTCTGGTAGTAAGTCACAGAGAAGGTTGAAACATGGGTATTTTCATTCCTGTCCTCAAATTCTTCACTTCCCTTGGGACTGGGATATCATTTGATCTGGAAGGATAGATAAGACATACTTCGTGGACTTGTTTGCTGATGCAGAAAAATGAACAACAGATTTTTATTGAGGTTATGTTTGTGATAGCTTTGCCAGAAATTATCATGGGAGGCTAACGGGATTGTTAATAATTATAAACCAGAAAAACCCTCCATCAGTGATTCTTAACCTTCTGCAGGCTTCAACAACCCTCTAATACAGCTGCTCATGTTGTGGTGATCCCCAAACCCTAAAACTAGTTTTGTAGCTACTTCATAACTGTAATTTTGTTACTGTTATGAATTGTAATATAAATATCTCTGTTTTCCAATGGCTTTAGGTGACACCTGTGAAAGGATCTTTCAATCCCCAAAGGGTCAAGACCCACAAGTTGAAAACTACAAGCCCTTACATGATAGAGGAAAAGAAAAGAAAAACTAAGAATTTGGGCTATTCCATCATGTATATAAGGTCTTACTTCCCAGAAGGAAAGACACATTATAAATAATTCATCACTTTATTTCAGATTCATTCTTTGTGTGTCTGAGATACAAACAGTGACTTCTGGAGCTTTTGTTTAGGTTTTAAGCTCTCCTCAGCCTTCCCATCCCACTGGCAAACCTTGAAAGTAGCTGATTTGGAGCCATTGAATGGAGTACACTGTGGTATCTGAACAAAATAGACCACTTAACCTTGCAAAAATACTTCTCTAACCGTATAAAGAAAGGGGTGTATTTAATTCACGCTTCTCTTTACCTAGAGTTTGCATACTCTCTGTGGCCCCATCAGCACGATGGCCTCCCCAGTCTTCTCTACACAGTTCAGAGCAGGTGAAATAAACTGGACTTCCTGCTGGACAATGAGGGGCAACAGACCAACAGACCGTCTTTCATTCTGTGTGGCTGCAGCCCAATGCTCACGTGTGCCCTTTTTTACTAGTCACCAGTTTTCTCACAAGGTAAAGCTTACCCTGCTGGGTGGAGCTATCTCTGCTGTCTCTAAAACAAGACTTTCAAAGTTGTTTGTGGAAACCTCATTCCAAGCTTTAGCCATTCCTGACACTTGAGCCCAAGTCCATCACCTTTAGTGGAACATTTATATTGTTAACTTTAAGATTAACCCCAAAGTGCAGCTGAGATGATGGGGTGTAGACTGTGGTCCCTTCTCCTACCTCAGGATCTCCACTATCACAAGCACTACAGGCCTGTCCCTTGCTTTTTCAAAACAATATTCATTAGACTGAGTGGGTAGGAAGCAGAACAAATAGATAACATTCGTGTTGTAGATTCTTGCATCTTATTTCTGGCATCATAGAGAAAATCCCCTAAAAGTGGAAGGCATGAGTTATTTCTTTTTGGACCCCCAAGAAACATGGTCATGTAAGAGACTAGATCTTCCACCCGAGTAGATTTCTGGTATGAATGAAATCTCATTGGTCTATGTGCACATGCTCCTAAGCAATTCCTAGCTTTGTATAGTCATGGCGAAGATATTTTCCAGTGACTATTTTCCACCACACCATTCTGAATCTTGTGAATAAACATAGATATGTAAAAAAAACCCATGTGCATAGCTCATATTTACTATAAAATATGATGAATGAGATGCTAGTTTATATTCAGTCTTAATGATATTCAAATTAAGACATTCAAAGGAAACATTTTATTTTAAAACTAAACTTGGTTACGACAAAATTAAGACCGTCTTTGCAGATGAGAATGGGAAAGTGGTGCATTTAAAACACTTTACATTGACTGAACTCGTTTTGCCTTGAACTTCCCACATGCAGGGCCAATGAGTCACCCCTGGCTAGATGTGAAGGCAGCAGCAGGGTGGCTTGCAAATCCATCCCTGCAGTCTATACTTAACATATTTATTCCTAAAACTGGAGACAGGAACTGTTTCTTCAATCTAGGGAGATGGTTCTATGAAAGCCAATCTTAAATATGCATGCAAGCAAAATGTACACAATTCCTTTAGATAAGTTTGATAAATATGATAAATTTTAAGGAATTCTGGGATTTATTATACTTCTGCTTTTGCTTAAAGGAAATTGTAAACAATTCTTACATTGTGTTAATTATGACTTTCTTCTTCCAGTACTTCTTCTAGTCAACAATCTTTGAATGGATTTTAACATTTATTGACCAGTTCTTAAGACTCCTAAAATTCATAGAAACACAGAGACCTTTGTAAATACTACTGCTTCCAATGACACTCCCAATAAAAACTATTACCATGTGCTTTAATTCTGTGGCAATAGACATATTTCCATATGACATAGTTCAATAAAAATGCAGCTCAAATTTTGATGAATAGTTGACCAATCTTATTGGTAGCCTTCCATTTTATTTAATAACAATACTTGTAATATGCCTAATTTGTTAATTATTGTAGAATATTATTTTAAAGTGTGTTATACTTGTTTATTCTGTGGAACATTTGTTCAATGATGCAAAGATGTGCTGCATTCTTTTATGTTGGCTGTGTTTAGCTCTGTGAAGCCCTGTTACTTTGCCTGTCTAAAACACACAACTGATCTAATAAAGAACTGAACGGCCAATAGTCAGGCAGGAGAAAAGAAAGATAGGCAGGACTGGCAAGCAGAAGGAATATAAAGGAGGAGAAATCTGGGAAGAAAGAAGGAGGAGCAAAAGAAGGAGAAGGAGAAGAGGACCCCAGGGGCCAGTCACCCAGTTACACAGAAAGCCACAGGGTAAGAGGTAAAGAAATATATATGGTTTAGAGAAAGATAAAAGCCCATAGGCAAATGATAGGATAATTTAAGTTAAGAAAAGCTGGCTAGAAACAAGACCTCTGTGTATTTATTTGGGATCTAGGTGTCGGGCCTCCAAAAGAGTAAAGAGTAAAAAACAACCAACTACATTTAGCATTGCCCTCTCGCAAAAAAAAAAAAAAAAAAAAAAAAAAAAAAAAAAAAAGATTACCAATAATTTTATAAAAAGGCTTATTGTAAAAAAAAACTTATTGTTCCTTCAAATTACATGTACAAAACACATGAATGCATGTACACATACATTCATACATGCACACATACACACATATGCACACATGCATACATACACACATACACACACACATGTGCACACTGAAACACACACAAACAGCTCCATATCTTTAAACTGAGCTTCCACATATGAGTAAAAATATGCAGTATTTGTCTTCTGAGCCTGGCTTCTTTTGCTTTTGGACAGTGAGCTCAGTAAGGAGCCCAGTGCCTGGCAAGAGTCAGCTTTCATCATGTCTTTGTCAGAGTAAAGAATGGATGAAGGCACCTTTCACCCAAGCCCTAGGGAAAAAACACACAGGAGCTAGTGTTAAAGCTTACACAGGCCTCTTTGTATCAACCTCAAATTTGAAGAAAGGATAAAAGGTGGTATTAAGTCAGGTGTCACTTATCTCTTCCGTGCAATATTTAGATTAGACACAGAGAGTTCCAGGTCTTTACTGGAATTGCCTGAATTACAGCTTTTACCTAAATCGTGTATACCTTACAAGCTTCTGCCTTCAGTTACTAGAAAATCCTTTTATTTGAGAGACTCGGGGATATTATGGACTCATTTATGCTGTCAGATGAAGCCATTTTGAGGGTAGCATTTAAAGAGTCTATTTTCTTCTCTGGAATGTATTTCTAACCCCTGGCAATGAAGCTGACTTAAGAAAAAAATCACGCTCTAATAACAGTGTTTGTAAGGAGCTTGTCCACACTATTTAAGATAATAAAATCTAAAGGCAGCGTTAATAATTAACAAGCAATAGAAAGTGGGAAACTGTATAAATCATCCTCTTTCATCTATTAAATCAGTTCTTGTCAGGCCATTTAGTTGATAGCACTATGCTAACCTACTTTTGATATCTGCATGAACATCATAAAATTCTTAAACTGTTTCTTGTGATATACAACTCCACCAAATCTGAATTACTGCAATATCCTAAAATAACTTTATTATTAATTAAGGACAAAACAATTATGATTACTTGATTTTTGTATTTATTAAATTGTGTCATTATGGAAGGTAACATTAAGAAAAGAAAAATTTTAGTTTTTACAATGAACTGGTAGAAAAATTGTGTGTTAATTGGTACACAGGCTTGATGTTAACACAGGGTTTTCTATCAAAACATTTTGGTTAAAAATAGAAACATCAACAAGCCAAATATATTTTGGCTTTATAACTACAGACAGCACAGTAGTTAATAGTGACCATTGCTCCTATAGAGGAATTAAGGGAGGTGGCTCACAACTGTCTGTAACTCCAGCTCTAAGGGATCTGAAGCACTAGGCACCTAAATTCACATTTACACCCTCCCATAGATATAGAATTAAAAGTAAAAATAAGGTACTTTAAAAATAGTAACTACTACTATTTTTGTAATATTACATTGTGTATTTGTAAACATTATAAGTAACCTTTACATTGCATCATGATTACAAACTGGCACTTATGTTTTATAGCATTTGTTACTAGCCAGCATTCTTTGTTAATGTGTGTTAGCATATAATTAATACATGTGACATACAGGACTAATATTGTTTAGAATATTAATGAGTTACATATAATAAAAATTTCCTACAAAGCTTTCTCTCCTTCCTGTACTGAATAATTTGAACAGAAACTCTCAATTTCATATGGCTGTATCCAACTACTGTGGTTTGTAGCAACGTGTTACATGCAGTCAATGAATCAGGTCAAATTTCTTTGGATAATAATGTAAGATTCGTCCTATTTATGTATTTGCAGGCAGAATCTCACACACATGGAAACATGATGCTTTTTTGCTATGCCACGTGCCTTCCAGTGACAAAAACCACTGAGCAGGAGCTCAAGCTTTGCAGTATACTCACAACAAAACAAAACTATATATTATAATCCATGTGAAATTGTAAAATTACTGGCTTCTTCTGATTAAACAATTGGTAGCTTGTCTAAGCTCTGATGAGGGGAATTCTGCTCAGTTTAAGAATAGCTCTTCTTGGAAGCATAACACGTTCTTGAGATGCAAATAAATTATCCTTATTAGGCAACTTGTTCTTTTCATTGTTTCTATTTATTATTTTGCTTAGTAATAAATACTATGGGCAATTTGCAAAGCAATGAACTACTTTACAGTACAAATGAAAAAAATACAGGCACAGTTTTTAAAATAAAAGAAGTCTTGAAGTTTTTCATGATACCCTTTGTAATCTAGCAAAGGCAGCAAGTTTTGAGCTTTGGAGTTTTCATGAATAGCCTCTTTAGAAATTTTGACCATGTCATTTCAAAATACATAGCAAGTGTGCCTCTTTTGGAATAAGGTTTACAAGCACCATTGACTAGTGGGAAAATGTTACTGTGAGGTGAATGCACAGGAAACTGAAACACTGAGTCATTGAGTCACGGTTGTTGGTGTGCCTCGGGATGAGTGAGATGGGAACAAAAACTGCTTGCCTTTAATATGCTCTTGTCACACATGTTTAGGATCAATGCATACTAAACACACACATACAAAATGGACATTATTATTGTATTCATCAGCCACACTGACATCACAAAAGACCATAAACTATGGAATTTATTTTCTCTCAATTCTGGAGTCTAGAAAGTCGAAGATCAGGGGCCATGTGGTCAGTTGTGATGACTGATGTACTCCTGGTCACAGACTGCTGCCTTCCCTCTGTGGTCCTTGCATGGTAGAGATAGAGCACATGGGACTCTCATGCCTTTTCTAAGAAGTGCACTAATCCCATCATGAGATGCCACAGCCATGACCTCCTCTGACCTCAATTACCTCCCACAGTCCCATTCTCCAAATAGCAGTACCCAAGAGGTAGGCTTTCAACATATGAAACATTCAGCCATGAGAATATTATGTTACATTTCAAATAAATCTATTAAGTAAAATGCATGCCATTTGAGGAGAGAGAGAGAGAGAGGGAGAGAGAGATTCCCTCACCAACAGTGGCAAGATGGCTGGTGTTGGGATCTGATGAGACACACAATAGAGAAGGTGAGAAAAGCCGGTCAGTGGGAGATTCACACTCAGCTGTATGGTGTAAAGGATACTTAATATTTTGAAATATCAATACTTATTTTCCACATCCTCATATAGGGCTTCTATGTATCTTATCTACCCAAGAGGCTACTTGCAACAACATTTCTAACAAGGTGTTAGGCTTTTTCTATTTCAGTCTTCAAACCTGGCGAAAAGAACCTTAGAGGCATTTATAGGAAGAAATTTGAAACCGGAATACCTGTGTTTAAGTAGTAGGAAACTATTGCTTGGCATCAATGAGATGATGCTAATTGTTATTTCCAGGAGTCTTTTCTTGTTAAAGAGAAAGGAAAACAGGACAGTGATGGAAGAACATGAGAAAACAAGTAGGAATAAACAGAAGGACAGAGATCTCAAAGAGAAAAATATCTCTGTGAATTGAAGACTTCTTTGTTTGAAAACTGAAGACAACAACCCTTGACTGTATGAATAAGTCTCTGGGGTGTTTGACAAAATTTATTACAAATGAACTTACTGTTTAATGAAGTTTCTTAATTAATTTTCTGGTTTTATGTGTAATTCTTCTTGTAACCAGAAAGAAAGTACATAGTCCCCTTTTGGAAAATGTGAGCTTTTGTTGTAATTTCTACTGATAATTCATTTTTTTCAAATCTAGGAAAAATTCTCCTCAAGTGTGACTTTGCCACATTGGTTAATATAAGGTATCCTATAGCTTTACCTTGTTAATATTATATTGTTTTGGTCTATAAAGTGGTGAATGCTTGAGATACAATAAATTAGACCAAATAAAATGAAAAGACAGGTAATATTTCAAAGTTCTGTATGTTGTGGAAGTCATAATAAGGCTTACTATAGCAAGATGGTAACATAACTTTCAAGTTTTCATATGAAAGAGTAGAAAAGTTGAAAACATTAAACATTTTTTACGAATTATTGTGTAATCTTTTCATATTCAGCATTCTATTTTTAGCTAAAATATACTGAACTAAACAAAGAAGAGCAGCTTCCCCGCTGTGAGTTTGTCTCATGCAGCTGTGGCCCACCTGCCCCAGGCGTCAGTGATTTGGACGCTGGGCATTCTTGACTCAATAATTCACTTGTTGGAAAGTGTTAGAGCAATTAGCAGAAGCAATCTCAAAAGTGAAGACCCAGGAGAGGGATGCCAGGAAGCTGTTGAATAAAACATTATCATCTTAAAATTTTTGCGTATTTCTTCTGTATAATATTAATGCAACTAAAAGAACATGCTGGATTTTGCCTGCAGTGAGCTATTTTTAGTCCCTCAATTAAGCTCCATTCCAATAGTTATTATCATTAGTTAGCATTTCCATAACAATATGCCCTTTTAACACAAGTGCTTTGTAATGATTTTTAGAAGTTTCTCTGCTCTGTGGTCTTATAAGGTAACATTAATTTACATAAAATTTGCAAGAAAATAAAAGGAATTACATAGATCCTACAGACTACGTTAAAATAACACACATTTGGCTTTGTCACAGCCATCATGGAATGCAGATAGAAATAAATCAAAGGAAAGATGAGTAGTTTATGCAAGGTCACATCTAGAATGAATCAGAGACCTAGGCACAAAAGTCTATCCCCTTAAAGGTCTTATACCTTACTCTCCATAATATATTATACTGGCCCCAAATTCAATTGTCAATGAGTATATCATCATGAGAGCCAGGCATGACTAGCTTGCATGATGCATGCTATCTATGAATATAATTGGAGGTGAGATCTGATGCCCTAGTCAATTGGAGCCTTGGCCCTAGGGCTAATTAAGGTACTCTGGCGGGGGGCGGCAGAGGGGGGCGGCTGATTTCTGGTTACCCGGGTGGGGCTGGACTGCCACAAAGTCCTCTTCTAGTGGCTTCCACTAAATTAAAATTGAAGCAATAATCAATATCTATGCATACCAAGGGCTCCTTAAAAGTCAACTTTATTCATTAGGAAAAAAGTATCACCACTCTGACTCATGTTAGTTGCAAAATCCTGAAGTGCTTTTCTTTGGAATTTCTGAGCTTGCAGCCTCTGGTTTTTCTGTGACCTCTCTGAAGCTCTGGTGCTGTGTCTACGCAAGCAGAGGCTCTCTCCAAAGATCTGCTTCAGCTCACTCTCCTCCTTTTTATCTCAAAATCAATATTAAATTTTCCCATATAAATATGACTAATCTTTTATCTCTTTGCTCTGTGTTTTTACTTTAGAAACAGGAAGCTTTGGAGACTGGAACAGACTGTAAATCTAACAGTCACTGCTTCACTTAAAAACAGCCAAACAAAAACCTCTTGGAAATGGCTTAGTATCTGTTTTTAAACACAGTGCTCCAGGTCAGGGGATGCCAGGACGTGGCCTTAATCAATCATCATCCTTTGTCTTATTCAGTAAAAATTAAAACATTTTCGGATTCTTAGTCTCATAGTTTTCTCTCTAATGGACTATTGCAAACAATTTAAAAACAATCCAGAGAAAAATAAGTTGCTCATGAGATATGAATTCAAAGCAATTTGAATCTTGTCCCAGGAATAAAATCCCACATACCCAAGAATCTTCTATATCCCAAACCTTACACTGTTTCCCTTTTCCCAGTACACTGTCTGAGCCATCTGTCAATGTTTTATCTAAAATATAGAGAATAAATTCTAGTTTGGGAGAGAGAACAAACCCACAAAGAGTGCTCAAGACTCTCTGGTGCTGGACTCTGTCCGGCCTCTCTTGGGGAACATCCTTTCTTCTCCTGGAGCCATGGTGGTAGTGGGTGCTGGGCACAGTGTGCATCTTTCCTAAACTGCGAGGAGCTCAGGCTTGCTGGTATCTAGTGGGCTTGAGAGTCCTGGATTGCCACATGCTACCAGGAAATCTGAGGTCCCCATTTGGAATTCTTAGTCTCACTATAAAAACACTTAAGAATAGACATAAAAAGAATCTCGAGGACAATTTTATTAGAGTTTTAAATAAATGCCCAGGGCAGCCAAGTTGTAAGTCTCAGCAGCTGCCCAGAGACAGGAGATAAAAAGAGGAAGAGAGTGAGCCTTGGACTCCTTCAGTGAGGTGTGGAGGTGTGGCAAGTAGGCAGCCTGTTGACACACAAGTGGCCATGCAGCAAAAGGGAAAGGGGGTTTTAGAGAAAGAATACCAAAGCCTAAAGTGTTGGAGGAAACATGTTTAGAAAAAAGGAAGAAGAAAAGGAAGTCATACTTCTTAAAAATTACTTTTCCTTGTACTGAAAACAGATTCCATTCTCATACAATACAAACTGATTAGCTTCCCCCCAACTCCTCATAGTTCCTCCCCACCACCCCACCCTTCCCATTTACATCCACTCCCTTCCCAGCTCTAATTAGAAAAGAACAATCTTTAGGAGATAATAATAAATGTAACAATAAAATATAATAAAACAGAAACTATAACATCAGTGTTGGACAAGACAAACAGAAGGAAAAGGGCCCAAGAAAAGGCACAATAATCAGAGACCCACTCATTCCCACACTCAAGAAACCCATTAAAGACACTAAACTGGAAGCCAGAATCTATACACAGAACACCTGGTGCAGACCTGTGCAGACCTGCAATCTCTGAGTTCACATTAGCTTTGATTAAAGTGGTTTAGAAGGCCTGATTCTTTTGGTGCCCTTCATCCTCTCGGGCTCTTTCTGCCTCCCCTTCTGGGAGCAGGGGTCCCACTGCTCTGGAAGGAGAGATTTGATGGAGATGTCCCATTTAGGGTAGAGAGTTTATTCAGGAACTCAGGCAGACTTAGGAAACTGCATGACTGTAGCTTCCTACCAACAGCACAGGGGGCAAAAAAAACCTGGGGAAAGTACTTTACCTCATTAAAAGCATAATCACCCTCCTGAGGGTGGTCCTTCTGCAAGGGGATTGTCCTTCTAGCCTGGATTAAGAATTCAGGAAGGAGAAAATGGTATATTTCTACCCAGAGGTAGACTTCATTCTTTTGGCTGGAAGGGAATTGCTTTCCCTACATGGGTCTTCAGAGCCACTGTTATGCTGGTTGCAGACCCAGCAAGGAGTTCCAGGAGAAACCCAGTGCATGTGTGTGTCATTCCAAATCCCAGAGCACATTCCTTTGTTTCTGATCGAGTTTGTGGGCCTTCGAATATACTATTCTTAACTTGATCTCTATTGTGATAGGCTAGCTTCACACATAAATGAATCAATTCCTTTGAGGGAGTAGCCTCCTATATTGGTTCAAGGAGAGAATTTCTGTCCCTGCTCCCACCTAGATGAAACCTAAACTAATATGGAGTGCTCTCCCTGGAATCCTGATTGAATGGAAAAAAACAAAAACAAAACTGTTAGACCCCCGAAAACTCAAGTATCTGGGGTCCCAGGCCACGTTCTCGGTCACCCCAATCACCAGGCGGATTCGAGAGCTTGCTGCAAACTGCACGAGGCTTTATTGTAATTTAACGAGCTAACCCCATGTTAGCTCGGGTCTTTCACCCACCCGCCATGGTGGATGGCTAGAAAAGACGGCTCCTAGGGTCTCCCAAGAGATCTTATAGGACAGCATAAGGGGAGTGTCTAGGGGTACGCACAGACTCAGGATTGGTGTGCCTCCAGGCTTGGAGGGCTTGCCCTGGTCAACTGGTTGTTATGGCCATAGGCCCTCCCAGGGTAGTTGCTATGCTCTCTACGTCATTGCTGTGCGCTAGTCCGTAAAGCACACCCAGAGTCGTAAAGCATAGTGCCACCAGCTAACTTCTGATTGGTTCCTTGTCACGAGGCAGGCATCTGACTCTCTAGTGACTAACTTCTGATTGTTTCCTTGTCACGAGGCAGGCATCTGATTTCTAGTGTCTGGGACAAGGTCATAGAAGCACGTGTTCGACCGTTATGGCTGCCAAAAGGGAAGCTGGTCCCTTCAAAAACAAACAAACAAACAAAAAACCAGTTAGGCCATAACTGCTTCTAGGCACTGTTGAGTAGGTTTGCTGTAGATAAGAGGGTGAAAACAACCAGAGGCATCTGGAAGATTCCACACTGGAAGATTCCTCTCTCCATGAGAGAGGAGAGTAAAAGAGAGAACAAGAGAGGAAGTGGGGGTGGGGAGGGAGTGCATGAGGCCAGGAGCAAACCAGAGACCAAGAGCACTAAGATCACTTAGCAAAAATGGCTGGGTTATATATGGATCAGAGGTGCTGGAGAGCTTAGTGTAGGGGATGGGGTGAGAAGAGCAGGGAGGAGCCATAGGTGTTGAGGGAGACTTGCATTGGGTTTCTTTGATACTTAAACTGATGAACTTATTTTCTAAGTAGTAGATATATTGTATTCAATGTTACCATTACTATGTATATCCAGCAAATAGGATTGAAGGTGATCCTTACCTGATTTCTTACTGCTTTTCCATAACTTACTTGGTGAAACCCTTCAAATGAGTAACTATGATGTTGTTTTACAGGGCAGAGCTTAGCACAGTTAAGGCCCAAAGGTGAGTTAATTCCTTTATTTTCTTGTCTCTCCGAAGATATCCACACCCTAATCTCTGGTATCTGTGCAGTATTGCATTGGGTGGGAGAGGGTGGATAAACAAGCCTGTCTCCATCTTGTGTTTGAAAGCCATTTTATAGTAAAGACAACCTAGGCTCTTAGTTACTTTTCCTGCTGCTGTGGTAAAATTTCCTGACAGAAACAACCTAAGAGAGAAAGGGGTTTTTCTGGCTCACAGATGGAGATTACGGTCCTTCGTGGAAGTAATAGCATCAGGAGCTTGAGGCAGTTGGTCACATTGCATCCATAGTCGAGACACAGAACAGGGAACTGCTGCTCACATCCTCCTTTCCATATATACACTCTAGGGTCCCAGCTAGGGACTATTGTACATTGTAGGATCCTACCTAGGGAATGTTGTACACACTGGAGTCCTGCTTAGGGAATGATATAAACTCTAGGATCCTAGTTAGGGAGGGTTGTAAATTCCAGGGCCCTAGCTAGAGAATGTTATAAACTCCAGGGTCCTAATTGGGGAATATTACACACTCTAGGGTCCCAGCTAGGGAATGCTACATACTCGTCTAGGCTTCTAGCTGGGAAATGTTGTCCCCTATAACGGGTAGATCTCCCCACCTCACTTAACGTAATTATGATACTTCCTGCCATAAGCATGCTCAGAGGCTATCTTCAATGTGATTCTAGATTCTGTAAAGTTGACAAGTAACACCAACCATGGTATTCAGAAAGGCCCAACTTTATTACATCACCTCCTACATTAGCAGAGAACTTCTGGCTGAATCTGGATGAAAGTTGTAGACCAGGAAGATGCAACAGAAACAGCTGGATGGGGCTCAGAGGCATGTATTAGAAAGTCATCTAAGAGTCAAAATGGCCAGCTATTGACAGCTAGTAAGGAAATAGAAATCTCAGGCCTGCGGCTTCAAGGAACTGAGCCCCACCAATAGTGTGAAAGGACTTGGAACAGATTACTCTGTGAAGTCTCTAAGGTGGGGCCTCAGTCTGCTGAGACTTGGGTAGGACTGCAAACCTTCAGAAACCATAAACCAATTAAGTTGGGCCATTAAACTTATGGTTATTTTGTACAGCAGCCACAAAAACATAATAAACCGTGCACTTCTGGTTACCTCTGGTGTAGTTCCCTGGTGTGGGTTGTCTTAAATCTGTTCTTATGGAAAGCTATCTGGAAGCATGCCTTAGAGACACTGTCATCAAAGGGCCCAAAGGTTTTCCCAGGACAGGGCAATACACACAAAATGTAGCTTTCTCTTTAGCATACCCTCCACAGACTAATGCAAAGTCCTTAATTACACCAAACTTTTTATGACATTAACTCCTGATGCTGATTCTAGTCATTGTCGAAATTTCAAGCCCTGTATGAAAACCATTTGGAGAAACAGGTACCAAGCACATCAATGACCCTACCCACTGTTGTTTCTATGGATGCTATAGTTTGTCTATGGCTTGAGTGAGTTTGTATGCCAGGACCTTAGTCTCCAGTGTGACAAGATAGAGGTTATGTGAGAAGTGAGGAGGTCATTGGGAGTAGTTAAGGTGCTTCTCATGAAATCTTTAATGTGTTCTGTAAGAGTGTGTTGGAATTCTGTATCAGCCTTCAAATCTGTAGTTAAATGAACCTCTTTTCTTTATACAGCACTCACATGGAAGTACTCAGCTCCAGACGTAGAAAACTGACTCGTTTAGCAAGTTCCTCAGGGAGGCACATAGTGCTGGTCAGGTGAACCCACTTTGATAATTAGCATTTACTGAAGCCAAATGATTCTTTGTTCATTTCTTTCATCCTGGCTTTTTTTTTTTTTTCCTAGTGTCACACAAAAGATCATCTAGACTCACACTGTTTCATGGAGAAAGGGAAAATAGAGGATGGCGAGCCTGTAGGGGGTTTCCATAATGTTAATGAAGGTTACTGAAGTTAACCCCATTGACGTTCATCAGCCGGGAAGAGCTGCTGTGAGCAGTGAGGCCCTTCTTCCGGTGCCTTATGTACTGAGGAATTTACTGTCTGCAGCCCTTGTCTGCCATTTCGAGGGTGCTTCCTTGGAGTATGTGATGATCAACAATCCCCCACTCCTTTCTTCATGTCTCACTAAAGGGAGTGTCACACTAACGAAGAACTATCAAGCTATGTACTTGTTTCCATGTGACTTTTCCTTATATTAGTAAAGATTTTCAAATTTTGTTCTCATGTTTTATTCATAAGTGCCACTTATTCTAAATATTTTAATTGATAGAATATATTACTGAATTAACTCCCTGAGGCTACAATCGGGAAGAATGTGTAGCGGATACCAGGAGCTGAATCACTTAAAAATGCATACTACCCTCTTTCAAGTGTGCAGAGGCTAGCAGGGAGAGGCCTCACTGCCAGGCTCCCCGAGGTTCTCTACCTGATGCAATTCCCACAGTAAGGTGGCCCATCATGACCTGAAATTGAAAGACAGACATGTGAAAAGCAACCGAGAAGGAAGCATTCACTTTCTTCATGCAAATCATACTGACAGCTCTGGGGGGCAATCACTTTCCAACTTACCAGCCAACTTCCTGATCCCACAAGTTCCTACCATTTGCATTAGACTAGCCCACTGCACAATGTGACTTTAGGATTCTGTCCCTGTAAATCAAAATTCAGCCTTAGGTCAGTTTCAGTAGCCTTCCCCCAAAGTCTGTAAGTCATTTAATAGCCAGGTATAAATCTGCTGGTATTCAAGCTGTCTAGCATTTGTCCTCTTTAACAGAACTTTTCTCAATCAGGGATGCAATTAAAAGTACATAATAGTCAAAAGATCACTCATGGGTATTTTCTTTTCAATATAGAACAAATCAAACTCAAAGCTAACTCACATTTTTACATAAAACAAAAATATAATTATATATATTTGATAGACACACACACACACACACACACACACACACACACACACACACACACACACACACACAGAGTTCCTTGATGTCTTTTATAAAGTCCCTATCTAAGGTATTTCATCATAGTAACCAGAGAAAGGCTAGCACAGAGTTGGCATTAGACAACAGTCTTCATTTGTGGATTTCTTCCTCTAAGCAGCCAAAGTGGAAGAAGCCATGTCTTTAAATAATTAAAGGATGATGTTTTGGACATTTGTTGATGACCTCTGAGCCATCTCTCCAGCCCCCAATTTTGGACATTTTTGAGCCTTTCTGACAAAATACATTTCTAAGCACAACTTAAACCTATTCAAGTAGAATTCACCACTGTGGTGATATTTTGTTTATGATCTAATAAAGCTTACCTGAAGATCAGAGTGCAAAGCTAGCCACAGCCATCCAGGCCATTAATTCTAGCACTCAGGAGACAGAAGCATAGGGATCTCTGTGAGTTCAAGGTCACCCTCGACTACATAAGAGTGAATCAGTCTAAAAGAGAAACAGAGCTCACACCTTTAATCCCAGCATTTGGGATAATATACCTTTAATCCCAGCACTAGGGAGGTGGAGAGAGGAGTGATATGCTGGGCAAAGAGAGGAATATAATTTGGGAGAAGACAGAAACATGTGGCAATCTCGGTGAGTCAGGAGCTCATTGCAGTCTGCAGTCACTCTGAAGATAGGCTCATCCCCCTTTGGTCTGAGCCTTGGTAGAGATAAGAACTCTCTAGTGGCTTGACTGCTTTGCTTTTCTGATCTTCAGTTTAAACCCCGATATCTGTCTCTAGGTTTTTATTATTAGTGCTACACACAAGCCCTTGAAGTACTTCCAAATACGAATAGCAACAACTGCAAACACAACAAGACTTCATGCCTGAATCAATTGAGATGCAAATCTAAACTGCTAAAATTAACTCGGTTGCCAGAAGTAACTCTGAGAATGTAGCCAACCCCATACACTCACCTCTTTTCAAATGGAGCACCCCCCCCACACACACACACACACACACACACACACACACACACACACACACACACACACACACTCGCGCGCGTGCGCCACACCTAGAACAGGGCAGATTACCCAACACAGGCACAACAGTAAACCCAGGTCTTGGTGCTGCTCTTGTCTATAGCTTGATGGTCAGGGTCACGCTATGATGATCTCTGATAGCTCCATATAAACTCAACCATCAGCTTTCCCCCTGAGTTCTCTAGAGGAAGGTGGCACTAGGAAAACAACAAGATCTGTAATGCTTAACTCTCCTATTTTGCAATGTTTCTCTTGACCTTCTTATTTCTAACAATATTCTACACTATTCACTTAAAATACAAATGTCTTTTTAATTCTAACTGTACCCCTTTCTTTTTTGACATGTGTATGTAGATACCAGTTATTAGACTACTACAGGACTGAGACTTCAGTACAGACTGAATCAAATATGAAATGCTCTCTTTCTTATAATATCTTGGATAATTCCAAAATACAGACTTTAGCCCCCCCCCCCCAATTCTATTCAAGTTTCTGGTGGAGTCCCAGTTGTACTCTGGTCCTCCCATCTCTTTTCCTGTCTCAACCTGGTGACATTCCCCTCCCTCTTCATAGTGTTGCTTGCCTTTCTTCTCTGTCTCCCTAGAAGAAATTGTATAAATATTGCCTTAAAAAAATAACTGCCTTCCCTCCATATTGACAGGCAATTGGTTCCAGGACCCCTACCCTACAGATAGTGAAATATGTGGGTGCTCAGACCCCTTAGGAGAAAGACTGTGCAGTGCTGTATATAGCCCAGGATATAGCAGAGTAATATGAGAGTAAGGTTTAGAGGCAACCATTTTAGGTCCAATTACACAGCACATAATGAGAGGTTTGGCTGTGCCTGCACTGAACCTATAGATGCAGAATGAATCCTTGGAGGCAGGGAAACCCCTGCATTCCTTTTTAGTCTCTGTACCCAACGTCAGCAGAGCTTTGCAAAAACCTGTGTCAAAATGCTGGGATCTCTGTCTTCTGCTCCTTTGTGACCTGTGTTGGAGAGGGAGCTCTGGTAGAGAAGAATTCTAAAGCTCAGCTTCCCCAGCTAGATGAGGGTCCACCTGTCCCTGATATTGCACTGGACTAAATCTATAGTACCGGATACTTCAAGAGTTAGGAGCAAAGGAAAATCTGCCAGCTCTTTGTCATAGCACCAGTGACTTTTAGCTGGTCTTGGTTGACAAAGAGCAACTTCTTTCAACATCACTCCCTGCCCCCCAGCTCAAATCAATTCCTTTAATTTTCCAGGAAACTGTTTTTAAGATTTGTCTGTACATCCAACAATTTCTCAAGGGTCATGGGTACTATACTACTACCTCTATGGAGGCTCTGCATTCCAGGGTTGCATCCCACCTCTTATTTCATGCGCCTGTCATCCCATGAACCCTCATGATTTATGCTGATGCCAAAGTCATTTTCTATTTTCTAATCATGCACCTTGATGACATCATTCTCCTTCTCATCCCCCTACGGGACTGTATTGGGAAACCCTGCTGGTAAAGAGTGGATGTGAGCCCCACAGACATGCTCCTTAAGTTTGGTAATGAGAAGGGAAAAGAAGTGTAAACTGTCTTACTCTTGAACTGAAATTATCGACTGTGAATTCCTCATTTGTCTCCTTTAATGAGGTGATTCATGTGCTAAGGCACTCCCACTGTAAAATGCAATGTAAATGTTGGTAGTTATTGACAACAATAATAACAACGGGCAACTCCATCGTGGCATTTCTCTACTTTGCTGTACCCTTTGGTTCAGAACGTAAAGGACACTGGTGATTTCATCCTCTAAAACTCAGTGTGGAAGGAGCTTAATTTAAATGTACTTTTGTGATGGAAGCTATAGTAGGAAAGACATTTCTAGATGTGATTTAACAGAATTTTCTAGTTCCGAAAAGCATTTCCCACAGAAAGGTACACTCATAACTGGCTCAGATAATGGTCATTTAAACAGTGAGAATACTTACTTCATACTTCCAGTAAAGAATCTACTGTCATCACCACTTCAGCTGTTTCATGCAGTAATAGGAGACACATTTGACCTGTCGCATCTGTAAGATAAAGCCAGGGAGAAAGATAAGTGTAGTAAGATTCTGGAGTAGGTGTTCATCTATCTTTGGATGTTTGAATCTGGTCTCAGACCTAGGGATAGCTATCTGAAAGAGCCATCAGGAGGGGTAGTAGGAAGAACGGAAGCTTTGGGAGTGAAAGTGTGGGGAATCAGAGATGGCTGTGTTTAAGGTGGGATGCCCCAAACACAAGGTGTCTGGGAAGGAGGGGACACCCTCCTAAGGAGAGTTCTGTCATCTTTCATACTGCTAAAATGAAGCGTTTCTAGCATGTTTTATTACTTTGCAAAGAAAGATGAGTTTACTGTTCCCCAGATGACCCAGTGCTGAACTTCCTCCTATTGCTACCTATCCCGTCACCCCTTTGTTCATCATGGGGCTGCTCTTTTATGCAGTATATTCAAGAGTCACATCAAATCCTATAGACTACACAAACCAAAGTATAGAAAATCCAAATACTGCTTCAGAGAAAACTGCCTAGCCTGTGTTTCAGCTGCAAAGTGTGTCTTGGCTGAGATCACACCCATTGTCTAGTTTCCCAGTGTTGCAGTAGATTGTGCAAGCTGTGGCCTGGGTTCTGTATGCAGGCCTTGTCTTGAAATTGCACTAGTTCATCTTCACAGTCCTTCATGCCCTTTGTGATGATGTGCAAAGTGTTAAATTCGATTATTCTTGATCTAAGCATATGAAGCATGGCAATTTCTATCATCTATTCAAGTAGACATGCTCAGTTCTTTTAAAATAAATTAATTTCAGTTGCATAAAATTACAAGATAAAAAATGATGAGATAAGAAAATTCCAGAAACTGGAGAAGGTTCATGTATAAACAAAGTCAATACAGATTTTTGTGATGACATAATTAATGGACTGCAATTTGGTATTAGTGATCAGCAAAAAGAAATATGGAGGAGAAAATGTGTTAGTCAAAATTATGACAATATGATAGCAATATCAGCAGAATTTGAATTAAATGATATAAAGGAAAATTCCAGAAAGACAGCAGATAAAACAGCAAAGCAGTCTAGATTGTCAAGTATTGCAAAAGAACTTACCTGTTATCCTCAATATCCCAAGAGAATTTTTACTTTACTTAGAAAAATAGGAACATAAAAGAGAAGCTTTATCTTGAGATCAATAAATTGGCATTTATTTCTAGAGTTAGGGAAATTTTCAAGGCTTTTTTACTATGAGAATTTCTTTCCAAACAGTTCTGATAAATGTTTACATAGGGGAAAAGAGACCTTGGAAACTAAGGTCTCCAGATGTTCAGGTATCTGTTAAACAGCCTCCCTTCCTGATAGTGGCTTCATCTTCTTCCTGGCTTCAACTCTGCTGTGTTAAAACAATTTCCTTCAACTAAAAATTCCTTTTTCCTCAACTTCAGGATGAATTTACTCTAGCAGCACTGGACTTTTTTATGTTCTATCATATCATGTTGGGAAATCTCTTTGTAGTCCAGTCTGCTTATTATTGGAGAGGTGCTGTGCAATATTAGTTTAAGATGTGTTACATTTGTTTATGCTGTGGAATATTTGTTCAATGATGCAAAGATGATATTTCATTTTTTTATGTAGCATTTGTTTAACTCTGTGAGCTGTGTTGCTTTGCCTGTCTAAACCACTTGATGGTCTAATAAAGAGCTGAAAGGCCAATGGATTGGCAGGAGAGAGAAATAGGCGGGGCTGACAGGCAAAGAGATAAAGAAGAGGAAGAGAGAGGATTGAGAAAGGGAGGAGAGGAGGATACCAGGAGCCGGCCACTCAGCCACACAGCCAGCCATGGAGTAAGAAGGAAAGAAAGACATAGAATAAAGAAAGGTAAAAGCCCAGAGGCAAAGGTAGATGGGATAAGTTAAGAAAAGCTGACTAGAAATAAGTCAAGCTAAGACCAGGTACTCATAAGTAAGGAAGTCTCTGTGTGTTTATTTGGGAGCTGGGTTGTGGGCTCCTACAGAGAGGAAGTAAATAAAGTTGGGTTTTCCAGTCCTGTCTCTTCGCATTCCTCCTCCTCCTCCTCCTCCTCCTCCTCCTCCTCCTCCTCCTCCTCCTCTCCTCCTCCTCCTCTTCCTCCTCCTCCTCCTCCTCCTCCTCTTCTTCTTCTTCTTCTTCTTCTTCTTCTTCTTCTTCTTCTTCTTCTTCTTCTTCTATTTTGTTGTTATTGTTTCTGGAAGAGGACACAGTTATCTGAAAAAGGCCAAGTGTAACTTGAAGGAACTGGTGGTATGTGATTACACATTACAACAAACAACAGACTTATTTCTGCTTTTCTGAATATAGCTTCCTCACAGATGATAATTAGGATATAGAAATTATTGGCCTTTTAGAAATGTATTAATTTTGGTGAATAAAGGGCAGGTGAATAAAGAATTAAAAGTGACAAATAACTAATCAAAGAGATGTAGTGTCTGGCCTTTCAGTTAATATATCCCAAATAAAAGCACATTTTAAAATGAACTGGTGATACCTTTTATTTACAGTTGTTTTCTTGAAAAAGATTTCATAATAAATAATAAAATAAGAAAATTCAGAATGCTGTATTTTGTGGAAACATAGAAATGAGAAATCAAGTCAAATCTTTAATCAGTGATTATCTTCCATTACAGCCCTGCCTTGATGTGTTACATTCTAAACCACAAAAGAAATGAGAAGCCAGAGCCATGTTTTCCTCAAAGTAAGTATTTCACGTCAAAGATGAATGAAATTCAAGCATACTGAAGTCATTGCAGGTGCTCACAAAGAAAGACCTTGGCTGTCAAAAATATGCTTATCCTTGAGAGAGCTATCGGTCAGAGGACACAGCAGCAACTGAGCTGCTTCCTTTGCCTTTGTAACGGCCACAATATGCATGTTAATTGCTCGCGCGATTTGAATCTGGCTTTCTCTGAAGAATTCATCTCAATACTCATAGGACTAAATAAATCTTAATCATCTCAAAAATTTCAATATTGAAACGAAGAAGGGAAAGGCTGGGGAGGGGAGGACAAAGCACCCTCGTTTCACAGTGCCTGTCTTGGCAACTCTGAGCACATAAAGGAAGCTGTCTGTTCTCTGGGTGAATATTTTGTGTGGATATTGCTTTCAGGTTCTTTTCTGGCAGGAGAGAATGAGAAACTCAAATTGGACACTATGTGAGAATTGATTGCTTAATGCCTTTTAAAAGCTCTTTGAAAATGAATTGGTCAATAAAATCTCCCTTTGTTTATGAGGGAACTGGGAGGCAGTCAGGCCTTCAGGCCAAAACAATCGCAGATGGTGAGGTGTAAACAGTCCCCCTTCCTCCTTGAGGAAGACATACATTTGGAACGTGAGAGTGAGAAAAAGGTAAGTTCTCTTGATTATAATAGTTTCTATCGCAGAGGAAGCTGGTGTTAGAAGTCTTCCCAATGGCACAGGTGCTTACCACCCGAACAAGTAAGCTGCCAGGATGCTGGCTCCCCAGGTCACCAGGTCGCAGACTTTCGCTCAGCCTCAAGCTCAGCACCACCTACCTTTAAGCTTTTACATTTTCTTTGAGAACCTTTTGGCTCATGCTCATGACTGTCATTTTGTTTGTAAGTCAATTTTAAGTAAAACTGGTTTTAAAAAAATGTATAAAAAACTGCATTACTGGGAGTCAGTTTGCCGTGCTGGGTTCAAGGAGATAATCAAGTTGGCTCAGGCTATTTTCATTGGCTTAATGCCTGGGAATTTGGGACATCCAAGTCCCTTAGATAATTCTGCCTAGGAGCAACCTAGAGGAAGCCCTGGGCTTGCCCGAGTCCCGACAATTTTTATGCAGAGTATTTCTGCAGAAAAATCAGGGCACATGTGCTGTCAGTGCCCACCTCTCCCTGATCCTGATGTCGAGAGCTAACAGCTCTCACTGCCCTGTTACTCTCCATCCATCATGAATTCTGCAGACTTGCTTGTAGTGGGGTCTGACATTTATTTTGCCTGCATATTTTTCTTGCTAGTTCTAATAACAGCCTGGTAAAGTTTATATTATCAGAATTTTTTTTAAGATGCAGCTTATTTCACTGATGCAAGGTCACATTCTTACGTTCAGGCCCTTCATCCTTGTCTATAATTATCATTATTTCTTCAAATGAAAGTGATGACAAGCTGTCAAGAACCATTGACATTAAATAGAGCTAGGACAATTAGGAATGAGTGAGAGCAAACTCAGGCTGTTTTGGTAAGCACTATGCTATTAGAAACCTAATGGCTTGGCAGGGGTTAGTAGAAGGAATTTATTATGGAAACACGGCAAAACTGGGTCCATGGATTTAAGTTTAAACTACCTGTCAGGTTGTATGTCTCAAAAAAAAAAAAATTGTAGTTTTATGCCCATGTGGCCATTACAGCTCTCAGACTTGCTGTAAAGACACTTTGCAACTACTGTTTAGTCAGTGTTCTGTGAACCACCTGACCTTAGCCATTTTAGGGATATTACCAACACACATGTATTAGTAACTTTCTAAAACTGTCTTCCATTTGTGCAGGTATTTTCTGGTTCAGAGATGTCAAAACATATTGTGGGTCAGGTTTACCCCACCCAAAAAATTGCAAGGCCGAAGGAGGTGAGTTCATTCAGAACACAATGCCTTTTGATTCTATGTGGTCTGATAACTGTGCTAAAGGAAAATGATTTGGCTACACTTCAAGGGTTAATGACCTAAAACAAGGAAACTCAAAAGAGCTGAGCAACTCCTGACTCAGCATCCTGATAAGAATACCTGCTGGACAGGAAATCCAGAGCAGTAATGGAACATCTGCTGACATCATTTGGCCTTGGAACTACAAAAGACATATCTACTGATAAGACTTTCCTCAGAAGTTCCATCTGCGGCTGAGTCCCAGGCCCCAGTACTCCTACCCAGTCTCCATTCCCCAAGACACCACGGTCCTTCCATTGTTCCGATTAAAGAACAAATCTACTTCTTTAGATTTCAGTTTCCTCTTCCGTTTTTCTCTACATCATTTCCATCAACCCTGATCTAACAAATGAATTTTTATTTCACCATTAATAACAAACAGAAGAAGGGAAAGAATGTGGGGTGCTGGCCTTAGTAGTAGTGCACACCCATCAGCACAATACTCAGGAGGTAGGCTAGAGAATCCAGAGTCTTCAAACAGTATGGGCTACAAAGCCCATACTCTCAAGGTCTGCCTGAGCAGTATAATGGGACTCCCATCTCCAAAAACAAGAAGGTGGGGTACATGAAAACTACTTCATAAAACTTTGCAAAAACTCACAAACTTGCTCACAGTGGTCTACCTGCAAGTAGTTTTTTATCCACTCAAAACAACTATTTAATATGAAGTCCTTTTTCTCCACTCCATGCTAGAGAGGGAGCACCAGTAATTCTGAGATTTGTGAGAGAAAACCAGTCCCACAATTCTGAGCCAAATGTGAAGCAAGCTTTAATTAAATAGTGGACAGGTAGATGGACTCTGGCCAGGACCACCCATGGGTTCCCAGGAAATGGCCTTGGACACAAGTCACATTTTGCAAGGACTTAAAAAAAGCAAACCCCATTTTCCATCAGGTCCAATCAGGGGCAAACATACATTGTGGCGTATTTCCTGCCTAAGTACCTCCCACCGACATGTAATGAAACATATCTGGTGCAGATGGGTCAAACAAATTTGTTTAGGGGAGTGAAAACATGTGGCTTCTTCTTTTCTCAGGAAGCAGAACTTCAAGCATTCCAGGAAGTTATTTTGTCACTGGGCAAGTGGGGCTTACCAGTTAACTTTGGCTCTTAACAATACCTACAAGATGGCAGCTTTGGTTTTCACCAAACTGCACACTCACATTTTCAAAGACTTCTCTCAAGAGTATTTATGTAAACAACAAAAGTGAAAAGGTTTATAAGAATAGATTTAATCAAGTCTTTAATGCAGCCATGGAAGTCATGTGTTCAGAAAAAGGTCATCATATCTTAAACATTTAGTAAATCATTTTCCCATGGATAAAGACCAACTGAATTATGTGTGATTACTTAGTAAGCATTTAAGAACATGTTTACAGTATTCTGCAAGCATCAATACTTGGGCCTCCTATTTCTAACATACTAAATAGTTTATAAATCATAAGTGCTTCTAACTTGCATTTCCAGAGTCTGGTCACTCTTTCTCATACTTTAGCAGGTCTTAATAATAGTATTAAGGTGTTACATCAGGTTATAAGTTGTTTTCCCCAAGCATCATGGAAGATGAGGGCCCAATGCCCATTAATGTCGTTAATGTGGGTCCCACAAAAGGTGAATGACAAATGCCTGTTAATGCAGGTCCCTGTGTTGACCACCACCATTATTTAGGTAATTGTGGTCAAGTGACTTCACCTCTGCTTAGTTTGTGCACCTTTAAAATGTTACTAACAGCATTTCCTCTGCAGGGTAACCATGCTTTGCAAAGAAAAATATGTGCAAAACCCTCAAACAGTGCTTGGCTTTGAGGGTGCTCAGTTGGTGCTGGCCCATGGAAATTTGCTATTATTATGTATTCAAAAGGAAATGATGGCCCTGGTCATTTACTTGTCAATAATCTCTGACAGTAGTGCATTAACAGGGTTAGTGCAGCCAGGCACACACAAGATTAGAGGTAATGACATCTTTGTATGATAAGGATGTGCAGTTGAGGGTGTTAGTCATTAAATGGATTTGTATGTGCTTTGCTTCTAATTCACCCAGTTTCACAAGAAAATAAAATTAGTTATAAAAGGAACTTCTGTTAATACATAATAATCCCACAACAGTGTGGATCAGGAGAGATATTGGATGATAGGCCCTGGGTCTCACATTCAGCTGAGCAAAAGCAATTTGATTTTCTTCTTAGGAACAGCACGGTGGGCCTCACTAGAGCAGATAAGGTCTTATTTTCTTGAATGCTATCTGAGCAATATAACCTGGATTATTTCATTTATTTCCATTTCTGCAAGAAAGTCAAAATTAATAATTTCTGTAATGAGGCATCTGTGTGGGAGAAGTCCTAGTAATTTGTTCATTGTTTCAAGTCAAGGATTTCTATTTCAGTCAGATGTTCGTAATACTTGCACTTTACAAGTATTATAAATTAGTGTGTACCCCCCCAAATCTGTTTTGTAGGTCATCAAGAAGACAAAAGTATACAATATTTAATATCATCTTATTCACTTTCAAATCCCTAAATTGTTTCCTCATTGCTTGAAGTTTGGCTATGACTGACTGAGCATGGTGTTCTCTTTTTCTACCATCTCATTGGCAACATATTCTCATTAGGTCTGACTATATTGAAAACTTAAATTTTAAATTGCATTTATCTGCAAAGTCTTTTGTTTTTCTTAGACCTTTCCATAACTAAATTTGTTCATCTCTCATTGCCTTAACACATTATTCAACTCACTGTGAAACTAATTCCATAATAAAATTTTCCAAATAGTTTCAAATATTTAGAAATCTCTAATATATTTTATGTAAAACTGGCATTTCTTAGTTGATGATTATTATCATCCAGTCAAACCCGGCCCTGCCCCTTGGGGACCTGGCAGAGTGGTCACCTCTGTGCATGGCAAGCAGTACCCTGGTTCTATGCAGGCACAGCAGGTCCCTTTAAGAGACAAGCTCTGTCCACTCATGCTCTCATTTTGCCATTTCTCTGAGGAGGCAAGTCTCTCTCTCTCTCTCTCTCTCTCTCTCTCTCTCTCTCTCTCTGTCTCTCTCTGTCTCTGTCTCTCTCTCTCTCTCTCTCCTCTTCCTTCCTTCCCCACTTCCTTCCCTTTCCCCAATAAATGTCTTTCCCACATAAGTTTGCCTGATGACATGTTTATTGCCTGCCATGGGATCCGAGGTACCACCTCACATAACAATGATGTCAAAAATACAATGGGTGTTCAGCTCCCCCCTGTACAAACTTTTCCTTTCATATGCAGAGATAGTTTATTTATTAGGAAAGGGATTTGTTTGTATACTTATTGACAAAGATGTTATGTGGATCCCAGTAAGAAAGAAAATAGTTTAGGATTAGCAGGAAGACAGAGCTGCTGTGTCAAGGACACAGAGAGAAATTCACTGTTCCAAATGTCAGGGAAGGTTAGCAAGCTGTATACTGTAGGACAGTTTGTTTCTACCTTTCTTTGGCCACCCTTCTCCACCCCTACTCTCCAGAAGCCAAATAGGTCTGGTTAAGGGCAAGCTTCAAGCAGAATGCTTGACTTGATTTCTCCAGATCCTTTTTGCAGCTTTCTCACTACTTCATATGATCCCTTAGAAACCAACAGATATATTTGAGTTGTTAATAATTTCAAATCATCCGTCAAATTTAGTTCCTGCTATGTTGGAGTCTAAGAACTCTGCTCTGGGCACTCACCAGGGCTGTCCAAGCAGTGATGGTGATGACATGCCTGCCTTCCCTTCTTTTTTGGTTCTATGCTTGTTTGTCTATCCGACATCTACATGTCAATCCTGAGAATTATTAGTGAAAACACTTAAACCTGCTCAACTCAATCTCAGGCTCACTCCTTTAATCCCAGCACTCAGGAGGCAGAGGCAGACAGATCTCTGTGAGTTCGAGGCCAGCCTGGTTTCCAGAGCGAGTGCCAGGATAGGCTCCAAAACTACACAAAGAAACCCTGTCTCAAAAAACCAAACAAAACAAAACAAAACAAAACAAAACAAAAAAACAAAAAAAAAAAACCCAAAACCAAACCAAACCAAACAAAAAACACAGCTTTCTCTGAAGAACCAAGCATCTCATGATAAGAACCAGAGCTGGGTGTGGTGGCCCACACCTTTAATCACAGTACTTGCAAGGAAGAGGCAGGAGGAACTCTGAGTTCAAGACTAGGCAGGGCTACAAAGTGAGACCTGTCCCAAACAAACAAACAAACAAACAAACAAAACCAAGCAAAAAGCAAAGAACAAACATTGCTTTATTAGCTGTTTGTATAATGAACATAAGTATATAAGAGGGAGGGCATAAGAAAGAGAAACTACCATCTCTCCATTCCTGAATACGTGCAGGCAGAACCAGTGTCACACATTCCCTGCGTGTGCACTTAAGCATCCTGCCATACAGCTCCTAAATTGCTTGAAATCTCCCAAGAAGCATGTTTGTATGCTAATGAGCGCCCTGGTGGCTGAGACCCCATACATCGTAAAGATAAGAACTGGCCTTTAAAAGATCTTGGCATTAGAAGGTTAGGACTTTCATTCCCATTCCTGGACATCTGGAGACAGGGAGAAGGGCTGGAAGACTAAATTCAATTGCAAATGGACAATAATCAGTCATAACTCTGCAATGGAGCTTACACAGAACCAGAAAAAATATGGAGAGCTCAACACAAGAAGTTGAGACAAGGCCACCCAGACTAGGCCAGGAGCCCCATTCCATTTACCCTGCCCCATCTCTTTCTTCCATGTGTCCTTTAAATATTTTACTAATCATATGAAGTGACCCCCAGAGTTGAGTAAACCTGTAGCAAATTCCTTAAACCAGTGGAGGGAATCCTGGGAAACCCACTCCACAGCCTGTTAGGTAGAAATACAGGCCTAGCTAAAGGTTTGCAATTGGCATCTGATGTGCAAGACAGTCTTGGAAGCTGTCCCTCACCATCTGTGATCTGGTGAGACATCAGTAAGACAAGGTCAGAATTGAATTAGAGGACCCCTGCTGGTCCTGACAAAGAGTTGGTTGAAATGTGGCAGAGACCCCACACATTTGTTCACAGAAACAACATGTAAAGCGACTGAATAATGAAAAAAGAAATCTTGGTTGCTTCTTGTATCTCAGAACAACTAATGTTATATCTTATTTTCATGTATTTAGTGCCTATGCCATACATAGGTCATTAGCTCCATTTTTATAAATAAAGGTCATTTGGAACAAAGCCATGCCCATTCATTAACATGCATGTAGCTTTGGAGTCAAATGCCAAGTAAAACCATTAACTATTTAGCCTTTGAGAGGAACAGGTTTTAATCCATTTTTTTTTTTAAATTAGTCTTTTCATCAACGACCTTACCCGGCACTGGACATCACATGCTGTAACACTGACCTCCCTGGCAAGGTGTGCCTGCATAGTGGCATGGTGGCTATGGCCCGACAGCATGACTGCTTCTCATTGGAAAAGAGTCCCACTCCACAGACTCCACAGGAGAGATTTTGTGCCTGGTATTGTAAATCTGGTCAAAACCTGATAACTTGGGAAATCATAGGTTCTAGAGCTCATTTTGTCAGACTGTATTCTAAATATGTTTATGTCCACATGTGTGTGTTGCTCTCAAGTTGGTTAGAGAAACATCCCCAACACCCCAGTGGACAGTGATTATGCAGAAAATCGTATCTGATCAAAAGGCCAAGTATGGGTGCTCAGCTATGGGTGAATCATCTATATTATGTCCTCTACATTTAAGACTAAGGGAACACGTTGGAAGAGTGGGGAGGAGGACTGCAACAGCAGACGGATGAGGAAGAGAGCTGAGAAGTGCAGAGTTCTGGACATAGCTATTATGTACAACAATTCACAGAACCTTCATAAAACCTGCAGGGTTAAGTCAAACAAAATTCTGGCATGAATTGGTAAGAGGCCTCTGAGGCCCCACCTTTGTGGAGAAGCTATGATCAGTTGATGGTTGCTGAGAGAGGGAGAGTTACTCTCCTTTGGGAACATGGCTGCTGACCTAGTGGATGGTCCCTCGTCCATTGACGTGCAAGCGACACTAAGGTACTTTCCAGCTCTTAATTACAACAACAAAAAGTAAGACAAGATGTTTCAAGGATGACACTGTTGGGGACATCAGAGGAATTGGAGGGAGGTGGTAGTGGATGGACATGACAAAAATATACTCGTTTTAAAAATTTGAAAGAATAAATAAAAGTGTTATCTAAAAATGCCTTTTGTACCCAAATAGTGAGAAAGCCATCAATGGATCAAGTGCTATAATATTTTTTACATCCTTAGGAAATGGCAAATAGAACTCTTTATTAAAGAAATGCATTTGTGATCATTTTAGATCTGGACAGACAGAATAAGTTTGTTTTAGATCCTAGAAAACCTGTGGGCAGAGTGGGATAGGGTATCTATCACAAGCTGGGTAGCCAACAGCCATCATAAATGGCTGTGGTTCTGTAAACCAGGAAGTCTATGATGAAGGTACAGCAGATTTGGCATGTGGTGAAATCTATTCCTCACAGATGGCATCTATTAGCTGTGTGGTCTTGGATATGAAGTGGCAAGGCAGCTATCAGGGCTTGCCCTTTGTGACCTAATACTTCCTTTAAGACCCAGTGTCCTAATATAACACTGGGTTCTAAATTTCGTAGCAGTTTTGTTTTGTTTTGTTTGTATGTTTTTATTGCTGTTTAAGCAATTGTTTGTTTTATTTTGCAGACTGGGTTTCTCTCCATAGCCTTGACTGTCCTGGAACTCCCTATGTGGACTGGGCTGGTCTTTGATTCACAGAGTTCCACCTGCCTCTGTCTCACCAGTGCTGAGATTAAAGAGTGGGTTCTAGATTTTAAATGTTAGTTTGGGAAGACAGGATGATTAGGTCAGACTAAAGTGGTTACTGAAAATTCACATTCATTTTGAGCAACTGCACAATTAAACTTTGTTTCTTAATTAAAGATACTGACGATGAAATAAAAATGGGTATAAATTACATGAATGGCCAAAGGCAGGCCAAGATTCAGACCCAATTGTGTAATTCCAAAACAGGAGGCTCCCTACATTTTACTCAATCTTCCTGTATAACACATGAACCTAGGGCAGGGCAAGACTTCTTGCTCTTGCCAAGATGCTCTGGGTTTATGTCCAAAAAAAAAAAAAAAAAAAAGTCTTGGATTTCATGCAAAATCTGTTGCTGAAACCTTACAGTGGAAGAAGGTTTTTTCCCAAGTGATTGTGTGTGTGTGTGTGTGCGCGTGTGCGTGTGCGTGTGCGTGTGCGTGTGCGTGTGCGTGTGCGTGTGCGTGTGCGTGTGCGTGTGCGTGTGTGTGTGTGTGTGTGTGTGTGTGTGTGTGTGCTGTAGCATGTGCATTCGGATGGTCCTGGCAGCCAAAAGAGTATATCAGATACATTGCCTGGAACTGGAAAACTGGAGTTACAAGATGTTACGAGGCATCTGATGTTTGTGCTAAGATCTAAACCTGGTCCTCTGTAACAGTGGCAAGTGCTTTTAACCACTGAGCCATCTCTCCATCTGCTAAACATTTCTGAAAGGCCACCTCTGAATAATGTCACATTGGCAAGACCTGAAGTGTGGAGGAATGCATTCAAATTGCAGCCACAACTGTCCTTGAATCTGCAAAATTCTGATGAATAATAAGTGAGCAATACCTGAACTGTGGCCACTTCTATATCCCTGTGGCTGTAAAGATTAATTACAAATTTGTTCTTTTTGGAAGTCATGCTGCATTTTTAATTCCCTATTTACTCAAGTAAACATTTGAGGTAAAACAAACAACACACACACACACACAGAGAGAGAGACAAAGACAGAGACAGAGACAGAGATAGAGACAGAGAGAAGGTGGTGGCTTGAGTTTATGGCCTTCTGTGTTACTAGAGTGTTTTGGTGCATAGGCTTCTGCTATAGGCTATAGCAGAATTATATGGATATAATTGTTTTTTTTCTTCCCTCTTTGGGGAGCCACCACCTAGCTCCCAGATAACACAGAGACTTATTCTTATGAATGCCATGGCCTTAGCTTGATTTGCTTCTAGCCAGCTTTTCTTTTGTTCTTTTTATAAAACATTTTAAGAAGATTTATTTATTTATGTATACAGTGCTCTGCCTGCATGTATGCTCGCAGGCCAGAAGAGGGCACCAGATCTCATTATAGATGGTTTTGAGTCACCATGTGGTTGCTGGGAATTGAATTCAGGACCTCTGGGAGAGCAATGAGTCATCTCTCCAGCTCCCTAGCCAGCTTTTCTTAACTTAAATTATCTGCTCTACCTTTGCCTCTGAGCATTTGCTTTTTTGTTGTTTTTGTTTTGTTTTATGTTTTTTTCTGTTTTTTTTAAATTTAATTTTTACAAAATTATAATTCCACATGTCAATCCCGTCTCCCTCTCCCCTCAACTCCCCACCCGCCCTCTCCCCCCTCTGCTCCCCATGGAGGGCCCTCCACAGGGGCTCCCCAAATTCCACAACCTCATCCTGGGCCGAGCCTAGGGCCCCCCCCCCATGTGTCCAGGCTGAGAGAGCATCCCTTCACGTGGGATGGGCTCTCGAAGTCCCTTCTTACACCAGGGAAAAATACTGATCCACTACCAGAGGCCCCATATTAACATCCTAATTAACATCCACTTTTAGGGGTCTGGATCAGTCCCTTGATGGCCTCCCAGACATCAGTCTGGGGTCCATGTGCTCCCCCTAGTTCAGGTCAGCTGTTTCTGTGGGATTCACCAGCCTGGTCCCGACCCCGTTGATCTTCATTTCTCCCTCTCTGCAACTGGGTTCCAGAGTTCAGTTCAGTGTATAGCTGTGGGTGTCTGCCTCTGCGCCTCTGAGCTTTTATCTTACTCTATTCTATATATATATATATATATATATATATATATATATATATATATATATATTATTTCTTTCTATGTGGCTGTCTGTATAGCTGGGTGGCTGGCCTCTGACATCCTCTTTTCCTTCTCCTTTTTTTTCTCCTATTCTCTCTCTATGCCAGCCCCACCTATTTCTCTTCTGCCCAGCTATTGGTCAGTCAGTTCTTTATTGGAGCAATCAGGTGTTTTAGGTGGCAAGGTAACACAAGTTTACATAATTAAACAAATACCACATAAAAGAATGCAACACACCTCTGAATCATTAAACAATACTCCATGGCATAAACAAATGTAACACATCTTAGATGAATACTCTACAACATTTTGCCCCTGTTTTTATCTTTGTCTAAATAAAAATTAAAGGCTAATAACTTTAACATAGTAAAACTATATGCAACAAAAACAGTTATTAAGTAAGAATTATGTTTACAATATTCAGTCCATTAGTATTTAGCAAATTTGGAGAAAATATTTTATTATCTATCTTAGTGATTACAAAGTTTTATACCTAATTTGCTTTCTATCATAACTAGGGAAAACTATAACTCCCTATTTAGTCTTTAACTCCATCAAAGACCCCAGAAGGATGTAATATTAACTAATAGAGACAGCTGGCTGACTGAATAGTCACCCAAAATTGTTCTGCAGTGTTGGGGCACCCATCTTCAGCCTATGGGCATAGAATATATGGCAGACTTTTCAGTGAAGAAGGAAATCTGAAGGACTGTCCTACCTTGTATTTGCAAAATTTGTCTTCTGTTGCTTTCCTCTGTGTCCTGCAGAATATCTGGCAGATTCTTCTGTGAATCAGGAATCTCAAGGCCTTTCCCACCTTGATTTGGCAAAATTCAACAGTCTTTTTCTTGTGTCCTTGTCACATTGAAAACACATTTCATATGGAGTTTCCTTGGTGCCCACCATCCTTTATGAAGTAAATTGTGGCTGCCAGGAGCAGATATATCGCATTGTCATGAAAAACTTTGTTATTAACATCTTAAATGCCATATTCTATAGGTCTTTGAAGTGTCTGAAAGTCATCTATCTGTCTAAAATATACCTGTTAACCTTGAAAACTTACCTAATCTGACTATAAGTTTGGTTATTACAGATTAACTACTAACTTAATTTCCCAATTATACATTGCATTTTTAAATGAAATATGTAAACACAATACCCCAAACAAGAGTAGAAACATATATTCAGTATAACAAAAGTACCTTTAAATTTGTATCACTATACCAAAATCCACACCAATGCATATCTGAGCTTAATAGTTGTCTTTTTAACCTATATCCCCCTAAATAACAAACATCCACAACCATGAAATAACCAAAGTCTACACATCCCATATCTTGGCAATGTGGGTGTTGTGTTCTCCAGAGTGCTTCCTGTTGTCTATGGGTAAATGCATCTTTAGTAGACCCTGAGAAAATTGAGATAATAGCCAAGTCCTCCACCAGGACCTTCAAAGTCTGTCATATCATTTGGGGGGAGGGTCTAGGTCCTCCTTACTGTATCTGGGCTGCAATAGTATCCCTCCATAGGGAATGGGCTCCCAAAGTCCGTTTGTGCTCTAAGGATAAAGACTGGCTCCACTGTTAGAGGTCCCATAGACTGCCTTGGCCTCCTAGCTGGCACCCACATTCAGAGGGCTTGATTTGGTCCAATGCTATTTCCCCAGCTTTATGACTAGTGTCTCCAGGTTCTCAGTAGGTCAGCTCTACTGTTTCTGCAGGTCTCTCCAGCCCCGTCTTGGATCCTTTACTCATCCCTCCTCCCTCTCCACAACTGAATTCCAGTAGTATGGTTCAGTGCTTAGCTGTGAGTGTCTGTTTCTGCTTCGAACAGCAAGTGGATAAAGGCTCTAGGAATGGTAACCATGTAGGCATCAATCTCATTATAGGGGAAAGGCATCAATGGCATCCTCTCCACCATGGCCTGGCTTAGTTGGGGTCATCCCTGTGAATCCCCTAACATTTTCCCTCTGACAGACCCCTCTCCAAACCTGCACTGTCTCCCTCTGTCAAGGCATCTCCTTTCTTGTCCTCTATTCCTCCCCTGTCTCAGTCCTCTTGTTTTCCTTCGCCCTCCACTTCTTGCCTTCCTATCTCCTTCTTCTCCACGCCCTGGTCTCCCTCTTTGGTCAGAGGTTCTTGTCCCCATCCCCTTCATCGAGGGACTATGCAGTCTTCTCTTGTGTCCTCCCTCTCTTCAACTGAACTCCTGGAGCTCAGCCCAGTGCTAGGCTGTGTGGGTCACTCCATCTGCTTTCATCATACTGGATATAAGTTCTACGATGACAATTAGGGTAGTCACTAATCTGATTAAAGGGGAAGGCCCCTTCAGACACCCTCAGTATTATTGCTAAGAGTCTTAGCTGGGGTCATCTTGGTGGATTCCTGAGAATTTCTCTAGCACCAGGTTTCACCCTAACCCCATAATGGCTCTCTCTATCAAGATATCTTCTGCATTGGTCCCCACTCAGTCCCTCCCCCAACTCGGGCTTATTGATCCCTCATGTTCCCATCCCCCATATCCTCTCTTCTGCCCCCCCTCTCAGTTTACCCAGGAGATCTCAACTATTGTCTTAGGGTGGGCTTTTAAGGACAAAGAATACATTGTGAGTTGTGAGGCCTGGGGTGTTGGTGGCGCACGCCTTTAATCCCAGCACTCGGGAGGCAGAGGCAGTGGATCTCTGTGAGTTCGAGGCCAGCCTGGTCTCCAGGGGGAGTGCCAGGATAGGCTCCAAAGCTACACAGAGAAACCCTGTCTCGGGGAAAAAAAAAAAAAAAGAATACAAGAATACATTGTGAGTTGACACACCTCATGAGGTTAGCAAGAACAGTTAGCCAGAAGCAGAACTACAGAAGCCAAAGATCTGGTTAGCACATTTAGGGACTTGCAAGAACTAAGGACTTTGATGGATTAAGTCCTTGTCACCAGGTTTTGCCACTATATTGGGTTTTAAGGCCTGAAAAGTACTTCCATCATGGTGCCAGTAATGCTAATGTTTGGGCCCATTACAGTTCAACACCCAGCTCCCAGATGTTTCTTCCTAACATTTGTTTTTATTTTTAAATTATCTTTAAGTTTTTTGAGAATATAATGTACATCATTTCCCTCTTCACCTTCCTCCCTCCAATCTCTTCCACACACCCCTCCTTGTTCTGCCTAAGAGTCATTAATACATTTAAAAAGAGATTTCCTAGGTTGCACTGGGCACATACAGATGCAGCTGTTCCCAGTTCTTGCTGTTCTGCTTTTCATCCTCAATAGCATGGAGGGCATCTGTGGTTGTGTTTGTATTCTTTTGTTTGTTTGCAGAGTAAATAAGTGATTTTAGATCTCTTACTAGAGAAAGTATAGCAAACAATTAAATCACACCAGCATTATAATGCTTTCCTTTGATGTTCACCTGTTTAACATTAAATCTTTTTTATTAAAAAGCAAAAAATAAAAAGAATTAGAGAAAGACTTTCTGCTTAATCTAGAGAGACATATCAATGAGAAAAGAGTAGATATTCAAACCTTATAAAGAAAAATGGAAACTTCTATCGCATATGACATAAACAGCGTGTAAGCTGTGCAGATTAATTTTTCTGTAATTTCATTTTCCTTTAGACTCTTCTGTGTGTGGCAGGACCACTTGTGATGCCTGTGTGACTACTTTGCATTCGCAGATGTAGTGCCACGAGAGGGGTGGCAACTGCACTTTATTTGACACATGATTCTTTTAACAGTGACCAAACCATCAGGGACATTAAAATATTGACGCTTTTATTGCCTGTAAAGCCCTTGGATTTCCTGTGAAGCAAGTACACATAGATTCGTAGATAGCAGCAATGAATGGCATACATCATTTAGAATTATTTTCATCTGTTTTTAATACAAAAGCCCCAAGAATACACAAAATAGGCATCAACTTTACAAAACAAACAAATCTTAAATTATAACATGAAATGCATTTATGTAGGGCCAGTGCAGAATGAAAACAACTACAAACCATTCACGGATTGAGGGACATCTGAAAGTTTCTTTTGAACCTATTTGATACAGGTTTTGGGGAGTTGGTCACTAGTGAACCTTTGTGTGGGGTTCTGAGATTTGCTCTGAAGGCTTTGAAAGCACAAAGCCCCCAAGGCAAGCAAAGGCAGTGATCACAATTCCAATTATAACCCCAATAATAAAGGAGTGATTAAATGTTGCTCTCTAGGGGGACAAATAGATTGACTCTGTTTCATAAAGTGTGTGTGTGGGGTTTACATTCTTCTCAAATATGACATTAAATATATGGCTGAAGTTGGGTTTGAAGTGGAGCCTGGCAAATTGAGGACAGATAATTAACTGCTTCTCTGAGGTTTAAGCACTTACCACATGCAGAGGTGGTTATACTGACTAAGCATCTAATTTGGTATTAGCACATTTTAGCTGCTGAATAGATGTGACCTTCTTTTTGTTTCCAACATGCTGGTTGCCACCTAATTAGATTCTATCACTGCAACTCCCATCACATTGCCACGCCCAGCAGTGACCTTCTGTCCCCGTTAACAGACACGTCCCATCTCTTAAATCATAGGCTTCCAGGATCCTGTGCCCTTCTAGTGTTTATGTCCAGGTGCTTCTACTGTGTTTCAGTGTTTTTTTTTCCCTCTGCCTTCTGCCAGCTTTATTTTTTTTTTTAACCAGAAACTATATTAGCTTAAGTAAACAAAAACAAAGACACCTGCCTATGTATTCAGCATTTCCTCTTCCACATGTAAGCAGCTCATCTATGAAGTCAATTAATGAAAGACATTAGAGGCAAAGTTCAGTATCTATTTGCATATTCATCACAAATTCCAATTTCTGTTATTTGGCCATTGATTTGGAAGAAAAGTGATAAACTGATCTCATTTGTTTATGCTATTTTCTGTAAAGATTTTTAATCACATTAAAATGGTATTGTGTAGCCACTAATACAAAAGTATTCTTATACTAGCTACTTGACAGTGACTTCATATAATAGAATGAGTCTGCACCAAGATAGCAAAGTTGGGGACAGGATGGAAATGAACACACATCCACATTATCTCGTCTTTGAAGCAAGTGCATGAGGATGGAGGTAGTCACACCATTTTGAAATATTTACCTTAATACAAACTCTGGCCAGGTAGCCTTGGACGTGGAGGTTTCTATAGACTGATATGAAAATATGAACAACAGTAATCATAAAAACCGTTTTGAAGACTGAATGATAAATGCATTTATTTAACAAGTGCAGTGATAAGTGCTTATTACTTCTTCATTTTGGAATGATTCATAGCACGGAAAACCCCGTGAAGCCTGACTTTGGAGAACCACAAGTTTCTGTTCACTTCCTTGTTACTATAGAAGGTAGTCAGTGAGCATTTGAAAATGTGTATATAAGGCAACATCACACAGATTTAAGCAAATATCCATGTGTATGTGTAACCATTCTAAACAGGGGTAACTGAAACCCAAAGCTTTGTTTTCTTTGTTGTTGTCTATGATTGTTTTAAGAAAGCAGGTAAGTTGAAATTTAAAGGAATAAGTCTGACTTGTCTAGTTGTATATATAAATTTAACTATGATATTACATCCCAGTTTGAACAATGGAGAAACAAAGGGCAAAAATAGAGAAACCAGCTGTGGTGTCACAAAAGCATGTGTGGAGCTTGTGGTTGACAGTAAATCAGGAATAAGGGAAGACAAGTCTTCACAGTGGTGTACTTGGCTTGTGTCTTGGACATCCTCAGAGCAAGTGACCTGTGTCCCTCCAAGACACTCAGCCTTCTGTTTCTTTTGTGCTCACTATTTCTCTCTCACTCACTCTCCGCCTCTCATTCCAGCTCCAGGATGTTGGAGAGATGATGTTTTAAAACTCTTATAGTCTTTATTCCATGGGGAAAGCAAACATAACTTTAAAACATTTATCTACATATATTTATTTCATTTATATTTACATACACTTAGAGGCCAAAGAGATAAATATATGTGTGTATAAGTATGTAACTTTTGACAGAGTTCCTGACAGAAGAGGGGTTATTTGGGAAGGAAGAACACATAGCTTTGAGTGAGACCACCACTTCATTTCCTTTGTCCGAAACCTTGTGCTTCCTGCCACTATGGTTACACGTGATTGTTTTTCTTGACTTATTTAAAACAGAAGCGGCTAAGTCCTGAACTCTTTGTTTACATTCTTATTACTATTTCTTATTATTTAATATTCAAATAACTTGTTTTTTAAAAAATTAAGTTTGCAGTGTCCTTTAATTTTTCTTCTTTTCCTGGCTCAGTAGTGGACTATTCTAAAATTCAGAGTAACCCATAAAGATGATCCTCCATGGCTGCTCATCCTTTAGAACCTTCAAAGCTCATGGGGCATCAGCGTTCCCACTTTTGAGATCTCGGCATTAAATTTGGTGCAAGATAAGGAGGACAGCAGTTTATGCAAATATTTAAGGTTGGATGCTGCTGGAGATGAGTATCTTCCATCTGGGGACCAAGGACTTTTGCTTTTTAACACTGCTCTTCCATTTTTATCATCAACTAATTATTTGTGCTTGGGTGTGTGTGTGTTTCAGAGCACAGCTTTGTGCATTTGGATCTATTGTTTTATCATGTGGGTCCTGAGAATGGAACTAGGTAATCAGGCTTAGTGGCAAGAGCCATTACCAGCTGAGCCATCACACCTGCCCATATTCCTCTATTTTGAAAACATAACCTTTTACTTCAGGTTCAGTGTGCCCGAACTATACAATTACCTGGTATGTGTGGGTCAGTTCTTGTCAGCTTGACACCAACTAGGATCACCAGGAAGAGGGAAGTTCACCTAAAGAATAACCTCTGATAGGCCTGGGCATGTCTGTGGGGCATTTTCTTGATTAATGATTGATGTGAGATGGTTCAGGCTGCTGAGATTGGTGTTATTCCTGGGCAGGTGGTCTTGGGTTGTATAAGAAAAACTGAGCAAGCCATGGGGAGCGAGACTGTGAGCAGGGTTCCTACATGGTCTCTTCTCCAATCCCCGACTCCTGCTCAGACTTCTCTTGATGATAAACTGTGACATAGAATTGTAAACAACAACAACAAATATTTTTCTTCTCCAAGTTGATTTTTGGTTTTTATCTCAGTAACAGAAAGCTAACTAGAACACTGGAGGATGCACAGCTGTTCTTTGTAATGTGAAACCTATCCCTTGCCAGTTCCCAGAAAGTACGAAGAAGATGAAAGAGGTCTTGAGTGTTCTTAAGTCAGTCACTAATGGAAATGATCAATGGCCCACTTTTTATTGCTTCACTTTAACCCATTTTCCTTAACAAATGTTCCCTCCAAATCTGTAAGCTGATTTTCAACCAGCTTTGGAATTCTGTACATTGTTAATATTAACTAAAAAGAAATCATTTTTTAAATTTTTTGATAAATAAGAAAAAATATTTTAGGTCACCATTTCTCTACTTCAGGTCTAGAACTGAACCTCAATTAAAATGACCTAATAAAACAGAATAAAATAAAATTTCCAGCTAAATCTGTGGAGCAAAAATCTGTATTGAAGTGAGATTTTGTTCAGCACCAGCTGCATGGATGTCTTTTCAGTTTAGATCTGAAAACCACGAATGTGGTGGTGTTTCCTTTGTTATTTGGACTTGGTGAAAATGAGGTGTAGGCTCGGGAACAGCAGATGCAGCCTTTTCCTTTAATCCCTATTCGTAGATTACAAGGAACAAGAGTGCGAGTATGTGCCCTCTGCTGGCAAAGTATAGATCAGTGACTTTTTCCAGAGACAATAGAAACACAATTTTGAAGGAGAATGAAACCTCATATTTTTCTAAAACACATTTTACAGAAAATAGGCTTGAATTAATTAAGTATCTTGAAAGGATCTCCCACAAGTGCAATATTGTGGTTTATAGCAAAGCAGAAAATACCAGAAAATAACAATGTTACAGTTTGTACTTTACATTTTTGTATCAATTTGCGGAAAAAAAAAATGAAGCCTGAATGTGCAGCTTGGCTCATTCTGGTAAGGTTCTAAGTTAGATTGTTTTATGATATTCAAGCCTTGCAAGTGTTTGACAAAAATTATATTGCATTTCTTTCTGAATATTAAGCAGTAGAGAAGTTTAGTGTTCCTAGGATCATTAGAAGGCTGGTATTTTATAGTGAACTGATTTAATCTGATCAATATTTGTAGCATATTAGGAAATAAATTTTTATATCCTGATACATTTAGAGAAACAAGGATTTTATTTTTTAAAAAGTTGACACCTTTTTGTTTTTTATCATTTTTAAAATTTATTTTACATACCAACCAAAGTTACATACCAACCACTCCTGTCATCCAACTCTCTCCCACCACCTCCCCACTACCCCTCATCCACTTAGATGGGGTAAAGCCTCCCATGGGAATCAACAAAGGACATATCAGGCTGAGGCAGGACCAAGCTCCACCCTCCTACATCAAGGCTGAACAAGGCATCCCACCATAGGGAATAGGTTCCAAAGAGCCAGCTCATTCATCAGGAACAGGTCCTGGTCCCACTACTAGGGTCCCCACAAAAGACTAAGCTACACAACTGTCACCCAGATGCAGAGGGCCTAGGTGGGTCCCATGCCTGCTCCCTAGCTGTCCCTCCAGAGTCCATGAGCTCCCACAAGTTCAGGTCAGCCCAGTACTTGGTTGTGGATCTCTGCATCTGTTTCCATCAGGTACTGGATGAAGGCTCTATGAAGACAACTAGGGCAGTCACCAATCGATTACAGGGGAAGGCCAGTTCAGGCACCCTCTCCACTTATGGCTAGGAGTCTTAGCTGGGGTCATCCTGTGGGTTCTCAGGAGCCTCCCTGTCACCAGGTTTCTCCCTATTCAGTCTCCTACTCAAACATGCCAAAAATGAGACCATCCTGATCCCTCATGTTCCCATCCCTCCATCCCCTCACCTCTAACCCCACCCCCACCCCCAGTTTACCCAGGACATCCATTCTACTTCCTTTTCCCAGGGAGATCTATGCATCTTAGGGTCGTCCTTGTTACCACTTCTGTGGGGCTGAGGATTGTAGCCTGGCTATCCTTTGCTTTGCATCTAATATCCATTTATAAGTGAGTACACACTGTGTTTGTCTTTCTGGGTGTGGGTTACCTCACTCAGAATGATTTTTTTTGTAGTTTCATTTGCTCACAAATTTCATGATATCATTTTTTCCCTTTGAATAATACTCCATTGTGTGGTATACCACATTTTCTTTATCCATTCTTTAGTTGAGGGGCATCTAGGTTATTTCTAGGTTCTGGTTATTATAAATAATGCTGCTCTGAACACAGTTGAGCAAGTGTCCTTGGGTATCATTGAACATCCTTTGGGTATATGCCCAAGAGTGGTATCACTGGAAAATTTAACATTTTCTTAAATGTACTATGATTATATGCAATCTTTTCACTGTCTCCTGCTATTCCCTTTCATTTCTTTTTAACTTCTCTTTTCTACCTAGCCTCGCAGTGGCTACACCAGGGAAGAAAATGACATGTACTCCTGCTACAACCATTCAAAGTCAGAAGCTCCTTAGGGAGTGATGGGTCTGGTAGGCACTTCTGTCCATGATGGAATGCATAAGGTTCGATTTTGAGAAGGTCTCTATTGTTGCTATATGTTTGTGATTACAGTGGCTATGTCCTGTCCAGATGGTAGCATTTCAGGGCATTCTTCCCTGTCCTCTGGCTCTCATTCTTAATCTGCTCTTCTGTGATGTCCCCTGGGCCTGCAAGCATGTCCATACCTGTCACTAGGGAAACAAGATGTCCTGTTTGGAATTGAGTGCTCAACAATCACTTATTCTCAGCATTTTGACCATGTCCAAGTCTCTGAACTAACCTTTATTCTCTGCAAACAGAGCTTCTCTGCCCCAAGCTGAGAATCACACTAGTCTATGAGTACAAACACAAATATTTAGGAGACAGTGCTATAGTGTGTCCATTTGAGGAAGCAACAGTTGTATGTTCTGCCTTGGGTGATGATTTCCCATTCATAGGCTTTTGGCTAGGTTTATAGTTCCAGATCTGTATGCATCCCCAATCATGGAGTAAACCTTCAATACAACCACAAAGCAGTTGGTTACACCTAACACACTCATGCTACTATTATACCAATACACTTACATTTCTTAGCCAGTTGGCATTGTGTCAAGCACAGTCTATAGTTAAGATGATGGATAATTTCTTAATTTCAAAGTCATTTTCTTATGCTCATTTCACTTATATATTTTCTCAATGGTATTAGGCACCAATCCTTGTTGTTTAATATGTAAATCATACATGAAATTTCTCAATAGAGAGTAGTGGAGTATACTTTACAAAAATATATTGAATTTACTATGCAGCTTTGTAATGTATGAGGGAGCCTCACAAATTAGCAAGGTATTCATTATTTGCTATCCAGATAGAATCTTGAGCAAACATTCAGACCACCCATAGTTCATGTTGGGTTCTCTAATAAAAAATAGAATTATTAATTCATCAAAAATAATAAGGAAGAGATACACATTTATTTTGAATTATGCAGGAAGTAAACATGCAACAAGCAATATCTCCAGAAATCAAAATAAAACAAAACACAAAAAGGAATGTGTTAATCCTGATTGGAAGAAAGTCAACAAACTGTAGACATTCCTTCATGAGGAGATACATCCAGGGGTGTGGTACAGTTGGATCAGGAAAAGGTCCACAAAGAAGTTCAAGCTGTGATTAGTGTAACAAATTCAGTCAAGCTATACATCAGGAAAAAGGAATGAGATTCCAAGAGGTGATAGCTTTGGATGAGGTGACAAAGAAAATAACACTTCTTTTTTTTTCATCTAGGCTGCCCCTTAAGCAACTGCTGCCCTAATCAGCAACTGCAACTCTGCAGCTACCAGCAGCAGTTCAGCAGCAAGGGCCGCAGCTGCCTGGAGTTTTGTTCTGACACCAGGAAACTTTACTTAAATCTCTACCCCTCTATAGAACTCAGGATTCAAAGGTTGAGGTGAAATTCTGCTCCATCAGAGACTAAATAGCAAGTAACTAATCTTCTCTCTTTACTCATGTCTCTTGAAAGCCCACCTTTTGTTTTTCTTCTCTTCCCAGATTTCTCCTATTTATTCTGCCTGCCAGCCCTGCTATCCTTTCTCTTGCCTCACTATTGGCTGTTCAGGTCTTTATTAGACCATCGGTGTTTTAGAGAGGAACAGTAACACAGCTTCACAGAGTTAAATAAATGCAACATAAAACAATGCAACACATCTTTGCATCATTAAAACAAATGTTCTGTAGCATAAAAAATGTAACATACCTTAAAGTAATTTTCCACAACAATTTTCACACTTTTTGCAACATTACTTGAAAGTTCAAAAGCCAAATCTGAGACAACGCATAGAATCTTGAGACAAATCATGATCAATCTCCTCATGACTATCAGATAGTCAAGAATATAGACTACTTGTGCCATTTTTGTCAGAACTTATACAACTGTAAGCTTCAGGAAATACTGAAATAAAAGAATGTCTATGAGGTGGGATTTAAAACTAAAACAGTTGCTTCTGATGTAGTGACTTACATGGTTTAAAGACCATTGAGTGTGGTTATACCTCTCAAGATAAGCAGGGATTCAGGAGGAAGACAGCCCTGTGGTTCTGTTTTACTTTTAGAGAAGGAAAACAAGACTGGTTGCCACTGGAGATTTTTGCCAGGAGTGAGCAATGGAGGCCTGTTCCAGTTTGCTGTGAGGCACTGTGACCATACTTCTCAACCTTACTCTAAATATCCAGGAAGTCATCTGTTGAGTTACAGTTAGCCATTCCCCTCAGGAATATAATTGGCAGACCTGAGCCAGAAAGACTATTGAGGATTAAGATTATGGACTAAGATAAAAAGCAAAGCTTCGCTGGGCGTTGGTGGCACACGCCTTTAATTCCAGTATTCGGGAGGCAGAGGCAGGCAGATCTCTATGAGTTCGAGGTCAGCCTGGTTTCCAGAGATAGGCTCCAAAGCTACACAGAGAAACCCTGTCTCGAAAAAACAAACAAAAAAAAACAAACAAAAAAAAAAAGAAAAGAAAAAAAAGAAAAAGAAAAGAAAAAGGAAAGCTTCAGGCTCTTAAAACTTTTTTCTATTATCTAGGTGACTTTGTTTTCTGTGAGATGCAGTTGTACTCACTGTGGGTGGTTTTCCACCTTTATTCTAAAATAAATTATAATAATCAAGATAAAAGTATAATGGGAGCTTAAACTATTTAACATATTACTTTTACAAAAAAAAACAAACATGCAAAGAAAAATATTACTTTTGGTATTGGAGATCTACTTTCATATATAGTTACTCTCACCATACAGATACCAGAGGTGTTTAATCTACAACATATATTAAATAACCCCAGAAATTGTTTCAAAAAGCACCTTAGCTGTTAATACAGTGCTTCAAAGTATCTACGTCTTCATGTCTTAATCAGCAAGTAGACCACACTCTCTCTTTCCCAGCTCTTTGTCCTCACAGCCCCACCAATAAAAATTTTTTTAGCTTCCTAACTGTTGATTCAGAGTCCATGAGTTCCCACAAGCTCAGGTCAGCTATATCTTTGGTTCCCCACCTCACCCCAGTCATGATCCCCCAGGCTTGTACAATACCTCCTCTCTTTCTTCAGCAGGATTTCCTGAGCGGGGCACATTGCTTGGCTGTGAATCTCTGCATCTTCTCTCTTCGGTTACTGGATAAAGGCTCTCTGATGACAATTAAGGTAGTCACCAACTGAATTGCAGTAGATGGCCAGTTCAGACACTCTCAATACTATTGCTAGGAGTCTTAGCTGGGGTTATCCTGGTGCATTCCTGGGGGTTTCCCTGGCATCAGGTTTCTCCCAACCCAGAAATGCCCCCCCCATCAAGGCATTACTTTCCTTACTCTCCCCCTCCCTCCCTCTCCCAACCCACCTCCTGTACTTAGCTCTCCCAACCCACTTACATCAAGCTCCCCTGCTCCCATCCTCCCACTGCTGTGCCCAGTTTACCCAGGAGATCTCTTTTATTTCCCCTTCCCAGGAAAATCCATGCCTCCCTCTTTAGGCCTTCGTTATTATTAAGCCTCTCTGGGGCTGTGGATTGCAGGTTGGTTATTAAATCTGAACACAATGTGGAGCCAGATCTAGATTAAATAACTGGTAGTTTACCAAGAAATAGCACTCATGCAAGTCCGCTTAGCCAGGTGTCAGGGATTGAGAGAAGCGGCCCATGTGCGTACCCCTAACTACCTAAACCTTTTCCCACCTCACTCTGACCACGCCCAAGCAGGCGTGGTCAGCATTACCTCTAAACAGGATTCCCCTACAGGTTATCCTATACTTTACTCCTAATAATCACTTAGGAGTTAGTACATACCATGTTAGGGAGCCTGCATGAGACCGACCTGGAATCCCACCTAGGCCCTCTGCATGTGACAGTTGTATAGCTTGGTCTGTTTTTAAGAATCCTAGCAGTGAGATCATGACCTGTCCCTGGACATTAGCTGGCTGTCGGGAACATGTTCTCCATGCTGGATTACCTTACCCAGCCTTGTTGCTGGAAAAGGAGCTTGGTCTTGCCGAGACCTGCCCCTTTTGAGTGGAGATGGAGAAATGGAGGGGGAGACTGGTAGATGGGAGGTGCGAGGAGGGAACAGGAGGAGAGGAGGAGAGGGGAAACTGAGGTCAGAATGTAAATTAAATGAAAAAATGTTAACTAAATACGATAACAATTTTTAAAAAGTGTAAACACTTTTTAACTTCATTAAAATTTTTACTGACACCACACACAGTCGGTTGTGCTAGCAGCAAAAACCAAATTTAGCTACTCGAAACGAAATTTGGAAATCAGAATGTCTAGCTCCCAGCCAATACACCTGACATCCTTGTTCAGGGCGGCTGGAACAGTCCTATGCTGCTTTCCCAGCTATCAGTCTGGGACCATGAGCTCCCCCTTGTTCAGGTCAACTGTTCTGTGGGTTTCTACAGCCTGGTCTTGACCCCTTTTCTCATCACTCCTCCCTCTCTGCAACTGGACTCCAGAGTTCAGCTCAGTGTTTAGCTGTGGGCTTCTGCTTCTGCTTCCATTAGCTATTGGATGAAGGCTCTAGGATGGCATATAAGGTAGTCATCAATCTCATTATAGGAGAAGGGCAGTTAAGGTAGCCTCTCAACTATTGCTTAGATTGCTAGTAGGAGTCAGACTTGTAGATCTCTGAAAATTTCCCTAGTGCCAGAATTCTCTTTAAACCTATAATGGCTCCCTCTATTATGGTATCTCTTTTCTTGTTCTCCTCTATTCTTCCCCTGACTGAATCTTCCTGCTCATTCATGTCCTCCTCTCCCCTCCCTCCATGCTCCCAATTAGCTCAGGAGATCTTGTCCCTTTCCCCTTCTCTGGGGGACCATGTATGTCTCTCTGAGGGTCTTCCTTGTTTCCTAGCATCTCTAGTGTACACCTAAATTTTTAACACCTCCTTGTGTCAAAAAGACTTGGCTTGCATCAAAACTTCCTTTAACTAACAAAGAGTATATTTCAAGGATGAGCTATGTGAAACAGTGAAATGGGAGCTGCTAAGAAGTGGGAGGAAAAGGAGGATGGGGAGCACTGCTATGATTAAAGCACATCATATGCATGAATGGAAGCGCCATACGAAACCCTTTGTTCAATTAATATATGCTAATGAGAAAGACCAAAGAAAGAAGAAAAAGGAAGCCCAAATGTAAAATGATGACCCTAAATGAAACATGACAAAAGAAGAGGGAGCCCGTTCTTCCCTTAAGATCTCACAGTAGTTTTTAGTTAAATGAGTATAAATTCTTGCTTTAAAGAGATGTTAATCTATAATAAGCAAAGCAATAAAGAGTCTTTATTGTCTAATTGAGCTAATCTTCCATAAAAGCTTTAATTTTTACTAATTCTACAATTAAACAGAAGCATGAGAGAGATAAGTACCCTCCAACTTTATTGGTAGTCTCAGAAAGATAGCAATGAACATGAAATATCTTTAAGTTTATTTTAAACAGTATATCTGTGTTATTAGCAATGCAAAGGCCAAGTGGCAATAATCCATTCATGTCACAAGTTACTCTGTAGAGTGAACTGACATCAATTTATCTAGGGTGATTATAAAGCCTGGAAGAAAAATAATACATTATAAAGCCTGGAAGAAAAATAATCTGGTGAAGTATGGTAATATCTGTTATCACCCACAGGGCAGCACCCCCCCCACACCAGACACTGAAAATCCTTTAAGAGAGCAGAGAGAAATGTGGTCACATCCTTTTACATAGAAATCATAAGTAGTAGCTGGGCAGTGGTGGTGCATGCCTTTAATCCCAGCACTTGGGAGGCAGAAGCAGGTGAATCTCTGTGAGTTCGAGGCTAGCCTGGTCTACAGAGAGAGATACAGGACATTGAGGGGTACACAGAGAAACCCTGTCTTGAAAAACTAAAACGAAAGAAAGAAAGAAAGAAAGAAAGAAAGAAAGAAAGGAAAGAAATTATAAGTAGCCTAGTTAATAGTTATATGGACAAATTCTACAAACTGATAGCAAATAGAACAAAATAGCAATGTTCAGTTGTATAGGCAATATCTATATTTTACCAAAGAAGGCATACTTATTCAACACTTGTTTTTAAGACAAATTTTTCTACTCACATTTAAGGTCAATGAAAAGTGGAATTTACTCATAATATTTTTGTGAGCATATGCTATGGAATAATTCTTATGCACACTATGAATATGAATTGCTTTCATTGTAAAAAAGCTGATTGCCCAATAGCTGGGCAGGGAGAGATTGGGTGAGACAGTTTGAGACAGAAAGAATGCTGGGATGAGGAAGAAGGAAGAGTCAGAAGAGAGGGAGTAAGACACACAAAATGGGATAGAGGTAAATGCCATTAGTCTCAGAGCAGCTCATAGATGAAAAAAAATAGGTTAATTTAAGTTGTAAGAGCTAGTTAGTAACAAGCCCGAGTTATCGGCCAAGCATTTAGAACTTATATTAAGTTTCTGTGTAGTAGTTTGGCAGCACTCTGGCACAGGAAAACTCTGTCTACAGGTGTAAGCAACTAAAAATGCATTACTTTAAGAACAAAATAAAACAAAAATAACAATTTGTAAAATAATCTTTGTTTTAAACAGCTTGAATACCAGTTTCAAAAAATTTTAATTATTTATAAAGAGTATGTTTGGGAATATTTGCTTAACTACGCATTTGTTTAACTATGTAAATATGTGTTGCATTTGTTTAATTATATAAAGATGTGTTGCTGTTTTATATTGCCTGCCTAAGGCACCTGATTAGTCTAATAAAAAGCTGATTGGCCAATATTGAGGGAAGAGGTATAGGCAGAACTTCCAGACAGGGAGACTAAATGGAGAAAGAATTTAGGATTGAAGAAAGGAAGAAAGAGAGAAAGGAAGGAAGGAAGGAAGGAAGGAAGGAAGGAAGGAAGGAAGGAAGGAAAGAAGGAAAGGAGATGCTAGGGAGATTCCAGAGGCCAGCAAGTTAGTCAGACATGAAGGAAGCAGGAAAGTTGGACATATAGAATGAAAGAAAGATAGAAGCCCCCATGTAAAATGTAGATGAATAGAAACAGGTTAAATTAAATTAAAAGAGCTAGTGGGATAAGTCTAAGGCTGAGCATTCATAATTACCAAGTCTCCATGTCTTTATTTGGAGCTGGTTGGCAGCATAAAGAAAATGCCAACTATGAGAGAATTCATATTAAATTCCATATGTGAATTTATGTCTAGATTGATAAAATGAATGGTGTCAAACTTTTAATTGCAACATGAAAAATGTATTAAAAATAAATGGAATCCACTGTCATTTGTCACTATCTACTTGTGAAGCTTCATTAATGTAGGAGAGCCTGTTGGCATAGCTCAGTGGGAGATTACTTGCCTAGATTGTATGAGACCTTGGATTCAATCCTCAGAAATGCAGTGACAAGAAAACAACAATAACAACAAAACTGATAACAACAACAAAAAAGCTATTATGAGATTGACTCCAAGAACATCCTTTAGGGCACTAAGATCATGTAGATCACCAGGCCAGAAGAAGCACACATAAAAGTGGAGATGGACAAGGAACCACCGGAAAGCCATACCTCTGTATCATAGTTCCCACTAGGGGGATAATAGGTTTTCTAAAGACCTTTGTAACTAGAGCATGGGCATGTCAAATGAAGGAATCTGATGTAGGAAATGAATATACCTTCAGTTTTTCATTAGTATTAAAACTTCAGGGGACTGAGAGATGGCTCAGTGAGGGTAAAAGCACTAGCTAACATGTTGAAGGAGAGAACCCTAAGTTGTCCTTTACTCCACTACACACACACACACACACACACACACACACACACACACACACACACACACACACACACAAATTGAATGTATCTTCTTTTAAAAGAGTTTTTAAAAAGTTCACTTTTAAATCAATGTGAAATTGAGAAGAAACTGCAAACATTTCAGGCATACCTTCTTTATATGCTTGATTTTTCCATTGTCATCATCTTCAACCTGAGTATTAGGTGTCTTTGCTGATGAAGCCACACTGACATATGAACATCACCAAAAGACCATAGTTGAATACACTAGAAGTTAATCTTGGTATTGTGCATCCTGTATCTTTGTGAGTGCATGTAATGTGAATCCACAGTTAGAGTTTCATGCAGTCATATAGGGTTTTACCTGTGCAATAAGTTTCCTAGGCTCCACTCCCTCACCCCGTCTTCATTCAGCCCTCATAAACATGTTCTTTTTTTTATATCACATTGCAATTTTGCAGTTTTAAAATATCACATAGTTGAAATTGTGTATTTGGCTTTTGAAATCATGAAGACTGACTTCTGCTGTTTTGATACTATGCATTTAATCTGCATGTCTATTCATGGTCTCTCATTTGGACCCCTTCCTGGGTAAGGGCTCTCTGTTTTGGACTTACTTGAGCACAAACCTGGCATCTGGCTGAGACATCCCATACTTTGCTGTCCAGTCTATGTATAACATACCTTGGTCTGGGCAACTCGGAAAGTTCTATGGACCCAGATGAGTAGCCTGGTAAAGGTTAGTTACCAGATTCCTGACAGTTGTTTCTGAGGGGAATGATCATTCCTTGGGGTGTCCTCCATCAACCTGTGGGTTTGAGTTGTCAATTTCTTCTTTACCATGAAGTCTTAAGCAGCATCGGGGCCTGATATGTCATCAGAATATCAATAGGTCCTACTGATCTTAGGGCCATTTCTCAGCAGATGGGTCAGCAGTGGAGGACAGCAATTTGTAGACAAAGCCAAATAACCTCTAGGGGGGGGGCTAAGATTGTTTTTAATGTTCTTTTTATTCCCAGCAGTGAAAAGCCCTCTTTCTCTATAGGTCATACTGTGGACTTGCCCAGTAGTAAAAGCAGACTGACTGATAGGATATCATACTGGACTTTGCTTTTCCTCATCTGAGAGCCTGGGTCAGATCAAATAGTTCTGATCTCTGGGCTGAGGTACCTGGCTTGGGCCCAAATTGTTTTAGGGAAAGTAACTGCTATAGCTCCCATTTACCTGGATTCATCTTTCATTTCCTGACAGTTATAGTTGAGCATCTATGTTATCCGGCAGGCGAACAGATAGCAGTGAATTTCTCAAACTAAAGTTGAGTGTGGGCTTGGGGTAGGGTCTGGTACTAGGTTACACAGTCATTAGACAGACAGCATTCTGGTGCTCCTTCAGAGGAAGGCTTCAAGTGTGTCATTGAGCTATGAGTATAAGATCTTGACCCAAGTTAACTTGTTTGCTTTCTTTCATTAAACTAGCAGTAGCCATCACAGCTCTTGGGTGGGCCATCCTGTGGCTACCATGTGAAATTGTTTGGACAGATATGTTATAGGGCATCTCCATGGCCCCAAAGTCTGAGTTACAACCACTTTTCTCTCTTGTTTCATGGCCAAACAGATAAAAAAGGTTTTGAGACATCTGGAAATTCTAGGACTGGAGCAGAAGTCAGAGCTATTTTTAAAGCCTCAACAGCCTTTTCTTTAGTCTCATTCCAGAATAGTGGGGGTGCTTAATGGCCCCCTTTATGTTGGCACATAGAACCCTTGCTTTTTCCACAAATTCTGGTATCCAGAGGCAGCAATATCCAGCTATGCTTAGGAACTCTAAAATCTGTCTCTCAGTCTTTGGAGTTGGGATCTGAAGAATAGCATCAATCTTACTCTGAGACAGGCTTCTTGTGCCTCTCTTAGCTGGTAGCCAAGGTAGGCAGTCTCTGATGTACAAAGTTGGGTTTTCTTAGCTGACATTTTGTAGCCCAAGGTCTACCACTTGTAGCTATCCCTCAGTGGCCCTTTTAAAATCTACTTTCCTAGGAAACCTCTGACACAGGGCAGGAATTCTTCACTTAGTGTCTTTAAATCCCAGGGAAGCCTGGTCTAGGTATGTTGCCTATTGTAACCTCCCACTAGATCTGTCCATTTTAAAACAAAGATGGATTGACTCACCTCTGCCAATGGGAAGTTGAAGAATGCATCCAAGACAGTGTACACCTGTTTCTGTGGAAGAATCAGACTCATGAGAATCAGAGGTCCCAGTTTCTTCACAGGCAGGACAGGTATATTCCAGGGTGACTGGCAGGGCACCAGGATTCCTGTCTCTTCAAGCCTGGCAATATGGATTGTAATTTCCCCTTTTGTTTCCAAGGTCATTGGATGTTGTTTAACCTGGACGAAGTTAGCCGAATTGGTTAGTCAAACAGTTATAAGAGCATCGTGGTGATGGGCCAGTCTTGGGGGCTTGATTTCTGCCTTTACCCCCAGGAATCTTTGTTATCAATCTGAGTGATAGTCCAACTGTATCTTTTGATTGGAAGTAGAACTTTCAGTTAGATATTCTTCTGATAGAGGGTAAGATTCCAAAAATTTGCTGGGTATCTGTAAATCTAACTGTGTCTCAACATCAGAGAAGATGATGACAGTGGCTTTTAGCTTATGCAAAAGATTTTGTCTCAATCAGTTCTCTGCTGTTAAACATCTTTTGCACTAGCACTATTTGTAATAGCCAGAACCTGGAAGCAACCTAGATGCCCCTCAACTGAAGAATGGATGGAGAAAATGTGGTACATTTACACAATGGAGTACTACTCAGCAGAAAAAAACGATGGGATCTTGAAATTTGCAGGAAAATAGAACCATTCTGAGCGAGGTAACCCAATCACAAAAAGACAAACATGGTATGTACTCACTCATATGTGGATTTTAGACATAGAGTAAAGGATTACCAGCCTACAATCCACACTGCCAGAGAAGCTAGGAAACAAGGAGGACCCTAAGAGAGACATACATGGTCCCCTGGAGAAGGGGAAAGGGTCAAGATCTCCTGAGCAAATTGGGAGCAAGGGAGGTGGGGGAGAGAGCAAGGAGAATGAAAAGGGGAGAAAAGGAGGGATGCAGAGGACATGAGGGAGCAGAAAGTTTGAGGCGGGGGAAGAAAGGAAGAAAACAAGAAAGGAGATACCATAATAGAGGGGAGACATTTTAGGTTTACAGAGAAATCAGGCACTAGGGAAATGTCTGGAGATCTACAAAGATTACGCCAGCTAACAATCTAAGCAACAGAGCAGAGGCTACCTTAAATGCCCTCCCCTGATAATGAGATTGATGACTGTCTTATATGCCATCCTATAGCCTTCATTCAGCAGCTGGTGGAAGTAGAAGCAGACACCCACAGCTAATCACTGAACTGAATAGGAATCCAGTCACAGAGAAGAATGAGTGATGGGCAAATGTGTCCAGACTAGGTTGGTGAAACCCACAGAAATAGCTGACCTGCACAATGGGGAGCTCTTGGTCCCCAGACTGATAGCTGGGATAACAGCCTGGGACTGATCCAAACCCCAGGAACATGGGTTTCAGTGAGGAGACCTCAGAAATCTACAGGACCTCCTGTAGTAGTTCAGTACTTATACCTAGCATAGGGGTGGACTTTGGGAGCCCAATCCACATGCAGGGATATTACCTGAGCCAAGAAACACAGGGGTGAGCCTAGGCCCTATCCGGAAAGATATGATAGACTCTGATGACCCCCTATGGAAGGCCTTACCATCCCTGGGGCGCAGAAAGGATAGGGTATTAGTTGGGGGGGGGTAGGGGAGGAGGGGAGGGAGTGGGAACTGGGATTGACATATAAAACAATCTTGTTTCTAATTCAAATTAAAAAAAAAGAAAAAAGTAAAACATCTTCAATGACAAAAATAAATAAATAAATAAATAAATAAATAAATAAATAAATAAATAAAACAAAAAAAAGAACAAAAAACCAAAACATCTTTTGCATTACCCCAGCAACTGGGACCTGCTTAAACCTTTAATTTTTTTTTTTTTAACATTTACAACTTAAAAAAATATCTGGGGCTGCTTGGGTGGTAAAAGATTTTTAGCAGCTGTCTTTAATCTTTCTAAAAATTACCTAGTGAAAATTGCTTAAAGTTGCCTTGGTCAGTGTTGAACAGAAGGGAAAAATCTGTTCTGTGTTCTGTCCAGACTGTGCTGTCTGGCAGCAATCCCCATGCCCAGCCCAGGGGCAGTGTTTTGTTTTGTTTTGCTTTTAACTTTTTTTCAGAGAATGGTGGCTTTTATGGATCACTGGTTTAAAACTGAGACATAAATTATGAAAGAGAAAGGAGTGGAACTCTCTGTTTTCCTTTGAGCTCAGGCCAGGGGAACTTTCCCCCACCTGGGGGGGGGTTGCTTGGAGCAAGCACACTCAGGAGGGAAGCCACACCTGGGGGAGCTATTTCTCCCTCTCTGTGCTCTCTGCTTAGAAGGCAGGGGGCCCTGGATGAGAAGCCTAGCCCCTCCCCACCTACAAACAGGGACCAACCCTGACTGTAAGCAGGTGTCAAAACAAGCAAGGATTCTGTATTCCTGCTCCTGGAGTGGGGCCAGTGGAGGGTTTTTGTTTTGTTTTGTTTTGTTTTTTGTTTGTTTCACTGCATGATCTGTAAAAATCAAAAGGATTTGGGTTCCCAAAAGGAGAGAGCACAGGTTTTAAGGAAGAAAGCCACAGTTTTGTTAACACATGGAAACAAAACTGATAGAGAGAGAGAGAGAGAGAGAGAGAGAGAGAGAGAGAGAGAGAGTAAAAACAACCAGATATGTCCACCACTCATTCATACACGTGAACAGACAGAGGGAACCAATGACATCTCACATGGTTTCGGGATACTGGATCAACAGGCACATCTGACCTCTCCCATGTGTCCAAACAGAAGGCAACCCAATCAGATTTACTCCTGAGGTGACAGACCAAGACTTTTTAATTTGTTTCCTGTTGTGGTGGAGCTGGCAGTGTTATATAGGTAGTGACTGATCAAAAGTAGTCCTGGGAACCTGGAATATCTCAGGTTGCACACCCCTTAGGAGTTCCCTAACCGTCACACTCTTCCTTGCTCCAAGGAGCTCTGAGACCTCTGGAGTCTTGAGGTCTGGTCTCTGGGATCCCAGTGGAACCTGCATAAATGTTGTGGGGTATTCGTCAGAGAAGACTGCATAGACATAAGTTTAAGCCAATAAACCGCTGGCTTTAGCCAGCTGGGGACTACACTGGTGTTCAGGATCTTAGGGTGAGCCTTTTAAGCACAAAAAGCATGTTCTGGGTTGACATACTTCAGTTACCAAGAACAGTTAGTCAGAGGCAGAACTACAGAAGCCGAAAATCAAGGTTAGTACATTTAGAGACTTTCCCAGAATTATTTGGACTTTGATGGATTAGGTCTTTGTTTTCATCTTTGGCAGATGGTACTGTCTACAAGCTGAGTTTAATAGCCTGAATGGTGTTTCCATCATGGAGTCAGTTGTACTACAGTCTGAGGGTCTACTAAGGTCTTGGGCCCTGTTACATGCACACTATATATCTGATGAAAGCTGTCAAAACATTTGATGTTATTTTCTAGGTGTTCTAAAGCTTCACATTTTACACTTAGGATAATGGTCCATTTTGAGTCGGTTTCTGGGATGTTTCTGGGATGTCTGTGAGGCTGGTTCTGATTCACTTTTCCCATATGGATGTCCTCTTATTCCAGTGTCATATTTGAAAGACTGTTTTTGCTCCACTATATTGTCCTAGCCTTTTTATCAAAGTTGATTTGACTGTATTTAAGAAAGCTTATTTCTGGGCTCTGTGACATGTTCTGTCATATTTGTTCTTTTTAATTAAAACTGTATGGTAATTCCCACATACATTTTTCTAACCATGTAAGTGTTAGAATCACTTTGTTCACATTAACCACACAAGTTTACAAGGTTTTTGATGTTGTTGCACTAACTACACATGAACACACACACACACACACACACACACACACACACACACACACACTTATGTATTATCTTCATGTATATATTATATACATACAACTTTCTCAGTCTGTATAATGTTATTTGTATATATGTTTTCAAAGCTGACCAGTTGGTATTGGATATCCAATTGGTGTGTCCTCCCTGGGAAAACTATGTCTCCTGCTCTCAGGATTTCAATAGCCTGTAGTTCTTTGTGTAGGGTAGTTCTCACCAGTCAGCTCTACACACACAGCTTCTTTCCAGGAGCTCTCATTCACACCCTCTGCTTCTCTTTCAGGCTTAACTCAGGTGTCCCTTTCTTATCCAGTTGGGCCCTACAGTCTGGCCTTGACCCTTTAACTCCCCTGTTGCAGACCTACCTATTTTCTGTCAGTCCGGCTGATCACTGATACATGCCACAGCTGTATCCATGGCTTTTCTTACAAAGAAATCCCTAGCCCTAAGCATATGTTTATTCTGCCTGACTCACCTGATTCACCCTGGAGCCTTACTCTATCCTGTATATGGCTTTGCATTAGTCCTAACTGCTTTCTCAATTCTCAGTATTCAAGTGCATTTTCCAAGTCATTGGGACTCCAAATCATTGCTTCCTTAATTTCTACCTGTAGATGTTCAAAACTGTAAGAAAAAATTTAAATGACTTACACATTCATAAAAAGCCTTCCATGTTCTGGCTTCTTTTTCTTCCTCCCATAGCTGGGGTTTTCTCTTTCTTTCTTTCTTTCTTTCTTTCTTTCTTTCTTTCTTTCTTTCTTTCTTTCTTCCTTCCTTCCTTTCTTCCTCCTTTCCTCCCTCTCTCCCTCAAGGGTGTTCCCTCATTCTACGAGGTCTTTATTACTGGAGTCTTACCTGTATTTACCCCTTTATCTTTTCCAGATGAGTTCTTCCATTTTCCAGGAAACAGATACAATGGTGATGAAGCAGTTACTTAGTGACCTCATATAGTGAGTAATAGGTAATTCGTCCTTGTATAGATAAAGTTTTCTCTTTGAATGAAAAAAGACAATAAAAAAGGAAGGCAATGACTGCTCCTAGGTGTGGTGGAGGAGAAATTTTATTGTAGATGAAAGGAAGAGCATAGCCAGAGGCAGAGACACTTGGGAGAGTGAAGGGGATGTCCTTGTGTATGCTGTGAATATATGTTTCTCTTACTGGTTGCTAAATAAAACTGTTTCAGCCAATGGACAGGCAGGATTTAGCCAGGCAAGAAATCCAAACAAGGATAGAGAAAGGCAGTAGTCAGAGTAAAGGAGATGCCATGTAGCCACCAAGGAAGAAAGAGGCCCAGACATTACCAATAAACTAAGACCACATGGTGATACACAGATTAATAGAAATGGGTTAATAATTAAGAGAGAGCTAGTCAATAAAAATCCTGAGCCATCAGCCAGACAGTTTATAATTAATATCAGCTTCTGTGTGTTCATTTGGGACTAAATGGCTGAGGGACCAAACAGGACAGAAACTTCCATCCTGTTTAAGAGTCCAGAGTGAATATGACCCTGAGCTGGACCATTTGAAGAGAGCTGGGAGAGAGAAGGGAGAGGAGCTGCTAACCAAGAGGGGTGGCCTGGGCCATGAGACTTGGCCAAGAGAGCAGCAGGGTAAAGGACAGACAAAGTAGCTAGATTACATAGAGAAGAGCATCTGAGGGAAGGGTAGCCCAGCTCCTGGGCTGAAGAAATTTAGGGTAGGGGTGGTGTATACCAGCCAGAAGGACCCTGTGACAGGTGGGGACCAAGGAATGCTGAGAGAACCTGGTAGCCATGTGTGCTTTGATAAGTTAAATAGGCACCCCAATTATTTGTTCCAGATTTAAGACCTAACACTCTTAAATGCCACTGCTGGTGGCAGTTAAAGCCTGTGGCTGTGGGAAGGAAAGAAATCACTTGTTTGCAGATAGGGCTATTGATGTTTCTGCACTTCTTTGCTGTTATTTAGCTGCTGTATTAGGCTGGCTTGCTTTCTGGGTTAGGTTCCTATAATGAAGCCATGTGAACATCTAGGAATGTGAGAAGAAGAGATCTTCAGGATGAATTTGGAAACGTCTGCTTTGCTTCTATGACCTGAGCAAGAGTGGGGAAAACACTGACTCTGCGGAGGTCACCGCCTGCTTACAGCGTGCAGCATGGCTGTGATAGTCATCTAAACACTCAACAGCATTATTAGCAAAATCTCAGCCTCTTTGAACAAGTGCCATTGCTCCTTTTGTAGCAAGAAGCCTGGGTATTTTGCCTACCGGCTACTGTATTGTGCCATCATCTATTTGCAAGCTTTACAAACATAAGCCTGCAGTTCTGAGAGACACATCTAGAAGAGGATCATTAGACTATCACATTCAAATTGGTGCCAATGAAAGGAACCAAACAGTCACCTGAATGAGCTGGCTCTATTCTACTAGGGAGGGAAAGGTCCACATTTGGCTCTTGTACTTAATAAACTTTTTAGAACTTTCTGTATTTTTACAAACTCAGGGCTATTGCTCAAGTTCCCTGGTGGGTTTTCATTCTATGCAAGTAATATACTGACTGAGAAAGACCTGCTGCTCTGTCTCGTCTGCTGCTGGCATTCTGGTTTTGTTGTCTCTGCAAGTCAGCGATATCAAGGAGCAACCGTGGTAGTGCAGGTGGCATTGGGAGGAGGCTCTGTTGCAATCCAGAAAAATTCACACGGCTTGATCAACACTCACTGCCAAGTCTCAGGTGGGAGGACTGAAATAAATGCAGACGTGAGGTTCCTTTAAGACTCTGAGTTTTATGGGAAGGTGATGAATAACTGGAGAGATGGCTCAGGGCTTAGGAGCACAGGCTGCCTTTCCAGAGGACCTGGGTTTGATTCCTGACACCGGTATGGCTGCTCAGAACTGTCTGTAACTCAAGTACCAGGGATCTTCTGCCACCTTCTGGCCTTTGTGGGCACTGCATGCGCATGGTACAGAGATACACAGGCAGGCAAAATAGCCATACACATAGAATATAAGGAAAAATAGATTTTAGAAAAGATGATAATGTTTCTTGCTTTGAAGGAGAAGGTATAATATTGTGTTTCCAAGGAAATTATTTCAGCTATACTTAGCACAATGCCATTTTTGAAACCTAAACCAGTACAGTAGAAGAAATGGAAATTATATTCTTAAAAATATTTTTGTAAAGAAACTGGTAAACTGAGACTTACATTATACTTATCACTTTTACTTTATCTTTTTGCAATTTTGATGTATCAAAATATCGTATTTTACCCCATAAAAAGGTATTATTATAACCTGTTATGAATAAAGTAAAATGAGACAATTTTAAAGGTGATTCCCAGAAAATATTTACACTCAAGAAATCTCCAGAGCCCAAGTCAGTGTCCAACATTATAGGCCTCATCCTTTGGCAATCCATGTATAATCCATGGTAGACTTTGAGTTTCTGTATAATCATTGTTCCCTTTCCCTTATCACATGTCCCTATCAAATGATATCTACTGGAATTCCTGCCTTGCTGATGGTGAGAAGCAGGCAAGCATTGGGAACATGTTAGAAACCCGGGGATCCTCTTGTTTTAGGATATACACATCTCTGTTCTAATGCACTTGGCATCCTGAGACCAGTACCTGTCTGAACTATGCAACCTAAGAACCTGCTTAAAACTTTGGACCCCCATCTGCAATGAGCTGCATGCACACTCTATGCTGAATAGTGGGGTAAGTTTCTCTTCCTATTAACAATACAGATCCTACTCAGTCATTGAATATGTATATGACTAAAATCACATGCACTATGGGATATGCACAATAGGAAAAGGTATATAATTAAATCTGCCAGTCAAAATAAAGATCCATTCAAACTAGATCCTATAGAAACTAATTAGGCTCTCTTCTCTTTAGATCCCATGAAAGACTCAGGTAAAACCTGAGCCCTTGAATACTCCACTCATGGGGCCTGCTGTCATTCTTGACAGTGTTATTTCTCTCTGTTCTGTACAAGCCTTTACTCCAAATAAAGCATTCTTGATTCTTCTCAAGCTGTCTGTCCATCTCATTTCTTGAATAAGATGCCAGGAACCTGGTACTACATATCTCAGAAGTCAGAAGTCAGCTGCCAGTAGCATTTATTATAGTTTTTTTTTTTTTTTGATACAGGATTTTTCTGCATTGCTTTGGAGTCTGTCCTGGACTCACTCTGTAGACCAGGCTGGCTTCGAACTCACAGAGATCCGCCTGCCTCTGCCTCCTGAGTTCTGGGACTAAAGGCATGTGTCGCCAACGTCCGGCTAGTGCAGATATTTTAAACGTGCACATTTTTGCAGAATATTTAAGTCAACTTTTCTGTCATGACAAAACACCCGAGAAAATTCCTGTATAATTAGGAAACGTTTATTTCAGCTCGTTATTTCAGTATTTTTGGTCCATGGTGGCCTGGCTGTGCTGCTCCTGAGCTGTGGTGATGCAGAGCATAGTGGAAGGGAGTACAATACTGCAAGCTGCCAGCCAATGGCAACTGCGAAGCAAAAACGGGAGATAAAGGGTCCTGCATCCTGTTTAAGTACGAGCTGCCATGGTTTCTCTTCCCTCACTAGCCGGCAGCTCCTGAAGGTTCAGCCACCCTCCCCAAAGCACAGCGTGCTCAGGAACAGACTTTCAACGCATGCCCTGTGGAGATCATTTCAAATCCAACCTCTCATACGAAGCGTATGTACATTCTTGTCCTTTAAAAGTTTATATAGTCTAAGTGTTTCCAGAGAAAGTCAAATGTGTCTTACAAAAGATTATATCTTCTCATTAAAACTAAACCTTCAAGATGGCAAAGAGTGGGCACAAATCTTTTCCTGTCACCAGACTACATCAGCCTAGATGTATAGCAACTGAAAGCAATTTCCTTTGACCTTTCCAGTGACCTTTATGAGACTGAAACATCCTCTGCTCAAGCCTGCCTCCTGCAGGACCTGGCTGGGCATCAAAAGTCCGGATAATTGGCTCTCCTTTATCAAAGCCTTTTTCAGAGTCACAGTAGGAGTGGAAGCAGAGACCAAAGCAAGTGTTCAGCACGCACTTTCCTAGCTCAGTTAAAACCTTTATTCACTTATTTGTTCCTTTCATTTTATTTTGTGATTGATTTCCATAACAGGGAGCTTTGCTTATATTCTGTCCGTCTGAAATAGTGTGTAATTATGGTCACACAGCAAAAAAGCCCACGTGGTGCATTTATTTCCTATGCTATGTACAATCACTGCAAATGATATGAAAAAAAATTGTCAGTCTGAATGCAGACACCACTTTGACATCATTCCTCAGGAACAGACAAGCTGTGGCTGTCAAATCTAGAGGGGCGTTTTTCATTTGCTGCTTTGGTAAATTGTACAAGCCACTCGGCAATCATGAGGCCGATAAGGGAGTGCTCGCTTTTTCCATGATTTGGTGATTAGTGGAACACACCATAGTAAATTAATTGGAGATATTTGGAGGGTTTTCCCTTAATACTACAGGCACAGGGCTGATGCATTGTTCCACTATTGTGCGTTGCCATCTGGACTGCAGCTAAATGATAGCGTCCCCTTCTTCCCAAAGGGGAGAACAAGATAAATGCTCCTGAACCTTCCTTATGCCTGTTTAAACAAATTTCTGGGGGTCCTGCCGCTCCTCCCCCTCATTCCCCTTCATTCTCTTTCTCTAAATAACCCGTCAAGGAGAAGGAAAGAAAGAAATCCATGTCTACCAATTTCCCATTCTGATACTCAGTGTGGTGCCATTAAACAGTCCCCTTTTGGAGTGGGTTTAATTGGCCGGTATATGGGGGCTTTCTATTGATGCTTTCTAGTCAACTTAGTGTACTTACATGTGTATAATTTATCACGTGAAGGTCACTTTCTTCACCCTTATTATTCTGCTGCTTAAAGTGTCATTCACCGTGAATTTCCGTGTAATTAACTGGTTTGGTGGCAATTGCAAGCACTTCAGAAAGACAAAGAGAAACCTGAGAAAGGCAGCACTCCTGCTTCTGCAAACACACGCGGATGTTGGAAGCATCACTCTTCACTCCCCTGGACCACCAGATGTCAGCCTAAATTGAAGAATAGAGAAGAAACCGTGTTTCATAGTGTGCTGTCTCGTGTGCCAGATGGAGTTTTACACAGCCATGCAGGAAGGGCCAGGCAGTAGCTCTTGGACTGCTGTATTAGCACAATCCGAATCGCTTGCTCCACAGCGTTTGGGATGATGGAACTTAATTGTACCGAGGCCATTGATAGCTTAATTTATGAGGATTGATTTTGTTAATTCAAGTGGTTCAAAAGTCGCTGTTAGAGCTTTAGTCCATTTAAATGTATCTGACTTTAGCTTTCCTCATGCTATGGGAAGACAAATTGCAGGACAGAGGAGACACAGTCTTATTTTAACTGCCGTTTTCCTATTTGATGCCACATGTGTTGTTTACTGTGATTTACATCTCAATGAGCGCTTTTTACATACAGGAAACAGTTTTGTAATTTGACTTTCAGCTGAGCACAAATAAATGTAAATGCTAAAATGCCAAATGACGTTAACTGTGTGTGTTACTTTCTAATTTTTTTCTACAAATTTTTATTTTATTTTTGTGGCACTTTTTATTTCACAATGTTAATTCAACAACCAAGAGATGTAAAGATTGTTTTCCCCTAAATGTTAGTAACAAGCTCTAAACTGGAAGATTGTAGATGTTGTTTGTCAGGATTAACTGGCTGTGTTTTAGGTTAGCAGAAGATGTCTGTTGTAATTTTCATAATGTATTTGGCATTAAACATGGTGGGAAGCTCCATTAACAAATCCATTAAGACAAATGGTGAGAGAAACAAGCAAAGGGATTTTAATTCTCATCTTTTGAATTTCACATAGGATGATTGATACATTAAATAACAGTGGTGGAAGAGAAGGGGAAAGGGTGAGATTCAGAGATTCAGAGAGTGAGAAGGGAGGGAGGGAGGAAGGGAGACAGACAGAGAGAGAGAGAGAGAGAGAGAGAGAGAGAGAGAGAGAGAGAGAATTTATTCTGTTGTTTGTTTTATTTAGGACTTGCTCTTGCTGGTACTACCGCTATATCAATGAAACACAGTTTTTCTGCCATCTCTACAATTTCTTCTTGAATTTTGAGTCCTGACATTTATTTGAACACTATGATCCAGAGGTTATCTTTACTGGCTCTACTGACCTATGAAAGCTCAGTTCTCTTTGGAACCAATGCTAATTAGAATAAGATCTCACATTTGCTTATCATTCTGAGACTAAAAGCACTTAAGACATTCTGCACATATGATTTTATTAACATCTTCATAAAGTACTGTAGGGAGACACCCTAGCCCAGGAGAATTGTAGGGAGACACCCTAGCCCCTCCCAATAGTCTTGGGACAGGTACCAGGTGGACCCGGGACTCGCCCATAAGGGCGTGGTGAAGAAAATCCAGTGTGACGTAAGGGAGCTTTATAAGGGCTGTACTGAAAGACCCTAGCCTTTTCTGGCCACGATTGCTGGGTTCCTGTAACTTGGCTCTGGCCTGAGTCTTGTCCTGGTGTTTTCTTGATTAAAGAGACTTCACCATCCAGGATCACAGTTCATCTTTGGCGCAGGTTCAAACCCTAACAGTTGGCGCCCAACGTGGGGCACCGCTGCAACCGCTACAGCCAGGAAAGGCAGCCTAGCCCAGGAGCGGCAGGGAGCACCCAGCCTGGGCATTTCCACAGTGAGTTACCTATACTGCTTTTCCCTTCCCTGCGCAGCCAGTATCGGTCCTTCCCGCCTGCCCGAATCCTGTCTCCCACGGTTGCCCTCAGCACTCCCACGCAGAGCGCTGGCGAGCACAGCTAAGGCGCTCAGCGGGCACAGCTGAAGTCACCGTTTGCTCTCCCACCGCACGGCCACCGGCGCCTCTCCACCCTGCGCCACCCGGACCTCTGACTACCACTGCGGTATTTCCACACTGCCGGCGTGAGTTGCCCCTGCCCGCCCATCCGCTACTTGTGTGCTGCGCTTAGGGCCTGAACGCAGGAGCAGCCTGCGTGCACAGCAGAGGGTTTTCAGCTTTCATCCACAGGGAAAGCAAACCCACCGCTTCACGCTGCTACAAAGTACTGTCCACAAAAGCATGTGAATTTCACAACGGTTGAAAGCCTGTGGCTGCACCTCATTCAGAGCCAATGAAATACCACTCTGAGCATCTAACAGTGCTTTGATATCTTCCCTTCATTTTAGAACTAGACTATTGGGAAAGACGAATAGAACTAAAAATTACCCTTTATTTAGGTCTGGTTTAATGAGAAGGTGTCAGGATCAACTATTGGAAGAATGAAATCTGGAGGTTTGTACTTGATTAGATCCTAGATAGTAGGTTGCATAGTTGAATCTCAAACACCTGATTTATAGGCCATACCCCACCCCTCAGATATTGTGCAATATACAGAGCTACTAATCTCTGCCATGCTACAATTGGTCTCAGGTATAGATTGTGTATTACTTCTAAAAATAATCTTACACCTTGCTGAACACAATCCAAATAGGGAATGAATAAATTTGACATCTGTCCTTTTAGCAATGAGTCATGAAGAAAATGGAAAGGATATCCAACAAGCTTATCCAAATGCTTGACATCAATAGTTGCCGACATGAAATAACGACCCCATTTCCATGAGTGCAATCAGAGACTGACCCTGAGCATGAGCTTTCAGAGAATGAAATCACATACCACATTAGAGAGGCTTTATTTATTTATTTATTTAGCTTTCCCTCTAAAAGCAGCACAGACATTATTTGGCCCACTTGAGCCTGGTTGTGAGTGGCAAAGTATCAAGTCAAAAAAGTGGGTAGCAAGAGGGCTCATCGGTAAAAGCAAGTCTGGTAACCCACGTTTGAGTTCCTAAGCCATATAAAGGATGAGGAGGACTGCACAAAGTTACCCTCTAATCCCTGTACCTGTGTTCTGTCATGCATACACACACACATGCACATGCACACGCACATGTGCTGATAATAATAAGTATGAATAATTAAAATGGTATTGTAAGACCCCCGGAAGCTCAGGCCTCCAGGAGCTCAGCCCAGGACCTCGGTCACCCCAATCACCAGGCAGATTCGAAAGCTTGATGCAAACAGCATGAGGCTTTATTGTTGTTTAATGAGCTAACCCCATGTTAGCTTGGGCCTTTCATCCACCCACCATGGTGGATGGCTAGGAAAGACAGCTTGAAGCGACCGCATAGAGATCTTATAGGGTAGCATAAGGGGAGTGTCTAGGGGTACGCACAGGCTCAGGATTGGTGTGCCTCCAGACTTGGAGGGTTTGCCCTGTGTTGATTGGTCAACTGGTTGTTATGGCCCATAGGCCCTCCCAGGGTGGTTGCTATGTTCTGTGAGTCATTGCTGTGCACTTGTCCATAAAGCACACCCAGAGCCGTAAAGCATACCACCACCATCTAACTTCTGATTGGTTCCTTGCCACGAGGCAGGCATCTGACCTCTTAGTGACCAAGGCAAGGTCATGGCAAGCATGTGTTCGGCTGTCATGGCTGCCGAAATGGGGAGCTGGTCCCTTCAGTATAAGGGTGGTTCTGATCAACAACTTCTTCCTGTCAAGCAGGAGCAGCAGGTCAGAGGAGGTTGCATGAGGACCTTTTTGCATTCCAAGTTCAGCTCACAGAATGAGATAAGAACTTCCTCCAGGACCTAAATCTGCACCCAGGATATGTAAGGGGCTCCTGTCCTTCTCTGAACATCTGATCTCCCCACATCGACCATTCATGGCCACCAGTGCTTTTCGTTTAGGTGGAATCCTGACTGGTGTCTACATCTATCTGAAATGGTTGAAATGTTTGGAATCTCCAGCGTTCCAAACTCCTCCCTGGGATGCCAAGCAGTGAGACCCTCTCCTGGAGTTGCCCAGTCCAGACTCTGTCCCTAAGAGCCCCTGCCATCTGTGGCTCCACCCCCCCCCATAAGCCAGCGGTCTCTAATGGATCCCAGGATCCCTTCCACCTTCCAGTCAGGCCACTGCAGTGCCAGGCAACTGGCATTCTGGGATATTGACAGTCTCTGCCTCTTGGGATTCTTTTTCTAGGAGAAGTCCCTCAGGGATACCCCAAACCCCCTACCGTTTTGACTCCAGGCTATCTTGGAGGATGCTTCATCATAGTCTTCAGGTATCTGACTAATCCACAAGTGTGGATACTTCTTGGTCCAAGTTCGCTCCCCAAATACCCTATGGAATTTATCCAAACTGGGGCAGTCTTACCATACATTCGTTTGTATTACCCTAGCCAGATTAATGAGCACTGCATTCCTGCCCCCCTCTTCCCACTGTCTGTTTTTAGCCTTTCTTTCAGTCCCCAACGTTTGCCTGCATGTAGGGAGCCGTCCCTGCATTCTCCATTACAATGATGGTGCCTGCAGGCACTGAATGTAAATTATTTCGCAGGCACTGGGTAATTCTCCATTTCTTTGATCTCTGCCTATCCCGTGGCTCATATGGCCTGAGGAGCTGAAGCCATTCATAGGGTGACACGTCCCAGGTGGCTGCTGCCAGCCTTTATTAGGGAACGGGATTCTTGGCTCGGGGTCTCCGCTCTGGTAAGCTTATGCTCTCCTCTCTCAAGATGCATTAAAGCTTTCCTGCAGAAGGATCCGAATGTCCTGTGTGGTTCTTGATAGCGCGGGACATCTGGTGCCGAAACCCGGGAATTTGTTAACATCACTGGCACTGCGGAGACCCCTCTAACGGGGCGGATTCAGAACTGCAGGGTGGTAAATTCGGAGAGGTATGTCTTTTCTGGACTTTGGCTTGGGAATGTTGCTATTTTGGGAGGTTAATGTAGAGGCTTCTGTGCTTTTACTAGGAGCTATTTTGACCTTTCTCACTGTTGTAGCAATCTTAAAGAAGTCCAGAATTACATGTCAGAAACCGAATGTAGTGAGAGATGGGGCGCGCCCAACAATAAAATATAAGGAAAAAGGACCTCCCAGGATGTCTAGTGACAAGGGAGTATATATAAGAAGAGAAACAGCAACAAATAAGAAAAAAGGACCTCCCGGGATGTCTAATGACAAGGGAGTGAATAATTTGTTAGATGATTCTGTAAATAAGTTTAAAGCTTTAAATCTTGATAGCTCTGATGACTCTAAAAGCTCAAGAGATAAAGTTTTAGAGGAAACAGCTCAGCTAGGTGAAAAAGAAACAAAAAAGGAGGGAGAGAAAATAGGGAATAACCGGTCACACCACGGTAAATTTAAGAGACCTGTTAATCCAGCGGGTGTACTTCCATCAGCACCCCCATTATTTGGTACCAACTCCTTCTTACCATTAGAGGAGCGGAGGAAATTACAGATGGCTTTCCCAGTCTTTGACAGGGGAAAAGGCCGCACTTCTTGGAGGCCTGGAATGCCTGTGGCTTTAAAGCCTCATAAACATTGACGCTCAGGGCCATACTGAGGCCAAGAGTCACACCTCAGAACCTGAAAGGCCAAAGGAAATGGTAAAATGGTAAAAGATATCTTAACTGGTCTTTGGAGAGGCCCGGATCCTATTCTCATAAGATCCAGGGGAGCTATTGTGCTTTCCCACAGGATGAAGAGAATCCTCTGTGGATCCCGGAAAGACTCACCCGAAGAGCCCCTTCGGACCTTCAAAAGTTGAAACTCCACCCTCTCCCCGGGAGTTGAGAGCCACTATTATTATCCAGATTAACTCCTGTCCTTGACGGAGAGATTGTCATCAAAGGGGTGGGGGTGGGATTGTTTGGTGCAGCCGTTTGCGGATTGGTGTTACTTCTCTGGCTGGTCTGTAAGCTCAAGGCTCAAACTAAAGAGAGACAAGATGGTTATCGCCCAAGCGCTTATAATTTTAAAACAAGGGGCTTCCACTGATATTTGGCTAACAATGCTTAAGCAATAGGCCGCCGGCCAGACAGCTCTTGCACACCCGGAGCCTAGGCTCATTGCACAGGGTAGAATGTCTGGTTTGAGCAGCCCATGAGGGATGTTGAACAAGGCATCGCACAGAGTTGCCCAGTATGCAGGCTTCTCTGGGAGGCATGTTGTCCTGCATAAGGGTTGCCTGCCCGAGTCCCCCTTTCCCAAAAAAACGGCAGAGGACAGGTCGAGAGCACTTCGGGTCAAGCTAACAGCCTGATGGCGACTCTTGTACACAGTCTTAATGTTTTCTTGGGAAGGTACAACCTCTGCCTCTATCCCTCAACATATGGGTGACCTATTTGCTTATAAAAATATAAAGCCTTATCATTAATTAATAAAAAAAGGGGGATCTGTAGGGAGCCGTCCCTACATTCTCCATTACAATGATGGTGCCTGCAGGCACTGAATGTAAATTATTTCGCAGGCGCTGGGTAATTATCCATTTCTTTGATCTCTGCCTATCCCGTGGCTCATATGGCCTGAGGAGCTGAAGCCATTCATAGGGTGACACGTCCCAGGCGGCTGCTGCCAGCCTTTATTAGGGAACGGGATTCTTGGCTCGGGGTCTCCGCTCTGGTAAGCTTATGCTCTCCTCTCTCAAGATGCATTAAAGCTTTCCTGCAGAAGGATCCGAGTGTCCTGTGTGTTTCTTGCCAGCGAGAACATAGTGCGCGGGACACCTGCAGACAGTCTTCTGTCTGCCTGTATTTCACACTTCAGCCAATTCCTCTCCCCATTTCCTCGGCTTGTTGCTCTCTTGGATTCTCACGTTAACTTTGCCTGTGTTTCCCAGTCTTGCCCAGCACATGGCTGTTCGCCTCTCTCCCTCATCAGCCTGGGAGACCCACAGCTTAAGCTGCAACCCGCTGCCTCCTCCACATGGCTCCTGTCCCTCTGCCAATTGCCCCATTGGTTCCTGGTTCCCGAGTTCTTTCCCTCCTCCCATACCATGCTGCTTCTTTTTCTTCCTGTGTGTTCTCTTATTGTTATACTTTTGGCAAGGCCCGTGGTGCACACTTTTACTTTATCCAACAGGCTTCCCTGTCGTTTGGTCTGACCACGCAGGAATTCTTCCCATGACAGACCCATACTCCCTGCCTGTTCTGCCACACTGTAGTTCTGTCTGCCCACTCTGCCTATACCAAATCCATTCTCCTTCTTTGCTCCCTCCTGCTGGGTTTCCCTCTGCGTGTGTTTCCGCTTCCAGCCTTTGTTTCAGTTTCTGACTGCTGGGTTCTGTTATTCAGACCGCTGGGTCTTTCCGGGTCAGGCCCCTGGCACCCCCCAACCCCCCGCCCCACGGGCTTCCAGGGAGAGGCTTTTGCGGGTTATTTTACTTGCCTCACCCATGGGAAATACATTTATGGGACCTTTTCCAGTTACTGCCATCGAACAAGTAAATGAGAGGAGTTCTTCTACCTCTCTGTGGGAACCTCCTATCAGCTGAGAATGTCCTGTTTCGCTAAAACTCTTATGTTCTATCCAAGCTTTCTTCTACCACCCTGTGGGAACTTTCTTTCACCTGGGAATGTCCCTCCCTCACTATTCTCATTTTTCCAGACAAATGAGGTTTGAGGTTTTTGGTTCAGATCCACCAGGGATCTTTCAGGTTTTGTACCCTAGCACTGTCCATAGACTGGTGCATTTGCTTCCCAGACCTTCGGTGGTCTCTTTTGATATTGTGCTGCTGCTTAGACTATGGTGTCCTATTGGTTTCACACATCTTTCTGCCTCATTTGTGGAGAAAAAGTCACTTCTACCAGCAGTCGAGAACATGCTTATGGTGGCTGCCATCTTGGCCATGTGAACTAAGTTGGGGGCTGCCATCTTGACCATGTAACCTACCTGTAGGTATGCCCACTCCAGCTGCCTGTGCCAGCAAACCTGGCTGCCGGGCTTTTTGCTTTTTATTTATTTTTGTCTCTAATTTCTTCTTTCACTGGCCCTGTTGCGTATGGCTTGTTTACTGAATACTGTGCCTTTCCAGGGCCACCTATTTTTCCTTATTGTTACTAGAAGTGTCTACTCTGTTTTGTTAAATCTCCAGAAGTGTCTCCTTATCTCTGTACATCTAATTTAAATTTAACTTTATACTTACCTAACTCTATATATACTTACGTTTAACTGTGCTAAGATTTATATTCCTAAATTGCTATGTATCTTAAAATGATGGTAAACATCTAAAGTCATAAAGGTCTAATTTAACTTTATATTTAAAATATAAGCTCACTATATGTAACTTAAATTTAACTGTGTTAAATCTCGTATTTCTAAATTGTTATGTATCTTTAAATGATAGTAAACATCTAAAGTCATAAGGATCTAATTTAACTTTATATTTTAAATATAAGCTAACTCTATACAACTTAAATTTAACTGATATATCTTTAAATGATAATGAAAGTTTAAAATCATGAATGTCTATTTCAAATTAACAAAATATTTATACCTCTCAGTCCATCCTGTATGCCATTTACAAATGTACAGCTTTTTATTACAAAAAGAGATTTTTCTCTAACTAAAGGCAAACTTTTGACTGCTGAGATACTAAACAGATAGACAGCCCTCAAATGCTCAGAGATCTAGAGAACATGGCATTTAAAATGTTTTATTAAAAAGCTTTTTATAACAGAAAGATATGCCAGATGCTGGCTCCACCCCATTTCCTCCAAGAAGACTGGTGGGCACTGAAGAAACTCCAGCCACAAGAATGGCAACATTGGACACTGAGCAACCTCGCCCTTCACCTCAACTGCTTCAAAAGCCTCTTTGGACCATGGATAAGAGGACAGTGGAATCGACTTTCCCCGAGTTGCTTGGGTCAATGGTAGGAGAGTCTTCCTATAGTTCCCGATTCACAGGTCCCATGTTATCAGCAAGAAGGCAGGTGTCCTGCAAGAAGGAAGATGTCCTGTAGCCCACACCATGGATGGAGGACCTTGAGGGTGGCTGTCCATGCAGCCTGCTGGCAAGTCTCTATTATTCTTTAATCATTACCTCAGGTAAAATCTTATCCTTCTCAAGAACTCTGATGCTTTTGACAACTGGTAGTCTGGCCAGCTTAAAGTTCTACAAAAAGATTAAGATGCTTTTCATTGTCCTAAAAAAATACCTGTCAATTTTAAAATGTTAATGGATCCAAATAAACAGGACAGATTTGCTCCAGATATTTATTCAATCTCTCCCTGGTCCCAAACTTCCTTCCCTCATCTTGGTACTCCTCTGGAACCCCTCCTTCATCTTACAATCTTCCCCTCAAGTGCCAGGACCTAAGAAAATTTTTTCCTAAATTTTGTCCTCTGCTCTGCTAACATCTTGCCAGGTCTAAGAGGTGCCAGGGAGTTCCATACATCCCGGACTTCGATGGAACAACCAGCTACCCCAGGACTTGACAGAACCCTAGCTTTCTTAGGTCCCCCAGGGATGGTCAATGCTCCCCAGGCCAGCAGGAAGCAGTCTTGAGAATTCAACACCCTTATTCCCTAACCTGCCACGCCTGACTCTCCACCTTTTTATGATAAACAAGAGTCAGGATTGTTAGGACATACACCTGGCTGACCCTGCCCTCTAACGATGGGCAGGCTTGCACAGGGATGTGTTACACCATCACAACATCACCTGCCACGAACTATGGCCTGCATGAGGACTCTGTGATACATAAAACCCCAGTTTGCATGCATGGCCTCCCTTTAAAAGGTCCTGTTCCCCCCCTTCTCCTCTCTCTATGGCAGTCAGCTATTAACTCTGTCTCTCTTACTCTGTCCTGCTCTGATCTTCTATTTCTCTGTTGCTCGACCTCTCAAGATGTAATAAACTATCATTAATATATCTCTTAGTCTCATGTCTCATCTCGTGCCTTTTTTCTTTCTAATTTAAGCAGAAATCTAACAGCCACCATTTTGGTTGAGGTCAAAACAAAAACTTCACCACCATCTTTACTAAGGGTAACCATCATGTACACTGGCTCCACCAAGGAGATAGTCTGTCTCTAATACTGTGGGTTAGGATATATTTCTATGTGATAATATGTGTCCAATCCTAAAAGCAAGGTTTATAAAAGATAAGGTTTAAAACGACACTGATTTACTAATCTACTAACGCTCTGCATTCATGTACAAGGATGAATCTAACTCACAGCCAGATTTTGTAACCTAAAAAAAAAAAAAAAAAAAAAAAAAAAAAAAAAAAACTCTTTTCATTATTGATTTAAAACACTAAATTGTCTGACTTGGTTTTGCCTTCTACAGACTAGGATTATGTTCTAGGACTCAGGACCTAACTAAACCCTAGCAACTGAAGCATTCCCTCTAAAAGCAATGATATCCTGATTCTCAAATGCCTTTATAGATGTGAGAATATGGTATTTTAAAAAAGCTTACTAAGATAGAGAGACATGGTAGCTCCTGACAGAAATCGATCACACCATCATGCCAAGACACAGGTAGGCCAATCTCCAAATCCGTAATTCACATCAAAAGTCCGTTAGGCCTCCTGGGTTTAGCAGCTAATGGCAAGTGCTGCTTATGTCTAGGACTTGTGTCATCCAAAGACCCAGGTGAGAAATGGGATTGCCTGGGTATCTGGAAAATCTGTCACACTTCTGCTCATCTATTTATCCCTCTCAGATCTGCAAACTTTTTATTAAAAATTTAAATACTGACCAGGATGAAATTTGGTCAGTACAAGCATCTGGAAACGTCCAGCTGTGTGGCCCCAAAAGACATGTTGTAGGGCTAATAGGAACAAAACCCATAGTCCACCATACTTTCCCATGAGGCTTTGTTGTTACTTTCCAACAACTACAACTCCCAGCATTCCAGGAAGTAACCTGGTATTTTGGCAAGTGGGGATTAAAGATTAACTTCAGGTCTAACCATATCTGGTAAGTCTCTGTGGAGTTACTTTGAAAAGTACTATACATCAGAGTCACATGTATGCCAAACTGCAGAGGGATTTAATGAATCACATGCTAACAGTGTCCTTGAAGAAAGGTATGTCACCCTTGACTCTAAGTGCTTTATTTTAGCTCATAAACTCTCCTTTAAAACTCCATTGACTGTAACTCCTATTTAGTACCTACTGTGCCTTAAGCTCTGGGGCATAGCTACCTCTCAAATATTTGAATTCTGAAGGTCAGTTTTGATCACTCTTTAGCAACCTGTCAGCATTTCTCTTTAATTTTTTCCCCTACGACTGAAAAATATCAGGTGCTTGTACAGTTTAGTTTTTGATCAACCTGACAAGTTAGAGTCATGTGGGAAGAGGGAACCTCAGTTGTGGAATTAATTCCATTGAATTGGCCCATAAGCATGTCTTTGAGGCATGTTCTTGATTGGTGATTTACAAGAGAGGACCCAGCCCATTGTTGGTGGTGCCACTTCCTGGACTGTGTGAGAAAGTCACAGAGAGCAACCAGTAAGCAGCAGTGTTTCCATGGTCTGCTTCAGTTTCTGCCTCTAAGTTCTTGCTCAGCATTCCTGCTTTGACTTCTCTTGGTGATGGATGAGTCTTAGGAATTCTAAGATGACATAAACCGTTTCCTCCTCAAGTTGCTTTTTGGTCATGGTGCCTGTATATCACAACAACAAAAAAGCTAACTAGAACAGTGGGTTAAAGGTTACAGTTCTTGAAGGTCACTTAAGCCTTTGAATTATTTTCTTAACACTCATATTCAAAGCCCTCCTCAGATCAACTAAAGCAAATATTTTGATGATTGCTATGTGTAGTATCTATTGTTGCTGCCTAAGTATAACTGGCCTTTGGTGTGGTGTGTACCAAGGCTAAGGAGAGTTGGTACACACATCTCTCTCTCTCTCTCTCTCTCTCTCTCTCTCTCTCTCTATATATTATATATATATATATATATATATATATATATATATATATATACCTTCCTGTGTAACAGCAGTAACAAATGACCCAGAGTCAGATATTGGGGTCAAGACTCAAGCTGAATATAAGAAAAGCAAAGCAGCCAGACACTGGCACTTATCTCTACCTCAGACTGAAGGGGGTGGTCCTGCCTCCAGGAGCTCTCACCAAGCCTCACACTGATGCCTCTCTTCAGCGTGGCTGGAGACTAAATCTCAGAATGCAGTATGAGACACTGGGCTCCTGTCTTTTATATACCTCTCTAGGACTGGGATTAAAGTTGCGAGCTCTATGACTGATGCAGTCTCATGTAGCCCTCGTTGGCTCAGAGAGATCCAACTGCCTTTGTCTTCTATGTCCTGGGATTAAAGGTGTGTGCCACCTTCCATAGCTAACTAATGGGACTGGCTTTGCATTCTGATACTTCAGGCATTCTTTATTAAATAATAAATAATGGTTCCTGAGTAATTAATTTTGCAATATTTCTCATTGCTCTTAATTAGATTTTGGGGAAGGAAAGCGTTGATCCTACCTATCCAAGAGCATGGGAGATCTTTCCATTTTCTGGTATCTGCTTTAATTTCTTTCTTTAAAGACTCAAAGTTCTTACTAAACAGGTTTTTCTTTTTAATTAGCGGTACCCCAAGATATTTTATGTTGTTAGTTGCTATAGTAAAGGGTAATGTTTCTCTGACTTCTTTGTCAGCACATTTATCATCTGTATATAGTAGGGCTACTGATTTTTTTGGGTTAATCTTGTACCCTGCCACTGGGCTGAAAGTGTTTATCAGCTGTAGGAGTTCCTTGGCAGAGTTTCTCAGGTCTCTGATGTAAACTATCATATCATCTGCAAATAGTGAAAGTTTGAATTCTTCCTTTCCAATTTGTATCCCCTTGATCTCCTTTTGTTATCTTATTGCTCTAGCTAGAAATTCAAGTACAATTTTGAAGAGATACGGAGATAGTGGGCAGCCTTGTCTTGCTCCTGATTTTAGAGGAATAGCTTTGAGTTTCTCTCCATTTAGTTTGATGTTGGCTGTTGGTTTGCTGTATATTGCTTTTATCATGTTTAGGTATGTTCCTGTTATTCCTGATCTCTCTAAGACCTTTATCATGAAGGGATGTTGGATTTTGTCAAAGGCTTTTGCAGCATCTAGTGGGGAGATCATGTGGTTTTTCTTTTTCAGTTTTTTTTATATGGTGGATTACATTGATGGATTTTCATATGTTGAATCATCCCTGCATTCCTGGGATGAAGCCAACTTGATCATAGTATATCATTTCTCTGATGTGTTTTTAGATTCGATTTGCCAGTATTTTGTTCAATATTTTTGCATCAGTGTTCATGAGGGATATTGGTCTGTAATTCTCTTTTTTAGTTGTGTCTTTGTGTGGCTTGTGTATCAAAGTTATTGTAGCCTAATAAAAAGAGCTTGGCAATGTCCCTTCTGCTGCTATTGTGTGGAACAATTTGAGGAGTACTGGTATTAGCTCTTCTTTGAAATTCTAGTAGAATTCTGCACTGAAACAATCTGGCCCTGGGCTTTTTTTGGTTGGTAGGCTTTTGATGACTGCTTCTATTTCATTAGGGGTTTAGGTCTGTTTAAATTGATTATTTGTTCTTGATTTAATTTTGGTAAGTGATATCTATTCAGAAAATTGTCCATTTCCTTTAGATTTTCAATTTTTGTGGAATACAGGTTTTCAAAGTATGACCTGATGATTCTCTGGATTTCTTCAGTGTTCGTTGTTATGTCCCCCTTTTCATTTCTGATTTTGTAATTAGCATGCTCTCTTTCTGCCTTTTGGTTTGTTTGGATAAAGGTTTGTCTATCTTGCTGACTTTCTCGAAGAACCAAAACTTTGTCTCATTGAGTCTTCGTAATGTTTTCCTAGTTTCTACTTTATTGATTTCAGCATTCAGTTTGATTATTTCCTGGCATCTACTCCTCTGGAGTATGTTTGCTTCCATTTGTTCTAAAGCTTTCAGTTGCGCTGTTAATTTTCTAGTGTGACTATTCTCCAGTTTCTTCATGTGGGCACTTAGTGCTATGAACTTTCCTCTTAGCACTGCTTTCAGAGTGTCCCATAGGTTTGTGTATGTTGTGTCTTCATTCTCGTTAAATTCTAGGAAGTCTTTAATTTCTTTTTTTATTTCTTCCTTGACCCAGGAATGGTGAAATTACACATTATTCAATTTCCATGAGTTTGTAGGGTTTCTGCAATTTTAGTTGTTTTTGAATTCTAACTCTAAAGCATGGTGGTCTGATAAGATACAAGGGGTTATTCCAATTTTTTTTTATCTGTGGAGGTTTGCTATGTTGCCAAGTATGTAGTCAATTTTAGAGAAGGTTCCATGTGGCACTGAGAAGAAGGAATATTCTTTTGTGTTTGGATGGACTGTCCTATAGATGTCTGTTAATCCCAAATGGGTCATAACTTCTGTTAGTTCTTTTGTTTCTCTGTTAAGTTTCTGTCTGGTGTTTCTGTCCAGTGGTGAGAGTGGGGGTTGAAGTCTCCTACTATAAGTGTTTTATGTGTTTAGAGCTTTAATAATGTTTCTTTTATGAATGTGGGTGCCTTAGTATTTGGGGCATAGTTGTTCAGGACTGAGACTTCATCTTGATGGATTTTTCCTGGGATGAGTATGAATTGCCCTTCTTCATCTCTTTTGATTGATTTTAGTTTGAAGTGTAATTTGTTAGATATTAGGATTGCTACACCAGCTTGTTTCTTGGGTCCATTTGATTGGAAAATCTTTTCTCAACCCTTTACTCTGAGGTACTGTCTGTCTTTGAAGTTGAGGTGTGTTTCTTGTATGCAGCAGAAGGATGGATTCTGTCTTCGTATCCATTCTCTTAGCCTGTGTCTTTTTATAGGCAAGTTAAGACCATTGACATTGAGGGATATTAATGAGCATTGATTGTTGATTCTTGTTTGTTTTGGATTTATTGGTGGTGGTGTTATTATATGTAGATTTCCCCCCTTTTTTATTTTAGTGTTTGGTAAAGTGGGATTATCTATTGCCTATGATTTTTTGAGTATAGTTATCTTCCTTGGGTTGGAGTTTTCCTTCTAGTAATTTCTGTAGGGCTGGATTTATGGATATGTATTGCTTAAATCTGGTTTTGTCATGGAATAGCTTGTTTTCTCCATCTATAGTGATTGAAAGCTTTGCTGGATACAGTAGTCTAGGCTGGCGTCCATGTTCCCTTAGCATTTATAGAAATTCTATCCAGAATCTTCTGGTTTTCAAAGGTTCCATTAAGAAGTAGGGTGTAATTAGGATAGGTCTGCCTTTATATGTTACTTGGCCTTTTTCTTTTGCTGCTCTTAACATTTTCTCTTTATTCTGCAGGTTTGTTGTTTTGATTATTATGTGTTGAGGGGACTTCTTTTTTTGGTCCAGTCTGCTTGGTGTTCTGTAAGCTTCTTGTACTTTCATAGACATATCCTTCAATAGGTTAGGGAAGTTTTCTTCTATAATTTTGTTGAATATGTTTTCTGTACCTTTGAGCTGTACTTCTTCACCTTCTTCTTTACCTATTCTTATTCTTAGGTTTGGCCTTTTCACGGTGTCCCATATTTCCTGGATATTTTGTGTTAGGGATTTGTTGGACTTGAGATTTTCTTTGGACAATGTCTGTATATCCTCTAGCGAGTCTTCAACAAATGAGATTCTCTCTTCCATCATTTGGATTCTATTGGTTATAGAATCCATCAGTGGTTCCTGATCATTTACCCAGCTTTTCTATTTGCAGCATCCCCTCATTCTGTGTTTTCTTTATTGTTTCTAATTCTGCTCTCACACCATGGACTGTTTGAATTGTTTCCTTTACTTGTTTTTTGTTGTTGTTGTTGTTTTTGTTGTTGTTTTGTTTTGTTTTTCGAGACAGGGTTTCTCTGTGTATCTTTGGAGCCTATCCTGGCACTCCCTTTGGAGACCAGGCTGGCCGCAAACTCACAAAGATCCTCCTGCCTCTGCCTCCTGAATGCTGGGATTAAAGCGTGTGCCACCAATGCCCGACGGTTTCCTTCACTTGTTTGGTTGTTTTTTCTTGGCTTTCTTTAGATTCTTTAGGAGATTTATTTCTTGAATTTTTTGGTTTGTCTTTCCCTCCATTTCATGTATTTTTTTTTGCTTGTTTTTTCTTGTATTTAAGAGATTTTTCTTGTTTCCTCTTTAATGGTCTCTATCATCTTCATAAGATATTTTTTGAGGTCCAGCTCTTCTTCACCCTCTGCGTTGAGCTTCTCATTTCTTGTTGGTGTGGAGTCCCTAGATTCGGTGGTGTCATATTGGTTCTTCTTCTGTCATTTTCCCATCCCTTCTTCCAGTGGGTGCAGGTGGCATCTCTTCCCTCTCTTTTTGTCTCCTCAAGCAAAGGGTGGAGTGTGGAGGGGAGACCAAGTGTGAGGTGTGTAAAGACTCAGGGTGGGCCCCCCTGGCTGGGCAGGTCCGCTCTTGTTGAGGGGCAGCCTCAGGAAGAAGGAGGGGTGTGATGGGGGAAGTTGGGGCTGGATTCACCTCAGGCAGCAGAGAAAGGGCAGAGAGCAAAGGGGGGACAAGGGTGAGGGGTGGCTAGAATCAGGGTGGGCCACCCTGGCTGGGCATGTCCACTCTTGTCAAGGGGCAGCCTCAGGAAGAAGGAGGAGGGGTGTATGGGGGGAGTTGGGGCCAGAGGAGAGCCCAGATTCACCTCAGGCAGCAGGTGGAGGGCAGAGGGCAGAGGGGTGACCAGGAGTGAGGTGTGTCCAACAAATGTAATTTTTTTAAGAATGAAATTTAAGAGAGGATTACCCAAACTTATTTTTAAGCATCCTTTTTATACATGTTCCTACTCAACTCATTTTACCAGAACATGTTACCACAATAAAAAGTATTACTGTACTCAAGAAAAAGTAGATGCAATAGAGCTCCTTGCCTGTTTTCTTTCTTGTAAGTCAGCCAGAAATTCACAAACACAGCAAGTATCCTTGCCCACAAAATCAAAAATCACCAGTCAAGAGCCTTTATTGCTCCAAGGGCTTGGAAATGCCCCAGGGAAATCGACAATCTATGTAAGATAAGCATCCGCCAATGATTGGTTTTCCCTGAAGCTGCAGCCCTGATTCAAAATCTCTTCCCTTTGTCCTTTGAGACTCTAAAAACTTGTTCTTGAATATGCCAAATAAACTGGAATTTAAAACTGCCTCTTGCAGAATTATTCATTTCTTGAATTCTCCCACCTCTATGTTTAAAAACTTACCATTCTTTTTCCCTTGTTAAAATTTAACTTGTAAAAAATACCTCAGTCTTATGGTTACATTATTTGAAAATGTTTATAGATTTTAGAAATTTGAAATTATGAACTCAGAAATGTTATAAACCATGGAATCATTTCCTTTCCATGTTAATAGAAATTATCTACACATCTTAATTAGAAGAAAATTATATTCTGAGGAATGAAGATTTTGTTTTGTTTAGTACTAAATTCACTGTGTATCTCAAACTTAAAGTAAAAGGGAATGAAAAGGAAAGAAATGAGTAAATATTCTTATTGTTGTTGTGAGAATCTCACAGAATTTGGAAGATCATCTTGCCTTCAATTTCTTCATTAAAATTGTAAAAGGCACTGGAATTGCCTAAATAATGCTAATTAATATTTAATGAGTGATTGACCAAATGCCAGTCATGAAGCAGCTGTTAAACAAATAAACACAACAATAACAACAAAACAAAGGAAATGCCTTTCAGGACTTTGTATAGTCCTTAGAATCATTTTTTCAAAAAGTCTGTTCGAGTGTTCCTAACCTTCATAAGCAGGCATCTATCTTCTGTTCTGTAGTCATTCAACAAGAAATACAAATCTTTGAATTAGTAAGCAATGAAGTCAAACTTGTGTCTCCTAAAAATGAGGGGCTGGTCAAGTGATTACTTATATTGTTCTATTATTAAAGAAAACTTGGGAATCAGATATTTGGGTAAAAATCTAACTGATTGGAGAAGTTGCAGAGAAGTGACTAGTGACTTCCTCTCTCTTGATCCTTCTTCCTCTCCTTCCTTTATCCAAAAGCTCCCATGTATATTTCTAAGCCTATCCTACTACTTCCTGTGCCTCTTTATATGTCCTGGGTCATCTAAAACCTCTATGGTTATTTCTGGTCAGCTAGTAGCTAACTCTGCTCTCTGATTCAAGGTGAACTTTATTATAAGTCTTGGAAATGTCAGAGTGAGGTCAAAATATCTCACAACAAACTAGGAGTGAGGTTCCGTGGTAGGCAAACTGTTAGGGAGAGGAGCCATGACTAGGTAATAAAGATGGTGAACTGTCAAGATGGCTGCTTATTGTACATTCTTCTGACCTGAGACAAAGCCTGGCATCCTAAGACAGAACCTTGTGTTTTGTTTTTCTCCTGTAAGTAGTTCCCCACCACCGCTTCCTGCCTTGGACTGGTACAAGAAGTTCAAGGCCTGATCAGGACATGTTTATAGAAAGGTTGTGGTCAGATCAACCCTCTGTCTTTCTTCAAACTGACCAACCCACGGGGGAAGGAAGATCCTTCAGAAACTTAAAAAAAAAAAAAAAAAAACAGCCCTCTGAATGAGACTGGATTTTTGTCTTCACTGAGTCTTCCCTATGCTTGGTAGAAGATATTTTTCTCTGTGTGCCTCATTCCTGTATGTGTTTCCTCACCTCCAATAAATACCTTGTTTCAACTGCTGCTGTTGTCTGTTGCTGTCTCCTGTTTTTTGAGATTACTCTCCTGCTACTTGTCAAGCTCAAGAGTTTTCCTACCTTTTAATTTGTTAACTGGCAGAGAAAGCAAACCCCATCAAAACCCCTGGATGGTAACAAAAGCATAACATGATAAATATCTGAACTACTAGAGACAAAATGAATTTAAATTCTATTCTGCCACAGAGACTCTGTAGAGAAGTCTTTGTGCTTGTAAAACCCCATTTCTTAACAATTTTATGTTCATCAGTTAAAGCTCCAACTTCTGCTTTGGTGGAGAATGCCCAACTGCTCTAACATTTTCATTCTCAAGTGTTAAGGTTCTTGGTTACTTCGCTCCACACAACTCTTTGTGAGTTTTGAGGTCTCTCCGCATTGGTCTTCTTTCCTTCTCCCCTTTTAAACCCATTACTTTATGCTGTTATTATATTTGGCTTACAATGAACTGCTGCAGAGTGAGTCCTCTGGCAAACAAATTAAAAGATAGACATTTGTGTGGTGATATATTATTTATGATTTATTAAAGCTTGACTGAGGATTCACAAAGCAAAGCCAGCCTCAGGACATAGAGATCAGGCAGTGGTGATACATACCTTTAAGACAGGAGCAAGGTCTCAGTATGAGACATTCATTCTCCAGCCATGTTGAGAATAGGGATGCTCCAGCTCTTTTAGAGGTAAGAGCTCTGGTAGCGTGGCTGCTTTGCTTCCCTGATCTTCTCTGGGTCTTTTATTTTTCATATTATGTATTTTATTAGAAAATAGTCTAAGTTTCAAGATTAATAGTCAAAAGGAAAAGAAGTGCATGTTTTTCAGGCCATCTGAGCAACTAAAACAGAAAATCTTAAGACCATGGCTTACAAATAACCAAACTGTTTTCTACAGCTCCTGAAGTGGAAGTCCCAGATCAGGCTGTCACCATGGAGGGTCTGAGGAGGGCTGCTTCCTGATTCACTAATGGCACCTTCTGATTGCCATCACATAGTGAAGGGATTCTCTATTATCATTTACAAGGTAATCAGAACCCTGAACAGAAGTATAGATGGATTTTTCTGTCCCACCTGGTCCCAAAGCTGTTTATTCCCAAATAAACACATGTAGGCTTATATTAATTGTAAACTGTTTGGCTGATGGCTCAGACTTCTTATTGCCTAGCTCTCTCTTAATTATTAACTCACTTCCATTAATTTGTGTATCACCACATGGTCTTGGCTTACCAATGATGACTGGATCACTTGCTTCCTCAGCAGCTACATGGTGTCTCCTAGACTATGTCTACTACTTTTATTTGGCCCTGTTTGGATTTCCCACCTGGCTAAATCCTGCCTGTCTATTGGCTGAAACAGATTTATTTATTCATCAACCAATAAGATAAATATATATTCACAGCATACAGAAGGACATCAGCCCTCACAGAAGCACTTTCTGCCTGTACAAGAAATCAAGAAAAAGAGCTGTATCCATTCAGGGTGACTTAATATAATGCCAATGACTGTGAAGAGTTAGACTGTTACAAGTTTGTGAACTTAATACCAATTTTTCTCAGGCTATCTTTAGTTCCTCAAAGATCCTTTTTAAGTAGATGAAAACATTTGAAATCTTTTAACTTAGCAAAACCCTACTATCCACCAATGGAAGGGTTAAGAATGTTATCAAATGGTTTCTGAGGCCCATAGATGAGATGATTCTACCTGTGGTAAAAGGATGTTTCCACCAATTGTATTTTTTTAATGCCTGTATTTATAACTTTCTGTAGGTTGAGTTTCTCTGTCCCACCAACAGCTCCCAAATAACCACACAGAAACTATTAATTCTAAATGCTTGACCTCTAGCTTATGGTTGTTACTAACTAGTCCTTATAACTTAAGTTAACCCCCATTTCTTACCTACCCTGTGCCTCATGGTGGTACCTTCTTTCCGCACAGCACATTCTTCTTATTTCTTTTAGCATCAGCCCATGACTTTCCTGACTCTGCCTTTCTTTTTCCCCATATCCTCTCCATTTGTTTCTCCCACCTAACCTCCTCCTGCCAAGCTATAGGCCAGTCAGCTCTTTTTTAAGCCAATAGAGTAACAAATATTCACACTGCACAAAGAGGATTATTCCACAGCAACTTCCTTTGTTCTGTTAGTATAAAAACTGCCTCTATATTGGAACACTGCATTTGGGGAGAGGTAAATCTATGTTTCCACAGCATGGCTACTCATATTTTGCTACAGAATAAACCTTGTCTTTTATTTATTTTTAATGAAAGCTGTTTATTTCTATGGCAATTTTAATACATGAATTTGGGTCTAAGACAAGATTTAGTTTGTAGACACAGTAGCCCAATCTAGTAGATGTAAGAGCTCAGCTATGACACATTCACAAAGCCAGTGGCTCCAGGGACTAATCTCAAAGGCTACTATGGACCTAGATGGAACATCACAGATTCTGAATTTAGTGAACATCCTCAATATAGATCATTCATGACGTATGAGATGTGAGCGATCCATTGAATGGCAGCATTGGTGTTCACAGGAAAACTGTCTCTTCATGAGCCAGTTCCTGATGAAAGCTGCCACTTTCAGAGCACATAGCAAAATTGCCTGAGTGGGCGGAGCACAATCCAGGTTGGGGATTTTGGTGCCTTGCTATTGTACCCACTGCAAAGAATGAACTAGTTAACTGTGTGCCTTTTACATAGAGGAGTTGATCAGTACTTTCTTGGGCAATTTAATGACCCTTGCTGACTAAGGGCTTTAGACTGTAATATGATAAAAACACAAATAAGCACTATGGTATAAGGCAATAAAGGTCTCTTTTAGAAAATCAAAACAATTTAAGGGACTTAATTCAAGTGGGTTGGGACACAAAAAGAAGCATTGAAATGAGTAGGACTTCATATTGTGGTAAAAGATGGACACCGAAAAATGATGCATCAGTGAGTGTTGACACAAAGCACAGCTCTGCATTCAAAAGGAATGAGAATTTATTCTACAGTTAAGTTTGATGACCATGTCTCATGGAAACCCCAGGTTCCATAAAGGCAGAGTTAAATATTGAGGAGGAGAGTCAGGCGACAAAGGCCAAAAGTAAAAGTTTAAACATTTCAAAAGGCAAAGAAAACCAAGACAAACAAAAACAGAAAACAAAATGCTTTCACAGTTCTAAAAGTGAACAAAATACTAAAATCAAGCTGTGTCAGAATCAAAATGCCTTTAGAGATCTGAGAGCAAACAAAGCACAACTAGATGTCTAGACCAGGATGCTTTCAAAGCAAAATGTTGTTTTTCTTTCAGCTAAGTGGCTGCACCTGAATTTGCTGATATTTTAGCTGTGGTCCTGTGGTCAGCATTCCTCTGGGTAGGCCACGTCCTGGCATGATTTCCAATCTCATAGGCCCTGGCTCTGCCTCTTCTGCCAAATGTATTTTTTAATTAAGTCTCTATTATTCTATTTACCACTAAAGACATGAGAGTCAGATGTTGGGGTGAAAACCTGCTAGCTCAGAGAGTCTGAGAAACAATATTCCCTTTTGTCTAGAGACCAAGCAAGAGATTATTTCTCCAGCTGCCCCATACCATAAAGATCTTATAACTCCAAGTCTCTCCATACTCCTTCCTGTGTGTCTCTGTATCTGTCTTTCTAGGTCCTCTGTACTCTTTATGGCTAGTTCTGGTCAATTAGTTTCTGGCTCTGATCCCTGAACCAAGGCTGATTTTAGTAGCACAGCCTTTGGTTTCACAGTGCCATCAAGTATCCTTGCAACTGCAAACACATTTGATATCTTAAATTAAATGCTTTGAAAGCAGACTCTAAATGTATCTATTAAAGAAAAATGAAATGGATTGTTGATCAAACAAAGAGAAGTCTGGAGCCCTGGGTAGAATTTACACAACCTATATGAGGAGATATCATCAAATGGGCCTATATTCAATGGGTCCATGCAGATACCTCATTCAGGTAATTCCATCTATGGAAAGTGGGTCAATTTTTGGATTTGAACATTGTGGTGTCCTAACTGTTGATGGAAAACATACAGCCCTCTCCTCAAGGAGAGTAAGAGATATAGATTACTTGAAGCCAAATTGAGTAATTTTGGCCCAGGAAACATGGAGCTAGGTTGCCACAGGTTCTATGTTCCCTTATAGGAACAGTTTTAGAGGTTGTGTACTGCAGGAATGAAGTCATAAGTCAAGCACCTAAAAACTATGTTGGTGAGAACATCAGACAGGTGGGTTACAACAAAGCAGAGTTTTCCCTATAGGGTTCAGATGTTATCTGATGACATTCTTGGCTTTTTGGTGGATATAAGAAGTCTATTAAGTTAGTAGATTTCAAAATATTTTTTATGTTAGTCACAAAATATGAGTTCTAACTCAAAGGAGAGCAAGGAATGGCTATTTAGGGATCATAAAAACTAGGCTAAGATAAGGTAATCAGGCTCTGGACCTACAACATCACAACCTCTGCACATCACTGCACTCCTAATCAGTCTTTGAAGACAGGGCTTCTTTCCAGGAATTCTCTTCACAAGCGAACACTCATGGATTGGAGCAGCCTGTTAATACTGATTCATGTTTACCTCCCTCACTTCCACAGCTCTGATGATGACTCTCACTGGGTGAACTCCACACATGTATCTTATACAAGTGATGCAATTTTGGAGGAGAGTAAGTGTAGGATAGTGATCAAATGGGTCAAAACTTGAGAACTTTCATTACTTTCGGCAAAGATCCTTATTTATCCATAGGAATAGAATGAGTCCAATTTCTTAATAAATTTTAAGGGTGATGGGAAGTCAGGTTATACTTACTAACACATAGCAGTAGATTTCAAATAGTTAAGTGATGAAATAGTAACAAATTTAGCAGAGGATTATAATTTCAAACTCAGCCATTGCTGAGACAGCAAAAGATGAACTAATTATAATAAGGAACTATTTGGTACTAGTTTTGTTCAAGGCCATCCTTAATCTCCACCCATGTAACTCAGTACTTATGGAACTTCTCCTTCAGGTGGGAGGCTACTTTAATGAGTACTAAAATACCACATGGTAGTAATCCTCTAGGTACTTCCACCCCATGTCTGAAGTCCAGCTCACGTCTCTAGACAGGAGTCATCAAAGACATGGCCTTCTGGGTATATGCATGGCTTACCTGCTGTTCTACTCTGCTGGATATTTTCATGCAAATCAGATCCATCTCAGAAGAAAGATACAGGTATGATAAAATAAACACAAGTTAACGTGTCTTTACTGGTTAGAAGGGAAAAAGTTCCCCTGCTTTGATTTTATACTTGTCAATGCCCGATAAAGCATTTCTTTTTTGTTGCTGGTATTATAGAAACAGGAAATGCAAGTGAGAATAAATGACTGAAACTTCTTCAGACACAGAACGCATGTGTTACAGCAATTAACTGTATCTTTAGGAGTGTGTATGTGTGTGTGTGTGTGTTTGTTTGTGTGTGTGTTTGATCTGTATTTCCTTGCTCATTTCAGCTAATTGAATATAAAGACTTTCATCCTTCCAAATTATTAGACCAAGTTGCTGCATGTCATGTGTTTTTACATTTTAAAATGTTCTGCTTTTTATCTGTCATTCAACAGTTTTCAGAATGTAGTGCAGTCTTTAATATTTCTTTCTAATTCTGAAGCAACCTTTAAAAATCAGTTTCTTTTTATATATTTATTTATTTAATCTAGAAACAACCTTATTTTATATATTAATCCCAGTTCCCTCTCCCTCCCATCCTCCAATGGCCCCCACCAACCCACCCATTCCACCCTATATCCACTCCCCAGGGTGGGTGAGGCCTTCCATGGGGGAGCATCGAAGTGTCACGTCATTTGGGGAAGGGCCTAGGCCCTCCTCTGTGTATCTGGGCAGAGAGCGTATCCCTCCATGGAGAATGGGTTCCCATAGTCCTTTTGTGCTCTAGGGATAAATAATGGTTCCACTGTCAGAGGTCCCAAAAATCAGTTTCTTTCCTGTGTCAGAATTTTTAAAAGAACTAATTTTCCAATGCTTTTAATTCTTAAAGTTTTAATTCTTTGTGTAGTCCCTTTCATCTAATAATCCTACCCCACACTCAAAAAAGAAAAGGGAAAAAAGAAAATCAAACAAAAAAACCTACAGTCTCACTATGTATCCTTGGCTGGCCTTGAGCTCATTGAAATCTGCCTAAGATTAAAGGAGTTTGCCACCACACTAAGATTTAAATCCTTCCCTTTTATCTTTGAGATAGATTTATATTCGTTCAGAGATACTGCCTGGTACAAAGTACAGTGTCGAGGTTTCTGTGAGAAGCTTGTCAAAGTGGTCTACTTGGCTTCAGTCACAGTGCCTGACTGGCTGCATGTGAATCACTGTCTGTGAAGAAGCATACTAACTGACGTGTGGCTACATCAGAGTAACCCAGATGACTTAGATGACAGCAGAGTCATGGAGCACAAGAGTGAATTCATAGTGAGCATCAGGCAACGCCTGAGAAATCATGCAAGCAGTTGTAAATATTCAAGGAGGGCTCACAAATCCCAAGTCTCTGCTATGCTGAGGCTTCAGTTTTGGTGTGTGAAATTATTTGGTACATGCATGGCAAAGAATGCTGTGTGTCCACTTAAGAGCGTGGTTTTCTAGTTATTTTCTAGGTTACTCTTCTCTTTTCTCTGTTTAGAAGTTAGAAATAAAGAGAGAGGGAAGGGAAGGAAGGAGAGAAAAAGAGGGAAGGAGGAGGAGAGAAAGAAGGGAGGAAGGAAAGAAGGGAGGAGTCATCAATGCCATCAGTGTCCCAGTACTTCAAAACTTTTCTCCTCAAGCCATTTAGAATTAACTCCTTGTGACCAAGATCCTCTCTGTGTGGGAAGCAAATGCCGGAGGGATTTACATTCTTGGCAAACTATGTCTATAATCAATTACACAGGAGTCTTGATGGGAGAAGTCCTTCTGTGTATATCTTTATCTTATTGGTTGATAAATAAAGCACTGTTGGCCAATAGGAAAGAAATATAGGTGAGGCTAGGAGTTGAGGAGAATTCTGGGAAATGTATGAAAGACAGGAGTTGCCATTTGATTCCCGGGAAGACAGGATGCTTAAGCCAGTGTCCTTGATAATTATTTATAAAATATATAGACTAATGGTTATGGTTGATACTTAGGACAGAGCTAGCATATAAGAAATCCTAGTCATTGGCCAGCAGCATTGTAAATAATATAAGTCTCTGTGTGTCACTTGGGGCCCTAACGTGGCAGTGGGCAGATCTCAGGTAGCTGGAATAAAAAGTTATCATTACAGAGTCTCTTCGATTTTGTTTATGTCCCACACATAATGAATGTTAAGCCAAAAAGCAATTAGTTAAATTTTGACACTGCTCTTGGGGATCAGATTAAACCACAGTAGATGACAATTTGCTTAAACTGCTGCTGTCAATCATCATTACAAACTCTTCTAAGTGACTGTTGTGAGAATTAACTTATTTCCCAGGGACACAATGTCTCCTGCCTCCACACAAATCCCCAAATGAAAGTAGAATTCTATCGAAGCTCATCACAGTGGGGAATCTTGGGTGATTGCGTCCCCATTGCTGCATAGACAGAATCCTCCAGACTCACAGCTAGCCTTTAGCACATCCCTAGCCAGACCCAGAGTGCCTGTGCAACCAGGGCAGAGCTGCAGTGCTTACAATGTCTTGGAAGGGCCCCAGGAGAGCTTCTAGAAGCTCAAGCGAAGTCCAGTGGCCACCCTTACTTATTCCCTCCTTTTCTGAGAACTTGTGATAGTAACAGGTCCTCTGGAGATGGTCCCTTGCAAGTAGGGACATCTGTTTTGGTGAAGACAGCAACTGTTCTCAAAGTACCAGTTTCTACAATGGCTCCACCTCAGTGATACATGGAAAGGGTCATAAAACATTGGAGCAAAGCTTTTCTTTTTTTTGAATTTTTTTTATTTGAATTAGAAACAAGATTGTTTTACATGTCAATTCCAGTTCCCTTTCCCTACCCTCCTCCCTTGCCCCCCCCCACAAATACCCTACCTATCCCATACCCTTTCTGCTCCCCAGGGAGGGTGAGGCCTTCCATAGGGGGTCTTCTGAGTCTTCCATACCCTTTGTGATAGGGCCTAGGCCCAACCCGTGTGTCTAGGCCTAGGGAGTATCCCTCTATGTGGGATGGGCTCCCAAAGTCCATTGCTATACTAGGGATAAGTATTGATCTATTCCAAGGGGCCCCAAAGATTTCCAAGATCTCCTCACTGACACCCACGTTTGTGGGGTCTGGATCAGTCCCATGCTGGTTTCCCAGATATGAGTCTGGGAACCAAGAGCTCTCCCTTGTTCAGGTCAGCTGTTTCCGTGGGTTTCACCATCCTTTGCTTATCACTCCTCCTTCTCTGTAACTGGATTTCAGTTCAGTTCAGTGTTTAGCTGTGGGTGTCTGCTTCTACTTCTACCAGCTGTGGGAAATAGAAAAGTTGAGTAATCAAACTGGAGAAAAGCTTTTCAATTTGAGTTGATTACTCCACTCTTACTCTAAGTGATGAACTCTCTGTGTGAACTGCATCACAGAGCCTTTCTGAAAGTCACTGAGTTCAGTCCATCATACCTTGTCTCATTGAACTTTCACAGACAATGGGCTCTCACTTCTGTGCTGAGCAGAATTCTTAATTCCATTCATTTAAATCCTTACCAATGCTTGCTATTTTCAGGCATCTTATTTTTAGCAGTTTTGTGATGGGGCTCATGTGTTCCGGTAATTCCAGTTTGCATCTGTGAGGCTGTGCACTGCTTTACATGTTTTGCGTTCATACAGTTATTCTCTTCTGTCAAGACTCTGTATAATTTAAACAACAATTTCAAAACATCTGGTTCATTGAATAAAAACAATCTTTGTATAATGTGCTGGAAAATTAGAATTCATTCACAATTATATGAATGAGTTTGTGTTAGTCTAACATAGTAAGGAAGAGTAGAGTTTGGCCTCAGACATAATTTAAATTCCTCTGACATCTAGTTCTAATTAGTGGAAAACCTTTTTTTAATCTCTTTGTGAAGTCTGGTAATAATGCATACTTTGTAAGCTCTTAAATTATAATTATTTATAAGATGGCTCAATATGATGCTATTCTCAGGTGTTAGAATCATTTAAAGGAGTGAAGTGCCCAAATGGTTTAACCAGTAACCTTGGGAAATGTTCCATGTTCTCTCTCAATGAATACATTAAAACATCATTAGAGCTATGGTGTTGTAATTTTAAAAAGTGGTGCAGGAGAGAAAGATGCTATTCAATAGAGCTTGGGTGGAGGGGTTTTTATTGGGAGAAAGTGAATGGGAAAAGGGGGAGGGGAGACTGGTTTCTGGGACAGGAGAAGAAGAGAAGAGAAAGCAGAGATAGAGAGAGAGTGGGAGAGGGAGAGAGAGAGAAGCAGAGAGAGAGAAGTAGAGAGAGAGAAGTAGAGAGAGAGAAAGATGGGAGGTGGGCAGGGCCCTTTTAAAAGGGAACATAATGAATGTGCACAGGTGGTGCTCTTAGTGGCTGCGGCACAGATGCCTGAATACTAACATATGGGATCACAAAGTTCATATGAATTGTTCTTTACTCTTCCAAGTGATGGATGGAGGCTCACAATCTTATTCTATACAGGGTGAAGTAGGTTCACATTCCTACTTTACACATGGTGATAGAGACTCACATTTCTACTTTATCCATGGTGATAGAGACCCACAATCCCACTGTACACAGTATGATGTAGGCTCACAATTCTTCTTTACACAGGGTGATGTAGGCTCACAATCCTAGTCTATACAGGGTGATACAGGCTCATAATCCCACTATACACAGTATGATAAAGAATGAGTCTCCTGGAACACACTATGTAGACCAAGCTAGCCCAAAACTCACAAGATCCAACTGCCTCTGCCTTCTGGATGCTAAGATTAAAGGTGTGTGCCATGGTACCCTACAATCTTGGAAGTCTTAATGAAAAGTGGGAAGTCACTTGGCAATATTAGCAAACATGTGACTTACATAACTACATATACAATGTTCTACTGAAAGCAACAGCATTGAATGAATGAGCTAACACTATTTCATTCTGATTGTTCTCTGACTATTTTGTGTCTGCTCTCATGCTTTTCCATCACTAAACCCCTAAAGAGTCATGCCAACCTTAGCCATACTGTCCGTACTTTCTGTGACCTTGACCATGGTGGTCCAAATATATAACTCAAACAACTGATCAATCTGCCAGCATAAATAATACACTTGACAATGATGTCACTGAAGTTTTTGTCTTTAAAAAGCTTGAGCTTCAGGGTTGAGAATTCTTTGGGGCCATAGCCTTCTCTCTCTTGCCTGCCAACAAAGGACTCAAATTCAGCCCTATATATATGGTTTGTCACTTTCCCACCTGGACTATAAGAACAAATGCTAATTAAGAATATGAAAGGAGAGTTCTACCTTCTCCCTCCACTGCCTCTGCTCCTACAGCTGCCACTACAGTGGCTGCAAGTTGTTCTTCCTGAACTGGTACTGCTGGATCTGAAGATGTACCTGGAGATGGTGGGGTAGAGCAAGTTTCTTCTTGAGAAACACCTGAGGCAGCCAGATGATCTTTGTGATCTGCTCTTTGGAAGAGCTGACTCTGAAGCTCGTGTCAATGTTACTAACAGTGTATGGGGACATAGGTGGACAATTTATGATCTTTGTGAGCTAGTCAGAACTGGGGGTCAGATTCCTGACACAAACCACGTTTTTTTTTTTTTTTTTTTTTTTTTTTTTGATTCAAGATACCTTTATTCAGATAAATACCAGCCAAATGCAAGCCAGAGCATGCCCAGGGGCAGCAAGGCAGGGAGACCAGAGAGAAAGGGCAGCCAAAGGGGAAGAGAGCGTTCCATGTGCTTGTGGTCGCTTAAGAAGCCCTCCCACATCACCCTGACCTCACCACAAACCACATATTTATGGTGATTGTGCGGTTGTTATAGTTTGGAGTCCTTCACTTACCGCCTTGTACTAAAGACTAATCGGCCTGATCTTATTACATTTTAAAGAGGAAGTCGTGAAAGTAGATAGATAATACAGGTATGTGGATTTTATGATGTGTATCAAACCAAACATAGAAATGCTCATGCCTGGAGACACTATACCAAACAATGCTTTTGACCTGCTTATAGTATTAGCTTTAACAGATAGGCAGACTTTGTGTGTTCGTGGTGCTTATTTCCTTATATCAAAACACTGAATACATTTCAAATCATTGAACGGAATCAGGCAGTTTCTCACAAAGGCAACATTTTGTGACATGGTGTGGTTAGAGTCTGAAGAGGTAGACACTGTAGACACTTGAACCATGAGTCCTAAAGGTGGGGTCTGGCTTTTTGGAACAAAAGTTCTGAATGAGTTTGCTCATTCCAACAGTTTAAAATTCATCTACAGATTGTTCAGGAAGGCTGAGTTTCTATTTGACCAGAAGCCGTTTACAGTGTTGTCTGCTCCTAACTACTGCTACTGTGGCAATATTGCTTCCATCCTGGCCTCCAACAATGGTCAACAGGAGAGAACCAAAGCTATCCCGGGCAGTCCTGGGGTCAGCACACTACTCCTCCCAGAACCATGATGTATTTCCTTTGGGATGTTCACTGTCACAGTGGCCCAATTTTTGCCCTCTTTTACACCAAATTTCTTTTACTACCATCTACAATATGCTTTTTATTGAGCATTTAGTGGCTGAAATGCTGCCTGCCTCTTGCTTGTCTAATTTTTTTTAATTATCTAAACTTATGTTTAATTAGATGTCAATAGCAATTCTTTCCCAAAGGTTCTGTCATCTTTGGGATGTTTGAGAAGGCTTGCCTGTACTCTTAAGAAGAAATGTCTTGATTCTCACATTGCTGCATGGAGCTCCTGTTTATTGGCTGTTTTGGGAAGATAGAAGCGTTTCCTTTTAAAAATCCAATTGGCAGGGAGTCTAATGCAGGATGGAGGAGAGGTGAGGGCAGAGGGTGTAGGTCGAAGGTTCTGGTGGCAGCAGCCGCTCAAGTCTGAGCAGGGTCTTGGTGACCATAGCTATAGCCCTGTTGTCTTCCTCTTTCCTCTGCCCCCAAGCCTGGGTTCCTTCAGGACAACAGTGTCCTGGTTCCAGGATAGGGAGTCAAGGCTGCTCTAGGGACCTGACTCTGGAGTATGACACAGACTGGTCTTGGCAAGCTTGGACAGCACTGACAAGGGCACTTATATCTGCCAGACCCTGGTGACCCTGAAGCTGGGTTTCCCCCAGTTTGTCCCGAGGTTTCCTGCCAAGCAGTAGACTATGAAAACTTCCATATTTGGAGTCCTGGCCAAGCCAGTGGTTCCCTTAATTCCTACAGGAAGAAGACCCTGCCAAGATCTGAGAGTCAGAGGGAAAGTTCATCCATAGCACCTTGGCCATACCCATAGGACCCTCTAGAGACTTTCTGATTTGTGGTCCATGGGGCAGAGTTCTGGAATGAGTACCAGATCAATGTGACTGAGGTGAACCCACTGGATGTGCCTACTGGATGTGAGATACAGAGCATCTTGTGTCCCTATTCACCCCAGGGACTGTGGGAGGAATCAGTACCTGGTTACCCTAGATGCCTGCATGCCAGCTGGACATACCCGGCCTCCTGGCGCTGCCAGCCCCACTTTTGTCTCGACTTCTGGTTTACAATACCGTTCAATTCAGCATCCAACCTGGTCCTTGGTCGAGCCCATTGGCTTTCAGGAGATAACAGACACTACGACTGGGCCGTGGCTGGGCTGACCCATGCAGTTCAAGTCAGTTCCAGGGACATCCTAGGATGCTGGCACCTGGAGTTCTTGGAGCCCAGAGGCCTGGGGTACTCCTAGCACTGGTCCCGTGCAGAATGAGATAGCTGATGAGAGCCAGGTACACAAACAGCAGCAAGAGGCAGTAGCTCAGGAGGATGGTCCCACTCCAAGGCCTTCCTTGTAGCCAGACCCAAAGCTGCTAGATCACAGGGACCCTTTGGAACAAGTGTCTGTGATAACATCTCGGGGAATCTTCTCTTTCCTTGGCATGGCTGTCAGAGCCCTGGCATTAGTGCTCTGGCTGAGTCTGAGACCGGTTGGCAAGGATGGACTTCAAAACCTGGGTTCTTGGCACCAATGATTCCAGGGGACAAGCTTCCAGGCATTCCAAACCTGGAGAGGACCGAGGACAATTTTAGCTGATTCCTCCTGTAACCCTGTCAGACTGCAGTGGTTAAATGGGCAGGCAGTGGATCCCTGTGGATGGAGGTCTCAGTTGGAAGTTTGAAGCCCTTTTCTTTGAGTCCCTATACTCCAAACTTGCTGCCATGCTGTCTGGATTTCTGATATCATCCTTGAGGTGAAAGTCCCCCCGAGAAATATGTATAGATGTGCATGCTGTGTCCATCTGTGACTGTGTGTGTGAGATAGGGAACATACATTCTCTGTATTTGTATATATAGATGCTTGGAGAGTATGTGGAGACAGTGGCCTTGGCTCTGGTGGGGACTGTGAAGAGTTGAAATAAAGAGACTGATGAAGTTTTTGGGAAAAAATATCCAATTGTTATCTGAAACACTCCTCCTTACATATCATTCAGCCTTCTGTTTCAGTTTGGTAAGTTTTAAGAAATGTCTGCAGCAATGTTGTCCAGTGGGCAGGATGACTGCAGTTGCCTGAGCTATGTGCACGTTTCCCTGTAGACTTCACTGTCCTTTGTTGGAGGATGTTTTAAAAGGCTATAAAATAAATTTGTCTAAAGTGCAAAAAAAAACAAAAACAAAAAAAAAACAACAACAAAAAACCAAACCCAAAACCTATATATGAAAGAGTGGCCAGGAGGTGCTCAGTAATTAAGAGCATTCAGTGCTCTTTCAGATCACCCAGAACCCACTTGGAGGCTCTAAACTGTACTTCCGGTGCCAAGGGATTGACACCTTCATCTGCGCATGGCAGGACTGTGTCTGTGTATTATTTATGATTTATTAAAGTTTGGCGATTCAGAAACAAAGTCAGCCGCAAACCATAGAAGCCAGACACACACCTTTAATCCCAGCAGCCAGAAACTAGGAGGTGGTGATACACACCTTTAATCCCAGTACTCAGGGTTAAGAGGTAGGTGGATCTCTGTTAGTTCAAGGCCACACTGACTACACGAGATTGATTCAGTGCCAAGAGAAACAGCTCACACAGAGATGATCTCAGCTTTTGGTATCACAGGTCTTTAATCCCAGCACTAGCAATGTATATAAGATAGGAGCAGGGTCTTCAGTATGCTCAGTCTCTGCATTCTCTCCAGCCACGCTGAGGAGAGGCAGCAGTGTGAGGCTTGGTAGAGAGTTTGTGGATCAGCCAGTTCAGCCTGAGGTAGAGTCTGGGTCTTTTATTTATTTATTTGTTTATTTATTTATTTATGTTGCTACACAGGACTGTTGGTTTCCTGAACACACGGTCCTTGCGGTTGTAAGCACATGCACAGGATTAGGCCCATGAAGTATGAATCAAGGAGGATTTCTCCAGCCCCTTCTGTTAGCCGAGGAGCTATCAGCACGTGATGGCTTCTGGGGAGAAAGCGTAGGTTCTCTTTAAGGGTGAGGCTCACGGCAGGTGGACTATGCTCCAGAGGGTGGCTCTACATACAAACGGGAATCAGTAAGGTATAAAAAAAATAAATAAAAAAGACATGAAGTTGTTTTGAGGAGATAGACCTAAGAAGCTCTGTCACACTGTCACTAGTGTACGCGAACAATTGATTGCTGCGATAGGCTGAGAGCAGCAGCCACCACGCAGTGGGGAGACGAGAACACAGACATCAGTTTCTCATTAAGGCTGTTGGTCTGAAGGCAACCGTGTAAGTGCTGTGGTCAGCACTCTTCACACTGCTCCTAGCTAGAGAAGGAAACTGCTTGACGGGAAATAGGACAATAATACCACTCCATAAGCTGTCCATGAGATCAAATATATGTATTCTCTCTAGATATTAAAAAATATTATGCTGACGTAGGTAAGCTATGCCGTCTCGTTCAGGGGAATTCATAGCATTCAGGAAACTGATATGAGGAGAAGATGTTACCCAATTATTTTAAATGTATGTTTTGAAGCTGTGTGCATCACTTAGTTTGTTAAGGCTAACAAACACAATATCATAGACTGGATGCTTAAGCAACAGAAATTTTTACTCTCACAGTTGTGGAGGCTAAAACTCCAGGATCAGGCTGTCAGCATGTTTACAATTTTTTGAACTCTCTCTCCTAGGTTGGCGAACAGTCTTTCAAATCCATTTCAATATAAGAACAGCAGTTATAACCTCAGAGTCGAACCTGAATGAAAGTGGCGCACTGATGAGGAGCCGGGTGGGGCAGCTGGCGCTGGGGTTCGGGCCGCTTGCTCTAGAGTGGTCTGCTAGGTGGCGGTGTGCGGCGCCGACATGGCTTACAGCAATATCCCGCCCAGGTGGCTGAACTGTCCGCGGCGTGGCCAACTGGTGGCAGGAAGATTCTTACCTTTGAAGACAATGCTGGGGCCAAGATATGATAGTCAAGTTGCTGAAGAAAACCGGTTCCATCCCAGTATGCTCTCAAATTATCTAAAGAGTCTGAAGGTTAAAATGAGCTTGTTGGTGGATCTGACAAATACTTCAAGGTTCTATGACGGAAATGACATAGAAAAAGAAGGAATCAAGTATATCAAACTTCAGTGTAAAGGACATGGTGAATGCCCTACAACTGAGACTACAGAGACATTCATTCGCCTGTGTGAGAGGTTTAGTGAAAGAAGCCCATCTGGACTTATAGGTGTTCACTGCACCCATGGCTTCAACCGGACTGGTTTCCTCATATGTGCCTTTTTGGTGGAGAAAATGGATTGGAGTATTGAAGCAGCAGTTGCTGCATTTGCCCAAGCCAGACCACCAGGAATCTATAAAGGTGATTATTTGAAGGAACTTTATCGTCGCTATGGTGATATAGAAGAAGCACCACCCCACCCGTATTGCCAGATTGGTGTTTTGAGGATGATGATGAAGATGAGGATGAAGATGGAAAAAAGGACTCAGAACCGGGGTCAAGTGCTTCCTTTGGTAAAAGGAGAAAAGAACGGTTAAAACTGGGTGCTATTTTCTTGGAAGGTATAACTGTTAAAGGTGTAACTCAAGTAACAACTCAACCAAAGTTAGGAGAGGTCCAGCAGAAATGTCATCAGTTCTGTGGCTGGGAAGGGTCTGGGTTCCTTGGAGCACAACCTGTTTCCATGGACAAGCAAAATATTAGACTTCTAGAGCAGAAGCCATATAAAGTAAGCTGGAAAGCAGATGGTACCCATTACATGATGTTGATTGATGGCACAAATGAAGTTTTTATGATTGACAGAGATAATTCAGTGTTTCATGTTTCAAATCTGGAATTTCCATTTCGTAAAGATTTACGAATGCATTTATCAAATCCCTTTTGGATGGAGAAATGATTATTGACAAAGTTAATGGACAGGCTGTTCCAAGATATTTGATATATGACATAATTAAATTCAATGCACAACCAGTTGGAGATTGTGATTTTAATATTCACCTGCAGTGTATTGAACGTGAAATCATAAGTCCACGACATGAAAAAATGAAGACTGGGCTCATTGACAAAACACAGGAACCATTTAGTGTCAGACCTAAGCAATTTTTTGCCATTAATATTTCAAGAAAGCTCCTGGAAGGAAATTTTGCCAAAGAAGTCAGCCATGAAATGGATGGACTTATTTTTCAGCCTATTGGAAAATATAAACCTGGTCGGTGTGATGATGTTTTGAAATGGAAACCTCCCAGTCTGAACTCTGTGGATTTTCGACTTAAGATAACAAGAATGGGAGGAGAAGGGTTGCTTCCACAGAATGTTGGCCTTCTCTATGTTGGAGGTTATGAAAGACCCTTTGCACAAATCAAGATGACAAAAGAACTAAAACAGTACGACAACAAAATTATAGAATGCAAATTTGAAAACAACAGCTGGATCTTTATGAGGCAGAGAATAGACAAAAGTTTCCCAAATGCCTACAACACAGCCATGGCTGTGTGCAACAGCATATCAAACCCTGTCACCAAGGAGATGCTGTTTGAGTTCACTGACAGATGTGCAGCAGCTGCCCAAGGACAGAAGCGAAAGTATCCCCTGGACCCTGACACAGGGCTCATGCCACCCCCACGACCCAAGAGACTTCACCGGCCAACCTAGTCCTTGCTTCCACCTCATTCTCCAGAGGAAAGAAGACTGAGAAGAGTGCTGTTGCCTCACTTTCACAGCCAGAGAAATTAAAGAGACCAGCATGGCTTGGTACTGGCGCTTGTCTTAAGGGAAGACATGTAGCCAACCTGAATATATTTGATATTTTGGTTTCTCAGAACTGCAGTACATCATGGACCTAAATATTTTATTTATACCTGATAAATTCAGCCTTACCTTGTGGAGTCTGAAGACTGAAATATCCAAAGGTGTGGGGGACCAAAATATTTCCGCTATGGAATATTTTGAGATCCAGCCTGGGGTTTCACTAAACATGGAGCCCCGGAAAGCTCCAGCCCACTATTGTATTGTTAATGCCAGTAAGGCTACTATTGTTTACCATTGCCTCTTACCATTTACCATTACCAGGGTAATATGCCCCTTATTTGCATCTCTGTGGACCCAAGCATCTGAGTAGGCCCTCACCTGGGCAGGGAGAGCAGAGGTGTGTGAGTAACTTGTGAGGAAAAAGGTCAGGGGTGACGACCAGAGAGGAGAGGGGAGAACAAAGAGAGATGGTTCCCTCGTGGTATTGGCAAGATGGTTAAGAAACACCAGAAAGATGGCTAATAAAGAAATGACTCTAGTTCTACAACATGGAACTGAGAGCTCTCTGAAGATGACAAGATGCCTGTGTTTGGTCTTTATCGTAGCTGGGTTGCTAGGAGCTTCCAGGTCCACACACCCCCACTCAGGCCGAACCTCATGGACTAAGGCTGAGACATGCTGGGTCACGACACAAAGGTTTAAATAAAATTGAAGTCAATGAAATAGAGGCCTTGTTTGTATGTGAATAGATACCTTTACATTTGATTAATAGCTAGCAATCTGAAACTGTAAGCACATTGAGTTTTTCAGAAGTTGGATTTTAAGTTTTCCTCTTAACATATCAAGTTAATTCAGTTTTAAAAGTTCTGTTTATTTCTCAAGTAAATTATGTACAATGTAAAGTTCTTGTTTTATAAAAGATGCTAATCTATTATAAGATGTTACAGTTTGTGTTTTCAGAAGTTAAGTTTAGGGCGTTGATGGCACACGCCTTTAATCCCAGCACTGGGGAGGCAGAGGCGGGTGGATCTTTGTGAGTTTAAGGCCAGCCTGGTCACAGATCGAATTCCAGGACAGGCTCCAAAGTCACAGAAAAACCCTGCCTCAGAAAGAAGTTAAGCTACTGTTTAAGGAATATAAGATAGCTCTATGCAGTTTTAAGTTCAGCTGTGCTAAGTTTCAAACATTTTACTAAGTTAAAACCAGTTACAGTCAGACTGAAAATTAATTACAGAAATAAGACATTACCTAGCCACCTGTGTGCTTAATGTGTGCTTAAGGAAAGTAACTAAAACAGACAAACAGACCTCTAATGCTTCAGAGACCTACAGAATATGGCATTTAAATTGTTATTTTAAAAGTTTATAATATCAGACAGACTGCCAGATCCTGACAGTGACCCAAAGTCTCCAAAGAAGACTATGAGGCACCCCAGTTCCTGCACCTGGATGATGGTGATGCTGACCAGTGAGTGAGATGCTCAGATGTGATACTTGATGCCTGTCACGACCTGACAGAGACTGTGGACAAAGCTGCTGGACACTGGAAAATTGATTGTATCCCTTTGCCTAGACAAAACAAGGCCAGTCTTTTCCATGGCCCTCTTCCACAGAGAGGAAAAAAAACCTCTCACCTTATAGGCCTGGCACAGATTGCTGTTCTTTGAGACATCTGCCTCCAGCGATAATGGAGACTTGGGAGTGGCTAACTGTATATGGACTGGCTTCTAGACTGGCTTCTGTCACTTTTTAGTAGATTCGGATAAAATATACCCTTCTCAGATCTCTGAAATATTACTGATTGTCAGCTTGACAGCATCAGGCAGTCAGATCCACTATAGACTAGTCAGTATGTTAGCTGATAAAGTAATGACTATCTACTGTTCAGGTACAAGTTCAAGGTTTTTAGGTTTATTTTGGTTGTCATCTAAACATAAACTTAAAGGGCTTTTCATCAGGCCAAAGGCACCTCTGTCCAATCCATACCTGGCTCTCTGGAAAGAAGAAAAGTGGACATGCTTCTAGCCCAAATCTGTCGTTATTGCTAGGACTCAAAGTTATAAATATGTTCCTGCTGTTTGAACAGATATCCAGATATCTGCTTTTTCTGCACTGTGGGTTTCAGTAAATAAGTTTTAACCTCTGTTCCTAGTTTAAACATATCTTAAACAGGTTTCTGCTTCTGGCTGACATCTGAGTATCAGTTGCTGACGACAGGCTGTTCTAAGTAGACTGTGAGCCCTGGACTTGCTGTGGATGTGAACCAGTCCAGCTGATGTGGACACTCCCTGTCTCTGCAACAGAGTCTGCCAAAAGCCCCTGATGGATTCCCCATTGCCTAAATTCCTTTTTTGCTTTTGACTAGCATTTCAACCTTCTGGGGTCCCTAACTTCGCCCCAAAGTCAGCAGGAAGTAGTTTGGGAAAGAATTCGACGCCCATTTTCCCTGGTTAAAATGCTAAGTCAGGAGGGACTCCCTTGCATGGGGATGCCAATATCTCTCACTCCCTGATGGGGGCGCTAGAGAGACAGCAATTCCATGATTGGAATTTCCAAAAAAGAAAATGGGGGAATGAAGGGACCAGCTTCCCTTTTGGCAACCATAAAGACCGAACATGTGCTCTATGACCTTGTCTTAGTCACTAGAAAGTTAGATGCCTGTCTCGTGACAAGGAACCAATCAGAAGTTAGCTGGTGGCGCTGAGCTTTATGGCTCTGGGTGTGCTTTACGGACAAGCGCACAGCAATGTCGTGGAGAGCATAGCAACTACCCTGGGAGGGCCTATGGGCCATAACAACCAGTTGACCAATCAACACAGGGCAAGCCCTCCAAGCCTGGAGGCACACCAATCCTGAGCCTGTGCATACCCCTAGACACTCCCCTTACGCTGCCCTATAAAGATATTTATGCAGCGGCTTCGAACTGTCTTTGCTAGCCATCCACCATGGTGGGTGGGTCAAAGACCTGAGCTAACTTGGGATTAGCTTGTTAAACTACAATAAAGCCTCATGCAATTTGCATCAAAAAAAATGTAGGCAGTGGTATTAGAAATTCTCATTGTCACTTATCATGGATTTCCTATATTTCTGAATTTTCTATATTCTGAACAATGACAAGGTCAAGTATTATGCACATTAAACATCTTTTGTCTGGCTATATACCATATTAAGGTTTCTTTTTTTTTTGAGGGTGGGATGTAAAATTAAAACAGTAACAGCTCCTTTTTTTTGTGAATTGTATTCTTTCTTTAGAAACTACTTTGAGTGTTTTTACCATTTCTGTTGTTTGAACCACAGTGTCAGATGTCTGGTGTTCCCACAGTGGTTTTCAGTTACTTTGTGGCACTTAGATACAGAGCCCCAGGTCCTTTATGTGCTGCTGTCCTGGGAACATTGCTTATTTCAGATGCCAGGGCTCCTTTTGCTTTACCTCAGTGGGATCATCACACACCACTCATTGTGATCTCTGGGAGCGCTATCAAACACAAACGGTGTGTTAGTTCCCTCAAACAAAGCATCAGAAGCAATGGCAGCTTATTCTTTTAGTTAGAAGGTAAACTGAACAAGGTGTTGTCTTTAGGAAATGCTGTCCTCCCACTGGACAGATGCAAATGCATTGCAGGGACTGATCATGGAGGAAATGAAGACATGGCTTCCATTGTTCCAGTTGCACCTGTGCTTGGGGTATGACATTTCAGTGATGTGGCTGCATTCCAGTGTTTACTATAGACAATAGGTTTAAAAGGCAGCTAATGGTCCCTGTCATATATGAAACTGTTCTGATTGGCTTGTGAGGGAATTCAGAATTAGCCACTAGCAAACAGCTTAATGTATTTATTTTTAGAGACACAGGTTTTAAGTGTATGTATTTAAAACAAATGTTCATGATCTAAATTTTTATTTATGTATGAGCATATATGTGAAAGTATATGCAACAGTGTAAATTTATGTACTGATACACCCAGAAATGAAAACCCAAATGTGTTACCTAGCAGACTGAGTATCTGATGGAATTTTTATTTGACATAACACAGAGAAACCAAGACTGTATTTATATGAACCTGAGTTTTAACATTTTTCAAGAAACCTTTCTTCTGCAGTGCTTTTCTATATGTAATACTAGGGCTGTGCTTTGGGCTTAGGCCCTGTTGTTCCCAAGTTATGTGATGTGCAGCACATTTATTCAAAACACTGTTTTAATGGTTTTTTTCCCCTAGATTGCTTTTGTATATTTGGGCACTTAAAGGATTTAAACATCTGACTGCTATCGTGATTGTTGAGGGGAAATTGCCAAGGTTCCTTCTGTCTTTTACACATTGGATCCAAAACTGCCTTTGGACTCCAGACAGTCTAGTGCCTGCTTCCCCAGGGTCAGTGACTATTTATGTCATGGATGGTCTGCTCCTAAGCTGGTACAAAAGTAGAGTCCTTTTTCAGATAAAACAACAAGCTTTTGCCAGTGATCTTTAATAGAATTAAAATGCTTATGGTAACTAACATTTTAAGTGAATCTTGTGAAAAGAGCATTGAATAGGATTTACTATTTCAGTTTGTCTTTTCCATTCAATTTTGGTAACATCATAATTATTGGTCTTCATAAGCAGATCCCATGTAGTCCCCAGACACACAGCCTCGAGTATCATAACAGTCACTTAGGTTATTGGGTGAAACCTGGAGGCAGGACTTGGGCATCTTGAAGGAAATTTGTCCCTTCTCAGCTCATGTTACAGTAGCCATTTTCTTTAGCTAATGTTTTCTAGACAAGAATAAGCAGACTGTTTTCTTGAGTTACCACAAAAAAAGCTTGCTTTTTGTTTGGAAAAAAAATATGGACAACTACTGCCTAGAGGGTTCCTTTGCTTTCCATGAAATGCTCAGAAATGCCAGAACATTCTTTCTCTAATTATGTGTCAGTGTGTATTGTAATAAAACTACTAATGCAAAATAAAGTAATATTAAAAAAAAGAACAGCAGTTCTTTTTCTTTGGACTCTGGCCCACACCAAGGATTGCATTTTAACTTACACATTTTTGCATCAAAAATCATTCAAGTGTTAATTTTTAATGCCCACAGGGTATTTTCTACACAACAAAGGAGAAGAAACAAAGTAAAGTTTCTATATGATTTGGAGACAGAATGATAAGCTTGTGAAGACATGGTGAGCCTTATGATCTGGGCATGGGTCTGTCAATTGCAGGAAGGTCACTAGGAAGAGAATGAGGGCTATGAAGCTAGTGGAAGTCAAGGGTTATTTGATTTTACAAAGGTGCTTTCTATGGCTCCAGCACTGCACTAACTCGCAGTGAGAAGAATTGCTTTCTCCCTGGGTACAAGAGAGGCAGCTTTCTCATCGGACTCTTGCTTGCTTGCTGGAGGTGAGAAGGTACAGTTCTGATTGCTCTTTCTATGCCTGTTCTTCTCAAGTACCCTTAGCTCAGAATGATCCATCTGCCATGTCAGCACATCTTGGGCGGCATCTCCTGATTCTTCGTTCCCCCTGTAACATACACCTTTAAAACACAAATGCATCCGTGTGTGTGTGTGTGTGTGTGTGTGTGTGTGTGTGTGTGTGTTGTAGTCAAATATCATTTCTCTATTGTTACTTAAAAAAAATCTGTTAGCTTCTATAAATCTTGTAACTCTTTAGGGCCAAAAATAATACAAGTTGTTGCAAAGAACTAGGTAGATGGTTTTCCCTTTGTTTACTAGATTAAGACCAGGTTCTTTTAATCACTTGTGTCATGAATTAATTTAAGATTATTATTTCATTTGTATATTATTTTTCAAAATTAAAATATAATTCTGTAATTTCTCCTCCTCTTTCTCCATCCTGCTTCTCTCTTGTCCATCCCCGTAACATTCTCTCAAATTCATGGCTCTTTTTTCTTTTCTTTTCTTTCTTTCTTTCTTTCTTTCTTTCTTTCTTTTTTTTTTTTTTTTTTGGTTTTTTGAGACAGGGTTTCTCTGTGTAGCTTTGGAGCCTATCCTGGCACTCATTCTGGAAACTAAGCTGGCCTCGAACTCACAGAGATCCGCCTGCCTTTGCCTCCCCAGTACTGGGATTAAAGGCATGCGCCAACAACGCATATAGTATCCTGCCTGCATGTATCCCTGTAGGTCATAAGAGGGCACCAGATCTCATTATAGATGGTTGTGAGCCACCACGTGGTTCCTGGGAATTGAACTCAGGACCTCTGACAGAGCAGCCAGAGCTCTTAACCTCTGAGCCATCTCTCCAGTCCCTTCCTTTTTCTTTATTATTGTTATAAACACACACAGAGACACACACAGACACACACAGACACACACAGACACACACAGACACACAGACACACAGACACAGACACACACACACACACACACAAAACACAATTCATGCATAAACACGGATACAACTGCTCAGTCCATATAATATTGCTTGACATATCTGATGCTAAGGCTGGCAACTTGATATTGTATAACCAATTAGGAGGCTCATCCATGGGGAAGACTATTTCTTCTGCTCTCAGCATTCCTTAGTTATCCCTAGTTCTTTGTCTTAAGGGTGAGTCCCTATGAGATTTCCCCCTAAACAATATCTCTTAGTGGGATTTTGCTTGTTTTTGTCGTTGTTCAGGTCTTGTTTAGGCAGCCATATTGTTAAAAGTATCAGAAGAGCGAGGTAACCGATTCACAAAAAGACAAACATGATATGTACTCACTCATATGTGGATTTTAGACACAGAGTAAGGGATTACCAGCCTACAATCCACACTGCCAGAGAAACTAGTAAACAAGGACGATCCTAAATGAGACAAACTTTGTCCCCTGGAGAAGAGGAAAGGGTCACCATCCCCTGAGCAAATTGAGAGCATGGGAAGAGGGGGAGGAAGCTACGAGAGTGAGAAGGGAAGTAAAGGAAGAATGCAGAGGTCATGAGGGAGCAGAAAGGTTGAGTCAGGTGTAGATTAGAAGAAAGGATATGTGATAGGTAGGGTTTTAGTTTGGGGGGTGCTAGGGGAGGAGAGGAGGGAGAAGGGAACTGGGATTGTCATGCAATTCAATCTTGTTTGTAATTCAAATTTAAAAAAGCAAAAAAAAAAAAAAAACCTGTATGTTGATACCTGTTTTGAAAAAAAAAAAAAAGTATCAGAAGAAGTTTCCCTTCTCGGAGGCACAATTGTACAGCAGTCTTCATTCATCCAGTAAGATAGCTTGCTCCCATCTCAGGATGCCTTTTGTAATTTTTATGTCCTGTGTACACAGGCGAACTGGGGGTGGCTAAATATAAGGCCTATATATGAAGAAAAATCAGTGGATTGTTTTTAGTAATATAGTCACTTCCACAGTATTAATTCTGCCAATCCATGAGCATGAGAAGATTGTCCATTATCTAATATCTTTAATTTCCTTGTTCAGTGTTTTAGTTTTTGTAGATGTTTTTACTTCCTTGGTTAAGATTATTTTTTTATTAGTTCAAATTAGGAACAAGCTTGCATCACATGTCAATCCCTTCTCCCTCTCCCTCCCCTCCTCCCACTTCTTACCCCCTCCACACACCTACCCCCCACCCCATCCACCCTCCACTCCCCAGGCAGGGTAAGGCTCTCGACGGGGGCTTCCCAAAGTCCATGACATCATCCTGGGCAGGGCCTATGCCTTCCCCCATGTGTCCAGGCTGAAAGAGCATCCCTTCACGTGGAATTGGCTCTCAAAGTCCCTTCTTACACCAGGGAAAAATACTAATCCACTACCAGGGGCCTCCAAGAGTGTGGAGGCCTCCTCATTGACATCCATGTTCATGGATCAGGATCAGTACTGTACTGGCCTCCCAGACCGAAGTCTGGGGTCCATGTGATCCCCCTTGTACAGGCCAGCTGTTTCTGTGGGTTTCACCAGCCTGGTACCAACCCCTTTGATCATCATTCCTCCCTCTCTGCATCTAGGTTCCAGAGTTCAGTTCAGTGTATATCTGTGGGTGTCTGCCTCTGCTTCCATCAGCTACTGGATGAGGGCCCTAGGATGGTATAAATAGTAGTCATCAGTCTCATTATAGGGGAAGGGCATTTACGTTATCCTCTCTATCATTGCCTAGATTGTCAGTTCATGTCATCCTTGTAGGTCTCTGGAAATCTTCCTAGTGCCAGATCTCTCCTTGGACCTATAATGGCTCCCTCTGATATGGTCTCTCTCATCCTGCTCTCCTCTGTTCTTACCCCAACTCAATATATCTGCTCCTCCATTTCCTCCTCTCCTCTCCTCTCCTCTCCTCTCCTCTCCTCCCTCCTCTCTCTCCTCTCCTCTCCTCTCCTCTCCTCTCTCTCCTCTCCTCTCCTCTCCTCTCCTCTCCTCTCCTTTCCTCTCCTCTCCTCTCCCTTCTCCTCTCATTATGGCCGCTCCCTCTCCCCTACCCTCATGCTCCCAATTAGCTCAGGAGTTCCTGCCCCTTCCCATTCCTGGGGTCCATGCATTTTTCCCTTAGAGTCATTCTTGTATTCTAGTTACTTTGGTGAAGAGGATTGTAGGCTGGTAATCCTGTGCTCTTTGGCTAAAATTCATATATGAGTGAGTACATACCATGTTTGTCTTTTTGTGACTGGGCTACCTCACTCAGGATGGTTTCTTCTAGTTCCATCCATTTGCCTGTGAATTTCAAGATGTCATTGCTTTTTTCTGCTGAGTAGTACTCCATTGTATAAATGTACCACATTTTCTCTATCCATTCTTCAGTTGAGGGGCATCTAGGTTGTGTCCAGGTTCTGGCTATTACAAACAATGTTGCTATGAACATGGTTGAACATATGTCCTTGCTGTATGGACATGCATTATGCCCAAGAGAGGAATTGCTGGATCTTGAGGTAAATTGATTCCCGTTTTTCTGAGCAACTGCCATACTGATTTCCAAAGTGGTCTTACAAGTTCGCACTCCCACCAGCAATGGAGGAATGTTCCTTTTTCCCCACATCCTCGCCAGCATAGATTGTCATTAGTGTTTTTGATTTTAGCCATTCTGACAGCAGTAAGATGGTATCTCAGAGTTGTTTTGATTTGCATTTCTCTGATGGCCAAGGATTTTCAGTACTTTCTTTTGTGTCTTTCAGCAATTTCAGATTCCTCTGTTGAGAATTATCTATTTAGTTCTGCACCCCACTTTTTAATTTCATTGTTTGGTGTTTTGGTGGCTAGCTTCTTGAGTTCATTGTATATTATGGAAGTCAGCCCTCTGTCAGATGTGGGGTTGGTGAAGATCTTTTCCCATTCTGTGGGCTGTTGTTTTGTCTTACTGACAGTGTCCTTTGCCCTACAGAAGCTTCTAAGTTTCAGGAGGTCCCATTTATTAATTGCAGATATCAATATTTGTGCTACTGGTGTAATGTTCAGGAAGCAGTCTCCTGTGCCAATTAGTTCAAGGGTATCTCCCACTTTCTCTTCTAGAAGATCCAGTGTGGCTGGATTTATGGTGGGATCTTTGATCCATTTGCACTTAAGTTTTGGCATGGTGACAGATATATGGATCTATCTGCAATCTTCTGAATGTCCAAATCCAGTTGTGCCAGCACCATTTGTTGAAGATGCTATCTTTCTTCCATTGTATAGATTTAGCATTTTTGTAAAAGTAAGGTGTTCATAGGTGTGTGGGTTAATATCAGGCTTTTCAATTCGATTCCATTGGTCTATCTGTCTATTTTTGTGCCAATACCAAGCTGTTTTCAGAACAATGGCTCTATAATAGAGCTTGAAGTCAGGGACAGTGATGCCTCCAGAAGATCCTTTATTGTACAGAGTTGTTTTGGCTATTCTGAGTTTTTTGTTTTTTCCATATAAATTTGATTATTGTTCTTTCATGGTCTGTGAAGAACTGTGTGGGGATTTTGATGGGTATTGTGTTGAATCTGTAGATTACTTTTGGCAAGATTACCATTTTTACTATGTTGATTCTACCTATCCAAGAGCATGGGAGATCTTTCCATTTTCTGGTATCTTTAATTTCTTTCTTTAAAGACTCAAAGTTCTTACTGTGCAGGTCTGACACTTTTTTGGTTAGTGTTACCTCAAGATATTTTATGTTGCTTGTGGATATTGTGAAGGGTGATATATCTCTGATGTATTTCTCATTACATTTATCATCTGTATATAGTAGGGCTGCTGAATTTTTTTGAGTTAATTTTGTTTCCTGCTACTTTGCTGAAGGTGTTTATCAGCTGTAGGAGTTCCCTGATAGAGATTTTTTGGTCACTTATGTAGACGATCATATCAACTGCAAATAGTGAAAGTTTGACTTCTTCCTTTCCAATTTGTATCCCTTTGATCCCCTGTTCTTGTCTTATTGCTCTCTCTAGAACTTCAAGTACAATATTAAAGAGGTATGGAGAGAGTGGACAGCTTGTCTTCTTCCTGATTTTAGAGGAATCACTTTTTCTCTCAATTTAGTTGGATGTTGGCTGTTTGTTTGGTGTATATAGCTTTTATCATGTTTAGATATGTTCCTGTTATTCCTGTTCTCTCCAAGATCTTTATCATGAAGGGATGTTGGATTTTGTCAAAGGCTTTTTCAGCATTTAGTGAGATGATCATGTGGTTTTTCTTTTTCTGTCTGTTTATACGGTGGATTACATTGATGGATTTTTGTATGTTGAATCATCCTTGCATCCCTGGGATGAAGCCTACTTGATCATGGTGGATGATTTTTCTGATATGTTCTTGGATTCGATTTGCCAATATTTTGTTGATTATTTTTGCATCGATGTTCATGAGGGATATTGTTCTATAGTTCTCTTTTTTAGTTGTATCTTTGTGTGGCTTGGGTATCAAAGTGATTGTAGCCTTGTAAAAAGAGTTTGGCAATGTCCCTTCTGCTTCTATTGTGTGGAGCAAAATGAGGAGTACTGGTATTAGCTGTTGTTTGAATTTCTGGTAGAATTCTGCAGTGAAGCCATCTGGCCCTGGGCTGTTTTTGGTTGGGAGGCTTTTGATGACTGCTTCTATTTTATTAGGGGCTATAGGTCGATTTAAACTGCTTATCTATTCTTGGTTTAATTTTGGTAAGTGGTATCTATCCAGAAAATTGTCCATTTCCTTTAGATTTTTGAATTTTGTGGAGTACAGGTTTTCTCTGGATTTCTTGAGTGTCTTTTGTTATATCCCCCTTTTCGTTTCTGATTTTATTAATTAGCATACTTTCTCTTTCTGCCTTTTGGTTAGATTGGATAGAGGTTTGTCTATCTTGTTGACCTTCTCAAAGAACCAACTCTTTGTTTCTTTGATTCTTTGTAATGTTTTCCTAGTTTCTACTTTATTGATTTCAGTCCTCAGTTTGATTATTTCCTGGTGTCTACTCCTCCATGGGGAGTTTGCTTCTTTTTGCTCTAAAGCTTTCAGTTGTTCTGTCAATTCTCTATTATGACTTTTCTCCAGTTTCTTCATGTGTGCACTTAGTGCTGTGTGAACTTTTAGAGTGTCCCATAAGTTTGAGTATGTTGTGTCTACATTCTGATTAAATTCTAGGAAGTCTTTAATTTCTTTTTTTATTTCTTCATCAACCCAGGAATGGTGCAATTAGGTGTTATCCAATTTCCATGAGTTTATAGGTTTTCTGCAATTTGTATTGCTGTTGAATTCTAACTTTAAAGCATGGCTATCTGATAAGATACAGCAGGTTATTTCAATTCTTTTGTATCTGTGGAGGTTTGCTTTGTTGCCAACTATCTGGTCAAATTTAGAGAAGGTTCCACGTGGGGTGGAGAAGAAGGTATATTCTTTTGTGTTTGGATGGAATGTTCTATAGATATCTGTTAAACCCAGTTGGGACATAACTTCTGTTAGATCCTTTGTTTCTTTGTTAAGTTTCTGTCTACTGGTCCTGTCTAGTGGTGAAAGCGGGGTGTTGAAATCTACTATAAGTGTGTGTGGTTTGAGCTTTAGTAATGCTTCCTTTACAAATGTGGGTGCCTTCATATTTGGGGCATAGATGTTCAGGATTGAGACTTCATCTTGATGTACTTTTCCTGTGATGAGTATGAAATGCCCTTCTTTATCTCTTTTGCTTGATTTTAGTTTGAAGTCTAATTTGTTAGGTATTAGGATTACTACACCAGCTTTTTTCTTGGGCCCATTTGATTCGAAAATCTTTTCCCAACCCTTTACTTTGAGGCAATGCCTGTCTTTGAAGTTGATGTGTGTTTCTTGTATATAACAGAAGGATGGACTCTGTCTTCGTATCCATTCTGTTAGCCTGTATCTTTTTATGGGCAGGTTAAAACCATTGACATTGAGGGATATTAATGTTCATCGATTGTTGGTTCTTGTTTGTTTTGGATTTATTGTTGGTGGTGTCATTTTGTGTGTATTTTGCCCTCTTGTTTCTTTTCATGTTTGGTAAAATTGGATTATCTATTGTCTAGGTTTTTGTGAGTATAGTTATCTTCATTGGGTTGGAGTTTTTCTTCCAGAACTTTCTATAGTGCTGGATTTGTGGAAATGTATTGTTTAAATCTGTTTTTGTCATGGAATATCTTGTTTTCTCCATCTATAGTGATTGAAAGTTTTGCTTGGTACAGTAGTCTGGGTTGTCATCCATGCTCCCTTAATGTTTGTAGGATATCTATCCAGGACCTTCTGGGTTTCAAAATTTCCATTGAAAAGTCAGGTGTGATTCTGATAGGTCTGCCTCTATATGTTACTTGGCCTTTTTCCTTTGCTGCTGCTCTTAATATTTTCTCTTTATTCTGCAGGTTTGTTGTTTTGATTATTATGTGTTGAGGGGATTTCTTTTTGTGGTCCAGTGTGCTTGGTGTTCTGTGAGCTTCTTGTACTTTGATAGGCATATCCTTCAATAGTTGGGGAAGTTTTCTTCTATGATTTTGCTGAATATGTTTTCTGTACCTTTGAGCTGTATTTCTTCACCTTCTTCTATACCTATTATTCTTAGGTTTGGCCTTTTCACAGTGTCCCATATTTCCTGGATATTTTGTGTTAAGGTTTTGTTGGACTTGAGATTTCCTTTTGTCGATGTCTGTATATCCTCTAGCAAGTCTTCAACAAATGAGATTCTGTCTTCCATCTCTTGAATTCTATTGGTTATACTCACATCTTTAGTTCCTGATCCTTTATCCAGCCTTTCTATTTCCAGAATCCACTCATTCTGTGTTTTCTTTATGGTGTCTATTTCACATTTCATGCCTTGAATTGTTTCCAGTGCTTCCTTCACTTGTTTGGTTGTTATTTTCTTGGTTTTCTTTAGATTATTTAAAAGATATGTTTCCTTCTTGAATTTTTTGGTTTGTCTTTTCCTACATTTCATGTAATTTTTTGCTTGTTTTTTCTTCTATTTTTAAAGGGATTTTCTTGTTTCCTCTTTAAAGATCTCTATCATTTTCCTAAGATAATTTTTGAGGTCCATTGATGGGGAATGTACTGTGTATGTTCATCTTATGGATTATTGAATAAAATACTGTTTGGCGAATGAGACAGCAAGTTAGACAGGACTAGGAGTCAAAGAGGATTCTGGGAAATGTAGTAGAGAAGTGGTGATCCAGGCAGGAAGTGACATAGCAAGGAGACTCATATTTAAGCAAGGAGATACAGGAACTGTCCTTTTCCCCCTTTCCCTCTTCCAGAAGTGCCATGTGAGCCACCAGCAATTGTGAGTGCCAGCAGAAGGCATCCTCTATAAGATAAGTCTTTCTCTATAAGATAAGTTTTATAAAATATATAGATTTATGATAATTAAGACTGAGCTAACAGATGAGAATTCTAGTCATTGGCCAAGCAGCATTTGTACCTAATAGAAGTTTGTGTATTATTTTGTCCATCCACTTGGTTGCAGACTTGGGTATCTGGTGGAGACCGCCCGCGTGGTGGTAGGGCTTGGGTGGCTTTGGGGGAAAGATTTATCATAACAGTCCATCTCTTCTTCATTCTCTGTGTTGGGCTTTTCAGATCTTGCTGGTGTGGAGTCCCTAGATTCTGGTGGTGTCATATTGGTCTTTCTGTTGTTGAGTGTGTTCTTCCTCAGTCTTCTTCCCATCCCTTTTTCTAGTGAGTGCAGTTGTGATCTCTGCCTCTCTCCAGTGGCAGATGCAAGATACCCAGGACAGGGTTCAACAATTGGATAATGCCATTAAATCAATGGCTGAAAAATACGAGAGGGATGATGATAGAGTTGAATCTAAGTTTGAAAACTTGCAAGATGAATTACAGAACAGGGCTAACAAACTAGAAATGTCTCTCAAGTTGATTGCTGAGGCAAATCACGACCTTGTTTCTAAATTTCAATTCCTGGATGGCAGTCTCCATGCCACCCAGATGCTAGCTAGGGACGAACATATTACACATCTGGAAAACCTTGTAGAACAACAGTCACAGTAATTCATGGATTCACTATCATGCCTTGAACCTTTCATGATGAATGAGATTAAAACTTCCCATGAAGAAGTCATCTCTAGGCTCAAGGATCGATTTGAGGATGAGGAGACAGAATCGCTCCACTCTGAGGCACCTACTCCAAACAGGTATTTCAATCATTCTAAAGATGTTACGAGTACACCGTTAGTCTATCCAGCAACATTGGTAGAAAAGCCACCAACTAAAATTCCCAGGGACAAGTGGCTTATGTATGGCAGCCTATCCACTTGAAAGATCTTAAGCATATTAAAGAATCAGTTGTCTTGTATGGTCTTCATAGCCCATATGTAAAACAGCTATTACATTCATGGGCCACCTTTATCAGAGTGACTCCCCCAAAGTGGTAGGACTGGTGTCAGCTGTCCTTGAGAATTCTTGTCAAATCGAATGGAAGGCATTACTGAGAGAGGAAGGATAGCTTCTAGAGTGTCAAGTCATTAGAGACGGTCTTGATGTGCCTCTTGAAAAAAATCCTAGGTGAAGGTATTTATGCTGACCCACAAGTTCAGGCTGAATATGATGACCATATGCTGTCCCTATGCAGAAACACAGCACTAAATGCATGGGATGAGGTTTGTGAGCCAGGGGAATGACTAGAAGCTTATACTAGAATGGAACAGGGACAAACAGAACTATTTAAGGACTTCTTAGACCGGTTGACCAGAGCAGTAGACTACCAAGTAACAGATTCAGATATAAGATATTCGATTGTGTATACCTTAGCTTATGACAATGCAAACCCAATATGCAAAAGAATACTTTTGCCTTTGAAGATCAGATCAGCTCCACTAGAAGAATGGGTTTTGCATACTGCCCACATAGACTATAATATGCAAGATGCTGGAATCTGGGCAGGAGTAACTATCCCAAGAGGTTTCAAAAGGCAGCAGGAGATTAAGAGTCCCAGAGATGATGACAGAGGGATGTAGGAAGGAGAAACACCTTACTTACAAGGATCGATACAGGTACCAAGAGTTCCAGGTTCATCACTACTGTGAACCAGAGCATTGAGAAGGAAGAGCCTGCTCCAGGAGTCCACAAAAGCGTCAGGAAAATACATGTTTCAGCTGTGGTAGAATGGGGCATATAAGGAGAAATTATAGGCAAAGAAATTCTAATGACCCCTCGTGTGAAAGGCCACTGCCCTCTGGGTTGTGTAGAAGATGTGGTAAGGACAGACACTGAGCCAATGGATGTAGATCGACCAGGGACATGCAAGGGAACCTGTTAAGGGTGGAAAACTCTGAGGGGGACTCAAGAAGTCCCCCATATCGAAAAAGGTTCGGTCGTTTCCAGTAACTGTAGAAGTGAATCTGTCACAGGATGAATAGATAGTATTTCGTCTATTGTGAAAGATGACAATACCATAGATGGTAGTTTGGCTAGCGATAAAGAATCGGGTAAGACTGGACAAGACAAAAAGCACAAATTTTGGCAGACCTCAATTAAAGACAAGCGACCTCACTTATGGGTACAAATTAATGATAAAATTATTATCGGAATAGTGAACACAGGTGCTGACGTCACTATCATTACTCACAAGTCCTGGACAAAGGAAAGGCCACTCAGGGAAGCAAATGTACAATTTTTGGGTATTGGAACACTATCTAGAGTTCAACAGAGTGTTCGCTCAGTGGTCTGCATTGGACCGGAAGGAGAGAAAGGGAGACTGAAACCTTCCTTGGCAAATAAAGCTATAAACCTCTAGGTTCGTGATCTATTACAGCAATGGAAAAATAAATTAACACCCCTCCAGTGTCAGTTACAAATTATAGAGAATTGCTGGATAGTAGGAAGAATTGGGAGACACTATGGAAAATAGTTGCCAACCATCCAGGCTGTACAGAAACTAAATACAAATGATAGACATTCAGAGGAACCAAAGGCCCTGCCATTGAAATGGCTTACAGATGAACCTGTCTGGAAAGGGCAATGGCTTTTGACTTCTAAGAAGCAAGAGGCTCTAGAAAAGTTAGTATAGGAACAGCTAGAGGCTGGACACATAGAGGAGTCTACCAGCCCTTGGAATTCTCCTGTATTTGTTATCAAAAAGAAGTCAGGTAACTGGAGAATGCTGACAGACCTGAGAACCATAAATAAGGTAATTCAACCTATGGACTCTTTACAGCCTGGAATGCCACTGCCTTCCTTAATACCTAAAGGATGGCCGATCATCGTAATTGACCTGAAAGACTGCTTTTTCACTATACCATTACAAGAAAGCGATAGAGAGAAATTTGTATTTACTGTACCAACTCTTAATTACTCACAGCCAGTTCGGAGATATCAGTGGAAGGTTTTGCCTCAGGGGATGCTAAATAATCCTACTTTATGTCAACACTTTGTACAACAACCTTTGGAAATAATTCATAAAAAATTTCTACAATCTCTTGTTTATCATTATATGGATGATATTCTTTTATCAGATTCCAATAAGGAAACTTTGGAATGTATGTTTGACATGGTGAAGGAAGTTCTGCCTAGATGAGGGTTACAGAGAGCCCTAGAAAAGATACAAAAAAGAGATTCTAGGTTATAAGATAGACTTACAAAGAATTAGGCCACAGAAGGTGCAAATTGGAAGGGATCATTAGCAAACTCTTAATAGTCTTCAGTAGCTGCTAGGAGAAATTTCTCAATTACAGACGATTATTGGGGTAGAAGGTCATGACTTAAAACATTTAAAAATGCTCTTAAAGGTGATAAGGACCTAAACAGTCCACGAATATTATCTGCCGAGGCAGAAAAAGAACTACAATGGGTAGAAAACAGAATATTGGATGGGCATGTAGATCGGATAAACCTTGATTTAGACTGTGTTCTGGTTATCTTGCCATCCAGAGAATATCCTTCTGTAATTCTGATGCAGAGGGAAGACACTATATTAGAGTGGATATTTCTGCCACATAAACAGAATAAAATGTTATATATATATATATATATATATATATATATATATATATGATTTCTGATTTGATTTTAAAGGGCAAATTAAGTCTTCATCAGCTGACTGGAAAAGATCCAGCAGAAATGATAGTACCTTTAACTAATGATGAAATTTTTTCCTTATGGAAGGATAACGAATATTGGTAAATAGCTCTTACTGACTTTTTGGGAACAATTAGCAACAACTATCCCCAAACCGACAGAATTAAATTTATAAAAAAGACAGTCTGGATTCTTCCATGTATTGTAAGACAAACTCCCATTTCTGGAGTTCTTACCTTCTACACTGATGCCAACAAATCAGGTAAGGCAGGTTATAAAGCAGGTGAGGTAAGTAAAGTAGTTCAAAGTCTATATACATCTATACAGAAGGCCGAATTATATGCAATTCTCATGGTGATTATGGATTTTACAGAACCTTTTAACATAGTTACTTATTCCCAGTATGCAGAGAGAGTCATCTTACACATAGAGACCACAGAATTCATCCCTGATAATATGGAGTTAACCTCATTGTTCTTACAATTACAGGAAACAATCAGAAACAGAAGCAATCCTCTATACATTACGCATATCAGATCCCATATGGGTCTGCCAGGCCCACTAGCACAAGGCAATGACAAGATTGATCGTTTATTAATTGGTACTGTGCTAGAAGCCTCAGAATTTCATAAGAAACATCATGTAAACAGCAAAGGTTTAAAAAAGGACTTCTCCATCACTTTGCAACAATCCAAGGAGATAGTGAGAATCTGTCCTACTTGTTCCTTTTATAACCAAACTCTGCTGCCAGCTGGCTGTAATCCTAAAGGCATTTGGAGCAATGAGACCTGGCAGATGGATATCTTTCACTTTACAGAATTTGGAAATTAGAAATATGTGCATCATACTATAGACACATTCTCAGGTGTCCAATGGGCTACTGCTCTCAACTCTGAGAAAGCTGGTTCTGGTATTACACACCTGCTAGAGGTGATGGCAGTTATGGGTATACCTTCACAGATAAAAACTGACAATGCTCCGGCATATGTCCACACAAAAATGGAACAGTTCTTCAAATATTATAACATAAAGCATGTCATCGGTATACCTCACAATCCTACAGGACAAGCAGTCGTTGAAAGATCTAATAAGACGCTTAAGGAGATGCTCCATAGACAAGCTGGTAAGTCAAAACCCTCCAAACATAGGTTGCATAATGCTTTATTGACACTAAACTTTCTTAATGCCAATGACAAAGGACAAGCAGCTGCAGAAAGACACTGGACTATGGAAAAAACTGCTGAACTGTATCAACCAGTTTACTTCAAAGATGTGCTGACCTTGGTATGGAAGCCTGGATATATGTTACGTTGGGGTAGGGGTTTTGCATTTGTTTCCACAGGAGAAGAAAAACTTTGGATACCATCAAAGTTAATCAAAATTTGAGTTGAAAAAGACAACCCTCTCGACAAGGATGACTGACAGGTATTTACTGAGGTATATCTCATAAACTAAACAAAAACCTCCCAAAGGAAATGGAAGTGTTTTGCTTCCATCTTCATGGGAAAACTCATCTCCAGAAGCCCAAGAACACTACGTGTGTAGATACTTAAGAAGAGAAATTAGCTATAACCATCAAACAAACGGAATGTGCCATAAGGTAAACTTTACTGCTTTCTCTCAAATAACTCTATTTCCCTTTATTTTTCTAGTCCCTATTTAAGTAAATCAATGCTGGATTTAGAGTTGGATTTGGCTTTCCTCCTCTAAAATCCAAGCATATTGTTTAATTAAACTTTTGAGTTTCTGTATTATATCAAGAAGCCAATTGATGTAATACAGAATGAGAGAAGAATTTGGGGACTGTCTTTGTCTTTCTTGGCTCCTTCCTTCAAAGTGTACACCATCTCATTATCATTATTTTTCTACGATTGTCTTTTCCAGCATGCATACATATACAAGCAAACATTTCTCTGTTACCACTTATCTTTGAGTCCCACACAGCCAATGAAGACCCACCTGACAACAATCCCTGGGTGCTCCGGAAAAGGAATTGGGCCATACCTCTTAGACTGCACTGGATCCAACTTACTCCCTTTCAACTGACACTCCGACCAGAGCTACGAGTACTGACTTCAATCAAGTTGAGGATTTCAACCTAGATCTTCAATCAAGCAAATCCCATCTAACATGGACTGGATATAACCTATTAGAGACTTTCACCGTACTAATATTTTCTTCCCACAGGACCCCACAAGGCTACTATCGTCCCATTCCAGCAGGAAGTAACTTGGTAGATACTACACCCCCATCCCCCATTATTGTCTATTAGGGTAGTGTAAGCCTAGTTAGGAATGACCTTCCTATTGTTTAGGGTTGGGATTGGAAGGAGGTGTTTAGGTTGGACACCCCTTTCAAATGACTAAGACTTAGCTGGAATAGACATAAATAGGATGTACAATAGCAGATTATCGTATCTTCTTGTATTTCACCATTATGATTGTTAATTTTGGATATTTTATATTATTAAGTTTTAATCCTCCTTTAGACTAAAAGGGGAATTGTAGGGAGACAATGTAACCACGGCTCCTAAGGGCTGGCTACTTGTCTGCTTGTCCACACATGTCAGGGCGTGGTCAAGGGGTGTTCAGGATGACACGTGTGAGGTTCTTAAGGTGCAGCAGACACATGGGGGTGGCCCCTTCTCTCTGGCCTCCCTGCCTTGCTGCCCCTGGGCATGCTCTGGCTTGAGCTTGACTGGTATTTATCTGAATAAAGGTATTTTGAATCTACAAGCCTTCTCCATTGCCATCAGATCCCTTTTATGTCTTTCTTTAGTTTTATTGGTTTGACTAACACTTCAAGCACTATTCTGAATAACAATGGAAATAAAGTCCAGTTAATGTCTAAACTTTCTTTGTTAATTTTTAGTTTTGACAATGTCTTAGTTAAGGTTTCTATTGTGATAAAACTCCAGGACCACAAGCCAATCTGGGAGGAAGGGTTTATTTGCTTACATTTACATGTTACACGTCATCATGATTAAGTCAGGGAGGAACTCTCACTGGGCAGGAACCAGGAGTGAGGAGCTGATACAGAGGCCAAAAGGGAGTGCTGCCTACTAGCTTGCTCCTCATGGCTTGCTTAGCTTGCTTTCATATAGAACCAAGGACCACCAGTCTAGGGATGGAACCACCCACAATGGGCTGGGCCTTCCCACTTCAATCATTAATTAAGAAAGTGCCATATAGCCCAATCTTATGGAGGTAATTTCTCATTGAAGTCCCCTCATCACAGATCACTCTAATTTGTGTCAAGCTGATGTAAAAACTAGCCAGCACAGATGATCAATTCAAGATGAAAAGTGGGGTCTTGGAGTAATTCACTATTATTCTACCAGAACCCATCTGATTTTTTAGGCCCATTAATATTTTTTATGAAAACAGGAGCTTTATGTTCAGTATATTCACATTTACAATTGTTATTGGTTACTTTTTTCTGTTTTTCACTTTCTTATTATTCATTCTTTCTGTATTTCTCATCATTCATCTCCATCCCACTCATTTCCCATATTTCATATCCACCTTCTGCCCTTGCAACCTCCCCACCCTAAAATAAAGTAAAACATAAGAGAAAAGAAGAACAAAAACAAGAAAGAGAGGGAAGGAACAATCAGTCTGGTCATGGAAGCTGTAATATGACTCGGTGAGTAAAAACACTTTTATCCATACATCTTTATTTGCAAGTGTTCATTGTAAAGAGTCATTGGTCTGGTTGAAGACCTTTGGTTTCTGGGTCCTCAGTGGAACTCCTCTTGGTTATCCTGCTGCTGCCCTGTGGTGTGGAGATTCTCCAGATTTGAGTCTACAGGACCAGTTACTTCACGTGCTCTAGGAGGTCACAAATGGGGTGGAGGTTGGGGTGAACCAACACATAACCCTAGTTCTGGGCCTGAGTAGTTGCCGGCTTCACCACCAGGGTTAGCTCTCCTTCATTGCCCTTGTGAGTTCATTCCTTGCAGTGATGAGCAAGGGGTAGTGCCAGTTCTCTTATTTTGTGTCCTCAGGGTTGGTTCTCACACCTACACCTTCAGGATCAGCTCTACTGTGTTGTCCAGGTGTGGTGTAGGTTCTAGCTCACAGGGATAGGGCAGCTCTCCTGCCCTTAGGACCTCAGGGTTAGCCTAGCTCTCCCACCAGCCTCAGGCAATGATGGGTGGGGGTGTGGGAGAGGGAGGGCATCTGTTCCCCTAACATACTGCCTTTAGACAGATGAATAATGGGGACACCTCTCCCATGCTCACAAAATTGGGACTGGCTCACCTATACCTCAGACAATGGGGTTGGCTCTGTTGTGCTGCCTAGGCAAGGTTCAGGGACTGTTATAGGTTTTTGATGAGTAACTTCCTTTCTTTCTTTCTTTCTTTCTTTCTTTCTTTCTTTCTTTCTTTCTTTCTTTCTTCCTTTCTTTCTTTCTTTCTTTTCTTCCTTCTTTCCTTCTTTCTTTCCTTCATTCCTCCTTCCTGCCTTTCTTCTTTCTTTCATTCCTTCCCTCCTTCCTTCTTTTTTCTTTCTTTCCTTCCTCCTTCCTTCCTTCCTTTTTATATTTTGAGACATGGTTTCTCTGTGTAGATTTGTAGACTGGGCTGGCCTCAAACTCACAGAGATCTGCCTGCCTCTGCCTCCGGAGTACTAGGATTAAAGGTGTTCGCCAACACTACCCAGCTTTTAGTTTCTTTATTAACATGTAGTCATTTCTTTGTTTCTTCTAATTTTTGGTTGGTACTATATTATCAGATATTAGAAAAGCTATTTGAGTTGGTTTATGGATTTTATTTACTGTATACACTGTTTTTGTCCTTTGACTCTCAGTATGTTTTTGTTTTTGCTTTTGAGATGTGTTTCTTGGCGACAACAGATAATTTGATCTTGTTATTGGTGAGTTGAGGCTGTATACACTTAAGGTCATTATTGAGACATGTTCACTATTTCCCTTGTTTTTGTCAACTATTTTTCTGGTTGTGGGATCATTATTTCTTTCTTTTTCTCATATTTCTGTTAAATGTTTGCTGGTTTACTGGATCAAACATATTGTATTCCTTCCTAGCTCTCTCTCCCCTCACCTATTCCTTTCATGAAATTTATTCTTTTTTCTGTTTGTTTTTCTTCAAGACAGAGTTTGTCTGTGTAGCTTTGGAGCCTATACTGGCACTTGTAAGGGCTCATCCTCCAAAAGCATTCATAGAGGTGAAAACACACTTTTTGAGTTTGTTCCTCTGGAAGTTGGCTGGAAGCACAAAGCAGTGACAGCCACTCTCAGAGCTGAGGCCTCCTGATCAGTCATCACTATACTGTGACAAGGCCACCATTTTCTTATCAGTCATCACTATGCTGTGACAAGGCCACCATTTTCTTATCAGTCATCACTGTGTTGTGACAAGGCTGCCATTTTCTGCTGCAGCTCAATATTAGAACTTCATGTTTCCTTGGTACTTTTAAAGGCTACTTTGCATGAATTATGCGTATAATCACATAAATAAGGTTTTTTTTTTTACAGAGGTCATTAACTCAGTAGAGTGATTCATTTTCATTAAAGGATGCCTTAGCTGATGTGACCATGCTCTGGATTCATTTTATGCCTCAGTTTCTAAGACAGTTATGAAGAAAACCTGAAAACCCTTCTCAGATGATTCTTGCATAGCATTTCCTGGCAAACTGAACTGTTTAGGGCTTGAGACTGTCAGTCTCAATGTCAAGAGTCTGACACCCCCCTGGAATTACTAACAGAAGTAAGCTTGGGAGCATCCACTTTCATGGTATTTGAATGGGTTAATTACTGTCAGAAATACGCTTGAGAGAAACTGCCTTCATGATATTTGACGGGTTCAGCTTAGCATTTCCTACTTACTGTGATGAATAAAGGGGTGTTGACATAGAGCTGCAAAACCACCCAAGTCATTTTCTTTGTGTCTTCCAGAAATAAATTAATGTGAAATAACAGAAATAAATTTTAGCTCAAAATTAAGAACAGCATACATGATTCAAAATTGAATAAACTTTTCATCATTTCATAATCCTTATGTCCAATAAATAACAGGTGGGAAAAGCACTAGGCACTACTTTCCATTTCTACTGTTAATATAATTAAACCATTTGCTATTGTCTAAGTTCTGAATGCAATTAATAATTGTCTTCAACCAGAGGGAAGAGCTATGCCATAATTAAAAGTTTAGGTGGTCCTTGTGTTTATATTTGATATTTATTTGTTTATTTATTTGGTTTTGTTTGTTTGTACAGATAGGCTCTGGCTCTGAGGCCCTGACTGGCCTTGATCTCTGACTCCTAGATGCCAGAGTTACAGCCTGGACTGCAAAGCCTGACTCCCAGTCTGATGAAAAACTTTTGGTATCTGATAGGAACTGTTGTTCTTTTGCTGCAGCAACAGGTAATAAAACATGAACATAGAATCAATAAACCCATGTGGAGTTTAGTGATAAAAGGGGGAAAAGGGGTTTTAGGTATTTGCCAAACGGGAGCAGAGAGAGAGGGAAGGTGTGAGGGGCTCAAGCTTAAAAGGGGAAGCTGAGAATGTGCACTCAGTCCTTATCCATCCCTGTAACAAGTGACATCGAGATGCCTTGGCCATGCCACTGTGAGTGCCCTGCCCATCGTCAGGGGGTGGGGTCAGCCTAATGCCAGAAGTTCCAACAGTAACCAGAGTTTCTGGAAGCATTAAGGCCTAGGAAATACAGTGCAGTAGACAGTGTCAGGAGTTTGTTTGTTTGGTTTTGTTTTTTTGAGACAGGTTTTCTCTGTGTGGTACAGGCTGTCCTGGAACTATAGACCCGGCTGGCCTTGAACTCAGAGATCCCCGTGTCTCTGCCTTCATAATTCTGGGATTAAAGGCTTGTGCTATCACACCTAGAGACAATTTCACTGTTACTCCCCTTCAATTTTCTGATATCTTCAGCATTATCAAATTAACTTACTAACATGAAAAACAAAAGTGAGAACTTTCTTTTATTGGTTTTGTTTGAAGAATCTGGAATGTTTTCCTCCCTGTAAAGAGTTTTGTGCCAGTGCTTCCCTGGGCTTTTCCAGAACTTATCACCACTGACAGTTTAGGATCTGGACTAGCTTGTCAGAACACAAAAGTGGAGTTTGATGAGTAATTTCCTAGCTGCTACCTTTATTTTTCTGAATGTGCACTAGCTTTGCATATTATAACTATATTAATGATAGATCTAGTAGGTCAAATGAACCAAAGACTTCATTATTACTACTTTATTCCAAAGATAAAGAGAAATGCTACTTGAAGGAACTTCTCCCTAAGAAACAGGCATGGAGAAAAGAAGGTGAAAGATGAAAGCTGAGAGGAGGGACAGAAGGATATTATTTCCTAATGTGTATGCATTCATAAAGGAGTATGAGTTGGGTGTTAAGTTAGCTTGGGGGATAGAGATAAAATAAAGGAAATGGGCCAGATGTGTTGGTTCTGTGAATTCAAGGCCAGTGTGGTCTGTGCCTGAGAGTCACCTGAATTGAAGTGACATGGTCTTTCCTCAATAATACAGTAAGTTTAATTTTTTTTAAAAATTTTGTCATAATTAATTTTGGATGAGTAGCGTGTCATAAAATTAATTATTAATGTTATTATTCATCTTAATATTCAAATAATTTTATATATTTTTAATATTTGAAATATGCCAATATTTATGCTATAGTTGATGTTCATACTTGAAAATCTGAATAGGAGGCTACATTTATTTGAATTCTCAATTTTTTATAAAAATTTGGTATGATCTTTAATTTTTTTCTGTTTTTTTCTTTTATTTCCCATTTTAAAATTTAAATTAGAAACAAGATTGTCTCACATGTCAATCCCAGTTCTCTCTCCCTCCCCTACTTCCCTGCCCCCCACTAACACCATACCTATCCCAAACCCTTTCTGCTCCCCAGGGAGGGTGAGGACTTCCATAGGGAGTCTTCAGAGTATGTCATATACTTTGGGATAGGGCCTAGGCCCTCCCCCGTATGTCTAGGCTGGGGGACTATCCCTCTATGTGGAATGTGCTCCCAAAGTCCATTCCTATGCTAGGGATAAGTGCTGATCTACTAAAAGAGGCCACATAGATTTCTGAGTCCTCCTCGTTGATACCCACGTTTAGGGGGTCTGGATCAGTTTCATGCTGCTTTCACGCCTATCAGTCTGGGGGCCATGAGCTCCCCCTTTTTCAGGTCAGCTGTTTCTGTGGGTTTCACCAGTCTGGTCTTGACCCCTTTGCTCATCACTCCTCGATATCTGCAAATGGATTCCAGAGTTCATTTCAGTGTTTAGCTGTGGGTATCTGCTTCTGCTTCCATCAGCTACTGGATGAAGGCTATAGGATGGCATATAAATTAGTCATCAATCTCATTATCTGAGAAGGGCATTTAAGGTAGCCTCTCCACTGTTGCTTAGATTATTAGTTGTGTCATCCTTGTAGACCTCCAGACATTTCCCTAGTGACAGATTTCTCTTTAAACCTATAATGGATCTCTCTATTCTGGCATCTCTTTTCTTGCTCTCCTCTATTCTTCCCCCCACTCAACCTTCCTGCTCCTTCATGTCCTCCTCACCCCTCCTCTTCTCCCCTTCTCATTCTTCTAGCTCCCTCTCCCCTCCCCCCATGCTTCCAATTTGCTCAGGATATCCTGCCCCTTCCTGTTCTTCAGGGTCCATGCATTTTTCTCATAGAGTACTTCTTGTTCCCTAGTTCCTTTGGTGATGAGGATTGTAGGCTGGTAATCCTTTGCTCTTTGTCTAAAATTCATATATGAATGAGTACATACCATGTTTGTCTTTTTTGACTGGGTTACCTAGCTCAGGATGGTTTCTTCTAGTTCCATCCATTTGCCTGTGAATTTCAAGATTCCATTGTTTTTTCCTGCTGAATAGTACTCCATTGTGTAAATGTACCACATTTTCTCTATCCATTCTTTAGTTGAGGGGCATCTAACATTGATTCCAGGTTCTGGCTATTACAAATAATTCTGCTATGACCATAGTTGAACAGATGTCCTTGTTGTATGAATGTGCTTCTTTTGGGTATATGCCTAAGAGTGGAATTGCTGGATCTTGTGGTAGACTGATTCTCATTTTCCTGCAGAATTTGTCCCTGATAACACTGAACTAACCTCGTTGTTCTTGCAGTTACAGGAAACAATCAGAAACAAAAGTAACCCACTGTACATTACGCATATCAGATCCCATACGGGTCTGCCAGGCCCACTGGCACAAGGCAATGATGAGATCGATCGTTTATTGATTGGCACTGTACTAGAAGCCTCGGAATTTCATAAAAAGCATCATGTAAATAGCAGGGGTTTAAAGAAGGGCTTCTCCATCACTTGGCAACAAGCCAAGGAGATAGTGAGAAACTGTCCTACTTGTTCCTTTTATAACCAAACTCCACTGCCAGCAGGATGTAATCCTAAAGGCCTTCGGAGGAATGAGATCTGGCAAATGGATGTTTTTCACTTTACAGAATTTGGAAATTTGAAATATGTGCATCATACCATTGACACATTCTCAGGTTTCCAATGGACTACTGCTCTCAACTCTGAAAAGGCTGATTCCGTTATTACACACCTACTAGAGGTGATGGCAGTTATGGGCATACCGGCACAGATAAAAACTGACAATGCTCCAGCATATGTCTCCACAAAAATGGAACAGTTTTTCAAATATTATAACATTAAGCATGTCACAGGTATACCACACAACCCTACAGGACAAGCAGTCGTCGAAAGGTCTAACAGGACACTTAAGGAGATGCTCCATAGGCAAGCTGGTAAGTCAAAACCCCCCAAACATAGATTACATAATGCCTTATTAACGCTAAACTTTCTTAATGCCAATGACAGTGGGCAGACAGCTGCGGAAAGACACTGGACTACGGAAAAAACAGCTGAACTAAACCAACCAGTGTATTACAAAGATGTGCTGACCTCGGTATGGAAACCTGGACATGTGTTACGTTGGGGTAGGGGTTTTGCATTTATCTCCACAGGAGAAGTAAATCTTTGGATACCATCAAAATTGATCAAGATTCGAGTTGAGGGAGACAACCCCCTCGACAAGGATGACTGACAGGTATTTTCTGAGGAACTGCCCTCTATAAGTCAAAGGACATTACATGTATGGATACTCAAGGAAAGAACGTAGCTATAACCATCGAACAAAAGGAACGTGCTATACGGTAAAAATTTACAGCTGTCTCTCGAATAACTCTATGTCTATTCATTTCCTAGTCCCTATTCAACTAAATCGAGGCTGGATTTAGAGTTGGGTTTGGCTTTCCTACTCTAAAATCCAAGCATGTTATTTAACAACATTTAAAAGTTTCTGTGTTATATCAAGAAGCCAATTGCTATAATACAGAATAAATAAAGAATAAGAGGACTATCTTTGTTTTTCTTGGCTTTTCTTTTACACCCTCTCAGAATCGTTGTTAGTCAAGGTTCATCAAGGTACCTTTTCCAGTACACATACATAAACAAGCGAACATTTCTCTGATGACACTTATGTTTGAGTCCCATACAGCCATCAAGACCCAGCCTAACAGCAATCCCTACATGCTCTGGAAAAGGAATTGGACTACACCTTCCTGACTACACTGGATTCAACTCACTCCGTTTCGACTGACACTCCAACCAAAACCTCGAGTAACGACTTCAATCAAGTTGAGGATTTCAACGTAGATCTTCAATCAAACAAATCATCTAACATGGACTAGACATAACTCATTAGAGACTTTCCCTATACTGACATTTTTTTCCACAGGGCCCCCACATGACCATCTTCGTCCCTTTTCAGCAGGAAGTAACCTAGAAGATGCTACGCCCCCGTTCCCCATTATTGTGTATTAGGGTAGTGTAAGCCTAGTTAAGAATGACCTTCTTATTGTTTAGAGTTGGGATTGGAAGAAGGTGTTCAAGTTAGACACTTTTTCCACATGACTTTAAGACTTAGCTAGAATAGACATAGGATGTATCATAGCAGATTATTGTATATTCTTGTATTCCACCCTTATGATTGTTAGTTTTGGATATTTTACACTATTAAGTTTTAATCCTCTCTTAGACTAAAAGGGGAATTGTAGGGAGTAACCCTAGCCCCGCCCAATAGTCCTGGGGCAGGTACCAGGTGGACCTGGGGACTCGCCCATAAGGGCGGGGTGAAGGAAAGCCGGCATGACGTAAAGGGGGCTTCTTAAAGGACTGCACGTGGGGACCGCGCTCTCTCTTTGTTCTGGCCGCGCTGGCTGGGTTCTTAACCTAGCTCTGGCCTGTGTTTCACCCGGCTGTGCTTGGAAATAAAGAGACCTTAATCCAATAAATCACCATACTAATTTCCAAAGTGGCTGTATGAGATGACACTCCCACCAGCAGTGGAGAAGTGTTCCCTTTCTCCACATCCTCTCCAGCATAAACTGTCACTGGTATTTTTTATTTTAGCCATTCTGAGAGGAGTAAGATGGTTTCTCAGAGTTGTTTTGATTTGCATTTCCCTGATGGCTAAGGATGTTGAACACTTTCTTATGTGTCTTTCAGCCATTTTAGATTCCTCTATTGAGAATTGTCTATTTAGTTCTGTACCCGACTTTTTAATTGGATTATTTGGTGTTTTGCAAACTAGCTTCTTGAGATCCTTGTAAATTTTGGAGATCAGACCTCTGTCAGATGTGGGGTTGGTAAACATCTTTTCCCAGTCTGTGGGCTGCCATTTTGTCTTGTTGACTGTGTCCTTTTCCATACAGAAGCTTCTCAGTTTCAGGAGGTTCCATTTATTAATTGTTGATCACAGTGTCTGTTCTACAGGTGTTATGTTCAGGAATCGATCTGCTGTACCAATTACTTCAAGGGTACTTCCCACTTTTTCTTCTAATAGGCTCAGTGTGGCTGGATTTATGTTGAGGTCTTAGATCTATTTGGACTTAAGTTTTGTGCATGGCATTAGACATGGATCTATCTGCAGTCTTCTACATGCCAACATCCAGTTATTCCAACAATTTTTGCATCATTATTTTATTACATTCTCATTTTAAATATTTATTTTTTCCTTCAAACAGCCTTGTCTTGTTCCTGATTTTAGAGGAATTGCATTGAGTTTCTCTTCATTTAATTTGATGTTGGCTGTTGGCTTGTTGTATATTGCTTTTATTATGTTGAGATATGTTCCTGTTATCCCTGATTTTTCCAGGACCATTATCATGAAGGGGTGTTGGATTTTGTCAAAGGCTTTTTCAGCATCTAGTGAGATGATCGTGTGATTTTTTTCCTCAGTCTGTTTATATGGTGGATTACATTGATGCATTTTTGTATGTTGAACCATCATTGCATCCCTGGGATGAAGCCTACTTGATCGGGATGGAAGATTTCTCTGATGTGTTCTTGGATTTGATTTGCCAATATTTTATTGAGAATTTTTGCATCAATGTTCATGAGGGATATTGGTCTATATTTCTCTTTCTTAGTTGTGTCTTTGTGTGGCTTGAGTATTAAGGTTATTGTGGCTTCATAAATAGAGTTTGGTAATGACCCTTATGCTTCTATTGTGTGGAATACTTTGAGGAGAATTGGTATTAGCTGTACTTTGAATTTCTGGTAGAATTCTGCACTGAAGCCATCTGGACCTGGGCTTTTTTTGGTTGGGAGACTTCTAATGACTGTTTCAATTTCATTAGAGATTATGGGTCTATTTAAGTTGCTTATCTGTTCTTGATTTAATTTTGGAAAGTGAAATCTGTCAAGAAAATTGTCCATTTCCTTTAGATTTTCAAATTTTGAGGAATATAGGTTTTCAAAGTATGACCTGATGATTCTCTGGATTTTCTTTGTGCCTGTTGTTATGTCCCCCTTTTCATTCCTGATTTTATTAATTTCCATGTTCACTCTTTGTTGTTTGGTAAGTTTGGATAAAGGTTTGTCTATCTTGTTGATTTTCTCAAAGAAACAACTTTTTGTTATATTGATTCTTTGTATTGTTCTCCTAGTTTCCATTTTATTGATTTCAGCCCTCAATTTGATTATTTCCTGGCGTCTCCTCCTCCGGGGTGTATTGGCTTCTTTGTTTTCTAAAGCTTTCAGTTGTGCTGTTAATTCTCTATGTGATTATTCTCCTGTTTCTTCATGTGGGTATTTAGCGCTATGAACTTTCCTCTTAGCACTGCTTTCATGGTATCCCATAGGTTTGGATATGTTGTGTCCGCATTCTCATTGAATTCTTGGAAATCTTTAATTTCTTTTTTTATTTCTTCCTGGACCCATGAATTGTGCAATTGGGTGTTACTTAATTTCCATGAGTTTGTAGGTTTTCTGTAGTTCTTGTTGTTGTTGAATTCTAATTTTAAAGCATGGTGGTCTGATAAGACATAGGGGATTATTTCAATTTTTTTTTTGTACTTGTTGAGGTTTGCTATGTTGCCAAGTATGTGGTTGATTTTAGAGAAGGTTCCATGTGGTGTGGAGAAGAAGGTAAATTGTTTTGTATTTGGGTGGAATATTCTATAGATATCTGTTGAGTCCAATTGCACCATAACTTCTATTAGTTCTTTTGTTTCTTTGTTAAGTTTCTGTCTGGTGGTCCTGTCCAGTGGTGAGAGTGGGGAGTTGAAATCTCCCATTATAAGTGTGTGCGGTTTTATGTGTGATTTGAGTTTTAGTAATGTTTCTTTTACAAACATGGATGCCTTTGTATTTGGGGCATAAATGTTCAGAATTGAGACCTCATCCCGATGGATTTCTCCTGTGATGAGTTTGAAATGACCTTCTTTATCTCTTTTGAATGATTTTAGTTTAAAGTCCAATATATTGTATATTAGGATTGCTACCCCTGCTTGTTTCTTGGGTCCACTTGATTGGAAGATCTTTCCCCAGCCTTTAATTCTTAGGTACCATCTGTCTTTGAGGTTGAGGTGAGTTTCATGTATGCAGCAGAAGGAAGGATTGTGTCTTCTTATCCATTCTGCTAATCTGTGTCTTTTTATAAGGGAGTTAAGATCATTAATGTTGATGGATATTAATGACCATTGATTATTGTTCATTCTTGTTTGTTTTTGATTTGGTGATGGTGGAGAGATTATGTGTGGGATTCTACCCCTTTTTTCTTTTGACTGTTGGTATGTTGGGATTATTTATTGCCTATGTTTTTCTGATTGTAGTTAACTTCCCTCGGTTCCAGTTTTCTTTTCAGTACTTTCTGTAGGGCTGGATTGGTGGATATGTATTTTTTGGATCTGGTTTTGTCATGAAATATCTTGTTTTCTCCATATATAATGATTGAAAGCTCTGCTGGGTAGTCTGGGCTGGCATCCATGGTCTCTTAGTGTAGGTAGAATATCTATCCAGGACCTTATGGCTTTCAGAATTTCCTAAGAAAAGTCAGGTGTGATTCTGATATGTTTTCCTTTGTAGGTTACTTGACCTTTTACCTTTGCTGCTCTTAATATTTTCTCTTTGTTGTGTATATTTGGTGTTTTGATTATTATGTGGCCAGGTGATCTTTTTTTTGTTCAGTCTATTTGGTGTTCTGTAGGCTTCTTGTATTTTCATTGGTATGTCTTTCTTTTGTTGGGAAAGTTTTCTTCTATGATTTTGTTGAATATGTTTTCTGTGCCTTTGAGTTGGATTTCTTCACCTTCTTCTATACCTATTATTCTTAGGGTTGGTCTTTTCACGGTATCCCATATTTCCTGGATATTTTGTGATAGGGATTTGTTGGATTTGATATTCTCTTTGGTTGATGAATGTATTTCCACTAGTGTGTCTTCAACTCCTGAGATTCTCTCTTCCATCTCTTGCATTCTGTTGGTTATGCTTATATCTGTAGTTCCTGATCATTAACCCAGCTTTTCTATTTCCAACATTCCCTCAGATTATGCTTTCTTTATTGTCTCTATTTCAGTTTTTAGGTCTTGAACTGTTTCCTTGAGAGATTTGTTGGTATCTTGTATTTTTTGGTTTGCTTTTTCTTCAATTTCTTTAAGGGATTTTCTCATGTCCTCTTTGAGGTCCTCTATCATTTTCATGAAGATGTTTTTAAGGTCGTTCTCTTCTGGTTCATCTGCATTGTGATGTTCAGGTCTTACTGGTTTGTGGTTGCTAGTCTCCGGTGGTGTCATATTGGGTTTTCTGTTGTTGGATATGATTTTACCTTGTCCTCTTTTCATCCTTTCTTCTGGTGGGTGTAGCAAGTGTTTCTTGTTCTCCTGGTGGATGTGGGACCAAGGTTCTCTTCTGGTAGATGCAAACAGATCCAATTCTCTGATGTCCGTCCTGTTCTTGTGAATAGAGTTGTCACTGTTACCTGGGTGTCGGCAGTGTTTGGTTGAGCCAGGTCCCGCCGGGCTGGCATTGGAGGCAGAGCTGTCACTGGGCCTTGGGGTGTCAGATCCCGCTGCCGAACACTGTCCGGCACTCAGGTCGCTTGTGTCAGATGACTGAGCAGGGACGACAAACAGGAGTCAGAAACAGCCCCTGACCTACCTGGGCCGGTGGATGGAGGCCGAGCTGCCTCTGGGTGTTTGGTGTTTAGAACCTGCTGCTGCCGCCGAATTCAGTCCAGCATGCAGGTCGCTTGAGTCAGATCAAGATATGGGATCTTTTGTTAATTTCTTTATTAATAATTCTTGTTTCCTCTCCTTATTATGATTAAATTATTGTTTTCATTTTTAAATCACTAATCTACATCACAACAGTGTCAGCAACAATTTTCCCCCATTTGCACTATGTTCTTCTCAACTACATTGATTATCAGTGAGTGGTGGATTGGCTTAGTATGCTTGCTTTTTTCATCAACATTCTTTTATTGAAGCATCACCTTATAGTGGATAACTGTAAAATAACTAGAAAGGTGGTATGTGTTAGCATGACATACAACTCAAGCCAGCATGCAGAAATCCATGTGGATGTACTTTAGTATTCTGTACTTTACCTAGACCCCAGACTTGTATGAGATAAATCTTCAGAAGCTTTACAATAATACACAAGTGAGAATTATTTTAGTGTCTAAAAGTTTGTTTCACATGTCTTACTCAAGAGATTCTTAATAAAATGCTTCCTGCTTCTGTCTTTATGTTTACTTCAAGTGAGCATGTCAACCTCTTTGCTTCAAATAAAATCTATTTGGCATTAGAAAAATATTCTGTTAGATAATTAACTGGAATCTATAGTTCTGAGATGACATGTCCCGAAACCTAAAAACCCTTCTTTCTGTTACATACATAAGCACATATGTAAGCATTCTGACAGCAATATCTGCTGTCACCATCGCTAAGTGAAGAATTCAAGAAACACCAATAACGAATACATCAAAAGTACTGAAAACATATATGCCAAGCAAATGCTGTGTGCCTACTGATTAATTTAATCCTGCAAGGCTTTGAGTTGGAGACATTTAATTAGTATTCATTTTACAGGAGCTGAAGCAGAGGCTGAGATTACAAAATAACCATAGGCCACAGAGCAGGTTACAACCGAGTCGGGGGTGGAACTCAACAATCCTGTTTGTAACACTATACTTTCAACTTCAAACAAACAGTTTAATTAATTTAGGAATTAGTTTAATTAATTTTTTTCCAGTTTGCTGGAGTGAGGGTGGAATTTTTATGTTAGGAGACAAGGTCTTGCTTTGGAGTTCAGACAGTCTTGAGCTGCCAATCTTCCTGCCTGAGCTTGAGTGCTGTGAGAGCATTCAAGTGTTAACAAGAGTGAGCAGAGGATGCTTTCACTGAGACATCTGAAAATTCTTCAGTCGTAGAAACGAATCAAGGAATTTTAGTGATGCATCTAAACACTGAACCAATGTCAGATATAAAATAATTTTCTTATTGAAGCAGCTTGTGACTGCTCTGGTGCTTGCATATTCTATTGACCTTGTCATATTAACATTTGTGGTTAGAATGTTACATAGAGGATCTGTAACTACAATAAAACTGATTCTAGGGGAAGCAGAAAAGCAGATAAAATGTTTTTTAATTGATTTGGTTTCAGGTAGTTCTGACTGTCCTGAAACTCACTGTGTATGGTTTAAATTTTTATGTGAGAATTTCTTGTAATTTTTGGCAATGACATTTCTGTTTGGTTTTGTGGTACTGGTCAGTGAATCCAGGCTTCTCACATATTGGCAAGCACTCTACCACTGAACTACATACCCAGCCTAGCAACAGTATTTTAATACTTTCTTGTGGGTAAGCATACACACACACACACACACACACACACACACACACACACACACACACACACACACACCCCTGCAGGATTTGCTTCACAAGAAACAAAAATAAAGCTCAGCACACATTTCCTGGTTCTTGTTCAAATACATTTATGTCTTGTCCCAGCTTTGAGTCTGTCTTTGTTGTCCAAGATAAAAGATACATCTCACTTTAGAAGTGTCCAGAGTTGCAGGCTTAATTGAATTGGTAGGTGAATGGGGCATGCCAGAGGCTCTCACAGGCAAAGGGAATATTCTATTGACATTGAATAGCACTCTCACTCTTTCTGGACTCTTGCAATCTAAGCTATGCAATTCTTCTTGGCATTTTCTGCTTAAAATAATTTTAGTTACTTTCTCTGCCATGCTCCTTGTTTGTCCAGACCTTAAACAGATCCTGAGAATACTTTCTTTGTGCCTTTATCTTTCAAGTCATGTCTTCAGTTAGAAAAATCTTGAAATAATTGTCTCCTGTATGTTGACCTTGTAAGCTGCATGGAATATCCTCTGTGTCTGTGAACTTTCTACCAAATAATCAGAAAAGGTTACATTTATTGAATAACTGATTATACAAGTATTTTTTCTGCAGCAGATATGTCCTATGTATATATTAAATTCTAGTTTTTTTATTATAAGGAAAAGTAGAAAATAGGTGTTCAGAAACATTTTCTTGTTATCATTTCAGTCATTTGTAAAGCAGGTTGATTATCTAGAGAGGTCTATAAATTATCCTCCATTCAAAAGTCTGTAATTTTAGTCATGTTATTTTAATTGCAATAGGTTGTAAATTTGCAATAAAATAACAAGAAGGGAGGTGGTACCAGATGTTCTGTCAGCACAGTGATTTCAGTGCAGACTCTCTGCATTCATCATGCTTAATCTTCATCAACTGAGACCGACCGGTTTGCAGTAGCATGAGTTCTGGCCATTCAAAGGCATCAGACACAGCAAACAATGGGGTGGGCTTTCCAAATAGGTTTTAATGTTATAATTTACTCATTTCTGTGTCCTGAATGTAACTGTATTGTTCCAAATTGCATTTTTTTGAAATGTGAAAGTGACTATTACTATGTACTGCACCTATAGGTTTTCTTTTTTTCTCCTTTAAAAAAATTTAGTCATTTATGTATTTTTGTACATGACAAATATCTCACCTCAGTAAAATCAAATATCATCTTTGTTAGTTTGGATTTCATTTAAAAACCACTTCTGTAGAGAATGCTCTTACCGTTATGTTAATGTGCTGATCATATATAATGGTTTAATTAATTTGTGTAGAGAGCTATGGATACTATGGAAACACAACCCTCACTTTCATAAATAAAACACAGTTTAGACACATTCCGTATTATGTATAATAGAGTCTAATTGTATAGCTATTGTAGTAGCTTCAACATATGTTTTGGATTATTATTGGGCATTAATGGCAAATATGAGTCAAAAATAAGAGGGGAAAAAGGATGGCATGGAGGGACAGTGTGACACAGACAGGACAAACGGAAGGTAAGAAACTGAAGTAGAAGTGCAATGCAGACATGGCAATGAATGGCGAGGGAAGGAAGGGAGGGCAGTGGTGCAGAAGGAAGAAAGGAGGGGGAAGGAACAAAAGGAGAGAGCAGGAGGAAGAGAAAGAGAAAGAGGTGTGTGTGTGTGGGGGGGGGTGTCGTGGTTGTTACAAGAAACAGGACAGAGCAAGTGTGTGAGCAGAGTGAAGTCCCTGAGCAGAGGGGAGGTTTCTGACCTTGCCTCAGGCTGGCTGTCACAGAAAGTGTTTCTGTCAGGGAGACCTGGGGAGGGACCTTCAAGTCTGGAAGGTTCTTAGGTTCTACATATGCACTGTCTGGGCCTCATGGCTTCTGGGTGTATGGTTACCGGGAAAGTGATGGCAGTTTGAGAGGCAACCCAAAAAGGCTGGAAGCTGCCCAGAAACACAGTTTGGTGAATGTGGAGGGCAAGATATGGGAAAAGTTGTGGGAAAGGAAGGAGCATTGTCCCTAGTTTTCTTAGCTTTTCCAGGAAAATGGTTAGAAATTACTCTGACATGCTGTCAATGTGGTCTGGGCTCCATGTCCCTCAGCTCACTTCAGGAAAGAAAGCATAGGAGCTTTCCTTAGCTGAACACAGAGATAGAGCATGCCTCTGACACAGCATGGGGCTTAGCGGGTGTCTAGTCTTCCAAGTGTCTTCCTCTTCCCCCAGGTACTTACTTTTTATGCATTTCCTAATGAGCATTGCACCTTTTCCAAGAACAGATGTACCCTGAAATCCATACATTTTTCTGTAGATAGAAATTTGTTCCCTTTTGTCTTTTCAGAGCCTTTTTTATTTTTATTTTTATTTTTTTTTGAGAAAGAGTGTATATTGTTGAGAGGAAATTTCCTCATCAATATTTATAAAACTCTATTTTGTGTTCAGGATAAACTGAAATCAGTGTGGATTTGTTTTAAAACCATTATTCTCAGTTTTTTGTTAGCCAAGACAGTTAAGATTTTACATAACATTTTCTTCACTCTTAGCTCTCAGAGGACACAGAAAAGGTGTCCCCCTGCTCTCTTCCCTCCTGTATCCAGCAGAAATGCTGGCTCTATTGTTGACATTACACCTGCTCCAGGCACCTGTGCTTTCTGTTTTAATGTGGGGAGCTGCCTTCCAGGGCCTCAAGGAATGTGTGAACAGTGTACCAATATTCTCTTTAAAGCAGGAAGCCATTAAAAGCAAATTTACAGGAATTTTCTCTTGTTAGACAAATTGCCATTTTTTAAAAATATGAGTGATAAAATGAGAACACAGTGACATAGAAAACTCAAAGCTGGACCAGTTGTTTGTCCTTCTGTTTGCTTTATGAGATAGTCAGAGTAGCAACCTCACCAAGTCCAAACGACTATCTATGTCTTAAAATTGTTTCAAGACAAAGTTAGATTTTCCAATGGCAGATGGAGTAAGTGCACAGTGATTAAAACTCCCTCTGCCAACTGGTGTGGTGGTGCATGCCCATTGTCTCTGTCTGTTAAAGGTTGAAGCAGTAGGACTGGTGCAAATTTGAGGCCCTTTTGACCTGTATAGTGAGCTCAGGTACAAACTGGACTACAAGTGGAGACTGTCTCAAAACAAAGATTTCCTGAGCTGGTTCTCTCTCACTTGGATGAAGGGAAGTTGACTAACTGGTCCCAGCATTCCCACTCCAGTGAGTTTCTGGAGTCTCCATCCTGTGTCTCCATTCTGATCAACACAACTGCTCTTATTTTCTGCCTCTGCCTCCTCTCTGTTGCCACCCTTCTCTTTCTCCCACTCTTCCTTTGTCTTCGCATTAAGTGTGGTGAAAGAAGCTGTCTCAATATAAGAAAGACCAGTATCTTTAAGTAACAACAACAACAGCAAAAAGGTTTGGGAAAATTAATTAAATTCTATAGAACTATTTACATTGGAAGGAGCCTTTTTTCTTTTCTTTTTCTTTCTTTCTTTCTTTTTTATTTTTTTGCCTTCTGAAAACAGCTTGCTCACTGGGTTACTCACCAGGCACTTTGCCCATTGGTGGCAAGATGACATATCTTACTGACAAAACTGCAATGGCACAGCTGCAGGAATCAGCACTGGGTAGAAGGCAAAAAGAAAAAACCATCAAATCTGCTTTCTTTGTAATATGCTTAAATCTCTATTAACAAGGACAACAGACCAGCTAAAATATAGACATCACATCCCCCCAGTAGATTAAGAAGAGTCAGGATTGTTTAGGGATTAAGAATTTAAATGTGTTTCTATTACAGTGAATAAGTTGATGTTTCCTAGGAAATTTTTCATAGTTTGATAAAATTCTAAAGGTTTACTTACAAATTCTTAAAGTCTCATTCATGGCTTGTGATATTTATTTTTTCCTCTTATTGTCAGCAGGTTCTTTACTAGTGGTTGGTGATTTTAATGTTTTCTGCTTAGCTATCAAATGAACAACTTCATTGATGCGGCCTTGTGCCCTCTGTAATGATATGTGGGCATGCTGTTCTTTTCTTCTTTAGATCCAACTATGGAATAGGTTTTTAAATGACAGTGTTGCTCAGAGATATTTAACTTGTGTTTCTTAAATTTGGAAGGACATTTCATCCATAGATGTCCACAATGCTGTTAGTGAACATAGGTATGTTGTTCATGTTGTCATCTTTTGTTAAACACACATTTTGCTTAGAGTGCACCACATGGGAAGAAAACAGCCACAATTATACAGAAATGTAGCAGTTACCTTTATCTTTCTTTTTGTCTTCCTTCCTTCCTTTCTTTCTTCCTTCCTTCCTTCCTTATGCTTTTTCTTTTTTTTTCTTTGTTTTTTGAGACAGGTTTCTGTGTAGCCCTGGCTATCATGGAACTCGATCCCTACACTAGGCTGGTCCCAAACAGAGAGATTTACCTGCCTCTGCCACTGCCTCTTCCTCCTGAGTGTTGGGATTAAAGGCATACATCACCACCCACCATCTGGCTAAGTATTTATCTTTTATGCTGCTTCCTTTCATTGTATAGATGGAACAGAGTTGTTAGTTTGGTCTTAGCACAGAGCACTGTGGTGGGGAAAAAAACCTCACAATATGCATTAGTATTCCAACCATTTAAAGGAATTAGAATTGGAGTTTATAAAATAGAATCATGATTTAAGCATTTAATAGCAAGACTTAGAAAGGGCAATGAAAGTCACATTAAAAAGGCATGAAATCACAATAGGGTTTTTGAATTTCTTCTAGAGAATAATTTCCATACTATTTCTGCCTCATCAGCAGAAATAAAGGGTTACAAACATTAGTTAAACAGCAACTAGCTGGAAAATGGACAATATAGAAACATCTTTATGAGCCATTTTTTGCCAAGAGCAATTTTTTTTTGCTAAGAGCAAAATTATTTTGACAAATTATGAAAGTGGTTCATGTCAATAAGTCAAAGAAATTAGGATAAGAAGTATACCTTTTTGACACACACACACACACACACACACACACACACACACACACACACACACAAAAGCTACATGCCTTTGTCTATGTTTAATATTTTCCTCATAAATTATGCATCTAGCTATGTTAAATCACCTTAGACATGGCTAGGTAGTAGAAATAAATACGTTTTCCTGCATATGTTTTAGCAAATGTTTGTCATTCTCAATCCACAGATTTCCTGTAGATGAAAAAATAGGCAAGTAGTGCTCATTATACACATTGTGCTCAATTAAGAGGCTGATTCTGATAGTGGCAACATGAGGGATAAATGAGAAACAAATTATAAAAACAGAAAAATTAAAAATTGCTTGTCATTGTTGGTCCTCTGGTCTACATGAACTTCTTCAACAGTAGCGACAGTAACGGAAGTTGAACAGTCCTCAGAAGGTACATTCTGCTGGACTGTAGAGTGTGATATTCTCATTGTTGAGTGCAGTTGGTGTCAATTTTACTTTGAATCCCCAAAGGAAAACCCAAGTATGGGAATTGAATTAACACGTTGAAAATCACACTACACTCTAGATCCTGTCACTTAGCATTTTCAGTGTCATTTTGCATAGTAGTTGCCTAGAACTGTGTTAATCTGAGTAATAAGGAGTCCTGTTATACTCAGGGTATACTACACTACAACAGTTCACAACTTAGGAGAACGGGGTTTTAGAGCACCATTCTTAGCATTGCTGCACTGGGGACCTAGGTAAAGGCAAAATCTTTTACTTTGAAGGCAAAGTCTTCAGAATGAAATTGTCTTTACAGGAGACCACACATATGGGACCTCTATAACATGACAGAAGCCTCAGTATGAGATTGTGGTAAGTATGTGCTTGGCCTGAAACTCATTATGTAAGCCAGGCTGGCCTTGAATTTGGGATTACCTACCTCAGCCTCCCAAGTGCTGTAGTTACTGGTGTGTACCACCACATCTTGCTGTGCTGAAGCCCTTGTAAAGGCAAGAGCTGGCTTCTTCAATTCACACCTTCTCTGTGTAAAGATAGCCTGAAAAGATGTCTGTAAGCCAAGGATCAGCTCTCAGCAGACATCAAGTCTGTTGGCACCTATAGCCTTCCAGAATTAGAGAAATATCTGCTGTTTAAGCCATGAAGACAATAGTGTTTCCACAGGGCAGCTGGAACTAAGACAATTGGTGTCTGGAAAATGTTTTGTTAAAAGCTGGGTTTTATGGTCAGGCTTAGTGGCAAATGCTTATAATTGCTGTACATACAAGGCTGTGGTAGGAGGTAACAAGCTTGAAGCAAGTCGAGGATATATTGTGACCCTGGCTCAGAAAACAAAGCAAAATGAAAAGAAAAGGAAACTATCAACACTACCACCAAAAAAAAAAAAACAAACAAAAAAACAAAAACAAAACAAAACAAAACAACTCCCCCCCCAAAAAAACAAATGAAACGAAACCAGAAATACCTCCCAAGCAATGGGCTTTTACAACCTATGAAGGGATCTGTATGTAAATCATGAAACCTCATGAATTTGGACTTTTTCCAGGATTTTGTATTCAAGTGAGATGTCAGTCTAGAGATATGAATGCAAATTCACTGCTGTTGGGTTGTAGTAGAGTTCATGGAGAAGTATCAATGAGCTGTGGTAAAGGCACTGAAGGATGGTGTTTAATAACCTTCCCAGGACTGATGGCAGCCTGAAAGTGTGAAGCCCAGGAGAGTCGCTTGACTAAATAGCTCATGCAAGCACGGCAGGGCTGTATTTCACTTTAATGCGACTCATGAGTACCCGAGATAACAGATGGGAAGTAAATACTTGTGATTGATGGAATTTTTGCTACATTTGAAATTGGCTTGGATGATGACAGGACACTACTCTCTATTTTTTCTAGCATGAAGAAGAAGACGCTAATAAAACTGTAGTTTTCACTGAAGAAGCTCTGGGACCTCCTACTATGTTCAGACTCAGCGGGCAGTGTTTGATAAAGCTTGTAAGTTGCATTTGCGTGTGAAATTTAATTAGATTCGAAGGTCTTTGAATTTTTTTTTTTTTTTTTTTTGAGATAGAGTTTCTCTGTGTAGCCCTGGCTGTCCTGGAAATACCTCTGTAGAGCAGGCTGGCCTTGAACTCAGAGAGATCCGCCTGCCTCTCCCTCCCATGCGATGGGAATAAAGGTGTGCGCTACCACTGCCCGGATGAAATTTAACTGGATTCATAATAGTTAAATAATACATAAACTTGAGTGATGATTTGTTGTATAAAAATGACATAAAATATACTATATAGCTTTCCCCTGGCTGGCAACGCGGAGGCGGCTCGATGCCTGGAATTACTGTAAAAGACGTTAACCAGCAGGAGTTCGTGAGAGCCCTGGCAACCTTCCTCAAAAAGTCCGGGAAGCTGAAAGTCCCCGAATGGGTGGACACAGTCAAGCTGGCCAAACATAAAGAGCTTGCCCCCTATGATGAGAGCTGGATCTATACAGGAGCTGCTTCTACAGCACAGCACCGCACCTGTACCTCCACGGTGGTGCCAGGGTCGGCTCCATGACCAAGACCTACGTTAGGACGGCAGAGAAACCGTGTCAGACCCAGCCACTTCAGCAGAGGCTCCAAGAATGTGGCCCGCAGAGTCCTCCATGCCCTGGAGGACTGAAAACAGTGGAAAAGGACCTCAGGGACAAAGAGATCTGGACAGGATTGCCGGACAGGTGGCAGCTGCCAACAAGAAGCATTAGAACAAAGGATGCTGGGTTAATAAACTGCCTCATTCATAAAAAATATACATATTCTATGTAACTATTAACATGCATATGTCATAAATTGACATTTAATATGCATGAAGTATATAAGACATGAAGTATATATTTGTATGGTTTTACTGAGTATCTTCAAATTAGGTTTCTTTAAAATAGTATATTTATTTTGTGAGCAAATAAAACAACCCTAAGAAGATTTAAATGGGCAACCAAAGAAGTCATCTTGTCATATTTGAATCATTTGGTAATGTCTAAAAAAAAAATTTGTCTTTGGGCTGATAAAATAGTGTAAGAAAGAACAAATTTAGGTACATTTTTGTTTTTACTATTTACTTGTTTAATTACTTAGTTAATTAATTAAAGGTGCATGTGTGTGTGCCTGAGGACATGTAGGTACACAGTGTGTATTCAGGAGCCCTCAGATGTCAGAAAGCAACATCAGATCCCCTAGGACTGGAGCTGTAGGCAGTAGTGAGCTGCCACGTAGGTTCTGAGAACTGAATCAGGTACTCTGCAAGAGCAAAAAGTGCTCTTTTCTGATGTGATGTCACTACAGTCTTAACAAAGGGTTTTAAAAGATGGAATCTCAACCCCTGGACTGCAAGTTTGACCACAGACACAGAAGAAAGAATAATATTTAATCAGATATATCTCTGTTCTTCCGGAACTGGCATGAAGCAGTCTGTGACAGACACTTTCCTGACTCTGGGAGCTGTATCAACTAAGAACATGTTTGTACTGACTCACAGGATATTTGCTCTTAGATTATGTTATAAAGGTTTTAAATATCTGTCATATTATCTCATAAGCATGGATGAGGGGATGGTGTCAGCAGTCAGGGGCTGGGAAATTCCCTGGAGCTTGGTGGCAACGAGGCATAAGAAGAGTTTTCATGACTGAATCTGCAGAAGGAGGAGGAGGAAGAACCCCACCATCTCCATAGAAGAACTCAAGAAAACCCCCTGTGCTGGCTTTTTCTACTATATGAGTAAATTTACCATGACAGAAAGACATTCCTAAGTTGCTTAAATTATACTTGTTCACTTTTAAAACACAGCCAAGCAAGTTCAAGCAACTTAAGGTTCCTATAATACCTCTTAGCCATTGGTGACTCTGTTATCTAACTTTATATCCCATAAATATGCATACAAAGATTAATGTTAAACATTAAAATTCCAAAACACCAAAACCTCTGATAAGGCTATATGTCAGTCACTTAATTATAAAACTCACAGCTCAACCAAGCCTGAGTGCTGTGGAGTGGTTACCTAGCTTTCCAATACAGAAGAACAGAGCATAGATAGACACAGACACTGTAAATGCACTCAGAAAGAAAAACCTATGTTTACTCCTATTTGAAGAAACAAGGTAAACAGCATTTTAACTATGCTAATTTTCTGACCAGGGGCTGCAGAAAGTATTTGCTTTTTGAATTTTCTTAAAAATCAGGGAGACATGAGAGAAGCCTCCAGGACTCAGCTCTCCCCTATATGCTGATCTGCTCTGAGTGTGTTCACGGCCTCCACGTGCACAAGGCTCACTTGTAGAATTGGCTATAGGTCACAAACTGCTAAATCACTCTTTTTTTTTTTAAAGATTTTATTTTTATTTATTACATATACAACATTCTACTTCCATGTATATCTGCACACCAGCAGAGGGCACCAGATCTCATAACAGATGGTTGTGAGCCACCATGTGGGTGCTGGGAATTGAACTCAGGACTCTGGAAGAACAGTCAGTGCTCTTAACCTCTGAACCATCTCTCCAGACCCTAAATCACTCTTTTGACATTCATAGGTGCTGTAATGTGTCTGTCCTTGCATTAACTGGTATTTGTCCACTGAGTGGATAGATGAGAAATTTCTACTTGTCTTTTGGACATGTGCGTGACACACTGCTTTGAGATACCACTAATAAAACTACTATGAACATTCATGTGTATTCTTGGAATTGACATATGCTTTCAATTTTTAGTAAATATAATAAAAATTTTCAAATGTCTATAACATGAAAATGCTATTTTCATTTTTAACATTGGAAACATTTTAAAAGTTGTAAGACTTGATGAGGATATGGGAAACAGTTTTATATTAATATGTTCACATGTTCATCATTTGCTACATTGGAAAAATCTCTCAGCTTCTCTGTGCCTCTGTTTCTCATGGACAGAAAGACGATGGCAATATATAATACGTATTTGATAGATTAACACACAATTAATGGTAAATAGTCACCATTAAAATTTACTCTGGAGAAATGCTGGCATTATAAAAATATTCTCATTGTTTTTATTATTACTCATGAGAATATATTCAGAAATCCTTTGTCAAATATGAACCGAAAGTATTATTCTAAAAATAATGGTAGTTAGCTTCATTGCTGCTGACATGACACCTTCCTACATGTTGTGTAGGAGTCAATGAGAACCTGTATACAAATTCTTTGGAAGACAAAGACACAGTAAGCATCCAGGAACCCATTGACTCATACAGATTAGTACTTACCCTTTTAGGAATAGGCATGGATCAGCATGTCCTACTTTTAGGTATCTGGATAAGGATTAGCAGACTCCAAGGCCATTGAGGATGATTCTCTCCCTCATAGCCAGTATACTTCTCATCTCCCATTTCCCTGATAACACTAAGAAGGAAAACATCACAACTCCCCCTCCTGGCCTCCTGGGTATTTAACATGTCATATGGAAGGGTGTGGGTATCAGGGGTTTGTTGAAGCCTATTAATGGTAAAAGAATGAAATCTGAGTTCTACCTTTGGCCCTAGGTGGAGACAAGATCTGTCCCTAGAATTAGAACATTGCATTTTATTGTCTCCTCCTTAAGAATCATTCCAGATTGTCTACCAATCAGTTTGTTATAGGAGTCTGATTCAGGGATGACACACCAAGAAGATGGGAGAAATACCTGTCTCCTTAATGGGGTAATGTACTTATATTTCGTAAAACCCCCTCCCCCAGTACAGTTCTTACTCCTTCCCCCAGACACTGGGTGACCCTTTCAAAAGAAACGAGACCATATTTACAGTAATTTCACCCTACCTTCTTATCCTCGTGGGGTAGAATTTTACCTTAGCGATTGTAATCCTGCCAGAGCTGAAAAGGACCATCCGTTTCTGAGATAATACCTTCAAACTCCACCCACAATTCACAGATGCTTATTGTGGAAATCATGAGCGTTAGTCCTTTCAGAGAAGCGCATACCCATGTTTTCCAGTGGACCTTACTTCCTGCTGAAGCTTTTCTCCTCCTAACCCTCTTCATTAAACTAAAAGGTCTTTAGTAAGTTTTCAACTCTGCCAGCTCTAGTCCCAATAGTTTTGTTGGAACTGAGAATATTACTTTGGCCTCACTTTAGTCCCTAAACCTCTCTGGGAAGTTCTTTTGCTGCTGATGGTGACATGGAGGAACTGTGCCTCTTTTACTTGACCTCAAATGCTGAGCTTCTCTTTCTTGAATATTTGTCAAGAGCCTGGGAATGTTTCTCATCGATCTGGGCTTTTTCACTCTTTCTCTGACAACCTCTACTTTTCCACCAGGTATCTGCTTCTGGGCCTCCATTGCTGAACACACAGCTTTCTTTAACCCTAATTCAAAAGGGCATGAAAGCCTAGGGATATGGCCCAGTAGTTAAGAGTTCAATGGCAAGAGTGAGCATTTTCAGAATGCATCAGATAGTTGAGTGTCTATACTTGTTTTTAATCCTGATAATAGAGGAACCACAGAGCAAGTTGAATAGACTGGCCATATCCTAGAACTCTGAGTTAGACTGCAAGACTCAGTATCAATGAATAAGGTGGAAAAGTGATCAAGGGTAATTCCCAACATCAGCCAGGGGCCTCCACATGTGTGCTTACACAAGTGCAAAAGCATTTACGTATATATGTTCGAACTACGCCCCTTACTATATAGATGAAAAGTGGACAAAGGAAGAAATGTTCATGATTTTTCCTTTTCTTCTCTGTCTCTCTGCTCCCGCCAGCTGCATAAATATAAAGCTGTTACTTTTTGCTCAGACATTAAAGAAATGGCACTTGCACTTCCAACAGCATCCATCTTTAAAATCCTTTATTTTTAAGACTAAGAGTCCACGAAAGGAAAGCCCAGTTTCCCCCACAATATTATAATAAAAGAATGCGAGTCAAAAAGCATTGTGCTTGTCTTCACATAGATGTTATGTAATGGAGGCAGAGAAGTAATACACATTGATATCTGCACAATTAAGTGGAAATGTCCAAATAGGCATTGGTCATTTCTCCATTTTCCAATTTTGAGAAGAGAATATTTAAACATATTTCATATTTCTACTTCACTTTTCTTAGTTTTGAGTACAAATATAAATGTTAGTATATAAAACTGATCAACTTAATATAAAGCAAATGTAAAAGTTGAAAAATGAACTTTTTTGCCTTTGAATTGTTTGAGTTAGTTTTTCTAGGAAATTCTCATCCTAAGGATATATACAGAGAATATAACAAAATTTAAGTTTCCTTGGCAAGTCTGCAGTGACTGACAATAGTGTGTGGCTGACATTTTATTCTACACTGGAGAGAGTCCTTATGAAGGAGCATAGGTAGGCATGCTTATAGTAGCGTACACATTGGGTTTCTGTGCCTTTGCATTTCCATAGGAGAAAGAATCCCTTTCTATAAGGCTATCCAAACCATTTTATGAAATACCCATCTCAACTCTTAAAAGACATTTCTTGTTTAGTGTAGAAATACCACAACAGAGCAGATGTGTATCCAAGGATACATAAAAAGAAGACAGTCACCTCGAAGACAATCTTAGGTTCGGTATAACAAGAAACCACTAAATGTTGTTACAGGTGGGTATTTGATTGGAATTGTTCCTTTTACAAGACGCAGCCACACTTCTTGCCCATAATTTAATTCAAATAAGGCATCCCCAGTCAACACTCTATCACAGGGCATTTCATTGTCAGTATTTTCAGACTCAAATCTAAGTTTGTCTACTCCATCTACCACTAAAAACCCTGAGATATGAGGACTGAATGACTCAATAGTATATTTGAATATGTACACTCCAAGGTATGGGATTCTGAACTTGCCAGTGCTTGGGTTATATGAAGCCCCATAATTGACGCTTAGATCATTGAACAGGATAGGTCCAGGTCTTGTCATTCCATGAGTGTGAGATACGAAAAACGCCACCATTGGAGCATATCTGTAAGATCCTTTGGAAAAATCTGTTCAAGGAAAAACATGGCAGAGTTATTTTTCAGGTTTTTATCTTGATTTTCTTCCTATAGTTCTCATTTTATCTTGGTCACACGGTCTTTAGCAGAAGCACCAAGGTTTCTCTCAAACTGAAAAATGCCCATGTGTCCGGATGCCTGCCTCCACTGTGGGCTAAAGTACGTGGAAACACTCAGTCTCCTGGAGCCTCAGTTTCTTCATTTAGATTGTGACATCCCTCAACTCTCTTGTAGAAATACCTCCAAGGTCACCTACATACTGTTTTACATTCCCAGGAGAAGGATTTAAACGCTATCATTATCCCAAGCCGGAATTCCCCACAGGAATTGAAGCCTCCAGGTGGAGAGACAAGTTTCTGTATAATTTCTAGAAGCTGAGACTGACATGAAACAAAGTCTTTCTCATCAATGAGAAGCGGGCAAAAGCAAGTATTTGTATAATTAATGCCACATACACTTAGGAAATATTAAAATTGGACTAAAATGTACTCTTGAACACAAGAAATAGGTAAAGCCTGATTTGAAATATTGTGGCCACTAAAGATCATGTATTTTAAACGCTGCACGCGTTTCCTTGTATAAAAGTCAGGAGTGCTACATTAAAATTTAGTGTGTGTGTGTGTGTGTGTGTGTGTGTGTGTGTGTGTGTGTGTGTCTAGGTCATGGGGTGGCTTTCAGGAGTTAATTCTTCCCTTTCCCTGTGGGATCTGAACTGCCTGTGGGTGTCAGCTGCCTGCCTGTACTCTGTCTGGTTGAGCAGCCTCGGGGCCAGGAGTGCCGCACTCTCAGAGTAAATGTACAACTAACACCAATCTACAGAAGTGAAGAAAACAGGAAAAGCAGGCCAAGAAGGCACAAATGGTCTTTCACAACTATTTCCTTCATGCGTTTGTGTGTGGCACTGGGAAGCATGAGAAGGTGAGGCCTGTACCTGGTGCTAGGGCATTTTCTCCCGCGATCTTCACAGTGCAGGTGTGACCCGTGAAAGGGTGCCGGCAAGCGCAGATGAAGCCAGCTATCCCACTGATGCACGTGCCGCCATTCTGGCATGGGAAGCTGCTGCAGCTGGAATGTTCCTGTGCTACTGAAAGGGAATCACAGAAAAAAAAACTGTATTTTCATCTCAAACAAGAGCTGTGCAGCAGGATAGTTGAAATGCTGAATTTGAGACAAAGAAAATGTGTCTTTAGACTGAAGCCACTCACCAGTGTGCGCATGGGACTTCAAGCAGATCTCTTATCTCTGGCACTCATCAGGCTGGGGATGGGACTTCATGCAAAACCCTCCTACCTGACATCCTTGTATGTCGTCAGGATAATTTGTGAGCAAGTGCATTTGAGTATATTATACTTTTGGTCAACTTTGGAACAGAACATAACTATCCAAACACAGGACTATGCATATTTGAACTAGAAAACAACAAGGGTAAGGTTTCAAATCACGAGAAAAGAAAGACACCTTTTTTTTATTTTGATGATGTATTATTGTTTAAAACATTTATGTGTTCATATGCATACATGAGTGAATTTATGTGTGCCATATGTGTACAGATTCTTGTTCATGCCAGCAGAGGAATTTGGATTCCCTGGAACTGGAGCTGTACACAGTTTTGAGCTGCCAAGCATAGGTGCTGGGAACAGAACCAGTGTTCCTGGTGGCCTAGTAAATGCTCTTAGCCTCTGAACTATCTTTCCAGCTTTACCTTTTTAACATTAAAAGGGGAAAAAACTTTCATATTTGATCACCTGAAAATAAAATCTTATTTTGAAAGTTAAAGTTTTGATGAGTGACAAATTAAGAGAAAAATCTTAACATACAAATTTAGTGACTTGTATTGTAGTACATGAAAGTATCTGATGGTCACACACAAGAACATTTCCACTTAAAAAATGGAAAATGGCTAATGATATGAGCTGACAATTCATTGACCCAAACCATGATAACTCTCTGTAGGTTTTTAAACATCTTCAACATTGCTGTGGATGGCTTACTACACTGTATATGACTTACTATGACTAAGTAATAATAAATTTAGCCATAATTAAACCAAGTTTATGTCAGGTAGAAACATTTTAAAAAGACAAATATTCTGATACAGGTATCTGATAAAAAGATCAAGTATTGGTTGACAGTTAAATTGCCAGACACTTTGACTGGACAATTTGGCCATACTCACCAGCACTAAGGGACTCATTTACATAGGTCCATACTTTCTGGTCTGTGTCCACAAAGATCACTGCTCAAGTGGCTTTTGTGATACTATTTCAATTTAGTTTAATTTTATCTCAAAAAATTAAAGTGCATTTTAATAGCCAGTGATTCAGCTTGTCAAATAAATCACAGTATATTGCTACAAAGAAAGAAATAAAAGCAACTAAAGAATGTGGTAGAACCTTAACACACTTAGTTTACTGTTCCGGAGGTTACAGTTTATACAGTGCAACAAAATAACTTAATTTTGCTAGAACTTCAATTTACAATAACAGGTCTAAGCGTAATGCAAAATTATGTAAATTTAGAGAAAATGCTGCAAGAATCCCTCTTTACTTGCCACAGTTTCTGTTATGGCACCACCTTGTGGCAGTAATCTAAATTTAAAATTCACTCATTTCAAATTTTATGACTGTTGATCACTTAAATTTTGGAATCTCCCTCCCCTGTCTCCTAAACATATCCCTGCTGTGTCTTCATATATAATGGCTGGACTCCAAATGTGAAGGAAATTACATTTGTGTGAGTCTGGCTTATTTTTCTCACCATGGTGACATCCAGCTCCATTTAGTTTTCTACATGTAACATATTTTAATTTTTTTTTACAATTGAATAAGCCTCCACTGTGTGTGCATAAAACACCTTTCTAGCATGTGTGTGTGTTCAGGTGTGTTACTGAGTGCATGTGTGTATATGTGGAGGTCAGAGGTTGCTGTGGGCTGTCTTCCTTTCATCAATCCCCACTTGATTTTTTTGACATGGCCTTTCATTAAACCTGTATCTCATTGATTTAGATATGTTGGCTGGACAATGAATCCCACAATCTTCCAGCCTCTACTTCCCCAATTTTGGGATTACAAGAACAAACTGATATGCCTGGCTATTTACAAGGATCCTGGGGATTTGAACTCAGGTCCTTGTGCTTGTATGGCAGGCACTTTATTTACTGAGCCACATCCCTGGCAGACAACATACTTTCTTTATCTATTAATCTAGTGATGAGCAGGTAAGCAGATTCTATATATTGGCTTTTGTGAATAGCTAATGATGAGGGATGCCCTTCTGTATGCTATGGATATATGTTTCTATTATTGGTTGATGAATAAAGCTGTTTTGGCTAATGAACAGGCAGGATTTAGCCAAATGGGAAATCCAAACAGGGATAGGGGAAGGTAGTAGGCAGATTCAGGGAGATGTCATGTAGTTGCCAAGGAAGCAAGAGGCCAGGGCATCACCAGTAAGCCAAGACCACATGGCGATACACAGATTAATAGAAATGGGTTAATAATTAAGAGAGAGCTAGCCAATAAGAAACCTGAGCTATTGGCCAAACAGTTTATAATTAATATAAGCCTCTGGTGTTTATTTGGGACTGAATGGCTGCAGGATGGGGCAAGACAGAAACTTCCGTCTGCACAGTTTCTCTTTTACGTTGCATTCTTTGACTCACTTCCTACTTAAGGTATTTCTGGACTTCAAGTTAAGGACACAGTAACTCACATTTTAAGATATAATATCCATGACACCCAGTACTGGACACATTATGCCAATTGAATCTTGGTGGTAGAGACTACAATGGCAATTGCTAGTTTCTCTTTCTGAAGAGATTTCACATGTCTTCCAAATGCAAAATGAGTCACTGGTCTTATATAGCTCTGCACCTGTCTCAAATTTTGTTACAGCAGGTCGTTTGTACTCTGACATTATTGAAGGGCTCTAAAAGTCTACATCAGCTAATTTGAATATGTGTTTATGATTAGTACTGACAGTAATCAAGGACATTATCCTTGACTTGCCATATCTGTCTGTGGAAACCTTGGCTTGTTTTATTTTGTGTGAATGTGTCAGTGATACATCCCAGCTTTGAGAGCATTTTTCACATTTATGTTAATTAGCTAATCAGTGCTGAAACATGTGATGGCACCCTATCAGGTATTTGGCCTCACATACAGGCAAGCATGGCTGATAATAGGATGGCAGTAGGAATTACTTGTAGCTTTCTGCAACTCTACTTAATACATCTCACGACTCACATTGTCCTTTATTTCTATATACTTTTAAAATGGTTAGGTGTTCAATAAACAATTTGTTCTGGAATTAACATAAAAAAGGAACTCTAATAAAAACAATTTCACCACCTTCTGTCCTCCTTGCTCCTACCTTTACTCTCTCAATTATTACCTGATACTGTACATGCTCTCTTATTGAACTTATCACACTTGACCATAACTGCTCATGTGTCTTTACTTTCACACTTTATGACATCAGGGCTCACAGTTTACTCCTTAGACACATCACCATGAATTCACACAGTGTGTGACATATACAAAATGGCAAAGCTTTAAAGGATGAATGAACAAGTTAATGAAAGTTTAAATTGGTGGTTAGTTCTTTATCCAAATTCTGTCTTCACAGTTTCACAAGATCACATAGGGTGCAATGGAGATAAGTACAATTAGCTGAGCAGTTTTCCCAACTCGGTGTTCTACTGTCTTGTGCAAGGAGCATGGTTAATCTTCTAGTGCTAATTTCACTACACAGAGCATGATGAAAATTAATTCTCTGTTGTCTTGGGATAATTCAGGAACCTCTGGGGCTCTGCATATTGAACTCTAATATGCACTCCAGTTGCAGTCTTTTTTTCATCCTGTTGTAACATTTCATAAAGGTCGGTGGTAATTTGAATACAATAGAGATCTCTTTCATTTCAGAGCACCTGGGCTTTATGAATGCTTGCAGTTCATGCCTGTAACTGCCTGCTCCATGTGTGAACTGCCTCAAGATGGGCACGGACTTGAAATTAGACTCCATCCACTTACTCTTTCCCAGCACTCAATCAGAGCTTATTCAATAGGAATTTCATGACTGAACTAGCACACCGTGTCCTTTTGCATTATTCTTACTTATTACATATGCAATAGATTGTGTAATTTATTAAAACATGGTTATACACACATTATTACTATTAGTTTACTTTATGACCTTACTGTTTAATTTTGTTTTAGCATCAGCATCTCACTTGTTCTTCTTTTCATTTATACTAGCAGTTCTCAACCTGTGGGTCATGACCCATTTGGGAGTCCGATGACCCTTTCACAAGGGGTTACATATCAAATATCCTGCATATCAGATATTTACAATTAATAACAGTAGCAAAATTACAGTTCAGAAGTAGCAACAAAAAAATTTTTGGTTGGGGTCACCATAACATGAGGAACTGTACTAAAGGATCACAACATTAGGAAGGTTGAGAACCACTGATTGAAACAATAATATTGCAAAGGGCTACTGACTGTGATCCCTGCTCATGGTGCAATAGAGTTTCAAAAGGATTAGTGGGGGACCTGCCCTGCTGCCTCTGGCCAGTTTCCCAGCACACAGGTGAAAGCAGCCTGCCATTCACTGTGCATTTTTTGTTGCTAGGTGACTGCTCCCACCTTTTTGACTTTTTTATTTTTCATCCTGATTCCAGTGATCGATAAAACCCTTCCACTCTCATACATATGGGGGTATTTCAGTTCCATTCTGCTTCCCCGTTTATTATATAATACTTAAACTTCCATTACTCTAGAAATATTTCACATTCCCTTCCTACGAGTCTGGGAAGTGTCAAGATGCACCTTCATATTTAGTATTTGAATTTACTCAATTACTCATATTGTGCTCACTAACATATAAATGTATTGAAATACTCTTCTGCCTTTACTGCTTTTCCTTTGAAACGTTAATTTTTATAATTATTTTTCTTTCACATCCCATCTGTTGTTCTTGATAATGTTTTCTTGCACCCATTTTTTAACCCTTCAAATGTTGTTTTGAAGAACATTCAGTTCTATTTGCAATCTAGGTTGGCAAGAAAGCTTTTGGGGGGGTAGTAGACCAGTATTTATCCCTGGCACACAAATGGACTTTGGGAGCCCATTCTAAAGGAAGGGATGCTCTCTCAGTCTGGACACATGGGGGAGGGCCTAGGCCCTGTCTGGGATGATATGACAGACTTTGGAGATCCCCCATGGAAGTCCTTACCTTCTCTGGGAAGCAGAGGGGGGATGGGGAGCTTGGGAGGGTTGGTAGAGGTGGGGGAGGAGGGGAGGGAGAGGGAGCTGGGATTGACATGTGAAGCAAGCTTCTTACTAATTTAAAAAAATAATAAAAAATAATCAGAAAAAGACATTACTCCAACCACAAGTTCTAATAAAATATGAATTAAACACTAAAAAAAAAGAAAGAAAAGAAAGCATTTGGGATCATTTATCTGTACTGCAATGCAGGGGTCATTGGCTTATGCATTCATGCCTCACTGTTTTGTGTGGGTGCTGGGGATTCAAACTTAGGTCTTTATGTTTACAGAACAAGTACTTTTACCCACTGAGCCATCTCTGCAGCTTGAGAAGTGTGAATCAATACTTAAAACCATGCAGGGTAGAAAACAATTTTCTTGGTGATGTTGTCTAACGTTAAAAAATGATTTGATCATCAATACACAAAATATAATGCTATTTTACCATGCTTCAGATAAAAAAGTGCAACTAATGATCTACAAGAAAATGTACTTATTGTATTTGGTGTACAGAAGACTTAGTAATCAATTTTCTTTCAAGTCTTGGTGTCAGCAGAAGTGCACTGTTGTGAGAGTTCCTGATTCTTTTGGGGGCAAACATGCAAACCTAGTTGGTGAGTAGACAGATGCAGCCAAATGTTCTCTCTCTGTCTCTGTCTCTGTCTCTGTCTCTGTCTCTCTCTCTCTGTCTCTGTCTGTCTCTCTGTCTCTCTGTCTCTCTGTCTCTGCCCCCCCCCCCACACCATCAGAACAAATGTTGCAAACTTTATTTCAGAACCATTGAACACATGGGATTCTGACTAGTCACAGACATCCTGGTATGAGAGAGTTGTCAAATCTGCCAGCCTTCCTGCTTCATCTGTCATTAGTCTCCACGGGAAGGGAGATGATACAGAAGGTGAGGGACTCTTTTCATTCCCAAGAAGTCATGAACAGAAACTTGTTCATTTAACTCTTGTTAAACTTGCTGTCTTCAACTCTGATGTTTTATCTATAGGAACAGGAGAAGCCATTCCTAGTAGATAGGACTATAATCAGGCCCATAACCAATTCTAACACAAAAATTGTCTTTAAGACTTCCATGCACATAAAAAATTAATTGATAATGAAAAAAGAAGTGGGCTAACTGAAAAATAGAAGGGGATTAGGGAGAGGCGAAATGAGTAAAACACATTATAAATATGTATTAAAAAGTCATGATGGAAGCTGTTAGTCTGTATAAACAATATATATGTGAAGGAAAAGAGAGGGTAAAGACATACCTGAATGAAACTGAGGAGTTGTACCATTTTTAAAAGTTGCTTTGTGCTTAGAATTGGCCTTTGAAATGCAGGGTTGTTCCTATTGAGCAACCCTGTCTGCCAAGGATTGTTCCTGCTGAGCAACCATCTTTTCAGAGGATGGATTTCTATGCTTGTTAAGAAGCACATGTCTCCATGATGGATCCAAGGGGCTTGTCTTGGAAGAAATATTGTGCATATAGTGTGACATCTTCCCGTATTTTATTAAAGAGCACAAAGACATTGGCCCCTTCATGGAGAAAGCACAAAGAAGTGTATTCATGGATTTTCTGAGTGTTCCTGAATTTTTTGCTATACCTGATCCTACTCTTTTTTAAATTATAATACATTTTAGCTGAGGACACACTAATTCTAAGACTGTAGGGATTCCAGGGCATAACCAAATGTGTGTGGTTCTCAGACTTTCTAAAATAAATGAGTACTAAATTCAATCAGCCTTTATAACTGAAGTATCTTACAGTTAGTCATTTTATACAGAGGTCATCTTTGTCAAATATACTTTAAGGTGCACTTAAAAATCTTATTTTAAGTAATACAGAAAATCATGGCAATAGAAAATTCTCTTGAAGGAAGGAAAGAATTCTTCAAAGACTTTGTAGAGGGTTGAGAATGTTGCTCACTGGTAGAACACTTTCTTTTCATAGGTTCTGAGTTCAATCCTCAGCACCACAAGAGAACAAGAAGCATGTGCAGATACTTTTCCATTGCTTATCAATGCACAGGGTTTTGCACAGTTAAGTCATTATGCTTTGTAGTCTATTTTTTCACCGTTATTTCACAAGGTACATTACACACACACACATCAAACACACACACACACACACACACACACACACACACACACACACACCTGTGCATGTACTGAGTTTAAAACAATGACTTCTAAAAGACAGAAACTGATAGAAAAAGAAAACAATGAGATTAAAAATTAAATCCACAATTTCTAGTGGTAAATGTAAGTAGATACAGATCAAATATTGGGTGAAATAATAAAAATTTATCACAGCTAAAAATTGCATCATATAATAATTACTAGATACTGTGCCATAAGTAGATTATTTCATGTTCTTGAAAATAAACTTGTAAGGTGGCCAAGTTATTTTATAGATGATTTAGTTTAAAACATAAATGGCATAAAAAGAAAGATTTGAGGTTTGGTTATAAATTCAATGTCCAGTAGTCATCACAACTGTCTCTATGAAGTCACAAATACTAGAAATGGTTTAGAGTGGTGAAAACAGTTAAGTATTCACTAAGCTTTCTCTTCTAACTTGCTTGTATTCAGAACACTGATGAGTTTTGAAAACTACGTTGGTACAGTGCCAAATATTCTGTACACTGAAGTCTTCCTTTGGAGTACAGGAGTAATTATGGATAAAAGAGGTTTGTTACATGACTACACTGAAACACTGTGGAGTGTTGAACAGGAAGTCTGCCCACTCCACAGTGATATTGAGGATTCTGTTGCCCTTGGGAGGGCAAGCAGCCAATCTCTCTCCAGGGATAAGTCAGGCAATTGCTGTACAAACAAACCTTCAAACATGAAATTAAAATGCATAACTCTTTGATATCTATCTGAGTTTTGTATAAAAACAAATCAAGTGTTTAGCAGCTAAGCCAGAATAGCTTCTCAGCAATGGCCTGGTAGATACCTTATTTAGCATAACTGAATGTGGCGTTTCCCTTTCACTACCATCAGGTAAAGGCAGATTTCATGAATAACTCATGAGACTTTCAGGCCAGGTCATGAGAAAGTCAAACTGAAATCATTAGCAAGATTTCAGTAGCATCAACAGAGGTCTCAGTTATCAGCATTTGAATCCTTGATAAAGGAAACTCCCAGGATTATCAGCTTTGGCCACATGGAACACTCAGCTACAGCCATATTCTAAAGAGCATGGAAAACAGGGAAGAGAGGCAGAAGGGAGAAGGCACAGGAATACATTCTCCCATTTCTGCAGGTGAGAGCTGAGGATGGAGGCTGAGGCGGTAGATTAGGGCACCTGGTAACTGGAGGATACTTTGGTTAATCTCTGACTGTTCCTGGTTCTTCAAAATAAAATGGTAATACCTGTCTTGTATGTATTGTTAAATAAAGCAACATAACTAGTACATCTACAAATCCTGCAGTGAGAGAATGTTAATAAATAATGTATAAAATTTTGTAGTGTTAGTGTCAGGCCTCAAAGTTAGTCATGATTTATGAAAATTAAAACTGATACACAGATTTTCCCCCATCACATTTTTATAAATATTTATAAAATATGAACAATGAATAATATGATAAAGAGGTTCCAAAAACGATGGTGTTATCCTCTGGTTTTAGTTATGTGGAAGAAATGTAGCTCTGTGTTCTACCCTACAATATCAAAAGTCAAACGGCACCCTTGTAGGCTATTAGTTAAAGATGTATTACATTTGTTTATGCTATGGAATATTTGTTTAATGATGCAAAAGTGTGTTGCATTTTTTTAACTCAGAGAAGCTGTATTGCTTTGTCTGCCTAAAATACATGATTGATCTAATAAAGAGCTGAACAGTCAATAGCAAGGCAGGAGAAAGGATAGGCAGGACTGGCATGCAGAGAAAATAAATAGGAGGAGAAGAGGAATAGAAAGAGGAGATCGACAGCACTCGGGAGGCAGAGGCAGGCAGATCTCTGTGAGTTCGAAGCCAGCCTGGTCTCCAGAGCGAGTGCCAGGATAGGCCCCAAAACTACACAGAGAGAAAGAGGAGATCAAGAAAAGGAGGAGAAGAGGATGCCAGGGGCTAGCCACCCAGTCACATAGCCAGACATATAATAAGAAGGAAAGAACAGATTCACAGAAAGAGAGAAAGGTAAAACCATAAAGGCAAAAGGTAGATGGGATAATTTAAGAAAAGTTGTCTAGAAAAACAAGCCATGCTAAGGCTGAGCATTCAAAAGTAAGAATAAATCCTCATGTATGTATTTGGAATCTGGGTGTTGGGCCCCCAACGAGCAACGAGTAAAAAACTAAAACCAAAAATGGCATTGGGCAGGGGTGGTGCATGCCTTTAACCCTAGCACTTGTGATGCAGAGACAGGCAGATCTTTATGAATTCAAGGCCAGCCTAGTCTGCAGAGAGAGTTCCAGGACAGCCAGGGCCACACAGAGAAATCTTGTTTTGAAAAACCATTTTAAAAAGTCAAAGGACATAGCCAAATTGATTACTTCTTGCTCTTTTGGTTAAGATCAAGTGTAAAGGACAGACACAAATTTAGCCAAAGTCCTGGCTATTACATACCACAATTGGCAAAAGGTGTATCAAATGATGTATTTTTACTTTATAATGACTTTATTTATTTATTTTGATGTGTGTTGTGTCTCTGTGTCTTTCTCTGTGTTAAATGTGTGTGTGTGTGTGTGTGTGTGTGTGTGTGTGTGTGTGTGTGTGTGTGTGTATACAGGTGCTTGTGTTTACACTTGTGAGTAACAAAGCTTGTGCCTCTGAATGAGCCAGAGATTGGCATCAGGATAGCTTCATCAATGGCTCGCCATCTTACTCTTTGGGGATTCCAGGTCTCTCCACCGAACCTGCAACTTTTGCTAAAGTGTGTGGTGAGTGAGAGTTCCAGAGACCTGTCTGTGGTCCACTCTGCTGGTGTTACAGATGTTTACAGCCATGCCTGGCTTTTCCCATGGGTTCTGGGGATCTTTACTCAGGGTCACAGGCTTTCATAGCTGGCACCTTACCTTAGGAGCCATCTCTCTAGCCCCTCAGGTGCTTTAGCTAGCACCCCTGGTTTTGTCATCTTATAAAGTCCTTGCTTGTTCAGTTGTCCAAAGAATGCCACCAGTTTATAGCCCACAGCTGGAGGGCCAAGTTGACAGGTGAGCAAATGCACATTTGGTTGAAAGGACCCCTTTCCTTAGAAAGTGAATTCATCAAAAGTGATTGCCACATTGCACTTGGAATTGAGCCAATGCCTCTATTGCCTTGGCAGTATTATTGTTGTCTTAACTGAGATACAATAAAGAAGTTTGAATTCTTAACCTTGAGAGAGAAGACTACATGCCTGGTGTTGGTGGTGAATGCCTTTAATCCCAGCACTTGGGAAGCAGAGACAGGCGGACTTCTGTGAGTTCGAGGCCATCCTGGTCTCCAGAGCGAATGCCAGGATAGGCTCCAAAGCTACACAGAGAAACCCTGTCTCAAAAAACAACAACAACAATAACAACAACAACAACAAAAACAAAAAAAGAGAGAGAAGACTACAAAATTTGATTGATAAATATATAAATAAATAAATACATAGGAAGGAATTTTATCAAGGCCCCACTAAAACAAAAACAAAAGTCAGAGCTGTGTTATTTCCTATCAGCTCCTCAATCAAATATTAAGTCAATCACTCAACTGAGAGCAGTCAGCAACATCTGTTGATGGTCCTGCTATTCTCTCATTACCCTGTTTCAAAACTGCAGAATGTGTTTCTCTCCTCTGCGAGTTCCTTCCATCAGGCTGTGAGCAGTGTGTTTCTCACAGGGATATACTGCAGTACATTTCTCCCAATGACCCCAGTAAATCACCTATTGCAATCTAATCCTGCCAGCAGAAGTAAATGCAGAAGGGTGAGTCATTTTGCTTTTCTTTCTTAAAGGTTTTAACTAAAGGCGAAACTTAGTGCTACAGTGAGGACCAGAATCAAGACTTGACTCTCATGTCCTCACTCTTTCCACTGCTCCTATTTTCTATTGACCACAACCTCACAACAGTTTTGAAGTCCCCTGTCAACCATCTCTCCTTACTTCTTACGCTCACTGTGTGGGCCCACATTTACTTAGTAAGGGCCTAACTTGTGTCCTAGTGTTAGTGTGTACGACAGACAATGCTTGGCATTGCATCAACTTCATATGTCTGCATTGTAACTTCACAACAGCCAAACCATTGCTCTGAACTTTCAAAGATATCTCACTACAAAATTGTATCTAAGTGTAGGTTTTTTTCTTCACATTCATGATTTTCTGTGGCCAACTCAAATCCAATTCCTGAATATTCCCTTAAGTCATTTGATAGAGATCCATTGAGTACTTATTTCATACTGTACCTAGTAAGGCACAAATTAATTTATGGTCTTTTTTTAAGAAACTTGGTGCATAATAAATTTCTTAACTAGCCATCTGTTGAGATGTTTTACAGGAAAAGTGTTTAATTGTTTTATAGTGGTCTGTTAGAAAGAGTTGAATCATGTAGACAGGGTGTCTATTAGAGTTTCCCTGCATATTGATACCTAACTCACATTCAATCCGATGCAATAGAGTGCATCCATCACCTTGCATTACCCTACTCTGCCTCTGGCCTGGCTATAAGAGTAGGATCTGCACCACAGCATGTAACCTATAGCATGAAAAAGGTTCAAAGTTGTCATTCAGTTCCAGCTTACCAGGATTTATGATGCTGTCTGTGTTTCTTTGTGTTCGGCCTATCAGGATGGTAGTCATGTTCACTGATTTCTTAAGTGCGTTGGGTTTCTTCTGCAATTTTACCTGCTTCTGAGGTTTGACCATATTTGCCAGACTGTCAGACAACAATCGATCAGCATGTGAAGTTAAATTAGATAGAGCAGCTTGAGTTTTTATCTTAACTATTGAGTCTACAAGTTCTGTGAGACTGTCTGGCAGGTGGCCTTTGGTCCACATGGGTAAGGGATCATCCTGCCCAACTGTACTTGAGGAAGCATTACAGCATGTAGAAAGCTCATGAACAGTTTTGTTAAGCAAAGAGAAACTCACTGAAAGATGGATGGATTTTGCTTCCAGTGCCTTAAATCTGGAATTTAACACCTTCAGTTGAAGATCAGCATCTCTCTCATTTGATACCATGCCACCTTTTTTAAATGAAATATAGTAAGGTATGAGTGTCTTGGTCACTTTAGATTCAATGCCTTGTAAACGAGTTTCAAACTCTTTGGCAATCTTTGTTGCTGAGAGTACATTTTCTTCTAAATAACCAATGTCTTTCTGACATTTGTTCACCTTGGAAGTGGTTTCATTGAACATTTGATAAATATTTTGAAAGTTTAATTGACTTAATTTCTTATCTTTGGAAGTAGTTGAAAGGGCTTTAGCAATTTGCAAAACAGAATTATACTTCTGATTGTCATTGACCAAAGTCTGAATAGAATCATTCAGACGCTGGAACTCAGAAATAAATGCCAAAATGGATTCTATATTTTGGTTACCCTCATGAAGCTTGAGATTATCTGTCAAAGTGCTCAAATCCTCCTTCAACACAAAGTTATCCTGAATGAAATCTATGGCATTGTTTATGACAGTCATTGTCTTATTTAGGCCATCTTCCATTTCCAAGACATGGTCACTGATGCTTCTTTCAAAGGCTTCGCTTTGGCTCTGCACTTCATTTCTGAGTAAGTTGTGCCTTTTTGTAAGTTCTTTAGTAAGAACATTCAGGCGGTTGATAGCACCAATCACGTTTTGTAGTTCTCTGCGTGTAACTGTGGTTTCCTTTGGTTCACGTATAACCTGCTGTCGAACTGACGACCTTTGCTCCAGCAAAGGCTGCAGGATCTCCATGTCATAGGTCAAATCATTGAGCTTCTCATTCATTTTATCCACCTTGATGTCCATGGGAAAGATAACCTCAGACAATGTTTGGTTTAACACATGTAGATTCTCCTCTGTGTCCTTAAGTTGAAATTTAAAGTCATGCCTGCATTTAGATAGCATTTCTTCACATTCTCCCCTGACTGATTTTTTCTCCATCTCCAAACGAATAGTGAGGTTGCTGATCTTGCTCTCTTGGGCATGCAAATCTCCCAACATCTGCAGCAACATCAGACCTTGCTTGCTTGCTGTCTCTTGTAGCATAGAGATATACTTCGTGGCATTACTGCTGTCTGATTCCTCAATGGCAACATTCTCTGTTCCTGATACTTGTTGAGCTGAGAACAGCTGTGAGTATGCTTCCTGCATTTTGGAGAGAGTTTCATTGAGGGATTGGTGGTACAGAACAAGTTGTGAGTGCTCCTCTCCTAAAGCTCCTTCCATTTGAGCCTGCTTTGCTTCTAGTTCCTTGACAGGCTTCTCACAGACCAAGGCCATTTCCTGCCTGACATTTGTGATGCTACTCTTTAAATCTGTGATGTCCTTCCATGTGGGTTGAATTTCTTGCATTAAAACAAACTTTTGCTGGGCTGTTACTGAAACCAAGGACTCATTCACTTGTAAAACTGCCTGTCTGGTACTTTCCAGGTCCTCTGATAGACTTGACACAGTCTTGAAGAGCTGGGCAATGGTTTCCTGCATGCCATCTTGGAAGGCCTTAAACTGTTCTTTTACTATATTCCTTAGTAGATCATCAATGGTTTTTGATTTTAGAGCTACAAAGAACAAGATAATAAATAGTAAACATACATATTTTTGAGTTAAAAAGACATAACTGTAAAGAGGCTAAAATTCTAAGACAAAGCACTAACTACAGGTACTAGTGAAAATAATTCTCCTCTACATATATTTATGACATTTGAAAATTTACTAGAATTCTTAAGAGATAATCACTCTCTTGACCACTAAATCTGACATGAAAAATGTATTACCATGTAGAACACACTAACACCACAAACCAATAGTTCCATAGGCAAAAGACAAAAGGGAACTGCTATTAATTTCAGTGACACAGACCACTCTACAGCAATCCTAGGTCTAGTTGTGAATGAAAATAAATCATACTGGGCTTTCTGTTTGAGTAAAATACCTGTTGTTAGTATATGACCAATTTGCCAAGTGTCTAGTAATTAGGTACAGCACTTACATTATGAACTCACGAATGCTAACAAATCACAAAGAAAAATTCAATAAGTTGAAGGGAAATATGCATATCTATAAAACGTAACAATGGCTTCTAATACCAAATAGTGAAATTAGTGAAACTCACAATAAAACAGGAATTTAAGATATGTTTATAACATGACATTAACCTTTGGTATAAAAAGTGGAAACTCGCCAATAGTGAACACTTAGGGTTTCCAGCATTCAAAACATTTTGAAAACATACTGAGGCTGTGTGAAACAGAGAGAGAGAATAAGAGAGGGAGAGGGAGAGAGAGAGAGAGAGAGAGAGAGAGAGAGAGAGAGAGAGAGAGAGAGAGGGAGGGAGGGAGGACTGTGGAAAGAAATGGGATGGGATGGGGTGGGGAGAGGTAGAAAAAGAAACTAAGTGGGAGGGAAAGGCCTGGATTATTTCAAATGACTTAAGTAGAAAGCAAATTTTTGAAAAATCTAAAATAAGACAAAACTAAAAACCAACCAACCAAACAAAAACACTCTCTACAGAAACAACCGGAAAAATAAAAGACACTTATAAAGTCTAGCTACAAATAATTGCAAATAGAAGAGATGTTCATTAAAATGTACAAAAAGCACATTGATTATCATATGAGATTTAAGTAAAAAAGGAATTTTAAAAATGAAAGTTGCGCACAGTGAACCATCATCACCCCAGCAGATACATCACTCATGTAGTCACTTCACCAAGCTGGGCTCCATGGTCTTGCATTTTTACAAAGCATTTAGCACACATGAAGACTCTCATAAAAATTATTGAAAAGGAGAACATTTAGAAGAATATGTCTTCCTTGAACATCTTGATATTAATTATTTTGGTATTAAAAAACCCTTTAAGCTATATTACTGGAAATATATTGTCTAAAGTTTAAGGTTGCTAAATACAGAAAGGCACAGAAGAATCAAAATCTAAAAACTATGAACTATCATTTATAACATGAAGTTACAGGTTAAGATATCTTTATTCAAGTAATACTGCTCAAGCACAAGTCAGAGAGTGCCCAGAGGCAGCAAGCTAAGGAGGCCAGAGAGAAGGGGCTCCCCATGTGTCTGCCACCCTTTAAGAATTCCCCTGCTGGACAGATGGCTCAGAGGTTAAGAGCACTGCTTGCTCTTCCAAAGGTTCTGAGTTCAATTCCCAGAAACCACATGGTGTCTCATAGCCATCTATAATGAGATCTGGTGCCCTCCTCTGGCCTGCAGAGATATATGCAAGCAAATACTATATACATAATAAATAAATCTAAAAAAAAAAAAAAAAAGAATTCCCCACGCATTATCCTGAACCTCCCCTGACCACTCCCTCATGCGCATAGCCAGGCACACCTATAGTGGCTCCTAGGAGGCGGGGCTACAGTGTCTCCCTACAATCTTTCACTAATACTTGGCAGAAAACTTTGAAAAAAAGGTAAATTAGAAATGTTTAAATAGCTACAATTGAGAGAATTTATACAAAAATAGCCCTTTCTTTTTATTCATTAACAAGCCAGAAGCATTGGCTAGCATTTTGTCAGTTACCCATCTATTTAACAACTATGTTGTAAATGTGTATCTATATCCTATACAGATAGTAAAATTCGGCAGCTTAAAATGTGAGGCAGTTGTAAGGCACTACTTCATAGTACAAATATGTCTGTACTTTCTAGAGACTAATTTAGCCATTTCTGGTTAGTTGAAATTATGTCCAATTCTCACAGCTTCCAAAATTTTATTATATACAATAAAATTTCTATACCTGTGAGGGTTAGTTCTTTGAATTTATAACTTCATATTAGTCACCCACAGTATTTTGAACACTGATAAGGAAAAATAAAATTTAAGCCTTATTGAGTTAGCTAGCTGCTAAAAATTGCTGAAAGATGTTTAATTCAATCTGACAAAATTTTTTGACATGATCAGAAGGTCAGAGTATGACTGACAAGCTGGAAATACTATGCATAGATAAGATCAGTATGGATCCTGCTGAAGGACATTAGGACAAATTAAAATGTATTTGGCTCCCTAGCTTTCATTCTTTAAGATATCCTTGGGAAAAATGATAGAGGAAATCTCCAAATTGTAGCACTATTTGAAAAGACACCAAGCAGAAAATCAGCTCAAAATCATGTTCATGACCGGGGTTTTTTTTTTTTTCCATATGCATTTCTACAACTCACTGATAAAGAAACATTCATTTAAGTTTCTGAGTTTACAAAAGTATGTCACCAGGCTTCATGTTAGTACCTGTGTAGGAAGGGTAGCTCTCCAAACTGTGCTTGACTTTATCTTATGTAACTTAAATGCCATTCTTTTGGTGTTATTGACATTTAGTCCTTTAAAGGCTTTACATTATGATACTGTTATAACATTCCCCCCTTTTATGTGCTCCTTTTTGCAACACTAAGGTCACTTTTTTTCTAACAATTGTGATGGACTTGTGGGCTCATTCTAACTAAATACAATTTATGCTATAACTAAGTATGAAGTGACAAACAAGTGAGTATTACAAAATATACTTTGATAAACAAGTTCCAATTGTTTTGAAGTTACATATTTTAAGTTGCCCCTTTAAAAATACCCATTTCTTTACTATCTCATCTGTGGCAAAGATCTAAAGTGACAGGAGAAAATGTCAGTGAGTAATGGGTTTTGTGTCTTAACTGAATGAATTTTTCCTTTTGTTTTACTTTTACCTTTTAGAAGAGATTGGAGTTGCTTGCCTTTGTCTTCACCGATTTTCCCTTCTAGGGAGAGGTATGCATTCCTCATGTCATCTGCAGCCAGAGAGACATTGTCAACCTTCTTTTGCAGAAGTGTCAGCTTCCTTGACTGCTGGCTCATTTGCTCTGCCAGTTTTTGAATCACAGCTGCATGTAGAAGAGAGAGATTTGGGAGCATTAAAATAGTAGACTTAACACCTGTCAAAATTTATGATGTATAAAGGAAATACAAGTACCATCATATTTGTGCTTATAGATTTGAAAATACAGGCTACATTTCAGTGGCAACATGAATGATGAAGTGACTTTAGGGGATACATTTCCAAAGTATTATAATATCTTTAATTTGTACATTTTAATGTTTTCTCATAATTTGTCTTTAAAAAATCTTAGACCTATCATCACATTCTGAATAAATAAAAATATCGAGATTGGAAAGCCAAAGTAATGGACTCTCTGCCACCCAGCTAATGGCTCATTTCTGCTCTTAAATTGTGTCCCAGAACTAAATGTATGCCATTTTACATATGCATGGCGTTGGAACTGTCCAAGTGTTTCATTGCTCACTGAAGTAGTCCTTGATGAGGGGCAGATCCCAATTTAGAGGGAGTCAATCTGTACAGTAACAATACTCACTACTCCTTTACATACACATTGTACTGATTCATAGACTTGCCAGTATTTTACAGATACCAAGTCATAATATAAGTTAAAGGACAATTTCTATATACATTGCCCAAATTCACATTTTAAAATTAATTCTTTGAATTATCACCCCTAAAAAACAGGTTTTACTATGGCATTTCCTATATATTTATCATTGTACTTCATTCATATTCAACTTTCATTACTGTCGTCATTCTTGTCAACATTCTCCTTTTATCCATCTTATAAATGTATGATATATATATATATATTATATGTATTTACACATTAATCCTATATGTGAATATATATAAACCTATGTTTCCCACATGAGAGAAAACACGATGTTTGTCTTTCTAAGCCTGGATTATTTCTCTTAGCATGATGATCTCTTGAGTTTTTAAAAAGAGATCCCCTTAAACATCATTTCTCAACTGAATTCCTTGCTTTGTTTACCAAAATCTATACCAAGCATTCTGTTGGAGAGATGCTATTGACACTATCCACCTTCGTTTTTGGGCTAAAGTTAAGCCTGAGATGGTGAAATACTGTATTAAGACAAAAAACACATCTCAGGCTGACTTTTGATCAGTACAAGGTCTTAGGTACATAACCATTTTCCTAAGTTATCAGCATGCCTTGGTGGTGTCTTATCAGCCAAAGCAGCCTTCCCAGCTCTTTTAACTTGGTCAAGGTGCTCTTTCTATATCAAACAAAAGCTGAGTTTAATTTTAGACAACTGTTCTGTTACCCCCTGGATGTGTGATTGCAGCATTTAGTCTCCTGGGCTTGTTCATGGATTTTTTTCCCCACTACTTTATATAAATCTTTCCCACCTGGAAACCTGAAACCTAATGCAGTTTCTCTAAACAATTAATAACCACACAAGAGTGTTGAGAAGTGTGTTGAACACTGAAATGGTGTTGATAATTATTGGGTTAAATGTGATAGTAGTTATAGTGTAAGACCTGGGTCTCCATAGTCTTGCTTCTGTTCTTGCTGGGGTTGCTGGGCTGTTCCTTGATCAACAGCGGTGTGACTTTCAGCCTGGTTACTGTGTGCCAGTTGTTGCTGTTCTTCAACTAGATAGAAGCAGAGAGAGTATAAAGTATTAGCATTGTAAGGGCCTCCAGGTTTCCAGTCCTGAGTGATAATGAGGCTGACATTCATTTTCCTGTGTACTGATGCATGGTGATGAATCTGACTGCAGAGCAAACTGTTCTGCCCCATTCATAGGACAGTGTAATGCCACATGCACTTGGAAAAAAATTTTGCTTTAGAAAAAAATGACTCAAAATTCATGTGGGTGAAAAATGGATGGAAGCCTTTGCAGATGCAGACTATGCAGCTGAGTGTACATTATAATCCATTATGGTAAAAGTGACAGCAGCCTTGTAAGTGGACTGATTTTCCAATAATGCATTTCCAACGAGTGACTGCTGGAAGGAGTGAAAGCTGTGTATTTGTTCCAGGTAGATACCAAATCAGCTATTTAACTAATAGTGCCATTTAAATGAGTTGTTCCAAGACTAAAAAATGGTTTCTGATAAACTAATGGTAAAACTTAAACAATCACAGGCATGTCTCCAAGGCAATCAACCCATAAAGTTAGTGACATTCCACAAAAATAGAAATCTTTATACCTATATTTAAGGAACACTATTTCTTACAAATTCAATAATTTAAATGTTTATATAATATTTCTCTGGGAAAAAATTTTGAAATGCTCATTTAAAATATTAAGCACTTCAATAATACATGTTTAAATTATAGACTTTGACTAAACAAGTTTATTCACTGGTGCCTGCACACAGACATGTGCGAATGCACATTTGATATCTAGCTGGATTTCTTTCCCTATGAAATTCTGTGCCTATAAAACTGCCATTGTGGTGCATATTAATAACCCCCATGATGTATATGTGGTCATGTTGACAATATTTAAGCTTTCTCAGTCCCTAAAACATGCCACAGGCTTGCCATTAATTTGGGTTTGTCTCAATTATTATGTTGAATTTTGCAGTGCTGTTCTTCAAGGACTTGGGCTAAATCAATGAATTTTAATTCGTTTAGAATTTGTTTTGATGACCTCTCCAACCGTAACTGATGAGTTATTTAGTGGAAGAAATTGATGCAGGCCTTGGAGAATACAGTGACTTGAGGTTAAGGTAGGGTGGGAAAAGATTTAATCTGTTATGCCCGAGCAGTAAGGTTCATATGGTCTGAATTCAAATGATTCATGCAAAGGTATCTCTGAAATGACAGTGCAACTTTCCTTCCATGGCTCTTCTGTAGGTTGGATAATAAAGTGTGTTTCTGACAACTTACATCTCTGGCCACTCAAGTGTGTAAGTAAAGAGTAAAGCAATGGTTCACAAATTGTAGTCTTTGTGGTGATCATGAACACATTCCTTGGGAAAATTTGAACCTATGGCTTCAGAACCCTACTCTGATTGAAGAAATTTCTTCATAGAGCAGCAATCTCTTTTTACCAAATTGATCACATGATTCTGATGCATACTAAAGCTGGTGAACCATTGGAGTAAAGCAGCAAATCAATCTTCCTCTTCCAGCCCACCTCATCAGGTTCCCTGCTTCTCTGAGCAGTGAGAAGTATCTAGACCATAAACTGAAGTACTGTTAACTCAAAGGGGAGTCACAGGGTTGCAGTGACCTTTCCATTTCCTTACTGCTTATTTTCTGGAGTTAGACCATAGGAAGAAAAAGCACTAGTGCGTTTAAAAGTGAGTTGGGTGGTATATTGGAGGCAAAGCATAGTCAGAATGGCCGGTGCCATGGCAGTGTGACACGGGATAATGACAATGGAAACTTTGTCATTTTATCAGCTTTTTATTCATACCACATATCTTTATTGTTGCTTTGTGCTGTTTTAGAATACTGTTGGCTTTTTGTTTCTTTAATTTTATTATAGATGGAAACTAGATGTCTCTCTTGATATGGAAACAGTAAAATATTCCTGCCTTTCCAATTCTTCCCCTAGGACCACAATTCATTGGACATATGCTGGGCAATTGGGCACATGTGTATTTTAAATTTTTAAGTCTTTAGGTGATTTTGATTCATGACTCTGGTTAGTTTCACTAATTTAGAAAACAATTGAAAGGGTTTCCACATCTAGTACAATTTATTGATGCAAGGCAGAATTTTTTTCTCGTTTTTATGGTAAAATTGAAATACAAAAGTTCTTATTCATGGATTCTTAAATAGGATCTCACTTGTGACCAGAACATGTTTTAGAAGCATGATGTATTACCAATCTAACAAGTGAAAATCATGTGTCCATCATTCCATAAAGAAGTTGGCCATTAAAAAAAAAGTGCCATTGGCAGGATCTGCTCACAATCTCTCAGCTCCCTCATGTATACATTATCATTCTCTCTCTGGTTCAGACAATAGGGCTGAACACATGGGTTGTGGAACATGAAAGTTGCTTTTGCTGTCTCCCCAGCAGTCACATCTAAAAGTCTGCTGATTTGCTCAAAATTCCTCAGAAGGAAACTCCTTCCCATTCTAAAGCTACGCTGTCCATCTATCTTCATTCCTACCCACCTGTATGCATCTTCTCCATTCCAGATTCCAGTCAGGATGAATCAATGTGGCTTGTCAATTGTCAAAATATTGAGCCATGTCTTTCAGCAAGTACATAATAATACCATACAACAACTAGCATAATTAATCTTAAAATTATGATATTAAATTATTTCAAGTTAATTGTGTACATGTGACAAAAGATAATCTTCAGGATAAATGATGAATGCAATTCCAGCTCAGCACTATCTGAAAACTATTTCATATGTCACATAATATAATAATTCTAAAACAGGGATATCATGGCATTTCAATTTTATGCTACTACTTTGTGGAATAAATACCTGATGAAATGAAAAAAATGTTTAGGAAACCAAAGGTCAATTAAATAAAAATTGAAATATTATTAATGAAATAAATATCTTTCATATGTAAATACTTTTAGAAGTTAAATAAAATGAAAAAGTCATAAATTTGACTATAGTTAATAGTTTTATCTCAGGAAACTAGAAGGAAAAACATTTAATATTACTAATAATATAGTCATACATAGGAACACTGAAGAAAAAATATTCTATGAATTGTGATTGTGAAAATGTGGCCAAGCCAGGTGGTGTACAGCTGTAATTAATCCAAATGCTTGATAGGATAAGGCAGGAAGATTGCCAAGAGTTCCAGGCCTTCCTGAGCTAAAGAGAAACTCTGTCTATAACAAACAAATAAAACAGCACTGGCATGAAACAAAGAAAAAGAGAATATACTAAATTCTCCAGACAAATAGAGCAATAGAACCAGATGACAAAATCAGCCTAGAGACCCAGACACAGCTTCAGAGTGAATCCTGCAACTGTCAATCACCATATTCAGACATCTTAGTCTGAGACAAGATAAATATGATGGCAGCAAGCATTTGAGCATAGCTGTACTGGGTTGAAATATGTGCACCACATTTCCTATAATGTAGCAAACACATGACAGTCTAAATACAGAAAAGGGACAAAAAGTCAGAGAGAGCTTATGCTACAGATTCCAACATGAAACACTGCAAGGATGCTTGGGCTTCATTGGTAATCTTTGGGACCAAGGTTAAGAAGGCATTTTGTAAATTACTCTCCTTGTAAGTAATTTCATATCTATCTATCTATCTATCTATCTATCTATCTATCTATCTATCTATCTACATATATATATATACATATATATGATAGGAAAACATCTATATTTGAAACAGATGCTATCTGAAACACATTTCTGAAATATTCACACATCTATTATTTGAAACCAAATATAATGTGACCAGTTGCTTGAGAAAATGAAGCCTTGTCTAATAAATTAAATGCAAGCAACACAGCTATAACATTAATAAATGTTCCTTCATTTGTGTTGCCACAACTATGACTAAATGGTGCTTACACAGCTGTAACAAGTAACTACATTTGGGATTCCTCTGGGAATTTTCATGATTTAACTGTCAAGGAAGATGGGCAGCTTTTAAAAGCACACAGATTTTATATGTTGCAAAACACAGATGTCACCAATTTTCTTTCAGTACAACCCAGAAAAGCAGGACATCCAGAGTATCAACACTGATAGACATTACACATTTACAGAGACACAGAGTCACACAATGACTCTGGAACTCCATGGGAATTCTTCAGAGAAAGTCAGAGCAGCATTTTTCTGAAAGGGACATTTTCTTAGTATCATTTATGTCTAAAGAAAAAGCATGTCAGTACCCAGGAGACACCAGTAAGTTTATCAGGGATTACCACAGTATGAGTGGCTTATGTTTATGATGTCTGTGACTTGGCCTGGGTCTATATTTATTATGGGTAATAAGTGTGTTAATTTAGGAAAACATGTAATGTATTCTTACTATAGGCTATATGATATATTATTTATGATTTAATAAAGCTTGCCTGAAGATTCAGAAAAGCAAAGTCACCCTCAAGCTATAGAGATCAGGGAGTGGTGATATACACCTTTAATCCCAGCAGCCAGAAGCTAGGAGGTGGTAGTACACACTTTTAATCCTAGGACTCAGGATTAAGAGACAGACAGATCTGCACAAGAGTGAATCAGTCTAAAAGATAATTATAGCTCACACTTTTAGTCCCAACATTATATAACATAGAAGCAAGATCTTAGAGAGAATTAATTCTCCAGCCACACTGAGGAGAGGCAGAAGTTTGAGACTTGGTGAAGAGCTTGTGCCTGGACTAGCCCTTTCAGCTGAGCTAGAGGTGAGAGCTAGTGGCCACCTTCTTTGTTTCCCTGAGCTTCAGCTTGAAGTTTGAACACCAATAGCAGTCTCTGGGTGGTGAATTTTTTGTGTTACAATAGTCTACATATAAGTATTACTGAAATAGTGGGAAAATGGTTGAACATTACTGTTGTCCCTTTCCATAGCTCTTATGTCCACAGTTTCAATATATTTTGCTAAAGGTTTTGTTTAGACAGTCAAGCTTTGTTTCAAATACTGTTACTGCATTCTAATAAAATTAAACCTGTTCATTTTATTGCTTATAATGTATGGCATGCTGTATACTTAATGAGATTATAAAATTATCTTTCACTTAGCATCTTGCTAGGACTGGGAAGTTGGGCGTCTCGTCTCTGATACAGATACATGTAAGTGATACACACACACACACTGTCATGGTCACTACTCTGTGGCTGTGAAGGTATACCATGACCAAAGCAACTCACAAAAGAGAGCATTTAATTCGGGGCTTGCTCACAATTTCACAGGTTAGTTTATTATCATAATGGTGGGGAGCATGGTGGTACATATGGCTCTGGAGAAGTATATGAGAGCATTACATCCAGATCCCTAGGCAGAGAGATGAGAGAGAGAGAGAGAGAGAGAGAGAGAGAGAGAGAGAGAGAGAGAGAGAGAGAGAGAGAGAGGAGAGAGACTGGGGTCTGGCCTGGGCTTTTGAAACCTAACCTAAAAGCCCACTCTCACTGACAGACTTCATTCAACAAGCCACACCTCATAATCCTTCTAATCCTTCCACTTCCTGATGACTAAGCATTCAAATATGTGAGTCTATGTGGGCCACTCTTATTCAAACCACTATATCCACTCTATATGGTGGAGGGGGTTTGTTTGAGATTTGAGTAGAAAGACTTTTTCTAGCACCAAAGTTGTCTCTGTACTACCCAGATCAGACCAACCCTACATATTCAGGAAGTAAGAATCCCAGCTATGGGGTAAACTGGGGAACAGAAAGGAAGATAACACTGAACACTGGAGTCCAATTTTCTATTGACCTTAGGTTAAAAACAATCATAAAATCTTATTCATGAGGCCTGAAAGTAGGGTTTTGTGTTCTAAACAGAGAAATAGACAGTGATGGACTAGAGGAACCAGAAGTGTTGAAACAGAAACTAAGGGGCACAAGGACAAACCTTTTTCAGTTAGGGACAAGTGGAAGAGGAAAGGAAGCTGTCAGGGCCAGTGAAGAGGTTTCTCCTACAGGCACTTGCCACAAGCCTGACCACACAGTCACCTTACCTTTATCCCCAGAACAAAGGACAATACATAAAGCTATCAAGCAAAAGTCTTTAGTTTCTTAACCAATTTTACTCTTGGAAGAAGACCTCTATGGTATAGTATTAAATCTCTTTTTTTTTTTTTAAAAAAAAAAACATTTTGGTGAAGTTTTAAAAAGACTGATAGGAAGAAAAATCCAATTGAGTGATAAATTTCAAATGTCCTTATACATGTGTACACCCACATGAACTAGATGAGAAAATTGTCCTCTGAATTGCAGGGGGTAAACTACACTCAATGATCATTGGGATCTAGTGGTCACATGCATCTCTCTGCTCTGGAATTCATTTGCTGAGCTCCCTGCCAAGGCTGTTTAAAACCTCACAATGCCTGTTTTACAAATTCAATCATTTGTGCTATCTTTTTCTGGCTGTGTTTGTCAACCAGAGTTCAATACTTCCATTCATCCCAATTTATATCCTAGGATTTTGACCGGCAGCTGCAGAGAGCTGATAGGATCTCTGACAGTCTGCTACTCCTCTGTGTTGATGAGCCTGGTTGATCAATGCTCTTTAATTTTTTTCATTTAGCCATCTTTCTGTCTCCCCAGATGTATGCTCTTCAACAAGGACTGTGAAGTTTCCCCAGCAATCTGTCTTCCCTTTTACACCAACACAGACTAATTGGTTCCATGGAGTACAGATTTCTAGGTCTCTTCCCCTTGTCCTCTTTACATTACAGAAGCAGCTACAGAGTTGCTAACTGAAGCCAGCAGACAACTGTGAAGACCTTTGCGTACTTAGTTTTGAAAATCAACCTCAGATTTTATTTGTGCTCCTTTGGCCTTATGTTTCTTTCTACAATACAAACTCTGCCACTGGTGATAAAGGACTCGGAAATAAGGTCAGCAGATGTCAAGAGCAACAGCTTTCTTATTAGGTGTTTTTATTTTTTCTCTTTAATTAGACAGATTTTATTTGCAAGCTGTTATTTTTTCTTTTAGATTTTTTTTTCTTGAGCCATTTGAGCCATATGGAGGAAGTCATTAATGTCAAGTCATAAGGAGGATGCTCTCTTTCCTGCTTGCTGCCAGAAAGCCTTCCTGCGTGGCTTGACAAGACACTTCTAGCTGACCCTGCAGCATCAGGTAAACTGGCAGGTGGATGCTCAATGTGCTCATGAAGATGCCCTAGGTAAGCTGAAATGGGCGGCTTGGAGTACTAAGTTTCTGAGAGTCAATGTCCTTTAGCCAAATCCTGCATAATGTTACACAGCAAGTAACTCACAGAATATACCATGCTTCCTAAGACAGAAAACAATGAAGTATGCTGAGGAAAACACAAGTTTTTCATTCAAATAGTATAACATTCAACACCATGAATTTAGAATGTATTTTAAAATATTTTACCACAGAAACCACATATTTAAAATGCTAGTTCAAGCAGTTTTATAACGGGTTGAACTTTCTCACATTTGCAAAATAAAATATTTGTCATATGTTTACAATGTACCATAAGGGATCAGTTTACTCCATATCTGCACATATCTTTTCAGTATTCATAATATCTGTGACAGATATTTTAAAATGTAATTTTATAGATTTTGTTTTAGAAAGTCTGTGTGAACTCTAATGTTTAACAGATTTGCAAAAGGATCCTATCTAAACCAACATCAATTGAAGAAAAATTACTTTCTTTTGTGATGTAATAGAAAATCATAATTGCCTTGTTCCACTTCAGAATATTTTAGAGACATCTACTGGAGAGGCACGGAATTGCAAATTTTATCTCATAGGTATAAGTGGCATGTTACTACACTACAGACATTTAAAAAGTCTCTAATATTATACTGTAAAATAAAGTAAGTTTCTTCCTACAGAGAAACAAGAAAATATTTGTGAGCAAGTTCAGAAAGCATAATCATATGGAAACTATTGTTTGATGCTGGGCCTAATATTTGTTCCCCACCCCTAAAGTTCCAGTCATGTAATTTTTTTAAAAAAAGACTCCTTTTGAAGCTACCACTAAAATCCAGAACAGATGAGCATGTTGGAATAACAGCTGGGAAGAAATGCCCAATGGGTTTGGTGCTCAGCATCTCTTGCTGACACCCAGAGAATGATTTTCAGAAGGAAGAAGAGGAAGGGCTGGGAAGAGGTGGGTACTCTGGGGGAAGCATAAGGAGGACAGTCCAGCTGCCAACAGACTTACTGATATTAATCTTATGTTTAAACCATTTCTCTACTGCAATCAAATTAAAAGGAAATTATCACATTTACATTATGAAATTAATTTTGTTTCTGGAGATGAACCTAATTTGGGAAGCAGAGATTTATGAACTGTATGTGGTACTTTACACATGTTTTGAATAAATAATCCAGTGTCACTTCGAGGGATAAGCCCTGAGGTAATTGCGATTGTACCTACATAATCAAGTGTCTACATAACCAAACTGTAGAGGCATCAGCAGAGGTTTAAAGAATGGATCAGCCAGATTGATCATTCTTGCCTTGTTTGAGGCAGGCGGCCACATGGTACAACACAGGCAATGGTGTCAAACTTTCTATTCTTTTGGGGACTTGATCCACCATATAAAAATGAAAGGCTGGTGCCATATTTATTAAGTGTAATGGGTGAGGGGACAGCTTGGGATGTTATTAGGTAGGTGTCAGAATGGGAAAATGTGAAGGAAAAAATAAACCAGGAGAGAGCTAGTTAACAATGGCTCAGGGGAAGCATGAGGCAGTGGCTCTTGATGCTACCAGTATCAATTGTACTCATAAAAAATGCAAGTGCTCAGTGGACTGCAATGAAAGTAAGAGACGAATAGCCAGGATTCTGTCTGAGCAATATGACATTTTTTGAATCAAAGCTGTATTAGAATTCACTGTAGGACAATTTGAAATAATAGGGCAAACCTGCCACCCTCACCTTATTCCCCATAGGTTTCTATTGGAAAGATGCCTCCCCATAACAGAATAATCAACACACACAGGCCTTTTGTGTAGCTTTGATTAGGTGACTATGACAGGAGGTCATATTGAAGCTTTTTTGAGACTTTTTTTTGCTAACATGTATTGAAATAGAAAACTGCAAATCTAATATTAAAGATACCCATAGGTGACTTTTAGGAAGAATTTGAGGTGCCATTAACTACAGAATATAAACCACTTACATTTAAACACTTGGTAATCCAAAAGAAGCCAATGCCAGTATAAATAGATATTGAAATTATGAATTTGCTTTGTTTCTTCTGGAACTCATCCTGGAGTTTGGTAGCTTCTCTCCCATCTACATGCATGAGTCTGCCACAATGATTAAGACTCTATTAGCAAGTACGGGAGCTGGACGTGGGGCAGGCAGAGCTCTCAGCAGTTGGGCCTAGGACATGCTTTGACATATTGCTTTGTTCCCTGCCACCTGCCGTCAGCCATTCTGTGCAATGGGGTGTGTAATGACAGCCTGCATTCTGAGAAGACACTTTGCAAACCAACACTTTATTCTTTAAAAAAATAAGCATCAGATTAATATTCTCTAAATACCTTTCAAAAGGAAGAAAAGTAAAGACTTTAAGCATAATTCCAAATATTGTCAAGAGTCTTAGATAACATAAAAATGTGGGTAAGGAATAAATGCCCTATAGCAGCATGAATACATTTGCACACCTTATGAAAATGAATTATTTGAAAGCAGTAACATATTTGTTATTTTTCAAATATTTTGTACCACCTCATTTCCAAATATTTTCAGTGTGGGTAATGTTTTCTGTAAAAGTTTTATTTTACCAAATTACAAGGTAAAACATTCCTGGTACCATCTGAAAATGTGATGGATTTTATGTTATCTGAGAAACCTAAACCAGGCCCAGAGAAAACAGCAGTGTGGAAGATTTACCCACAGATCCTCACTGCATGGGCTGGCTAGCCATGAATAATATCCCCGACTAAACTGCATGATTCTTAGAGCTCCTGTATATGATTTTCTGTTTCTTAATGTGACTCATAATGGTTTCGCCACAGTTACATTAATTTTTAATCACCATCTCCTACACTGTTGATTGAATTCTCCACCACTGCTAATGGCCTTTCTTGTAATATTCATTCACCTAAAATATGAATGCAGATGTCACATCTTATTTTTCAAAGAAAATCTGTTTAAAGCTGAAAGCAAAGGAATAGTTGCATGGCTATTAGGCCACAGGAGGTAACCATGTGTTTGGTCAGCCTTCCACCAGAAAATCTTTAAAATCTCAGCTTAAAAAATAATGGTTCCTTTAAGATGAAAAAAAAACTAATTTTTTATAGGTTACACGGTATATTCTTTAACATGGACTGTCATTCACTGCCCCACATTATATCAAGTATTTGAACTGGGACAAAACCAGTGTGTCGTATAATTATTTTATGTGGGTTATTTCTCATCATATTTATTTATAGTATAAAATGAGAATTTACAATAATATCTCAGGAAGGCATGTCATTGTAGTTTTAGTTAATAATGAGTAATACAGTGAATTCTTCCTCATTTCCTAAAACCAACACAAGGATGAGAGGGACAGTGAAGGGACAGATTATGAGACTGTGGTGACTTAGGAAATTTTAAAGTAGCAGCAGGCCTAACATCTGGCTTCTTAGCAAGTTTCCTAGGTGCACAATTGGTCCATTCAATTGTGTATTTCTCAGAATTCGTTATTATGATGTTATTATTGGCATATACCTTTGAGCTGACAGTTTGGCCCTATGTATCCAGGACAGCATCTCCATTCTAATGAGGTGACAATCTTATGCTGCATCTTATAGACAGCATTGGATGTCTTCTGAGATCTGTAGAGGAAGACAATTGATGCAAAATTATTTGTTTCATGTTAAGATAGAATCAGGAGTTATAAATATAAAATACCTAGAATAAATCCTGAAATGTGATAACTGCTTACTCTTGGTACTATTACAAAATCATAAACATATCATCAGTATTATATTCAAACTAGCCAACAGGATTTCTTTGAATATGCAACAAAAAGCTTGAGTCATTTTACTACTGGTATTTTTAAATTAATATCCATCATTGTATTTTCTAATGATAAGATAGTTTTTCTTTGCATAATGTTTTCTGGCTAGATCAGTGTTAGAAGTTATTTTAATTCTAATATTATGCTTTAAAGCTGAGGAGCACAAATAATAGAGAGACAAGTTAACTTGTTCAAATGACCATATCTAAAACTAATGGAATTGGAATTTTAACCTGGATTGTATGAGATAGGCTTATGCTATGGGAATTTGTCACAGTCAGACCTAGTGACCTGCTCAAGGGTTGTGTGCGGAGGAACTGAATTAGTCAGGTTTCTGCTTCTGTTGTAACCTGACATATAGGTCATTATATCAGAGGTTATTCTGCAATAGCAGAATGAGCTATAAGATTTTTTCCAGTCCCAAAAGCATGCTAAGTCATTCATCTTTGTCTACTTCAATGTCATATTCATTAAATTATTCTGTTGGAGGGAATATCATCTCTAGCCCAACTGCTAAAGCTAAGTAAGGAACGAAGACAGAATTTATTTAGTTTGTGGGATTGAATCTAGAACTTAAAACTTTGTTGAACCATGCTAGAGGGTCAGTGTTTCTGCTTTGGCAAACCGAGTGTCTGCTGCATGAAATGTTGATACAATAAAGGAAATACAGGCATCTATTGTATAAATACTGAAATTGTGAATGAATGTAAAGACCCATTCAAATGGAAACAAAGACAAGCGATAGGAATAAGGATAAAGTAGCTGGGTTTGAGGAAAGAGTAAAGATCAGGGGAGAAACTCACCTTGGACCCAGAAGAACGATATTATAACGGTTTACTGTGGTAATATTTTCATTACTGAAGAATTAACAATGTGTTCCTTGTGCCTTCCTTGACAAGAAAATTGTTACAAAGGGAATAACAGCTGAAAGCAGGGTCAGAGATTAGCTCTCTCAGATCCCTAAAATGTACTCAGTTCTCTGGACCATGAATCCAAGTCCTCAAGGGACACAGAAACACCTGGATTTTATGTGTCCTTATTGTGCATTGTTCCAGATTGCTGATGCATCAGATTCATTTCCTAGGTTATTTGTATGATAATTTGTGTAGCATTAGTCTCAGAGCTTGAATAGCAAAGCTAGTTTTTTTTTTTTTTTTTGCAGGCTCTTTATGAACATCTCTAGTTAACTTACAGTTACTATGTGGACTCAGAGACTTTGTCAAGAACTCAGCCTTACATTATTTTATGAGAATGTTATATGTGTGTATGTACATACATATAATGTATATATAATACACTTTTATGTGTAATGAGCAACATGGTCACTAATATATACATAATATAATCATATATTTAATGAAAATCAGTGTCAGTAACATAATGTATACATAATATAATATATACATATGTGTATTGGACAGTATGGTCACTAAGACATTTTAAGAAGAGCTGCTTTCCCATGAACAATCACAGGTAATGGCTTTCTATATTTAGAATACAAGCCAAGTTATATATGGGCTTTTACATAAAACAAAAAAAATTGTTAATAAATCTTTGAAGTTATCTATGCCTTTTTATAAGCATATAAACCCAGGCTTTTTTCATTAGGTCACTAATATAATAGTAACTATGGAACAAGAAGATTAACACTCCCTAAGCACTCACAGGGTGCTCGGCAGTAGGCTGAATGCATGAATGCATTGGCTCACAAGATTCTGAAAGCAAATATGCAACCCAAGTATTATTAGTAACCATATCTTAATTTATTAAAAGTCATGTATACAATCTAATATAAGGGGTCTGATTAGCCATACAGTGCTTGGGATGGCTATTTTATGTATTTCCAGTCTATACAGAAAATGTCTATTTTCAGAAAACATTGCATACCTTTGGGAACAGAGTCCGCTGGACCAGCCACAGGATCTTCTTCCATTTGGCATATAAGAGCTGTGAGTGTCCAGTATTACAGTTGGAGATAACTTGGTATGTACATAAGCACACCAATTCCTGAGGGAACAATCATTATTGGTAGGAAAAACTCATTGTTAGAGAGAAATATTTTTATCAAAATCATTTTCACAGACCTTTACTTACTCACTCTGATATATCAATAAGATACTCTGAAAGATGCTTATTTACTAATTTTTATAGTGTTACAGATTAGAAAATGAACATGGCTTGATTGTTATTATCTAAGGGGATTTAAAGAGACAATATATGTTGAAAATCATCATAGCCTACATTTTTTTTTTTTGGAGAAAATCCAGCACTGTTCTTATATTTAATTTAAGTGTTTGTATTGAGTTCAAAGACTCAAACCTATGCCCATTTCTTTGGTGATATGTAATAAGATATAAGCTAAGAAAATTGAACTGCATAGTATTGGCATAAGAACTCACACGTTGACTAATGGAATCAAATCAAAGACACAGATGTAAATCTACAGACCTCTGAACACTTTATTTTTGATAAAGAAGCTAGAAATATACAATGGAAAAAAGAAAGGATCTTCAACAACTGCTGCTTGTCTAACTGGTTATAGGCATGTAGATGAATGCAAATACATCCCTATCTATTACCCTGCAACAAAACTCAAATCCAAGTCCATCAAAGACCTCAACATAAATATAGATACAATGAATTTGATGGCAGAGAAAGTGTCGGATAGCCTTGAATGCATTGGTACAGGAGGTAATTTCCTGAACAGAACACCATTAGCATAGGCACTAAGATCAAGAATTAATAAATGGGACTTCATGAAACTGAAAATCTTCTATAAGGCAAAGAACATCATCAATATGACAGAAAGGCAGCCCACAGAATGTGAAAACACCTTCACCAACTCCATATCTGACAGAGGGCTAATATTTAAAACACATGAAGAACTCAAGAAACTAGACATCAACAAACTTAATAATCCAAATAAAAAATGGGATACATATCTAAACAGAATTCTCAACAGGGGAAATTCAAATGGCAGAGAAGCACTTAAAGAACTGTTCAACTGTGGATGTCAATGAGGAGGCCTCTCGGTACTCCATGGTGCCTCTGGGAGTAGATCAGTAATTATCCCTGGCCTAAGAAAGGACTTTGAGAGCCCATTCCACTTGGAGGAATGCTCTCTCAGCCTGGATACATGGGGGAGGGCCTAAGCCCTGCTGATGATGATATGACAGACTTTAGGGATTCCTCCATGGAGGGCCTTACCCTCCCTGGGGTGCAGAGGGGAGATGAGGTAAGGGAGGAGGGGAGGGAGAGGGAGAAGAGATTGACATGTGAAGCAGGCTTGCTTCTAATTTGAACTACTAAAAAACAATTTCTTAGGAAAAAAAGAACTGTTCAACATCCTTAGCCATCACAGAAATGAAAATCAAAATGATTACAAAAAATACAAGTGCTGTCAAGGATGTGGAGCTAGGGGAACAATTCTCCACTGCTGATGGGAGCTTAAACTTGCACAGCCGCTTTGGAAACCAATATGGTGGTTTCTTAGAAAATTGAGAACTAGATCTGTGTCAAGACCCAGCTGTAACCCTGGGATTATACTCAAAGGATGCTCCATTCTGTCACAAGGACACTTGCTCATCTATGTTTATATAGCTTTATTCATAATATCCAGAAACTAGAAACAACCTAGATGTCCCTCAACTGAAGAATGGATAAAGAATATGTACATTTACTCAACTGAACATTACTCAGTTGTTAAAAACAATGACATCATGAAATATGCAGGCAAATGGATGGAACTTGAAAAGGAAATTGTCCTGAGTGAGTGTACAAGACTTTCTTTTGGGCCACCAATAAGTTCTCAAATCTTGACATGGAGACTTACTACTTGTTATGAGTGCTCAGTCTTATCTTATACTTGTTTCTTGCTAGCTTTTATAACTTTATCTATATTTTGCCTGGGGGATTCTTACCTTTCTTTTCTTCTGTATGTCCTATTCCATCTAGCTGTCTGGTGGCTCCCTGGCTGACTGTGTGTGTCCCTCTTTCTCCCTTGTTCTCTCCTTCTTTATTGAACCTAGATTTCTCTTCCTATTTCTATCTGCCTGTCAGCCCCATGTATCCTTTCTCTGCATAGTTATTGGCTGTTTAGCTCTTTATTAGACCAATCAAGTGCTTTAGGCAGGCAAAGTGAAACAAATGCAACACATCTTTGCATAATTAGTAAATGCAGCAGAAACAAAAGTACATCTTAACATTGTTAACAAAGGCAGCAAAACAAATATAACACACCTTTATACAGTTGAAGTAGTATTTTGAAGCATAAACAAATGTAACACATCTTTGCCCAGTTGAAGTAATATTCCACAACAAGTCAGGTAACCAAACCCAGAAAGAAAAACATGGTAGGCACTCACTTATGCTTAGATATTAGCTGTAAAGTGAAAATATCATGTTATGGTGCACAGAGCCAGAGAGGCTAAGTAACAAGGAGGGCTTAAGGAAGGGATGTATGAACCTCCCCGAGAAATAAAGAGATTTTGTCGGTGGACTGGGGGCTCATGGGGTCTGGAATAGGGGGTATCAGCTGGGGAGGGAGGGAGAAAATACTGGGAGAAACAATTGAAATTGGGGGGCATTTCAGCGGTGAGGTAGAAACCTAGTGCAATGGAAACTCCATGGAATCTATGAGAGTAACCCTAGTAAAGACTCCTAGTAACGGGGCGCAAGGAGCCTGAACTGGCCATCTTCTGTAATCAGACAAGGCTTCAAGTGGAAGGACACCAACCCAGCCACAAAACCTTCGACCTACAGTTTGTCCTTCATAGTAAGAGAACTCTTCCTGTGAGTCAATCAGGTTTATGCTACTGTACAAATAATTGAATTAAAGGATGTTGAAAATGAAAATGCAATTTTAAACCAAATTAGAGGCTTAAGATATAAAAGTAAATATGGCAAATTGGTGACATTAGACAAACTGGAAGTCCTTTATACCTTCCCACATTGACCACAGTTGACCACAGGAGAGTGTTGACTTTGAAGCTTTCAACCTTCACTCAAGTACAGCATTTGGAATTCTCTCTAAGGACAGTGACTGATGCTGGCCAGCAATGGGTTCTAAGAAGGCCTAGTGTTGAATCCTTGAATTTTCTAAGTGAGTAAGTAAAAGGTTTCTTTTAAGGAAAAGCAGACCTCTTTGGTCATGAGCAAAAGCTTTGCCTGCTGAATCCAGTAAAATGGAATGATGAGCATTCTATTGTAATTTAAAAATTAACTCTCTTGTGCATACTAAAATCAGTCTCAACAGTTTACCATACTTTCTGTTTTACATTTTGAAAACTCAGTCTTTCAAATAACTAGTAAAAAGACGAAATTGAGAAAAACATCTAGTAAGTGACAAAATCACGTCCCGATCATATCCTATCATCTTATGAGCCAGAGTGGAAGGTCAATGAGGGTGCCCCTGACTATGACTGAATAGAAATGAAACACCTCTATATTAGAAATAAGGACAACAGTCTTCAGAGTAACTGTTCAGGTATGCAAGCCCTCAGAATTCAGGTGAACAACCTTGTGGTCATGCAGTTTGTTGGAGCTTAGGCTTCCATGTTCAGTCAGGTGACTTGAATTGACAGCATAGCAGGAAAGTACTGAAGATGACCACTTGTAGCCCTGTGAACCAGAGAACCCCTACACTAAACCAAACCAGTGTTCTCCTCAAAGCTAGAACTCATGGTGGAGGAAATTCATTGATTTAATAACCTTTCTTTCCTGACATTCAATTTTGAGGTGAATTTAGAAGTCTATGTGCCTTTTAGCTGTGACAGGAAAGCCACATCCATGAAATCTCAGCAACATGGCTGTCTAAAGAAGGCCAAAGACAGACCAGTTGACATGCCAACATGAATGGGGAAAATCCCAAGGGGATGAAGAGCTAAAGGGAATTAACAACTACTGAGAGAGGAAGAATAGGGTTCCCCGTGGATAAACCTTTTACTGGTTTTTCAAATACCAAGTTGTCAGCCATAAAAAATTACACATTATAAGCAGCATTAAATAGACTTGGTTGGTTTTGTGTGTGTGTGTGTGTGTGTGTGTGTGTGTGTGTGTGTGTGTGTGTGTATGTGTGTGCTTTTCTAAATATATTTGTAACAATAATATTTAAAGGAAAAGAGACGAGTAATTTGAGAGGGTTTTTTGCTGTTTTTTTTTTTTATTTTTTTGTTTTTTTGAGACAGGGTTTCTCTGTGGCTTTGGAGGTTGTCCTGGAACTTGCTTGGTAGACCAGGCTGGTCTTGAACTCACAGAGATCCTCTTGCCTTTGCCTCCCAAGTGCTGGGATTAAAGGTGTGCACCACCACTGCCCAGCACAAATTGTAGGTTTTAGTGTGAGAGACACTGGAGGAAAGAAAAGGAGGGGAAATAATCATGTATGATGGGGGAGGTCCTTCTGTGTATATGCTTGTCTTATTGGTTGATAAATAAAGTACTGTTGGCCAATAAGAAGGCAAGATAGGTGGGACTAGGTGTCGAGGAGGATTCTGGGAAATGTAGTAGAGATAGAAGTTGCCGTGTGAGCCCGGAAGACAGGATGCTTGCTACCCGGCCTCCTCAATAAGGTAAGTTTATAAAATATATAGATTAATGATTATGGTTGATACTTAAGACAGAGCTAGCAATTGAGAAATCCTAGTCATTGGTCAGCAGCGTTGTACCTAATATAAGTCCCTGAGTGTTATTTTGGCTGCCCACATGTTGGAGGGGCTTGGGCGACTTGGCGTAAAGACTTATAATTACAAATGTGTTAATTGAAAACAAAATAAATTTAAAAGAAAGAAAATTCAAAGTAGAACTGTACAATAGACCAAATGGATGTTAGTGGCACCTACAGCACATTTTCCCAGAGCCTATGAAGCTCATTCTGAAATATATCACATTTTATTCCACAAATATATCACATTTTATTCCATGAAATAAGTCTTAACAAATAAAAAAGAAATTTCACAAAGCTTAATTCTGAAGCCTGTTGTACATTATTGTATCTGTTTGATGTAGCTTTGTTTTCTACACAGAAAGCTCAACAGTGACCTGTTTCTCAGATTATGAAACTAAATGAGCTAACATATGCAGTGAATCTTGCTAATGATTGTAAGGAAATGATTTTGAGGGTATACATATATGAACACTACATGTATTATATGCAAATGGGTATGGCTCTTTTCTAATGAATTGATAAATCTCTTTTAAGTATAATTGCTTCTGTGTTCCAAACCAATAATACCAGTAAACAAATACAGAAGGCTGTCATCATCATTGATGCTTGATTCAAATGACAGAGGACAGCTCTCAGGATAGCTATAACATTCAAAATGTCTTTATAGTCCTGAGAAATCATGATTACAAGTATTCATTTTTGGCGGGTGGGGGATGAGACAAGGTTTTTCTGTGTAACAGCCTTGGTTGCCCTGGAACTTGGTCTGTAGACCAGGCTGGCTTCGACTCATAGAGATCCACCTGACCCTGCCTCCCAAGTGCAGGAATTAAAGATGTGTGCCACCCAAATGGATGGAACTAGAAGAAACCATTCTGAGTGAGGTAACCCAGTCACAAAAAGACAAACATGGTATGTACTCACTCATATATGGATTTTAGACAAAGAGCAAAGGATTATCAGCCTACAATCCACACTGCTAGAGAAGCTAGGAAACAAGGAAGACTCTAAGAGAGACATACATGGTCCCCTGGAGAAGGGAAAAGGGACAAATTGGGAGCATAGGGGGAGGGGAGAGGGAGCTAGGAGAATGAGAAGGGGAGAAGATGAGGGGTGAGGAGGGACATGAGGGAGCAGGAACCTTGAATAGGGGGAAGAATAGAGGAGAGCAATTTAAGAGATACCATAATAGAGGGAGACATTATAGGTTTACAGAGAAATCAGGCACTAGGGAAATGTCTGGATATCTACAAAGATGACACCAACTAACAATCTAAGCAACAGAGGAGAGGCTACCTTAAATGCCCTCCCCTGATAATGAGATTGATGTCTGACTTATATGCCATCCTATAGCCTTCATCTAGCAGCTGGTGGAAGTAGAAACAGACACCCACAGCTAAACACTGAAATGAACTCTGGAATCCAGTTGCAGAGAAGGAGGAATGATGAGCAAAGTGGTAAAGAGCAGGCTGGTGAAACCCACAGAAACAGCTGACCTGCAAAGGGGAGCACATGGTCACCAGACTGATAGCTGGGAAACCAGCATGAGACTGATCCAGACCTCATGAATGTGGCTGTCAGTGAGGAGAACTCGGCAATCTATGAGGACTCTTGTAGTAGATCAGTACTTATCCCTAGCATAGGTATGGACTTTGGGAGCCCATTTCACATAGAGGGATACTCCCTGAGCCAAGACAAACAAGGATGGGCCCAGGCCCTATCCCAAAGGATATGACAGACTCTGAAGTCCCCCCAAGGAAGGCCTCACCCTCTCTGGGGAGCAGAAAGGAATAGGTAGGTTTTTAGTTGGGTGGGTGGCAGGGGAGGAGAAGAGGGAGAAGAAACTGGGATTGACATGTAAAACAATCTTGTTTCTAATTCAAATAAAAAATGGAAAAGAAAAAAACGATGTGTGCCACCACCACATGGTGGGAACACAAGTATTCTTAACATGTTATACAAAATTTTATGAGGATTTTGTTTGATAAGCTTGAGGGAAAGAAGCCCTTATCAAATCTAAACTTGAAATAGTGAAATGTCAGGTTGTTTGCTACTCACTAATGAGAAAGTTCAAGGAAATTTGCATAGTATGAACAAAAGAAATGGCAAAATGGAAAGTGTGGCTTTATACTTAAAATGATCATGATAGGCTAATCACACTTAGGAGTTTAAACTTGTTATATTCATCTGTGTTTATAGTCCAAACCACCATCACACCTCAATGCCTATCTTCTTCTGTAAACAAATGCTTTACTGCAAGGCACAAATAATAATTTCTCTTCATGCTTCTTTGTCTTCCATATAGTTCCCATAAGTTCAGTTTAATGTTTTAGAAAATTTCATGGTTATTAAACTTATAGTGAATTTTTAATTTTGCAGTTAATTCAGGCTTTAATCCCAGCCTTTAATCCCAGCACACATGAGGCAGAGGCAGGTGGATCTTTGTGAGTTCAAGTCCACCCTGGTTTACAGAGTGAGTTAGTTACAGGACAGCCAGGGCTACACAGAGAAACCCTGTCTTGAAAAACAAACAAGCAAAAGGAACACCTCTTTCACGCCCACATTTATAGCATGGTCAGCACCTCTCTGGAGCGGGACTGAATGGTAGAATGGTGACTGCAATCATCTTTTCAGTGGCAGATGATGATGGTGCATAGGCCAGTGTCACAGTTTCTGTGTGGGATATTCTTCATGTGACACAGTTGCCATGTATCTTTTCTTAGTGTATTTGCTATGTACAGCATTTCTGAGATGATGTGAGAAGCGAGCTAGATTGTCCCCATCCCACGATATACATGGAGTTTGCTCTTTGGGTGAAACTTACTTTCTAATTTTGAAATCAATAAAGTACTATTAAAATGTGCCACACTTCCATATAGCGAGGTACTCCCTGAGCCTATACACACAGGGGAGGGCTAGGCCTGATTCCAAAGACTATGACAGACTCTGAAGTCCCCCCTATGGAAGGCCTCACACTCCCTGGGGAGCAGAAAGGGTATGGGATAGGTAGGGCGTTAGTAAGGAGCAGGGAAGGAGGGGAAGGAGAGGGAACTGGGATTGGCGTGTAAAACAATCTTGTTTCTAATTTAAATTAAAAAATGGGAAAAACATGTGGTACAGAAAATTACAGACAAGTGACACACACACACACACACACACACACACACACACACACACACACACACACACACACACACACACACACATTCTTGTGGTCAAACTGTGATGTGATCTTTTTCAAGAGTTTACCAAACTTTGATTTTCTTTAATTCTGGTTCCCCTCAGACTGTGACCTCAGCAGAGTATTGCAGATGGCTTCTTGTCCAGCAGGGGTCAGACTTTCCCAGGCAGCAAACAAAGCAGGTTAGATGATGTCTGCTTTTCTACTTAACTCAGTGGTCCTTCCTGCCAACAGACTCTTTCAACATGTTTCTAGTTTAATAACTAGAAAAGCAAAGCAAAAGGTGTGGGAATACAGAAGTTGTTCACTTAATTACTTCATCTGAACAAGCACTTGTCAAATTCTGGCACTTGAGATGTATATGTTTATAGTATCCATGACATGAAATAGAAAATTAATGGAAGTCCGTGTTTAATGGGAGAAATTAAAATGCAGAAAACACTTCAGAATTCGTTTGCACTGACACTGACATAATGGAAGTATCTGTTTGTCGACAAGATGAAAACTTTCTACCTTGGAATGATGTTTCTGGAATTTTGCAATGTGCAATAATCTCCTTTGGGTGTCAAGATATCCTCAAGCTTAACTATAACTTTTCTTTTCTTTTCCCTGACTGCAAGGCAACTCTTTAATAAAGTACCTTATACAAATTAGTTCAGTTTTCTAAAGAAACAGAAATTTCCTAAAAAGACTCATGAGATACAAACATTGCATACTAAAACAGTTTTATTTGCGTTCAAATAAACAGGAGCCTGAACTAATTTCCAGGAGGAAACAACATCATCATGATTTCTTTAACTCTCTACTAAGCATTGCATGTTCATAGGGCATCCTTTTGGTGGTTATTAAGACTTAAAACAGTTAGTAGCACCTCTCTTCCACAAAGAGGAACAGGTGAACCTCAGGAGCTGTAGTGCCTAATCAGATATTTACAGAAGAATGTTAACCTTTTAATGTTTCTGAGCCATATGGAATTTCTGTTACATAAATTTTCAAGTGTGATAGACTTTTCATATTAAAATGGTATGTAGAGTTTTTTTTTAAAGAGAGAATCCTATAAATAAACATAAATGGGGTGTAGTTACTACAGTCTTCTAGTCTTTGTTGAATTTGAACATCAGCGCTTGCTATTAACAAGTGTGTGAGAAGAATAGTGCATACAATTGTAACCTGAGTAAAATCTTTCAGTCAGAAATCCTTTAACGATAACTTTTCAAATACTGTGTAGATGTAGGATGTCAGGAGCCATAGAGACCTGTCTGAACAATCTTTAATTTCTAATCCACCTCTCCAGTAGTATCATCTGTTTTCTCACTGTCCCTCACAGGCCATGTCACTCAGGCTGGAGCAAGGAGCTTACTTAAACTATATATCATGTCACTAAAATCATGGTATTTTTACTTCTTAGCTTTACTCCTTTTCAACAGTATTCCCGAATCCTTTTTTGTCTCTTGCCATATATAGACCAGTCATTTCTCTTCTAATTCCCATGGCCTTTCAATTAAAGCCTCTGCTTCAGGTGTCTGCCATGATTAGGCCATCAAATGCACCTTGGGTATGGTGACACATCCCTGCCAGCTCAGCACTTTGCCCATGGGAGCTGAGAATCGAGAGTGCAAAGCCAGCCTAGGCAGTACAGCAATTTGAAGGCCAGCCTGTGCTCTCTCTAATCCCCAACACTTTTCTAAATTTTTAATTCTAAGCTCTCTTTGCAGTACCATCCACATCCATGACTTGAAAAATTTCTCTTCATGAATGTTTTCCCAATTTCTCGCAAGTTTTGATTTCCCATCTGAGTACCAAACCATGTAGCAATCTGTCACTCCCCAGCTTCCTTGAGCACTTTCTTTGTTCCTGTCTCTGTTCCAAGCAGTGAACAGAATGACCAGTAAGACAGGTAAAGCCCCTGCTTTCATGAAAAAGAGTGCACAGCTGTCTGCTATCACTGGGGAGTGTCCTAAAGGAAAACCAGGTGAGATAAGGAAGGGCAGCACACTAGAGGGGTGATGTCAGGCTGTCTCTAGCACACTAGAGGGGTGATGTCAGGGTCTCTTTGAAGAGGTGACATCAAAACTAAAGTTAAAAGAGGAAAAGGAGCCCCTCATTCTAAACACTGAAGAAGGAATACTCCAGAAAAACAAACAAAATCCCTCAAACCTGTGGAATCTGGAAAGATGGATACTAACTTTTGCAGTCCACAGGCATCAGTGCCTGGAGGCATCAAAGCGGGTGTCGTGTGCACGAAGGGAGAGGGTGAGACTCCAAATCCCCCTGATTTTGAGAAACACTCCTCTGAGAATTCAGAATGTATTTCGAAATGCACAATGGACCAGTCACTAACTATTTCCCTAACTAACTCCCTATTGAAGCCAGTTTCATTTCATTCTCATTTTAGGTTACAAGAGTGTGAGGCGATAAACAAATCTTAGAGAGTATGACACAATCCCCCCTTCACATCAATACTTGAAATGTTCATTTTAGGCATCAGAAAGGGAATCATTATGTTTGGTGAAGAGTATTAACCTGACTTTATTGTTTAAATGAACTCTCACCATGTGGTTCTTGGGGTGCAGGAGTGGAGTACTGATGGGAGGCGGGAGTGTAGAGGGGTGACTTACAAGGGCAGGGTTTGCACAAAATGGAGAGATGCAGAGTAACTTAGAACATACTAGAGGGAGAAGTGACTTACTGATAGGTTAGAAAATGTTTGTAGGGAGAGGAACATGGAAAAGATCACTGAGGCCTCCATTTACAGAAACAGCTTAATTCACCAAGATTACATCAATTGGGATGCCTGTGTGTAGCAGGTGGGAGTGTGGGGTAAGGTAAGCAGGCAGCTGGATTGCACCTTACCTCATTTCTTCTCTTATTCTCAGGCAAGGCTTACTGACCCTTTCAGAATGGATAGCCAGCCCATTTACCCCAATTCACCCTCCTTTCAGTCACTCATGTCATTTGACACTGTCACTGCTGGCTACACTTCCTCTCCACACCTGTCACCCTGTGCCCTGGGTCTTATGAGGGTGCAGCATGAGAGAATTTTTGATCACTGAGTTTTGCCATGACCACAATGTTGAGGACACATTCGGTGTTGAACAAATGTCTGTCCTACATATAAATGTCATCATTCTAATTTCATCTTTTTATGCCCATGTTAACGTGCTCAGTCATTTAGAAACACCCCTTCTGCCAGACAGGAAACCACAGACCTCTCTGCTGACAGCCATCAGAGTGCTAAAAGGGAACCAAGTCAGAGAAAAATAATCCAGATGAATCTTGCAGGAAAGAACCTATTGCCGATACAAATATTCCTCTTTACTAGGAATTGTTATTAAATTCCAAACATGACAGAGTGATAAAGGTATGATGTGTTTATTCCAGACCAAGCAGTGTTTATTATCACTGAGAAGTACTTCTTGGGAATAGCTCTACTTACATGTGAACCCTCATATTTCACATTTTCTTTTCTACTTTCCTACATACACCCTCTCATCTAGGCCAGAGCACAGTATGATTATTTATCATGCACCTAACGTTACAGAGATTTAAATAACACTGAAAGTAGATCCATCCCTATGTGCCAAGAGTTCATGAGTTCTTCCTAAGAATCCTTCTCTGATCCGGGCATGCTTTTAATCCCAACATTCAGAGACAGAGGCAGGCAGATCACTGTGGGTTCCAGGCCAGCCTGGTCTACATAATGAGTTCCCAGACAGCCAGGGATACACAGAGAGACCCTGTCAAAAGAATTCTCTGAAGACTGAGAACCACAGTAGGCAGTACAGGGGCTGCCTAACAGCTCAAGAAGGCTGCCATTAGCTGTCAAAAGAACCAATAATGGAAAAGCCATGCTGTTGTCTGAACAGAGAATGAGGAAATGAAGGTACAACATATTGTGAACCAAAGAACTAAAATGTGGACAGGCAGGATGTGATAGAAGTAAGGCTGGGGGCAATGTGCAAGGTTGCAAGAGTAACTGAACAGACAAAGAATCAGAAAGACATTCTAGAAGCAGCAAAGAGCTGTTTAGATTTCACAAGCAGGGAAGTGAGATGCTTGCTCTGTTTTCCCACTTGAGGTGATGCCCTCTCTTCTGCTGAGGGATGTTACCAAAGGAGCTGGCTGCTGTACCTCTAAAAGTCTGTCTATCTCTTTGCCCTGAGATGCACTAAATACATGACTCTAAGTCAATTATTTAACCTCTCCAGAAAGACACCATGACAAAATTTTCCCTTTGTTATGGAGTTATTGTTATTGTAATGGTCCAATGGGTCAAACACACACAGATGACATATAAGTGTTGGCTGTTACTATTGTTAAATAAAAACAGGAAAAGCTTCTTTCAACTCGTCTTCTTTGGATCTTTGTGTCATGAGAGGGATAGAGTGACCTGGCTTTTTTCTTATACCACTATTACTTGGATGGCCTAATGAGTAGGGTATATTATACTCAGTAGAAAAGATTACTAAAGGGAGACACAGTTTCTCCAGGAGCGAAAACAATAGATTTTCTAAGTCAAATACTTTACTGTACAAACAATTGAAGACTATCCTCATTTGGGGAATCCATAGGGTAAAGAGCTGTTTAACTAGTTACATTTCACGTGTGGTTTTCTTAAAACATGTGTTGAATGTTGGGAAAGTCAATAGATATATTGATGCTTACGTTTTGAAGCAGATATTCCATACAGGTAGGAGGAAATTCAAATTATTTGTGTGTCCAAAGCCTGACAGAATGCCAGGCACATGATGGACACTCATAAACAATGGTCAAATAAATAAATGTCCCCAAGTATTGAGAGCAAAGGCCACAGCTAAAATAACTAGCATTAATTCAAAGTCTAATGCCATCTCTAATGTTGTCTAATATTTACATATAAAGTAGTTAAATAGTAATTTTAATTATGATAAAATGATATGTACTTCTTATATAAGTGGTACTTTAATTTGTCTTTTAATATGCTTTATTTGGCTTCCTATTGGATTACAAAAACTCTAGTAATTGCAGACATATGAAAAGCTCACAGACATTTCCTATGACTGTTCAAGAGTTCTATTGCAATTAAAGAAAATTGGATTACAGACACTAATAAAACATGGTAAATAGAAATGATACATGAAAGCAATTTAGAAAGGATTCTCAGGAGATAGCATTTGTCACTATTATTTAATAGGGAACTTCTTAGTAAGTAGGATGTGTGTTAGCTGCTGTAGATAAATTCCACTCATCCCAAGTTAAACATAACTGGTAGCATTTGTTTCATAGTAAACTTGGTTTATCCCCAATTCTAATTGAATTTTTAGCTAAAATAATACTTATCTGTGTATCTTTAAGGTTGTATGACCTTGACATTTTATATATTTGACTTATGGATGCTCAGCCTTTTATTCATGTTAATCAGCAGCTTGCTCAAAATGTCTTTCACACAGTATGTGTGAACTACTACTTTTAAGTTACATTTTACTGTATTATTGGGATAATGTCTATCTCAATTTAGACACTAGAAGCTATTTCACTACAGGTAAAATTATTTACAAGGTTGGTTATACCTCTAAATACACAGATGGCCAAATCATATGTGAATAAAACATTTATTTGCTTAGGCATGTATTTTCTTTGTATTTCGTTTTTTGGACCCATTTGGGACTTTTCTTACAAATCCCCTTTTTACTTAGTTTTATTTTGCTTCAACAATTCAAATTGGTGACACATTAAATCAAGCTGAAAAGCCTGCTTTTTGATTCTGACAACTCAAGTGTGATTTGTTGGGCAACTATTCTGTGAGCCAGGTAATCTGAATCCTCTTAACTGGAATTTCCATCATAGCCTTTCACAGTGGCATGTGGGTGTGGTTCTCACTGCCCCCAGGGGTGCCACTTTGCTTCTGATTCTGAACAATTGGAAAAGTGAAGAGATTTTAGCTATTTGTCCTTTTCTCATCTCTTCCCCAAGGCTGTGACTACAATTTTGGAATCACTACCCCAACCTGATGTTACTATGAACCATGAATAATTCTGTGGGCTGCACAGACTTCAGACTGCCAGTTTTTCAAATGTCTGGACAACACAGACAGAAACAGAGCAAAGAGAGAATGGTTCTTACTTTCCTCTAGTTGTCTCAAAACTGGATTTTTGATAGCTGGTGGGTCTTTGACTTCCACTGCTGTCACTTTTGCTGAGATGCGTTTCCCTTGGGGACCTGTTTCCCATGTCTCCAGCCGACTTGGGGGAGATTGCTTGTTGACTGGACTTTCCAGAAAAACTCTGAAGGAATTTCCATGTGGCGTTAGCCAGCACCACCCTCTCTGCTCCAGGGCTGGGCTGAATGATGCCTTTGCTCTGGAGAGTAAGGGGCAACGGTCCCATCACTGCCCCTGTCTTCTCAAGGGGCGTGAGTGTTTGATTTCTTCTCCCCTCAGGTGGGGTGCTTGTCTCAGAGGTCTGCAGTGTTGATTGGAGCAGCATGTCTTCCAAAGGTCTCTCAGGAGCTGCAGCTGCCTTAGAGGATGGATTCTGAGTGGCCGAGAGCTCTTGGAGGCTCAGTCCTTCACTTAGAGGAGCTGAAGTGGAGTTAAGAGTCATTGGGGAGGTTTCATCTTCAGGTCCAGTCCGTGAATGCTGGGTGTTGGTAAGCCCAAAGACCCTTCCCCATAAACTAGAAAGCAGGACAAGCAACTTCAGTCCCTGCATGGCAGTAGATTTACACAAAACTTCATGTGAAATTGGGAGACAAAGACCTTCCAGCTTTCCCGTTAGCTGCTTCTGCACCGAACTTGCTGAAACTGGGTTTAGACAATCTGGTGCGTGCAGAGGAAACAGGTTTCTGTGTTTACAGTGTGCTCAGGAAGCTCATTTTCCTGTTTCTGGAGTTGTTCTGCGATCTGTGACCCTCCTAGGATGGATCAATGGATGTGGTGGAGGACCTCTGAGAAGCTAAGGGGAGAGGGCAAAACAGAGGCAATTATCACCAGGAAAAGCCAGGGGAAAGCATGAAGTCACATTCCTTTTCCCAGGTATATTCAAGTCCCTCTGCCTTTGCAAAGAAACTTTCCATTGGCAGTGGAGAGTGGAATTTCTTAGGCTCCATGAAAGAGTTTAATATTCTCTTCTACAGTATCAGGGAATCAAGGAAACATGTCAAGAGTTTGTTCCCACTGTGCCATACCCAGAGAGCCACACTGTTCAATACACACTCACAGGGACACACACCAACACAAACAGCTGGCATTGCTGTGTCTTTTCCTGTTCTGTGGGAAGGATAGATTTTATAAATATGCCTCGGTTGATCATTCACAGAAGTCAAATTCAATAATTATAAGTAATAACAAAAGCCTAAAGAATAAAAATATAAAGGCATTCAAGAAATCCATTTAAAAGATTTTAATTTAAAAAATATTTTTTCATTTCTTTTTTATTTAAATTAGAAACAATCCTTTTTTTACATGTCAATCACAGTTCCCTCTCCCTCCCTTCGTCCCCTGCCCCCCACCGACCCCCCATCCCATCCTGTTTCTGCCCTGAAGGGAGGGTGAGGCCTTCCATGGGGGATCTTGAATGTCTGTCTTATCATTTGGAGCAGGGCCTAGACCCTCCCTCATGTGTTTAGGCTGAGAGAGTATCCCTCTATGTGGAATGGGCTCCCAAAATCCATTCTTTTGCTAGGGATAAATACTGATCTTCTACCAGAGGCCCCATAGATTGCCGAGGCCTCCTCATTGACACCCACATTTAGGGGGTCTGGATCAGTCCTATGCTAGTTTCCCAGCTATCAGTCTGGGGTCCATGAGCTCCCGCTTGTTCAGATCAACTGTTTCTGTGGTTTTCTCCAGCCTGGTCTTGACCCCTTTGCTCATCACTCCCCCCTCTCTGCAACTGGATTCCAGAGTTCAGCTGGGTGTTTAGCTGTGGGTGTCTGCTTTTGTTTCCATGAGCTCCTGGATGAAGGTTCTAGGATGGCAAATAAGGTAGTTATCAATCTCATTATCTGAGAAGGGCATTTAAGGTAGTCTCTCCACTGTTGCTTAGATTGTTAGTTGGGGTCACTAATCTGATTAAAGGGGAAGGCCAGTTCAGACATCCTCCCCACTATTGCTAGGATTCTTAGCTGGGGTCACCTTTGTGGATTCCTGAGAATTCCTTTAGCACCAGGTTTCTCCCTAACCCCATAATGGCTCCCTCCATCAAGATATCTCTTTTATTGCTCTCCTCCTCTGCCCCTTCCACAACTCTGTCTTCTTGATCTCTCATGTTCCCATCCCCAAACCTTTCCCTTCTACACTCTCTCCCAGTTTACCCAGGAGATCTTAATGACTTTCGCTTCCTGGGGCTCTCCATCTGTGTCCCTCTTAGGGTCCCCTTTTTTAATCTAGCTTCTCTGGGGTTGTGAATTCTAGCCTGGTTATCCTTTGCTTTCATCTAATATCCACTTATGAGTGCAAACTTGTACAACCACTTGGGAAATCAGTATGGCGGTTTCTCAGAATATTGGGAATCAATCTATCTTAAGACCCAGCAATACCATTCTTGGGCAAATGCCCAAAGGATGCACAATCATACCACAAGGACATGTGCTCAACTATGTTCATAGCAGCATTATTTGTAATAGCCAAAACCTGGAAACAACCTAGATGCCTATCAATCAAAGAATGGATAAAGAACATGTGGTACATCTACACATCAGCAAAAAAAAACAATGACATCATGAAATTCGCAGGTAAATAGGTGGATCTAGAAAATAATCATCTTGAGTGAGAAAGACAAACACTGTATGAATTCACCCATTTTAAATTTTGATCTTAAAATTTTTTACCAGTGACACCAATAGCAGAATGAATATTCAGGAGTTAGTATCTGTACTTTTCAGCTCAAATCTGAAGATGTATAATTAGTATTTTGCCATTGAGAAATGGATGAAGAAACAATGAAGTCATATAAGATGCATTAAATTATAATTATAGGTATGCTACATTATTGCTACAAACTAGAAACAGATGAGTTTTAGGTAACTGAAAATCTAGTTGAAAAAAAAAAGAGTGCCTTTAATCCCAGCACTTGGGAGGCAGAGGCAGGCAGATCTCTGTGAGTTCAAGGCCAGCCTGGTCTCCAGAGCGAGTGCCAGGATAGGTTCTAAAGCTACACAGAGAAACCCTGTCTCGGAAAAAAAAAAGATTTTCTAAGGTAGGTTTACTGTAAAGAATATGAGTTCATTTTGCCAGCCTGTCTCTACTTAGGCTTCAACTAGGCTCTGTCTTCTGCAACATTCCTTAACAGACACTAGACAAATTAACATCATCACAGACTGTGTCACCCACACATTCGTTCATCAAGTCTCCTGAAGCTCCAAGCCATGGGAGGAACTTCCCTCTTACGTACTAGAATTTTAAAAGAATGTCAAATCAAGTGTTACCCAGGGTCTCTTTATGTATGGACTGTTATTCTGTTAACCACAGAATTAATTTTTGTAAGAATTGGGAAACTGGCTGGGTGGTGGTGGCACCTGCCTTTAACCCCAGCACTCAGGAAGCAGAGGCAGGCAGATCTCTGTGAGTTGGAGGACAGCCTGGTCTACAAAGCCACACAGTGGAACCCTGTCAACTCCTCCCCACCAATTGGGAAACTGGATCTTCTGCCTCCTTGTTATAAATCATTACAGATACATGTTTTTGTTCCCAGTTATGGACACAGGACACCAGGGTTCAAACCAAACCTTAAAAATTTCCTTTGATTTACCAAATACCTGTCTGAGTACATTTTCCAGCCTCCAATTTTGCTTTTGATTTATATGATGACATTTTTGACCCACTAGAGACTATAGGATGCAGTGTGACTTAAACTGAGACCCAGAAACCAGTACCTCTAACTCTGACATGGACTTTGAAACTGAATGATATAGAAACTGCATCCCTAAGAGCAGAGAATGTGCAGATGGTGGTGGTGCACTCCATTAGTCCCAGCACTGGGAAGGCAGAGGCAGGTGGATCTCTGTGAGTTGGAGGACAGCCTGGTCTACAAAGCCACACAGTGGAACCCTGTCAACTCCTCCCCACCAATTGGGAAACTGGATCTTCTGCCTCCTTGTTATAAATCATTACAGATACATGTTTTTGTTCCCAATTATGGACACAGGACACCAGGGTTCAAACCAAACCTTAAAAATTTCCTTTGATTTACCAAATACCTGTCTGAGTACATTTTCCAGCCTCCAATTTTGCTTTTGATTTATATGATGACATTTTTGACCCACTAGAGACTATAGGATGCAGTGTGACTTAAACTGAGACCCAGAAACCAGTACCTCTAACTCTGACATGGACTTTGAAACTGAATGATATAGAAACTGCATCCCTAAGAGCAGAGAATGTGCAGATGGTGGTGGTGCACTCCATTAGTCCCAGCACTGGGAAGGCAGAGGCAGGTGGATCTCTGTGAGTTCAAGACCAGCCTGGTCTACAAGAGCTAGTTCAGGACAGGCCCCAAAGTGACACAGAAAAACCCTGTCTCAAAAAAAGAGCAGAGAATGAAGTGGGAACCCCAGAAGCAAAAGGGACCCAAACTACAGAAATTTACCCCATGAACATAGCTCTCAATTCTTAGAATCCTTGCTTAGAAGAGACAGGAACAAATAGACTTAGTTTATAGGAGGAAAACCTCTAGGAGTGCATTTCTATTTAAAGCATAATTTCATGTCCATAGTGCTAACACCTGCAGAAATAGAAATAGTTCAGTTATGTCCAAACGTTTGCAAAACAGAACAGTGACATGCTGCTTCCTTTCATTTTCTTTATTTGCTTCTGTGGTTTAAAAGACCACCTGATCCTAGCCACAGTAAGTGAACGTTGATGGTAAAGGATTAATTTCCTGGATCTATACCTGATACCAACTAGCTAGCAAATGGTAATAAGATTGAATGGTAATGAGGACCGCATTTCACCTCTTGTGAGGTATTGACCAGTATAATACCTGTGCTTGATCCTCCTGAAAGCTTACAAGTAACCTTTTGATCAATAGGCTAAAGGTTCAGTATGTCGTTATTGATCTGCTAAGCCCTGCTGTGCTGTAACTGCCCTGAAAATGCCTAGCTTACTTGCTGTTATATGGATCAGCACTCACTCATAAAATGCTTATACTACAGAAAGTATCAAAGGCTAGACCTCACATTCTGCTCTCTGGGACTGATTAATAAACATTACAAAGTTAAGGGGAAAATCCCCTGGGCTGAAGAAAATTTAGTATATTATTTATTTAGGATACCATAAAGATAGGGATCTCAATGAGAGAGAGAGAGAGAGAGAGAGAGAGAGAGAGAGAGAGAGAGAGAGAGAGAGAGAGAGGAAGAAGAAAGAAGGGAGAGAGGGAAGAAGGAAGAAAGAGAGAGGAAAGGTGCTTATGTTTCTCTTTTGGTAGCTTACTGTCTTAGGGTTTGTGTTGCTGCAACAAAACATCATGACCAAAAAGCAAGTTGGGGAGGAAAGGGTTTGTTTGGCTTACACTTAAGCATTTCTGTTCATCACTGAAGGAAGTCAGGATAGGAACTCAAATAGGGCTGGTACAGAGGCCATGAAGGGGAGTTGCTTAGTGGCTTGCTTTCCATAGATTGCTCAGCCCACCTTCTTATGGAACCCAGCATCATCATCCCAGGGATTGGCACTGTCCACCATGGGCTGGGCCTTCCTCCATTGATCACTAAATGAGAAAATGCTGTACAGCAGAATCTCATCGACATATTTCCTCAACTGAGACTCCTTCCTCTGATGACTCTAACTTGTGTTAAGCTGCAGTACACTTGCAGAGTACCTGTTGTATCAAAGTTGGTCTTGGTGTTTTATCACAGCAATAGTAACCTTAACTAAGACAGACACCATGCCCATTTAACAAAACAACAGTATTAAGTTATTCTCTGGAAACCCGACCTTCTTAGCATGGACTTTGATCAGGTTTAAAATACCAGGTATGATTTAGATCTGTGGAATGGGTCTAAAATTCCATTAGGAAACAAGTGGTCACCCCTATAACAGCCATGCCACTGTTGTACCAGTAGGTACATCTTGGTTGGTTTTGGAGTTCACATGGATCACACCTACATAAAGCTGTTAATTACTTTTCTTCCTCCGTAGCCTGCATAGCACCTTTGAGAAGCATGAAAGCTAGATAACAAGGAAGAAGATTTTAGTTTAGTTCCTGCTTGATTTCTTTTTGTCATGCAACTGAAGTGTGCCATGTTTTTATCAATAGGCTCTTATCAAGTACTAGGGGGCAATGAAGTACCTGCATTGCAGGCTGGGAGAGGGTTCTCAGTAATTAAGAGCACTGACTGCTCTTTCAGAGAACCAGGGTTCAATTCCAAACACCCATTCAGAGGCTCACAACCATCTTTAACTTCAGTCCTAGGGAAAAACCTGATCCCTTTTCTGATTTCTGTAGGTACTGTATGCTTTTGGTGCACAAACTTACATGTAGACAAAATACCCGCATATAGTAAAATAAATAAATTAAATAAGAACCTGTGCTGTTTGAAGGTACCTGGGACCATCCTGACCAATTCATAAGCGGCACCTACATATCTGGATTTGTATGTTTGAATACTTGGAGAATCCAGGAAGCTAGACAATTATGATTAAATATAGCTGTTAGGGAAACATCTTCATTGATAGTTTCTAAAATGATTGCACATTGTCATGTAAGTAGAACAGCAGACTGAAAGAGTTAATTTCAAACTTTTTAAGATTTATTGGTTTTGATCATCTCAGAAATAAGTGGTTTTGTTTCTTAATGTAAATTTATATCTGTGACAAAATGATATCATCAGTGAATTCTCCTATAACGTGAAATTGAGATGTTCCTTCTTCCAATTACATGTCAAAATCCCAGACATTATCTATAAAACAAACATAATGAGATTGAAATGGGACAGGAAAACAGAGTGACAGCTGTGCCTGTGGCAGCACATCATGGAGTCCTCTGGTCTTTCTGCTTCACAGATCCCTGGCGGGACATGGGAGAATTTTCATACTGGAAACATAAATGTTTATAAGCACTAACTCTGCTGAGAATGACTGCTGTAGGCCAGTGTGAGGACCTGAGTTTGTGTCTCTGGGACCTACAGTACATGTCTGTAGCCTCAGTGCTCCATGGTGAGTTGAGAGCATTCAGGAAGCCTGTGGACCATCTAGCCTGGTGCAGTGGGGACAACAAAGTAAAGACCCTGCTTCAAGCAGGTGACAGCTAAGGAATCACGCCAAGATTATCCTCTGATCTCCATTTGCATGAAATAACATACACATACCACTCCATTCACACAGATGGAACCCCTTCTCTTCCACACTTCCCACATCACATACTATGTATGTACACATAAAAACAACATGTACATACATCACATACAAAGAAACACAAATACTTCACACCTATATCACATACAAAGAGACATATATACATCACATACATACACACTTGTTCACATACATACACCACACATACATACCACACATATCACACACACACCACAAACACACATATCACATATATGCTCCCCACACATATACCCACTACAAACCCCTTACATACACTCATATACCACCACATATACACATCACATACATACACACATATCACACACATGTGCATATACATACACACAGCAAATGCATAATCACATATACTCTATATACCTATCACACACATGTACATGATTGCTGCAGGTAGAGAACTAGAATCATTGAGAAACAAAAACCTTTAAAAAGAAAAACAGCTTGGGAAACTATGAGATAAATCCAAAGAGAAACCAAAAAAACACAAAAACCCAGATAACTATACTCATACCAAACAACAGAGACAGAAACACACTCATGTTAGCAAAGGCTGACAGGGAAGTGACATGTCACATTACAACCGTTGTTCTCCTGAGTTGTAGTATCAGAGAAGGCAAGAGCTGAACCAGACATGTCACTTTCAAGAGGACACTGTTAGCCAGGTGAACCAATGCATGCAGAAGGCCTGAGAGTTCAAGGACAGCTTAAGGTAAAGGTGGAAGGGAAAATGGAGGGAATGAAGGGAAAAAAAGAAAGGAAAGCAAAGGAGAGGGGACTGGAACTGATGTTACCTGTGAGCCACACCAAGCCCACAGGACCACACTTTGGATGAATGGTCTCCTAAAGGCTAGAGACGAGGTCTTCATGTCATTCTACTGCTGCAATTAAATACCTTGACAGGAAGCAACTAAGGAGAGAAGGGTTGATGCCTTACACTGCCAGGTCCATCACCGAGGGGAAGACATGCCAGTGGGAGCAGGGACCGGAAATGTATGCACTGCTTTCTTGATTGTGCTTGGCTGGACTTCTCCACTCTTACAGCTCAGGACCCTCAGTCTAGGGGATGTTTCCATCCACAGTGGGTTGGGAATTCCCCCTATCAACTTAATTAAGGCAGTCATCACTGACATGTCCATAGGCCAATGTGTAGACAGTCCCTCATTTGAACTCTCTTTCTAAGTGATTATAGATTGACAGCGAGAACCATCATACAAGGCAATAACATGTTTTGGGATACAGAAAACCAAACGGGAGGCTAATTGTTAAGATTAGAGAACTTAATAGACTGATTTCTTCCTGAGAAATAGAATTTCCTGCCTAAAGTATTATTTATTTACTTTACATTTTTAGTTTTTTCCCCTTTTTTATTAGAAAGAAAATTATTTTACATGTCAATCCCAGGTCCCTCACCCTCCCCTCCTCCCCTGCCCCCTCAACTAATGCCCTACCCATCCATACCCTTTCTGCTCCCCAGGGAGGGTGATGCCTTTCATAGGGGGTCTTCAAAGTCTGTCATATTCTTTGGGATAGGGCCTAGGCCAACCACCTTGCATCTAGGCTCATGGACTATCCCTCCATGTGGGATGGGCTCCTAAAGTCCATTCCTATGGTAGCAATAAGTACTGATCCACTAGAAGAGGCCCCATAGATTTCCAAAATCTTCTCACTGACACCCACATTCAGGGGGTCTGGATTAGTCCCATACTGATTTCCCAGCTATCAGTCTGGGGACCAAGAGCTCTCCCTTGTTCAGGTCAGCTGTTTCTGTGGGCTTCACCAGCCTGGTATGGACACCTTTTCTCATCAGTCCTCCTCTGCATCTGGATTTCAGTAAAGTTCAAGGTTTAGCTGTGGGTGTCTGCTTCTACTTCTACCAGCTGCTAGATGAAGGCTATATGATGGCATATGAATTAGTCATCAATCTCATTATCAAGAGAGGGCATTTATGGTAGCCTCTCCTCTGTTGCTTAGATTGTTAGTTGGTGTCATCTTTGTAGCTCTCCAGACATTTCCCTAGTGCCTGATTTCTCTTTGAATTTATGTCTCCCTCTATTATATTATCTCTTATCTTGCTCTCTTCCGTTCTTCCCCCAACTCAACCTCCCTGCCCCATCATGTCTTCCTCATCCCTCCTTTTCTCCCTTTCTCATTCTCCTAGCTCCCTCTCCCCTCCCCCCATGCTCCTCATTTGCTCAGGAGATCTTGTCCCTTTCTCCTTCTCCAGGGAACCATGTATGTCTCTCTTAGGGTCCTCCACAAGGAGGACCCTTTACATGTTTTAGATGCTTTTTATTTTATGTGTGTGAATGCCTTGCCTGCATGTATGTATGCACACTATGTGAATATCTGATGCCTGCAGAGGGCAGAGGAAGGCATCAGATTTCCTGGAACTGGAGAACAGATGGTTGTGAGCCTTGATGTGTGCGCTCGGTACTGAAGTCAGGTCCTCTGAAAGAGCAATATGTGTTCTTAACCACTGGGACATCTCCCCAGCCCTCATCCAAAGTTCTAACAACCTGGTTTCAGCCTGTTAGTAGGAGAGACATCACATTCTCAGGCTCTAGGGATTGCTAAATACAGCCAGCAGTGGATGGATAAAAGTGATGGTGCTTCTTACAGGCTCTGGTGGCACTGTGCAAGACTTCACTGCCCACAGCACACTCACAGGCTGCAGAAGCAGGTTTTGTCACATGAAGGATGGTGTCCCTGGCTTCAAATGTAGGCAAGATCAGCTCTTATCAAGAGGGGTGTACCCAGTCTTGAAAGTGGGAGAGCTGAGCCTGTTTCAATAACTTTGCACTCTTACAGCCTGCTGCAAGTCACTCCTTAGTGACAAGTGGGAACTGTGCCTGGACTTCTTGATAAAAGGGTATACGCGTTCATGGGACCTTATCATCAGGAGCAGAAACGAAAAAAGGATCTCGTGGTCAGGGTGTCCTAGGCCTTTCAGTTTTAGATGTCAAAGAAGCATGCACAATTGTTAAATTTAGCATTTGTTCCATACCAGTTCAGAGGCTTTTCTGTTTGTTTGTTTGTTTGTTTGTTTATGTAGTAATGGATAAATAGCTCTCCAAAGCCTTGCCTTCAGTTGAAAGGAAAATCCCCACTATAACCTCAAAATATTTTAAGCTCATGATGAGCTCAAAGTTACTAACGCTGTCTGTAGTCATTTTGGTTCAGAATAGATGTAGATTACAAATTGGGGTGACTCATCTGCCATGGAGATACTGGCCAGGCCAGGCCAGGTGCTGCTGTGAAGTCGGCACTAACAGCACGCTGTCTGCTGTTCTTTCATGCTGATTTGAAAGCACGTTTTTGTTGGCCTTTTCCCTCATACTTTGCCTTTTACACAGTCAGAAATTATGAGGCAGATGGAGAAAGGAGAAAACGTGATCCAGTCACAAGAAATAAAGTCATACAAAGTCCTCATATGAGAAATATAGAGAAATTTAAAATACTATGCTGGAATGTCAGGGAGAAAGTGGGGAACACGCATGTGCAAGTGAGAAAATAGGCAGATTTCGGGGCACGTGAAGATAAACAACTGAGTCAGAGGAGAAGTGGCACAGTAAGAACGGCCACTAACCTGAAGATAGCTCAAAAGCCATTATTCAAATACATAGCAACATACAAAGCAACATACAACAATTTCATAGTTGACGCACACATCTTATCTGTGGTTGCCAGAAATGATCAAAGAAGAAGACAAAAGACCAAATCCTTGCAGGAATGCTTCCAAATTGAGGAGACTCAGAACTTCAGCACTGCCTCCAAAGTATTTCTTAGGCAAATTGTGGGGAACAGTCTGAAAATAAGAGAAACAAAATATTGGATGCAGTTACGGAAAGGTCACACACACACACACACACACACACACACACACACACACACACACACACACCACGAATCAAAACTGATTTTTCATTAAAGCAAATGGAAGGAAAGAATAATGAAATGTCATCCTTTAATGGCTTAAAGGGGAAGACTAACCTATAAATTTAAAATATGCATCTTTAAAAATTATTTTTCTTCAAATTAAAAAAGAATAAAAAAGTTAAAAAATACATGTGAAAAAATTATTTTTCCGGAGTGTAGATAAAATGAAGATATCTGCAAGCAAAGCCTTAAAAAATGCCTCCTGTTCGACACACTAAAGAGACTCATCATGCTACAAAGAGCAATTGCCCCAGAAGCAGTTGGGCTGGCTGGCTGGAGTGATGACCATTATGAAAGTGACACACATAAGTGTGCAAAAACACGGATGCTATCTTATGCACATATGCAACTATAATGCTTCCGCACTCTTGAGTATTGCAATGGACTTCACAGCCTGGGTGGTGCTAGCCATAGCACTTGTAAGTGATGTGCAGGGTGATGGCTGCACTCTGTGGAAGCACAAACTCAGTTGTGTATTTGTGGAGTACTTGGTATATGTGAAGAGGAAAGTAATGCTTGAAAGTACACTGGGGTTAGTTAAAATTCTGCTCTCTATTGCTCAACAATATAAGAATGCCAATGGAATAATCCCAGCTCGGAATATTTAAAAGGTACTCAATTCATTAAAAAGGGACAAGAGAAGAGAAAGGAGAGAATTAAAACTTTAGAAGACTAGGATGAATACCTCCAGGAGACTGAGCCAATGCAAGTCACAGAAAACAAACCTTCGATACAAACTGAATGGCCATTCCAGTTAAAAGGTAGTGCTGCTCAGAGCTAGAAAACCACAACGGAAAAGGCAAGATGTGAGCATTTCTTGTCTTAAACAAGTGAATTTTATAAATGTTACAGAAAAACATCTGAAGCAAAGCGGGGGGGGGGGTGTTACACCAATTAAAAATTAGTTCAACTTAAGACATCAAGAGAGAGTCTTTTCAGTGACAAGTGGCTGGAATTTCAAATACATAGCTCACTACAAATAAGGAACAATGTTGAATTATACGTGTCTGGCAGATCTTCAAAATAAATGAAGCAAAACTGGACAGAACTGAAGGAGGAAAGAGACAAGTCCATGGTGACAGAGAGCTTAGTAGTCCTCACTTAGAAGTATACAGATGACCACCATTGATAGAGTGTTTGTATAAAATCAACAAACAACTCCTCTAATTGATGTGTATAGAACACCCCAAATGGAAGGATGTGTGCTTTCAGAATGGACACGCAGAAAATACTAAGCTAGGATGCATGTTGCCTTAGAAATAATTTCTCAGTACATTTTAAGGAATAAAAAGCATAAGTACAGCATGTTGAGTGACAAAGTATTTTAAAACTAAAGAACACACTTTAAGTCTAGCTCAGAGGTGAAAATGCAAGGAATTTAAAACATTTTAAATTAAATGAAGAAAGTCATAAGAATATTAGGAACTAATAAAACAATTTCACAGTTGATATTGTGTCAAGGTTAATACATTGTATATTAATATATTATACAATATACTATAAAACTGTACAATTGTAAATGATAATAGAAATTCAATATGGTGTAATGATATGTAATATGTAATTCATAATTAATTGGTCAAACTATAACAAGTAAAAGACAGAGGTTATTAATGTTAACTATTAATGTGGGAAAATAACAGAGATTATGGATGGAATGAATGTTAAGAAGATATTAGGAATAATTTTAAGATAGTATGTTTGAAACTTTATGTGAAGTAGACATACTCATTTTTGAGAACTTGCTAAAATTGATAGAAAAAGAATTTTAAAAATACCCTAAAAGGCCTTATTCATAGTGAAAATATGCCTAAAAACAAAACAAAAACTCCAGGCACAAATTTACTAGCATAAATTTTCTCAAATATTGAGATAATAATATATGCATTACAAAACTCTTTTTAAAAATTCAAGAAATACTTCTGATAGGAATTTAAGAGGCCATAGATCCTGGAATACTTACAAACAGAGTACTTGCAAAGAAATGGAATTTTCAGTTACATCCTGTGTTGGTTTGAATGAAAAGTGTCTGCATAGGTTCATATATTTTCATACTTGGTCCCCAGCTGGTGGTGCTGTTGGGAAACTTATGAAACCTTTAGGATATGGAGCCTTGCTGAAGGAAATACATTACTGGATGAGCTTTGAAAATTTATAATGTCATTCCACTCCCTGTTTGTTCTCTTTTCTCCCTATGTTCAGTTGAGATGCAGTCTCTCAGTTTCTGTCTCTTACTGTCATGTCTTTCCCACTAGTGTAGACTTATAGCCCTCTGGAACCATTATATAAGCCAAAATAATTCTTCCTTAAGTTGCTTTTGTCATGCTGTTTTATCATAGAAACAGAGAAGTAACTAGCATATTTTTTTCCTTAGCATAAAGGCAAAAATAGTGACTTAATGACAGTATATGCAAAAAGTTAATGCTCTGATTCCCAGGGGGCTGGCTTCCGAATTCAAGCTCAGCTTGCCTTAGAATTGTAGGGAGACACTGTAGCTCCGCCTCCTAGGAGCTAGGTACAGGTGTGCTTGACTATGCCTGCCAGGGCGTGGTCAGGGGAGGTTCAGGTTGATGCCTGGGGAGTTCTTAAGGGGGCGGCAGACACATGGGAGGCTCTCTCTCTGACCTCCCTAGCCTGCTGCCTCTGGGCACACTCTGGCTTGCATTTGACTGGTGTTTATCTGAATAAAGGTGTGTTAACCTCATGGACTACAGCTCGACTTCAATCTCGCAATATAGAATTTACCACATAAAAACAACAATGAAAGGAAAGAAAAAGAATGAGGAATATATAGGTGTATATCTCCAGACAGATAAAAGCATTTGTCAACAGTCAGAGAGTCATTCACACTGAAGTCTGTGTCAATAGAAAGGCACTTATAGCATAAGTTGGTGTCGCTCATGGTGATGTAAGGCTGTCCCCCATGATAGGAAGGACAGTTCTGTTCCACACAGAAGTTTTAGTCAATGCAATGACAAACACAAGAAAATTAGCAGAATGGTGGGACAAGAAAATATAGTATGCTGGTATATATCATTCTTATGGACACTATCCCTCTCAAATATGCATGCAAAATAAGTCTGTATAAACTTATTATTGTTCTGAACACTAAGCAATGGAAATATCAGTGTTTTTGAGTGCCCAAGAAGCATCAAAAGCTAAAAGTAGAGCTAAGACAAATGATGTAAAAACTCATCATGAATAAAGACATCAGCAAAGAGAACACTGGAACAAGTGGAGAACAGCATCGTGTTAAAAACTGGCAATGAGCACTGCTGCTGAGTCTGTCCTCTGCAGAGCTTTCTGTGTGATGCCAAAGCACCACCTGACATCAAATACTGAAGGTCCAGAGAGAACTTAAAACTGGGAAATAATGTCTACAAGAAACAACTAAGTAGTTCATATAATCCCCCGTTAAGTCCTTATCTAGAGTAACCAAAGCAATATTAGCATAAAATCAGAACTAAACTAAACCCAAGGTCCAGAAACAGGAGACACCAAGACTGCTCAAAAGTGCGATGTTCCATGGCTGAATAGCTCTGTGACAAATAAATATGTGTTTTCAAAACCAGTTTGCATGTGAAATGTGTTGCATGTGTAGTGTGTTCCAAACTCCAAGATGATTTTTATAGACTTAAATATTAAAATGAAAACCACGAGCTTCTAGGATCAAATGTGAGGGTGGCTTCATTATCTCTGTGTGAGGAAAGAATTTCTTGCTGAGTCATGCGGAGCATGAAACACCAGGAAAGTGCACACTAAACATTTGCAAAACCTAAAATTTCAATTCAGGGGAAGGACAACATCTACAGAGCACCCCATGCTCCAAACCAATCCCAAATAATCACAGAAATATTCCACAGATATGTCTACAAGTTTCTATAGGCCTCTTCAAGCCTTCTTTCTGCCTCCCTGAGCTTTGTCAGAAAATCAGTGATGGACATAGTCTCCCTGATTATAGAGAGCACACACTTCTAAGGAAAATTCATGCTTTTAAAAGTCATTGCATGTATGCCTTAGATGGCAAATTGTTAATACTCAAGATAGACTGGTAGTCCCATTAAGAAGTACATTTTTTTTAAAACCCTAGGCAGAATGCTAATTTTAAAAACAAATCATTGGCAGTTCTTACCCTTGTGTTTTTGTCCATGGATGTAGCTTAGATGCTAACAAGTAGACACCTCTGTGGGTTTCTCTATATACTGTCTGCAAGCATTCACTCACAGGAGGGGGGATTTCAGGGGCGGGAAACTGCCTTTTCAGGCACTGCCCTTATTGTTTCAGAGAGTGCCTAGCAAGATTTATGCATTAGGAAGCCTGAGGGCACTGACCTGGCAAACTGAGTCCTTTCAATGTGGCTGAGTCCCTACCACACTGAAGCCTTGGCTGCCTCTGCTATGCATATTTAAAATAATGCAAGACTTGGCAGATTCCCCTCAAATACTGATAGTATGATTTCTTTATGATATTTGAGCAAGAATTGCAATTAGTGAGACTTATTTTATTGATTTCACTCAGTTGGGAGCAAGCAACTAGAGTAGAGGAAGCCAGGACTCTAGCTCTGGATTTTACACTGTTATTCAGGCCCTGAGTTCCATTCCTGGAGCCTCATTGAAGTCCTCTTCCTGAAGCACCTATAGTTTCTTATAATCATGTTTAAACAGATGGAAGCTAGTTGTTCAATCCTGAGATATGTTAGTGGGCTCTGTCAGCTATATTACTTGGCAGTTATTTTTTAAAGTGTTTATTATGATGATTGTTTTTTATGCGTATAGGTGTTTTGCCTGCATGTATATTTATGTGTCAGATCTCTAGGAACTGAAGTTACAGATGGTTTTGGTAGATACTGGGAATTGAATCCAGGTACTCTAGAGATGAAGCCAGTACTCTCCAGCATTGGTCCATCTCTCCAACCCACACAGTTGCTTTGGATTTCAGTCCAATCTTTTCCAGTGCTTTTTTGACTAATCTGATCAGCAACTGTTGAGAGGGGTGGGTTGTACTTTATCTTTCAGTACTAAAAGCCTGGTCTTTCAGGCCTTTCACAGGACAGGTGACCATTCTGTGAATCGTTATTTGTTTGAGAGCTCAAGCACTCCTGGTTTCCAGTCTGACTTCTCTACATGTGTTTGTTCTCTTGCACACTGATTTCCTCTGAGAGTTGAAACTGTCCCACTGAGCCCATTGTTCATTGCTGAAAACAAGCATCCAAGCTGTTCACAGTTGAAAGATTCTAGATGCTAGACCATTCAACTATCTGTGTGTCAGGTCCAAATGCTACCCCATTTCCTTCCAAAAGGGCAGACCCACCGACTTGGTCCAAAACTGAGTCTAGGGAGACTGACTGTAACTGCATTTCCGGTGGCTAGACACAAGCTGGCATTCCTCAAGAACTTTCACATCTGCCAGGAGTCATTTCCCTTTCCTCTGATGAAAGCACTTTGTTTCCCGATGGGCATGCACCTGTGGTGCCTATCAGAATATCAAAGTCCATGCTAGACTGCAGGCCCCTTCAGATCCCATTCACACATTCTTGTATGGATCAAACCCACACTAGCCACTGTCCTTCTCACCCTCCTCACAATAGCCCCAAGGCCATTCCAAATCCTGCTCTGGGCTCCCTTGCTCTACCTTCATCCCCACTATCTCCATCCACTGTTCCCTGTTATTTTCTCTTCTCTCACAGATAGCCCTGGCCATGTCCTATGTGTCTTTTTTTTTTTCTCTATGCTGTGGACACTTCCAGATGTATCTGGTTGTTCTCTCCTTCTTATCTGCAATAAAGACCTCCTCTCTAATTGTGGAGCTGCCATTTTAGTGGTTTCCTGAGCATGCCCCTTTTGCATAACACTGTGAGAAACATGATGGAAACTTTAGGGATTCATGTGGGAAAGATTTCTCACTTCTAAATTTCAGCAAACCCTTTAACATTCTGAACTTGAAAGACAAAAACACAGAAAACATGTGGTCTGTTTAGGGGAGAATTAGAATATTTTTTAAAACTTATGAAGCATTTAATTATTTATGAAGCATTTTAATATTAATCTTTGTATTAGTTCTTTAAGAAGTTTGTTGGATATGTTTTGGTCATATTCATCCCTGTCGTTAACTTCTCCCAGATCCAGCTCTGCCTTTATTGTCCACCCAACTTTGTGTCACCTTTTATTCCCTATCTATCAAATCCAATCTGTACTGACCATACACTTACAGATGTGTGGCCTTACACTGTAGTGTGGTCAGCCTACCAGAAGCGACATGCTTAGGGAAAACTGACCCTTCCCTTCCCACCAGCTTTCAATTACCACATTACCTCAGGGTTTTACTTTGTCCACTTTCCTTCTCAATGCTAGGATTTTGTCTGCCTTGAGCTTGTGCAGGTCTTATGAATTCTTCCAGAACTACTGTGAATTCATGTTTTAAACTGCCCTATTGTGTTCAGGAAACAATGTTCTTGTCAGAAAACTCATGCCTTGCCTCTAGCTTTTACAGTCTGTTTACCTCCTCTTCCACAAAGATCCCCAACCCTGACCGGAGACTGTGTGATATAAATGTCCCATTTAGGGCTGAGCATTTTATATGCTCTGAACCAGTTGAGAGTCTCTGTATTAATTAGCCTCTACTGTAAATAGGGGCACATTTCTTTAGAGAGACGTAAAGTACCTCATTAGTAGTCTGCTTTTATTAAATGATTTGAACCACAGCATCCTGCCTGCATTTCTCACACTAAAGAACCAACACTCTAATTCTGAGTGTCTTTGAGACCAATGAAACTTTTGCCAACTCTTGGTGAGTTTGGCTTGGTGGCATAGTGATGGGGAAGTCCTTCTGTGGGTATGTCTCTCTTATTGGTTAATGAATAAAACACTGTTGCCCAATAGGGAAGCAAGATAGGTGGGACTAGCAGAGAAGGAGGATTCTGGGAAATGTAGGAAAGGAGGAGTCACCATGTGATTCTGGGAAGACAGGAGGCATAAGGCTGGCATCCTCGGTAAGATAAGTCCTTATAAAAATATATAGGTTAGTAGTTATGATTGATAATTAAGATTGAGATAGCAAATAAGAAATACTAGTCATTGGCCAGCAGCATTGTAACTAACACAAGACCCTGTGTGTTATTTGGGGGCCCTAAAGCGGCAACAGAACCCAGGCAGCTGGCAGAGTTATCGTTATAGAATAGAGTTCTAGAAAACTTGATGGCTGCCAAAGGCTCTCCAAACCAGTAGCTATTGGGTTCTTTACTCACAAATTAGAAGTATAAAATTAATGGACTATAAAGGGTCCATTTTAGAGAGTTTATTCTAATAGATTCATAAATGAGAGTCTATGGGGGCACCTAGATAGCAGAGGGAGGATGTCCATGTACAACTCACAGCTCTCATCTTAGATGGAATAAAACATAGTTTCTTCTGGAGCCATTCTGAGTGACCATGACCCAGGAACACAGATTTATGTTACCCCAAACTCCATGTTATAACGTGCAAGCAGTTTCACAGGGTTTTCATAGTTTTATAAAATAAGGGAAGCCATAAACGAAGGCATGTTTAAAATACATTGGTGGGTCCACCAGAGAGGCTGTAACAATGATCTAGGAGGAACAATTATGTAGGCTTAAGATGCTCTCTGATAACATTTGTAGCTCTTGGATTTGTGTGAGCTACTCTGAGAAGTTAATAGATTTATTTATTATCATAAGATGTTAGTTTAGCTACAGATTGGGAAAAGGAAAGCTAAAACTAAATGAAGATAAAAATACTTTCTAAACCTATGTAAATTGTTAGGTTTTCATAGCTGCAAGCCTCAGATCTGCTATTAACTTGTACCTGCCTCTCTAGTGGACACAGCAATGTATTCCTAGGATCTGATGTAGATGAGGTTGAGTAGAGAGCAGGATAGCAGTCTTTAGGAGGAACAGTGAAGACCTTTAAGACAGAAACTCCTACATCATTTCAAACTAACAGACATTACGATCCAAATCTGAATTAGTTTTTACACCCTATGTATCTGATATAACATTTACAAGTGACATAGATTATGAAAAAAATAAGTAATCAAGAACATAGTTTGACCTAAGGGAGTGAAGACTACAGATAAAACAACTGTCTAAAATATATGTTTTTGAGAATGAATAGTTCACCTTGTATTTATAGTTATTTGTATTTGATGAAATATTTTGCTTATTTTTAGATGGTTAGAAATAGAACTATCAACAGAGTTACTATAGTATCATCTCTCTTTTTTATTACTAAAATATTTTAATTGATTTTAATCCTAGATAATTGTACTACAGAATATTTAAAAATACTGATTAAATCAACAAATATCAGTGCTTAAAGTATAAGACATGATGGAGGTTGTAAGTAGACATTGATGACTTTCATGTAATTCGGATAAGAAGAATTAACTAGTATATCCTTGGGTATCTCTACCCAAAGTAAGTGGAGTTAGTTCAATTTAAAAATTGGACTTTTTGTTTTATCCAAATTATACCGAATAATGAGAACATTTGCATGTATTCATGAAGACAATGAAAAAATATCTTCAACCTATCAAATAATAGTTTGAAAGTAAACAGCCATAATTAAAAAGTATGGTCAATGAAAGGACTTAGTTTCATCTGTAACATCATTAAAACCAAGGCTAGTAATTTTTTTTATCATTTGGAAATATACTAGGTAGAATTTATAATATAACCCCAAAAACTATTTAAGAAAGATAAAAGTTGAGAAATGTTTAGTTACTGAAGGCACTCAATTGTCAGTGGCAGTGAAGATGAGTACATCCAGTGCCTTTGAAGTCCACATTAATGTGGTCTCAGAGGATGTGAGAAAGCTTCTTGTCTCCTAGGAGTGAATTAGAAGTACCTGGCTATTGTCCTGATCTTTCAATCACGATAGTCTTTGATATGATTTCTTTTCTTTCTTTCTTTCTTTCTTTCTTTCTTTCTTTCTTTCTTTCTTTCTTTCTTTCTTTGTTTTTCAGTTGATGAAATTATTTGGTATTTATTCTTTGAGGAAGAATTTTTTTAAAAAATAAATTTTTATTTAAATTAAAAACAATCTTATTTTACATACCAATCCCACTTCCCTCTCCCTTCTGTCCTCCCATGTCCCCCACCCCCCCCATTCCACTCCCCATCCACTCCCCAGGGTGGGTTATACCTCCCATAAGGGACCATCAAAATCTGATGCATCATTTGGGGCAGGACCTAGGCCTTCCCCTGTGTATCTAGGCTGAAATAGTATCCCTCCATTGGGAATGGGCTCCCAGAGTCCATTTTGGCACTAGGGATAAATAATGGTTCCACAGCCAGAGGTCCCATGGACTTCCCAGGCCTCCTAACTGACACCCAAAGCCTGAACCCGAACCTGGCCCTGCCCCAACCTATTGTGCCAGACTATGTTGACTCCTCATGGGAGCCCTTACCTTTGAGGAGGAGTAGACTGGGGGTAGGCTAGGGGGGAGGTGAGGGAGGGTTGGAGGAGGCAAGTGTGGTGGGAGGAGGGATGGGGGGAGAACTGTGGTTGGAATGTAAAATGAAATCAGAAAATAAAAAATGGAAAAAGAAAAAAAACTTAGGGTTTTCTCTTACTTAGGACTTGCTAAAATATGAACCTTGATTTGATTTGTTTGTTTTAAAGAAGCAGCAGTGGTCAAAATATACTTAAAATGTTCATATATATGCGAATATATTTGTATACCTACATAATTATATATTTATAATATTTATATGTAAAATCAAGAAACATAGATATAAGTTATCCTTTTTTATCTCAAGGAAGGAATTTTTCTAATAAGAAAAATATATGTGGTTATAGAGCCACAGTTGTGATAAGGATCAAGGAAAAATAATAATCAGAATTGTAGGATTGTCCTTAAAAGCAGATTTAATTTTCTTTTAGCTAAAAAACACATGTTATTTGTTCCAAAGGAAGATTTAGGACCGTTAGTCATTTTTATTTAACTAATATGTTCATACTGATTAAATATACTTTTGTCTTTTGTCATTTTTGACAGACTTTGAAGATTCCCCCATGGAAGGCCTTGCCCTCCCTGGGGAGCAGAAAGGGGTTGGGATAAGGGGGTGAGAGAGGGGGGATGAGGGGAGGAGGGAAAGGAGATGGAACTGGGATTGACATGTAAAATAAGCTTGTTTCTAATAAAAAATTTAAAAAATAAAAAAAATCTAAAAATCACATACATTAAATGCAGACATTTTGCTGAGTTTAGTGTGTGTACATCAATGATATAACTATCACTATTATGGTCCTACACACTGCACTGTGTTAAACTTCCCTGGTGTTCTTTTGTACAGTTTAGGGATATCCTAGCTTGCTTTCTGTAGTTGTGAGAAAAAGTAACTTGTGGTGGAAAGGATTTATTTCCTTTACATGTCCCCACCACAGTCCATCACTAAGGGAAGCCAGGGAAGGAACTCACAGCATTAACCTGGAAGCAAGTCCTAAAGTAGAGGTCTTAGAGGAATGCTGCTTATTGGCTTGCTCTCCATAGACTTCACAGGCTGCTTTCTTACACAACTCAAGATCACTAGCCAGTCACTCCACAGAATGGAGGTTTCCAAAAAAAAAATTAGTTTACTTTGAGATAAAATGAAACCAAACCAAGTCAGTAAGTTTAGTTTACATGAGCCCTTATTTATAAGTCTATTTTGCCAAATTGTACAAATGTACATTATGCAAAATTAAAATATACCCTCATGGAGACATATAGTTTATATATATATAATTACACATAAAGTAAACCAAGATTTTGAATATTATTGTTTGTTAAGAAAAGGAAACAGCATAAAGATTTTCAGTAAACCTCTTTCTCTTCCCCCACCTCTCTCTCTCTCTCTCTATATATATATATATATATATGTTCAACTTTAATAAAAATATTGCATATCTCATTGTTATCAAAAATATTTTGAGGGAACCTTGAGTTTTATGTTACCAATTATACATAAATGAGATAAAAATTTATAGAGGTAGATATTTAGAACCTGCTTTAGAGGAAAATCCTGTCAAAATCTATTTATATATTGATGAAGTTTTATTTAATATCACAAAAGATATCTTTTGATAAAATGTTTAGAGTGCTCTATTTTATAAAATAGTATCTTATTTATTCATCAGGTCTTAATATATGATCATAATATTCAAATTTGATTCTGCACGTGCATTTTAACTGGGCATGCCAAAAAAATAAGTTTTATCACACAACCAAAAAATAAATTAAAAAGAACTGAGTGTCCACTGCTAAAAAGTGGGGGCACAAATCCTGCAATGCCCTTGAGTCCACCCACAGGGTCCTGAAGTAAGACAACGGTTCAGTAGAGGTAGTCATGCGCATCGAATCGGTTCTGGTCAAGATACAGTCATGACCATCAGTGACTCATCAGTATCTGGGGTCTAGTGTCTCACATCCTGTAAGGTAGTCTGACAAGTTACTAAAATTGTTTCAAATTCTGTATTTCAGAAAGACAGGTTTCCTCTCTAGCTGACGCCTTTTCTTTTTCCTAGCATGGGATTCCAGCAAAAACTCCATTATCCTTAGTGCCTATTATTTTCAACAGTCTAATAACCAACTTGAGAGATATAAGTATCTCAAGAATTGTGACAGGGCAAAGCAGTGTAGAAATCCTTCATCTTGTACACTTGTTTAGATCATTTTAGATTTAAATAAAATTTGATCTCCTTGAAGGAAAATCCCATTGAAAATTGCCTAACCCCATTTTAGAAACCTAAGGTCAAGTAGCCCCAGCTAATTTATCTTAGCTGCTGTTAAACTGCTTGCTTGCACAGCCCCCAACTCTTTGCAGCTGCCAAGTGGGATATCAAGATGTGTGTTTTGCCTTTAAAAACTGCTTAACCTAAACTCTTAGCACTAGACTGGGGTCTCAAATACCAGCTGGAATAAAGTCCTTCAATTACAAACTATGTCTGAATACTCATCTCTGGTGGGCTCCCTGTAACAATAGTTTACTCTGAAGCTATTTTTGGTTGCCATGGTCCAGGAACACAGACTCAGATCACCCCAAATTCCATGTTCCAATGTGCAAGCAGTTTTAAAGGATTTTTTTATAGTGTTACAGAACAAAGAAAGTCATAAATCAGGTCAAGTTTAAAATACATTGGTGGGTACACCAGAGAGGCAGATACAGTGAGATGCCAGGAGCTTTTATATAGGTCTAAAATGTGAGCTAATGACTTTTTTAGCTTTTACCTTGGTGGAAGCTAGTGTTCTGCCAAGTTTATAGCTTCTAAGATGTTTTTATTTATTATCACAAGATGTTAGTTCTAAGTTAATAACTTCTCAGATGATTTTTAATTAATTTTTATTTAAATTAAAAACAATCTTATTTTAGATTCCAATCCCAGTTCCCTCTTCTGTCCTCCCATTCCCCCCACCATCTTCTCATCCCATCCCCTGTCCACGCCTCAGGGACGGTGAGACCTCCCATGAGTGATCATCAAAGTCTGTCACATCATTTGGGACAGGACGGAGGCCCTCCCTCCTGTATCTAGGCTGAGAGAGTATTCCTCCAGAGGATTTTTATTTGTTATCAAAAGGTCTTATTTCAGATAGAGAGTTGGGTAAGGAATGGCTACCCAGAAATCTAAAACTAGCCCAAGATAAAGTAGATATCTTCTGAGCCTACAAAATTCCAAACTCTTCACAGTACTGAAATTTCAATTGGTCCATCAGTCTCATCAGTCACAGAAATTCCTTCTAGGAGTTTGCTGTTCATAGCCAGACACAGCTTCTCTTCAGAAATGTTATTCCCAGGTCTCAGGACAAAGGTACCATGTGGCTGCTGGTGATCTAGAATCTTTCAAAGGACTCATGGGCCTAGAATGTTTGCCCACACCTTTAATTCCAGCACTATGAAGGAAGAGGTCATTGGATCTCTTGAGTTTGAGGCTAGCCTAGTCTACATAGTGAATTCCAAGACAAAAATTTTGGAAGAAACCAGGATGAGAGTGGATATTATGAAATGTAGGCCAGAGCACAAGCTAGTTGGTCCATTTGGCCCAACCATAAGGTATTCAAGTGTCTCTTCTCAGTTTCACTAACATAACTGGTTGTAGCCTCCAGGTCTTAGAAGAGAGACTACAGAGCAAGGGATCAGCACTCTTCTGCTTGGGGACCTCCAGGCTTTCTCAGAACTGCTGCTTTGGGATCATCTGACTAGTTTCTATCCATTGTTATCATCACTACTGTAGAATTCTCTGGAAGCCTTTAACACCATAGGTAGACAGATTACACATTCACTCTTCACTACCTGCCAATAGCCTATTCTGTTCAATCAAGGAATGTAAGTTCTTCATTGCTATATAAATAAACTATTCCATCTCAAATGAACAAATGAAATGAATCATGAGTAAATATGACTGTTAGACTTGAAAATTACATTTTAAAATAAGTTATGCATGCATAGATATGTTTTAACATAAAATTAAAACAGGCAAAGTTAATGCTAATTGTCCATTAGAATGAAACAATACAATTAACTTTGTGACAATACACAAACAAAAGACTGAGTTCCAACAGAGAATACTGTGCATGTCTGATACAGGAAATGCAAAAATAAGATTGTATTTTGTAAAGTATTTTCACAAACTTTTATATGCAAACATAACTACCACAGCATAACTCTATATGACAAATTATAGAGGTTAGTCGGGCATTGGTGGCACACGCCTTTAATCCCAGCACTCAGGAGGAAGAGGCAGGCAGTTCTCTGTGAGTTCGAGGCCAGCCTGGTCTCCCTAGTCAGTGCCAGGATAGGATCAAAAGCTACACAGAGAAACCCTGTCTTGAAAAATCAAAAAAAAGAAAGACATATTATAGAGGTTATTATATTTATAAGGCATCATATATTATATATAATGTGTTTAATGTGTGTGCTGAGAATCCATCCATAAAAATATATATACATTTCAATACATAATAAAGAAATCTATGTTTTAGCAATATATATGTTAAACAATTATAATAAAGGATAGAAAGTAATAAATATTGCAAAACATAAAAATATATAAAGATACAGAGGATTTTTTCCCCAATTCCTTTACCTTTGCAAAAATGTCTTTAAGAAACTTCCTAGCCTGGCCTCACCATCCAGGGGGAGCAGAGAGGATATGTGATAGGTAGGGTTTTACTTGGGGGCGCTGGTAGGGGAGGAGGGGAGGGAGAGGGAACTGGGATTGTCATGTAAAACAATCTTGTTTCTAATTCAAATAAAAAAAAATCTGCAGAAGAAAAAAGAAACTTCCTAGCCTGATGAGCATATCCTTTGAAAACATACTGCAGAAATGTTCATTATTTACTATTGATTTCCTTTTTGATTTTTAATTCGTATATCATGGTTTCCAAAAATCCTTAAACCCATGGCACCATTTTCAATTTTGACCTGTGCAACATGAACAAGCTTAACCTGAAAACCTTGAACTCAAAATGCTCCAAATTCCTGAAAATTTTAGGCATCAATAGTTAACAGTTTCCCACAGTTCCCAGTTCCCTGTACAGCCTACAAAAGTTATTTCTGCCCACTTCCACCCCCATCACAGACCACAGCTCATCTTCCCTTTTAGGCATTTTGAACAACAACATGCTTGAGTGGCAAGATCTCCTCTTCCTGTGAATAAACATGGTCACACCTAAAGTTAGACCAAGTCTCTGCCTTCTCTCTCCCTACAGATGCTTTTTAAAAATAATCTAATATATGGTGTCAAAACCCAGGATAGAAAAATCTGAGCCTAGTTGCAGCTCAAGCCCACCCCTGGACCAACACCCTCCCCTAGTTCTCAAATGCTCCCCCATTCTCACAGGAAGCCTTTTCTTTTCACTCTCTGTCTCCATCCTTTCTCTCACCTTACTGCTCTGACACAATCTGCTCTAGGTGAGATGTCATGCTATGCTCAATTAAAACACATATATAACAAGCTAATTTATGTAATCTATGGTCTATGGACCTAACTCAGAGGCGCCTTAGTTGGGTTTCAGTGCTTACTGGACTTTCTTTCTTTCTTTCTTTCTTTCTTTCTTTCTTTCTTTCTTTCTTTCTTTCTTTCTTTCTTTCTCTTTTTTTTTTTTTTGAGACAGGGTTTCTCTGTGTAGCTTTGGAGCCTATCCTGGCACTTGCTCTGGAGACCAGGCTGGCCTCAAACTCACAGAGATCTGCCTGCCTCTGCCTCCCAAGTGGTGGGATTAAAAGCGTGAGCCACCAATACCTGGCTTACTGGAGGTAAGTGCTTTGAGAGCACTCATTCAGCAGAGAGCTCTGACAACCTTCCACCGGCCCTGTAGCTACTTAACTCTGCAATTGTATAGGTCAGGGACGACCTCTTCTTATGTTGCAGGTGCATTTGATAACTTTCATACATAGAGATGCTCTGTGCAATTGGACATCGAGCCCTGTGTGTACATTGGCCCTGGGCTCAGCCATAGTTTCCAATTTTTCTGTATAGAAAGACAATCTTTTGGCCTCTTTGAAGGCTAAGTTAAGGCAATGCTAATTAGGAGAACTGAAACTGGTGACTCTCCTTTGCCTTTCAAGCAAAATTGGCTTCAATATACATTAGAATAATGGCTATAACTGGCCCAAATTTGGAACTCTCAATTCTAATACCTAAATTCATTTTGGCAATTACCTTAAGACTTGGTCCAAGGCCCATTCTAGAATAAAACTCCCATCTCACTAAAATTGTTCTCAATTCTCTGGCTTATAGTCACACCCAATACCAGAATGCAGTTTCTGCTGGGCCTCAAAACTTGAATCTATTCCTGAGATAGCATAAAACTATTTTGCCTTATGTTTTTGGCCTACTTGTGTGTCTGCCTCTCCAAGTCTGGGAAATCCTGCTTCTATCTTTAACAGCTAAGAAGTAAAGCATTGCAGATTGTCAGCTCTCATCTGCAGCTCTCATCTGCAGACATGCACAAACTAGTTGGGTTCAGTCTTGAAGAGGTTCAAAAGTCTTTGGGGCATGGATAATATTGAAAAATAGTTTTGGGGATGGAGCAATAGCTCAGAGGTTAAGAGCACTGACTGCTCTGCCAGAGGTCCTGAGTTCAATGCCCAGAAACTACGTGGTGGCTCACAGTCATCTATAATAAGATCTGGCGTCCTCTTCTGGCATACATGCAGACAGAATACTCATTCGAGGAAAAAAAGAAAAACAGTTTCATGTTGTTCTACTCTACTGATAAAGTGTGCTCTAGAAATGGGTTTTGGTTGCCTCAGACCCAGGAATGTTTATTTGAAAGTTTTCTCCAGTCTCTGTCCTAGGTCAGGTCAGTCACCTGACTCTGTGACAGGGAGAAGGAGAGCAAAACAGAGCAGCCAGGGGAAAAGACACTTTGTGTTTAAGAACAAGTAACAAGTAAACTATTTTACATAGGGGTTACATATAGCAACTCTGAATTCTCCCGATTTTATTATCTGTAAAGCTTTTGTTGAAAGTTTAGCTTTCTGTATTTTAAGATTTGTAAGATTATAAAGTGGGATTTCTAAAGGATGTATAAACAATCTTAATTTTCTATAATACCCCATGCATATAATTAGAATTCAACTTTTATTTAGGAAGGGTGGATGGGCCAGACAAGCTCATATTGATGGACTGTAGCTTGCTGCCATCTTAGGTAATGACCTAACAACCATATGGCTTGCTGCCATCTTGGTTCACCTTGGTGTAAAAAAATCATGTGGCTTGCCACAATCTTGACAGCCATGTGACTCAGCCTCCTTCTTTTCTAAGGCTACAAAGCCATGTGATATCACCACCATTTTGGTTAAGATGAGCACTTGTTATAAATGAAATAAGTCAGTTCCCAGAGAACAACTAGACCAAGCACCCTGCTTGTTACTGTATCTCCTTTTGATTGGACAAGGAAGCAACACCAGGCTTCCAAGATGGCTTGTTTGGAAACTGAGTCATATAAAAAAATCTGTCATTTTGTAAAAGTACATTATAAAAGAATTGGGAAAATAAGGTTCCCAGTCTCATTGTGGATTGTATATATGGTTTAAAGTTTACTTTGATACTAAAGGATCTTTATTTCAAGAATTATAATTTTATGAGTCCAATAATTTATAAGTGACAAAATGATAAAATTCTAATCTTAAAAAAGAGTTATTTACTAATTATGAACTGTTAAAAATAAGATATACAAGTTAATGGTCAGTTATGCTAAGTATAAATGCAATTTATTTACAGAGACAAGCTTGGTAGGAGATAACAGCTTTTATCTTTCATTATGTAGCCTTCTGTTATCTCCTATCATACAGTATTCTGTATATGTTGTTGACATTAAGCCTGAAACACATAAGTCAAAACAAATTTAAATTAAACTTAAAGTTTGTTCAATGTAAAACAATACTCAAAATCAGGTATATTTAAAGATTGGTTATAAAAGATTGAAAACCTGAGTAAAATGGGTTAAATTTACAATATACTTATATGGTAGGAAGTTTTTAGGTTTAATCAGTTCCCTTGTATGAGCTCAAATTCTCTTGGATGGAGTCCCATCCCACCAGAGTAATTTGCATGCTAGCTTCATTATAGGATATGGATGCATGAGAAATAAGACTTGCTAGAACTCTGTTGCTTCTGCCTCTGGCTTAATAGACTTGACTAAAAACAACAAACAAACAAGAAATAAACAATAAAAAAAACCTGCTTAAAAAAAACAACAAACTACTCCTGTTTAACATGACAATGAGGTTCTCTTGTTCAATAGAAGATCTCAGAGTCTACACCTGCATCCTAAATTTCTTTTTCTTAATTAATTTTTACTTGAATTAAAACAATCTTATTTTACTTTCCAATCCCAGTCCCCTCTCCTTCCAGTCCTCCCATTACCCCCCCCCCCACTATCCCTGCATCTCACCCCCATCCACCCCTCAGGGAGAGTGAGGCCTCCCATGGGGGAATCACCAAAATCTGTCATATTTGGGGCAGGACCTAGGCCCTCCTGTGTATATCTAGGCTGAGGGATGGGCACAGGGAATGGGCTCCCAAAGTCCATTTCTGCACTAGGGATAAATACTGATTCCACTTCCAGAGGCCCAATAGACTACCCAGGCCCCCCAACTAAAACCCACATTCAGGGTTCCTGGTTTGGTCTTAGTTGGTTCCCAGCTGTCAGTCTCGGGTCTGTTACAGAAAGGCAAATAGCAATTACCCCACTTCATTATCTCCCGAATTGACATATGAGGCTGCTTTGAACAGGGAACCTTGTACCTATGCTACTACAAAACTGACATGGGACCTGCATGCTAATGCAAATGGTCATGTCCTTTACCCTGACATTCAGTTCTTCCTCTTAGCAAAAGCTAATTTCAAAGTCTATACCCTAACCACTTATGCTCTCTTATTAATGGAGGATGTCAGATACTCTGCCTTCAAACTTACAGCTATGGACACTTATTCAGATTATCCACATAGTATCTTTGACAGTTGGTTTTATATCTGCAGAGTCAATGATGATGCTACTAAATGATATCCTGTTACAGGAAGCCCATTGGAGATGACCACTCAGACACAGTTTATAGTCAGCTGAAGCTCTTTATTCCAGCTGACTGGCACTAAACTCAGGTATCTGTAACCTAAGGGTTCACCAAGCATCCAGAATATGGACTTTTTGAAAAAATTCTGGCATTTTGCTCAGAAGCTGTAGAGGGCCTTCCCAGAAGCAGGCAGTTTACCAGAAGCTAAGATAAATTAGCTGGAGCATCTTGACCTCCGGTTCCTAGAAGAGAGTTGGCTAATTTTCACTTAAACCTGAAAAGGCCTCAAGCAAGAATATATGAAGGGGGAATCTCCGTACTGTTTCCAACCCCTCAGATTGTTCGGGAAGAGCTGAACTTATATGAAGCACTCAGATGTGGTGCTTTGAGAGTACTGTCTAGTCTCTACCCAGACAGGTAACTCCAGTGCTAGCACCTGTGCTCTTACCTTTAAACCCACAAAGAGAATAAGGGCTTTGGCAGTGATGCTTAGGTTGTTTTCCAAGAAACTGCAAAAGCCAAAAGCTCATTTAATCTGGTTATCTTACTTTACAAATTAATACTGTAAATAACTAACATTTGTAAATAGACATGTTATAAATATGCCTACTACTATCAGTATTTTGTGGCTTAGAGTTCTTTCCATAGACAAAAGGAGTAAATAGTTGGCTTTAGCCTTCTTTGTTAATCCAGTTCATGTTACATATAAGTTATTTGTTACAGATTTGACATGACTGCTTTCATCTTTCATCTGTGTTCATCTGTGTTCATCCGCTGACCCAAGTAGTCCAGAGACTGTTTCTGGTTCCATTCATCGTCACTGGTTAGAGTCATGTAACACCAGTGATCTGTTCTCCTGAACCAAGTTGGAAGGTGTTCTCCTACACACCGAGGCCCAGTAGCATTTCTGTGTCCATCTGCTGGCCCAGGGAGTTCAGAGACTGTTTCTGCTTCCATTTGTCCTCACTGCTTAAAGTCACCTGACACCAGTGATCTATGCACCTGATCAGAGTTTGGGAAGGAGCTCCATCATGCGGAGGCCCAGTGGCAGCTCTGTGGTTTTCTGTCAGCCCTGATTCTGAGTTCGGAAATGGTTTCTGAAATATCGATGCACAGTTTCAGTTCTGTGTCCATCTAATGGCCCAGGTAGGACGGGCTGTTTCTGCTTCCATTTGTTGTCACTGCTTAGTGTCTTCTGACACCAGTGCCTGTGCTCTGGATCCGAATTCAGGTGCGAGCTCCTACACGTCGAGTTGGTTGATTTTATGGAGTGAAAATGTACAGTTTTTAAAAGGTTCTATTAATAGGGTTAAGTTTGTAAACCTTTGTAAAGTGAATCATTTATGCTCAACATGACAGTCACTCATTTGGGTAGTAACCAGATGTTCTAGAGCATCGGTCTCTACCTGTGGGTCTCAGGTCAAGAAACCCTTTCAGAGGGGTTTCCCAAGACCATTGCATTCCCAAGATATTTGCATTATGGTTCCTACCAGTATCAAAATTACAGTTATAAAGTTGCAATGAAATTAGTTTTATGATTGGAAGTCACCACAACATGAGGAACTGTGTTAAAGGGTCATATAGCATTATTATGGTTGAAAATCACTATTCTGGAGTGCTCTAGAAAAGCAAAGCAGTTACTGTCTCTGGGAGTATATGTTTTAAATTAGAAATTGGAAATTAATAGTTTTTGGAAAATACAACTTAAAATTAAGTTGTCTCTTGCAATATAGGAATACAGATTAGATGTTAACAAAACTACATGTTGTCATGTTTTCAACTACTAGATACGGTCATGCAAGGTAATGTTCTCAATTTAAAATTTTTGTTTTATCAAATTTCTTCTAACCAAAAACTTTATTTTACTTAAGATACTGTATCTTTGTTCATTAAATAATAGCTGGCATTGTTAATACTTAAAACAAATATTCAAAGTCTGTCATCTAAGGAAACAAGAAATATCAGGGACATAGTATTTCCTCAGATTACGACTTCAGCTGACTTCTTTTACAGCTTCCAGCTTCTTGTTCCTTATGTAGGAGTGTGATGTAAACAAACAGCTACCTTAACCTTCTACAGAACTCTGGTCATGCCCTGCCAGCCCCCCATCAATTGCATTTAACTTTAAATTAATTATATAATTAACACATGTAATTACATTAATATTTGTAACAGCAGCAAAATTACAGTTACCAAGTGGCAGTGAAAATATTTTTTATGGCTGGGAGTCACTGCAATATGAGAACTGTATTAAAGGGTTGCAGTATTAGGACAGTTGAGAACCACTGCTCTAACTAACCTCTTCTAGTTGGAAGGCCCTGCTGCTTAAGGTTGCAGTCCAGCATGTCTGGACAGCTCTCTGAGTTCAGTGCAAAACGGAAGACTCCCTTTCCCCATCAGGGGCTTCCTACTCTCTGCATGACCTTATTTGGAATCTTCCCCTGAGCTTGAATGCCTGACGTATCAAGTGTGACAGTTGGTATGGTTCCCTGCAAATGCTCTTCCCCTGCCACCCATATGATAATTAGGTATTGTGCTCCCATCTCTATGGTGGGATGTGCTGCCAAATGCAAATAAACCACACTATGAGCACCTATTATGTGATGCCCTAGCTGTTGTCCCAGTCCTATATATTCTCCTTACTCTGGAATAAAGATAAGCTGTCTCACTGAAGCTTACTCCCAGAAGGTTATTTCTGTAGTACTCACAGCTGGCCAAGCCCTGCCGCCTCTGTCCCCTTTGTTCGTGTAGCCTGGTGGCCAGCAGACCATGAGAAAAGGGGAGACCCACATCTTCTTCCCACTCTGGACATTGTTTTTGTGACTCAGCTGGACTGAAACCTCCTTGGCATCAATTACCCTCTCTTGCCTTACCCTCTAAGATCAGCTTAACATCTTTCAGGACCAGCTTGACTCTTTGTCTACTGCAGCATTCCAAAGTTAAAATGGACAAGACTTGCATGGATTTGTGTCCTCCACAAACATGCTGCTTTCAAGCCAACAAATCCTAACTGGTTGGTAATGGGACCTAGAGACAGAAACCAGAAAAAATTCAACCACCAGCCTCCTCCTATGTCTGGGCTTATGTTTCCCTCCCACTCCGGCTCCTCCCTTTGGTCACTTCCTTCTTCCTTATTAGCTTCATACTTACATTTTTCCTTGTCTTGTAAATGCTTTATTTACTAAACTTCACCCTAAACCCAAACAAAATGTCCACACAAGCTTTCCTAATAGCTTTCTCTCTATAACAGTTCCATTTGTTCCTGATATATTTGTAAAAAGACCTTCTAGATGCTGTGGAGAAACCCTCTAAAGGGGACCTTCACCCGTCAGCCAAGGCCAGATACGATTCTTCATATTAGTTCTCTATTTTGTTCCTGTTTCTTTCCTTTGTGCTTTGTCGTTCCTGGCTACTTCTGTTCCCTTTGATGCAATAGTCCTGGCAATGGGACTGGTCATTGTCATGTCACCCTGGATTAACTTTATGATCATTTTCTCCTACAACACTTGCTCCCTAACCCTCAACTTTCTTGGGAAATCTCTCAGTTCTATTCTGTAACCAAATCATTTGCTTACAGTCCACTAATAATGATTTTTCAATAATTATTTTCAATTCCTCTTCAGGAATATAGGACAGCAGTAATCTGATGTATTGCAGCCAATTAAGTGAATACCCAAGATCAGAGTACTTCTGCAATGAACTCAGAACTACCCCCTCTGACAAGAACTTCCTCAGCAAAAACAAGGCATAACACCTGTGCCTTGCATTTTCGATATCCTCTCAGAGTTAGGAATGCTAGTTTCCTGCTGCAGGACTACACTTCTCAGCTTCCTTTATAGGCTATGGAAGTCATTTCTGCATCCCATCTTCCCCTTTAGTCCCCTATAGGAATTTTGATCTTCCACATACGAGGGTGACAAGATGTTTGTTTCCTCACTGAGAATAAACATGGCCCTGCCTTAGGTCATACAAAGACTATCTTTCTACCTTCTCTCTCTGTCTACAGCAGCTTTTAAAAAATAATCTAACAATAATGGTGTCAAAAATGCAAACTTCCAAATGTGACCTCATGTGACAGTGAACATACAAAATACAGATGCATTAAAAACACCCCATACAATAACTTTTCATTACTGTCAGACCAGGTGTCCACTCAAAGTTCAAGTGACTTTCTTTTAGGAGCATAAGTGAAAACATTTTGTGTAACTTAAAAACCATTTTGTCTGACTTAGAATAATATAATGCCTGTAAGATAGGAGCTTGGCACCAGGCAGCACACATGGGAGTTAGGCCCCAGGACAAGAGTTAATGAACCAGCTACAAAGCAGTTCAGATACAGCCAAGCCCCAAATAGCCTTGATATGCTAAAGAGCTAACCCCAAGCTGACATGGATAACTTAGTGAACCAGAGCTAAGCTGTGAGCCCTGATAGCAAAACTACTGCCCAAGGAATACAAAAATTGGAACTTTGGAAGTGGCTGCTAGGATATCACTGTTATGGTCTTGGGACATGGCTTCTAAGACTGCAGGTTTTGACATTGGCTCCTCTGTGTAGTCCTCGTCTCAGTTGCTGTGGAACTTGTGGCACCTTTACTGTGTTCACATACGTCCTACTCTCAACACTAGCTGATGGTGGAAGCTCTCTGGGACTTTCTGGGCCTCCAGCAGCACCATTCTACCAGACTGCCAAAAGCTGAAAAACTTCACGGCAGCTGTGTCCAGCTGGCAAAGCTCCAGAAGCGAGCTCATGGAGAAGATTCTCCAATGGAATGCTGCAGCAATGTTTTCTGCTTGACTAACTGGTCCCCATTTGATGAGATGCCTTTTTAACATTTGCATTAACATGATATTATCAGGAATGTTTGCGTGAATAAATGAGCACATTCAAAAGACAAATCTCATGTAGACATTGTAATTGCTGAGTGCCTCTTTCCTACTCATACATGGGGTGCAGTGCATTATAGAGAAGTGACCCCTTAATACTCCTGTATTAAGGACCTAGTTGAAACTGTTGGAAGATGGTGAAATTTCTTGGGAGGCAGGGGTAGAAATTACTATGTCATTGCCCTTAACAGAGATTGTAAGGTCCAGGAATCAGTGGGTTGTTTAATAAATGCTTATTAATGAGTAGATAAACAGTAATCTGAGAACCGCTACATCTCTGTAAACACTTCACCCTTGCCTTGGAGTCATGTGGATTCTAACTGGAGTACATGTTCCTCGTGTGCCAGGCAGGGGACATATGTTGGGAGCCATACAGCTTGGCATGAACCTTTGGGCCAAACTTGGCAAGCCACATGGTTATAGAACTGTCTTTTGATTATAAATGGCTTCTAAAAGCAGGAGCACCAAGAAGGAACAACATGACCCAGACTTCAATCCTTTGTTCCAACCACAGATCCATTTACCAAAGCAAACCTCCCAAGTCCCACCACTTACCTAAGCAACCCTCCCTCTCCCCACCACCCGTGAAATTTTTACCCTGCCAATATCCTCCTTCTATAGTTTTCTAACACCCTGCTTGAACTAACTCCTGGCTCTTGACCTCTTCTCCCCCTCCCATTTACCCCATACTACTGACTATATAAGCTAGCCTGGAAAAAATAAAATTTGCAACTTCATCAGAATCCTGTCTTGTGGTCATTCTCTTTTGTCTCTTGTCTCCATTCCCCTCCCTGGACTTCTTGCTCTAGGTTGCTGTTCTTCGGGTTGGGACAACTACAGACATCACAGCACCAGTGATGAAATGTCCCTACTGTCTGCTGTGATTTATGCTGTGATGTCCTACTGAGATCCTTTATTGGAAATGAAGGATTTACTTCATGGGTGAGACAATCAGGTTTGATACTGGGCCAGACCCTTCTGTTTAACTGAGATAATGTCTAACTAAAGGTGACTGGTAAATGCTATATCAAAGAAGTTAGAAAAGTAAACCACCCCCCACCTATCAATTCCTGGGGACGTGGGAGAACTGGCCCTGAGGTTGCAAGAGTGGGAGAGCTGTCCCTGCCCCCTCCCATAGGCCGCAACACTCAGAGAGCAGCCCCTGCACCTCACCTGGGCAATACAATAGGGTCAGCCCTATTGGTAGAGGTGTGGGTGAGCCAGCCCTGAAGTTGTAAGCCTGGGAGAACTGTCCCTGCTACTCATCTATCATGCAGTGGTGTGGGTGGGGAAGAGATTCCCCCTTACCTCCTGCCCCTTACTGCTTGCAACATGTGAATGAGGTGACCCTCCTCCTTGCCACCTGTACCATTCAGGAAGGCAGGCCCTGCTCCTCACCTAGTCACAGGGAGCTTGCCCTGTAGTCAGAGGTGTGGGTGACCCAACCCTGATGTGGTGAGCAAGGGAGAGCTGTCCCAATTACTCTTCTGTCATGTGGTAGCATGAGTAGTGGAGGAGAGAAGGCATCTCCCCTCAACCAATCAACGGTGGAGGAGCTAGCCCTGGGGTCTTAAGAGTGGGAAAGCTCTCCCTTCCCTTCCACAGGTGCAATGCTCAGCAGAGTGGCTCCTGCACCTCACTTGGGCAACACAGTAGGGATGTCTGTGATAGTGTAGGTGGGGGAGAGCCAAACCTAAAAGTGTGAAAGCAGGAGAATTGGCCCTACCTCTCCATCACTGCTGCAAGGGCGAGTTAGCTGCGGTAATGATGGAGAGCTGACCCTAGTGGTGAGCACAAGGGAAAGCTGGAGGGCTGACCAGCCCTGCAGCTGCCCAGGCCCAGAACCAGGGTTATGACTTGGCCCACCACGACATCCACTCCATCTATGATCTACTGGAGCAGGTGAAGGCGCTTGACCCACAGATACAAAGCTGTAGGATCTCCACAACACAGGGCAACAACAATAAATCCAGGAAGAGTCCTAGCAAGGACTCAGTATCAGTAGTGTAGTAGAAACCAAAGGCCTTGAACCACACCAATGACACTTTGCAATAAACACTTACAAGTAAAGATATATGAACAAAAGTGTTACCATAAATCTTTCCACCAAAAGCCGCCCGAGCCCTACCGCCACGTGGGCAGTCTATGCCAGCCGCCTGAGTTCTGCCCACTGAGTTAGGGTCCCAATTAATGCACAAAGACTTATATTAGGTACAAATGCTGCTTGGCCAATGACTAGGATTCTCATCTATTAGCTCAGTCTTAATTATCATAAATCTGTATATTTTATAAGACTTATGTTATCATACGCCTTCCATGGGCATCCTCCCTTGCCGGAGGATCACATTGCAAATCTGTATAGTGGGAAATTACCAATACGGAGTCAGGTAGAAATATAAGGGTATTTAATAGGGAAAAGCCTTACTTACAGAGCGACCTAGCCAGCCGGTGGGTCAGCAGCCTGTACAGCAAGCAGCAAAGAGAAACTAAAAACGCAAACACAGTCACACTACGTCACTCTGACCACGCCCTCACAAGCATGGTCAGGCACACCTGTAGCCAGCCCCTAAGTAGGCATGGCTACAGCTTCCCCTACAAATCTGGAGGAAGAGGAGGGGAAAAAGGACCACTTCCTGCTTGTCCTTCCTTAAATATGAGTCTCCATGATACGTCATTTCCTGCCTGGATCATCACTTCTTTACTACATTTCCCAGAATCCTCTTTGCCTCCTAGTCCAGTCTAACTTGCTGCCTCATTGGCCAAACAGTACTTTATTCAACAATCAATAAGATGATCATACACAGAAGTACATTCTCCATCACAAAGGGTTTCCTGAAGCTTCCATGATGAGAGTTTTAATTTTCTATCTATCTATCTATCTATCTATCTATCTATCTATCTATCTATTTTTTGGGTGGGGGTTTGCTGGAGCAGAGGACAGATGTGAAGGGACGGGGAAATGAATGGAATCAAGATGCATGATGTGAATGACACATTTAATAAATAGAGCAAAAAGAAAACTCAACGTCATACATATATTTTTTTTCTATTCAGTATGCTTGTTTCTTCAGTAGTAAGAATAGTACTAGCAGCAGCAGCAGCAGCAGCACAGGCTAAATGTCTAACTGCAATTGAGACCTAAAGCTCCAATCCTGAGCTGTTTTATCCTCCTTTAATTTGAGGTTCCCTCTACCCAGGTGATTCTAGTTTGTGGCAAGTTGACAAAAACTAACTAGCACCTTGCTCCTGGGATAATTATGAAGTATAAATAAACTGACCCAGGACTCAACAAAAATGTTGCAATTAGAAGATCTCAGTAACAGTAACATTAAAATGTTCTCAATAGTAGCATCCACTTTCATCTTTATCTTTTATATGATTATGAAAGAGAATTGGGACCATCTGCTTGAGAGACAGATCTGCGATCGAACAAAATAACTTCTTCCAAAGGGATTATGTCTCCGACTTTAAAAGATCACTGCTGGTAGCACGATTGTTGGAAAAGCAGGCTAGGATGATGTCCTAGTTAGGGTTTCTATTGTTGTGAAGAGATACCATGACCATGGAAATTCTTATAAAGGAAAATATTTAATGGGGTGTCTAACAGTTTCAGAGATCTAGTCCATTATTATCATGGTGGGGAGCATGGTGTCTGGGAGTATCATGATATTCAGACCAACATGATGCTGGAAAGGTAGATGAGAGTTCTACACCTTTCACAGCCAACAGGAAGTAAACTGAGACACTGGGTGGAGCTTCAGCATATACGAGAACTCAAAGTCTGCCTCCCCAGTGACACACTTCTTTAACAATGCCATATCTATTCTAACAAAGCCATACCTCTTAATAGTGCCACTCCCTTTGGGGGGCCATTTTCCTTATACCACCACAGCTAATGAATCAAGATTGAGTCTGTTCTTCAATATAGGCTTACTCTTGTAACTTGGAGGATAGCATAAAATCATATTTTTCTGAAACTTGATGATGGGGCCATCAGCATTTCTTTATTTTAAGTGATTTGCTATTAAAGAATGCTTAATAATCTAAGGCAAACTCAAATTATACATGAAGGAAAAGAGAAATGTCATTATTGATTTTAAACTCTGAAAACAGAAACATAACTTCATGAAAGCGTTTGCAACTAGCAGGGCAATATGTGAAAAGAAGATGAAAGGCTTTCTGAAACTCCTCCTGACACATTCACTACTTATGGTATACTTATGTCCTAAATCCCCTCAGCTACTATTTGTAAAAATGTTGTCAGAACAATAGATTTAAGAACCAAGATTTAACCAAGATCACAACCCTAGACTGAGAGAACACTGGGCTGCCACATACTTGTTGGGACCATTTTATCATCAGCAGCCTGGCTACTTTGGGAGTTTTCTATACATTTCATGGAAAGTTGAAATAATTTCATAGTAAAATGAGTTAGATGTATTAGTAATGATAATACTATAAAAATCATACAAATACGAAGCTTGGGATGAACAGTTTCATTTAATTTCACACACGGTGGTGATTTTAGGATGCTTGCCATCATAAGTAGCTACTCAATTCCACTTCCAAGTTTACTGTTTAAGAAAGAGAAAGGTGCTTTGTTGCAGTTGTTGTTCTGCAGTGCTGATGCTCCAACCCAGAGTCTTGGCCATTCTAGGCAGGTGCACAACCTGGAGCTGCCTCCCTAACCCTTGCTGAAACTCTGAGCAAGACTGACATGGGTTAAGTGTGGATAAATGTCACCAATGGAATGCATTGATTCAAACACATTCTTTACAAAAAAAATGGAATTTTGAAAAAATCCAAGACATCTGCTTATGAGGCTTGGTAAGCAGGAATGATTTGACTTAGTTACATTTGGTAATGACTGACTTTATAATTATATGTAGCATAACTATAAATTTAGGGTATATTATAGGGGTGAAATGCTATAAAACTGATTTTAAAATAGTTCATCATGAGGGAAAATAAATAAAAGCTAATTTTGTAAAAATCTCGAAAATTTCATCTGAGTATTGGGGACATGAGTGTTTGTTTTATTTCTCCTTTTCTGGTATGATTCTAAGGTCTGGGTGTACAAAAGCAATGGGAAGCACACTGCCCCTAAGTGCAGCATCGTGAGAAGAACCAGCAGTGTCCTTGCTGCTTGCTCTGGTTCGTACCCCTATTTATAGTAAAGGTGCTTGAGGCAGAGGAGCTCTGCTTTGAGACTGTGTTATGTGAATCATTGATAGTAAATTGCTTGATTGCCTTCATGGATGACTCCTGTGGCCATGCAGGATTGGCCTTGCCCCACATCTGACATTATCTCTACACTCCTTTTTATGTTGTGAGCCAGCCATACTGGCTTCCTCAGGTGCTCTCACTTGAGAGCCTTTGGGAAGGCTACTTCTTTTGCCAGGAACATCCTTCTCCAGATACCAGGGGGCTTTGTCCTTCATTATTTCTTTATTGCCACCTTCAGAAACTTTTTCATATATATATATATGTGTGTGTGTGTGTGTGTGTGTGTGTGTGTGTGTGTGTGTGTGTGTGTGTATTTGTGCGTGCATGAATGCAGGTGAGTACGTGTGTATGCATTACTATGCCAACACATGCTACAAATGAAGAGTGCTCATTTTTATCCCATGTGCTCTGAGAGTAGGCTTTGTATTACTTTTATTTGAAGGCTTGCTTTAGGAACAGGTTATGGCTTATTTTGTTAGATGTTCAACATGAACTTGAAAAGTGAAGTCCTCCAAAAATAGCAACTGGGTCAAATTGATGGATAGTGTTGTTCAATTTCTAGATCCTTACTGATTTTCTGAATGTTTATTTTATAAGTTGAGAGAAGTGTATGAGTCATTAATATAAATATATACATTTATCTCTACTCTGTACAGCTCTTAGTGTTGGCTTCATTATTTTCGGAGGCTTTTTATTAGATGCAGGTGCCAGTATCCTAAAATGGCCCCAGTCTTATCCTCTGCTCTGTGTGTCTGTGTAACTTGTAGAGAGCTTCCTTGGTGGAGCTGGGTAATCAGCCTGGTTCTTAGAAAAGGCCAGGATCGTGGCTAAGGTGATTTAAAGTATAAGGGAGAACCTGTGTGAGGGGATTGCTTTCTCCTGGCTTTGAAAATGGAGGCGCTGTTTAGCATGTGATACAAAGAGTGGTCTCCAGTCAGCAGTCAGCAAGCAAATGAAGGCCTTGGTCTTACAGATAGATTTAGAAAGTGTCACAAAACTGTGGGATTTTAAGAAGACTGTGAGCTCTAGACAGGCACATAACTCACCTGACAGCTGGCTCGGGCCCTGTAAAATGAGTCGAGATTACGTGCGCTGATTCCTGCCCTTTAGAACTCTGTGGTTTTAGAAAGCAGTTAAGCAAATGGTCATTTGTTATGTAGCAATAGAAAACTGATTTAGAGGATTAGTATTTGTGATTCTCATGCCCTCTGAAGTACCTGAGTGTTTGGAAGAGGAAGAGGAAGAAGAAGAAGAGCAAGAAGAAGACCCTCAGTAGTGTTAGTATTTGATCTGGAATCTACATAGTCTAATGTGTATAGAGTCATTCCTTTTCTTTCAAAAGCATTAGCATAGAATATCTCATCCTTCTATTAAAACTCAGGGTATTTACATTTGAATTAGTTTTATCAAAGACAGAATGAGGCTGTGTTACCTGACCTGACATTTTGTGTGTTACCTGACCTGACATTTTGTGCCTTCTAATTGCAAAAGGCCTTTGTCTTCATGGTGACCTCTGGCTGCCTTAAGTGCCATCTCACTGACCAGCTATGTTATCTACTGTCCCCTCTCTTCCCATTTCTTATGAGGTTTATAATATTACTTATGTCCTCTCTTATTGGCCTTTAGTTAGAACTCTTTAATCTTATTTAGGTCTGTCTGTCCTTACCTTTAGGTGATATTGTTTTACTTCTTGTGAAATATAAGAGCCTCAGAAAAATATTCTTCCTTTGCTCCTTATCCTGAGTGTGTGCAATTATCACCACCCATTTCACTTGTATACATATTATAAGCTAGGTAATATATTATTATTATTATTATATTTGCATTACACAATTGCATTTAAAAGTGATTTAAGTAGCAAAAACCCGAGGATGTATATTTGTTTATGTTACCTTTCTCACGGTTTTCATTTCTGTAAACACATCTGTTTTACCCTATGATAATTACTTTCTTCCTGAAGAATTTTCTTTAGCATTTTTTGTAGTATAGGCCAACGCATGGTGAATTTCCACCGTTTTATATGTCTGACAAAGGATTACTTTATTCTCATTTTTTGAAGTTTTTTTGTCTGGTTGAAGAGTTTCAGGTCTATGATTTGTTTTCTTTCCTCTCTACTGCAGAGAAGCTGTTCATAGCCTTCCAGCCTTTCCTGTTAGTGACGTAAATAATCTGTAGACACCCCAATCATTCCCCTCTATAAAATGTCTCTTTTCTTCTCAGCTGCTTTTAAATGTTCTTTGTTCTCATTAGTTTAAAGTGGTTTAATCATAATGGTGTGTTTTTAAAACTGTGATCTTTGTATTTAAAGTCTCTCTTAAATTTGGTGAAAAAGAATAATTGTTTCTTCAAATAAATTTCTTCCTAACCCTTTGAAATTCCACTTATAACATTGACTGCTTGAAATGATCTCATAGCACATTGATGCTGTTGGTTTTTCCAACTTTATTTTATCATGTTTCAAAATGCATAATTCCTATCAATGCATCTTCAAGTCTGCTGATCTTTTCTTTGCCATTGTCTTATCCAACACTAGCCCTACCCAATATAGTTTTCCTCTCAAACAGTGCTTAAAGATGGCTTTATGTCTTCTGTGTCTGTACTTATTTTTAATCATACCTTGAACTTCTTGACCATATTGAATATACTGTAAAATGTTTAACACCCAGGTCTAATGTAGAAAGTAGGTAGGTATGTGAAGTTGTGATAACAAAAGTTTTATTTTCTTATGCTAAGGGTCATCACACACAAGGTTCACACTTCAAGTTCCTAGCTATGGTCCTAAGCCCATCTCCTCAAGGCTGCTCACCTATATGACATATCCTAGCTGATGTCTATAATGGTCCAGTCTATATCTTGGTCCAGTCTCTAATGGAAGTCTCCAATCATGGGGGAGACTCTCTAGCCACAGGGAGCCTCAGAGCAATCAAGGGGGAATCTCTCCAATATCTTCAGCAGTCCCAAAGAGTCAAAGGGTGATACATCACCTTTGGTCTTTGCTTATATATTGTCAAGTGGATGCCCTGGAGCTCTCTTCTTACACAGTCCTGAATCTGGTTGTCTTGAGTAAAGGATGTCACTGGGTTCTGGTTACCAGGTACAGCTTTGGGTGGAGTAGGCTTTCTGATTAAGCTATTTTCTATATGTCTAAAAGATGCTCACCACATCTAATGAATATCTATTTTTGACCTGTTAGGAGCATAACTTAAAAACTATTTTGTGTAACTTAGAAACCATTTTAAGTAACTTTAAATAATATGATGTCTGAGCTAGTCAAAATGTAGTCTGATATGAACTAGGTCTCAGAAACAATCCCAGCTCAGATAGGACTCTAGCCCATGACAGGCCTTGATATGCAAATGAATTTCCCCCACATGATATTGTTATGCTAGTGGAACAGCCCTAAGCTGTCACCCTGTGACACCTGATATTATAAAGCTGCTGCCTAATAAAATAATAAAAAGTGGGAACTTTGGAAGTGGCACTTAGGTGCTCACTTTCTCTTTTCTTTTTGGTTTTTTGAGACAGGGTTTCTCTGTGTAGCCCTGGCTGTACTGGAACTCACCCTGTAGATCAGGCTGGCCATGAACTCAGAGATTTGTCTGTATCTGTCATTAAAGGCATGTATCACCACTGTGCTGCACTTTGTCCATTTTCAATTCTTGCTTATAATATTTATGAATCACAGCTAGAGACTTGTTAGTTTCTTTTTTCTTTTTCTTTTTCAATTAATCAGACAAAACTGTGCCCTAGTACTCTGGCCTTATGACATACTTGGTTCTCCTCTGTGCTGCAGACCTAGGCAGTGCTCCATGAGCCTATGAATTGTTCCTCCAAATCTTCTGCGTGGGCATTTCTCTGGCTTTGGAGGGCATCCTCATGTGTGCATTCTCTTCAGTGCTCAAAGAATGCTTGTAGATAGAGCTATGGAAGTTTCCAGAGTCTTCTTCATACAAGTCCTTTTTTCCTACAACTTTGAATTTCCCACATTGTCAAGTGCATTCCCCCAATTCAGTGAAAATCCCTGTTTTTGCCTCTTCTTGTGCCCTGGCTTGGATGCTTTCTCAACAATGACCTGGGCAACTGTAGTGCTCATCACTTCCATTTGTTTCCCAAACCATGAATCACTCTCTGTACTTGCTGTGCATTGTTCAGGAAACCAGCGTTTCATACACTTTTCTGGAGTAATTTTTTTCAGGGGGTGGAAATAGGATCTCACTGTGTAGTCCGATCTTGCCTCAAACTGAAGATTCTCTTGCCTCAGACTCACAAATGCATTCCTGGCTTTTATTACAACAAAAAGGCAAAAAGTAGTTTCTGAATCTTGCCCAGCTGCAAGACTGCTAATTTAGTCTCTTTTGGCATTTACATTTGTTTAGTGATATAAGAATGAAGAATTGCTTACATGTTTAGATTTGTGAGATTTTCCAGGTTATTCTTGATTCTTTCCTGTAAGTTTCTTAGTAACCAGTCACTTGCAGAGATTTAATTAGTAGAATAATCTGAATGTAAAACCAGTCCTTATAGTAGTTACAGGAATGACAGGCAAGACTGGAGAACATGATTCTTTTTTCATGTAAAAATTGGTGATCTTCAACTTTTTATCCGTTAATTACACTCTTAGAAGATGTAATTACAAAATGGAATTTTACAATTCTATTTCCAAATTAATGACCTGATAAGCAAAGTTGAAAGACCTCTTTTGAAATGTCCAGCTGCCACTGTAGCAGGAGGGGAAAGAGTTGTGGTCCTTGCTGGGGAATCTTTCTGTAATGTAGCAAAATAAAAGTGAAGTATTTATACAGGTTGGTATATTAACAATTTTGTTATACCAGCAGATCTTTGTGAAACCCATGGAGAATAAGGCAGCAAGTAAAATAATAGTATGTTATATTAGCTAACTATGAAGGAGGGGAGATTCACTTTTTTAATTAATTAATTAATTAATTAATTAGGTTTTTGGAGACAGGGTTTCTCTGTGTAGCTTTGGCTGTCCTAGAACTTGCTGTGTAGACCAGGCTGGCCTCCAACTCAGAGATCTGCCTGTCTCTGCCTCCCTAGTGCTGGGATTAAAGGCATGTACCACCACTGCCCAGCTCTTTTTAATTTTTTTAAAGATATGATTTCCTTATACATGCCTAGCTGGCCTGGAACCTTCTGAATACACCAGTCTGACCTCAAACTCATTGATATTCATTTTTTTGAAGATTCAATATTTTAGGGAAATTTTAATTTTTCTGCAAGAGTTGTACTATATTCTTGAAATTTTTACTTTTAAAAGTTCTGAGATGAACTCTTTGAACTGATAGTAATACATTATTCATAAAAAACAACTTCATATGATTTTCTTTTTATCTCTTTTTATCTGATTAGTAACTTTTATGTAATAATGATTTTGTTATAATTAGTAGTTAAAGTAAACAGGGGACTACAAACAGAATTATAGCCCCAGAACATGTAAGTATATATCATGCATACATTTGATAAAGTATTTCATGGTAAGTGTTTCAAATCAATGTCTTATTTTTGTTTTATCTACATCTATAAAAATACCTAGTGTCTGCTTGAAAAATTTTAAGGTCTTTCATTTAAAAAGGAAATTATATAGTTAATATTTTCCACCAAATTGGATATTTTGAAATATTATACATTTATAAGACTAAAATATGTGCTTAAGTGTTGCCTTAGGTTTGCTCAGTTGTTCATTTTTGTTAAGAGGTGTAGGTCACTCATATACTTTATTTATTTATTTAGGTTTCTTGAGATAGGGTTTATCTGTGTAGCCTTGTCTATCTCTGTAGACCAGGCTGACCTTGAACTCAGAGATCCACCTATCTCTGCCTCCCTGCATTGGTATTTAAGGTGTGTACAACCACTGCCCAGCTCTACTCACTCTAACAATTAAATATGAATTATGTTGTTAGATTTCAATACTGAAAAATGCATGTCATCTCACTATTATTTTATTTGTTATCTTTAAACATAATCTAAATTAAGTTCATTTTAATAGCTACTTTTATGTAGATATTCATGTACTATTTGTAACAGCTTCAAAGCTTCCACATTAGACCTAAAAAATGAATGGCTGGTATATTGAGAAATAACTTATGGCCAAAGAACCATTTTCTCTTTTTAATATATTGAAAAATTGGAAAAATCTGCCTTATATTTTTTCTTAAAATTTATCATTTTAAGGTCCATGCAATTTTGTTTCTAAGCAACAGATGGCACTATCATGTTTTAAATTCACTTTACAGTTTTTTTTTTTTAAACTTTTCTCCCTTAGAAACAAAACAAAACCAAAAAAACATAATGACTACTATCCTCAGAAATACAATTAGTTTAAATTCAGGAATTACAGCTTTACTAACATTCAGTCTTGATAAAAACATGTTTGCAGTATCTTTAATAAAGTGCTGTTTTAAAAATAGAAATTATATGTAACAATGCTGACTCATTGATTTTGAAAGCATTCAGGTCAGAGCAAATGAAATCAGGCACATGATCCAATGGATCTACACCAATGGCACTTGAGTCTTTACCTTTATACTGGACAATTGCCTCAGAGCACCAAGGGAGACAAGGATGTTGAGAAGCAAGTGTGGCCAAGTGACTTTAGAACCAAATAGTCTCCAGGAAGCCAGCAAGTAGTAGTTACGTGTAATTTGTAACAAAATATTGAAATGGTCAGCTATCCTTCAAGAACTACAGTTCGAGGTAGACCACTGGTGGGTTGGAAGATGTACTGAAAAGGAAGGCGAAACAGTAGCCATGCTTTCCAGGAGTGCAAGTTCTCTCAGTGCATGTACAAGGCAGGTGGACCCTGCCAGGGTATGGCTTCATCAGCAAGAGTGTTTGAAATCAGCAACTTCCCTTTAATGACTTCTCCATGTTTGTTCATTCCAGAACTTCCCAGCGGGCACACGTAAAGCTAGTTATTGCTTTCCTGTGTGTTCACGCCTGTAACCACTTACAGCACTCCCTAGACACATGACTCTTAATCCAACATTCTGGAAACTTAGCCAAAAATGTTTTTAATATATCATTATCTCACTTACATTGTTTGTGTCCTGTTTATTTTAGAACAAAGATTTCTTTCTCTCCAATGTTTTCTTTATTGTTCAAAAGTAACAAACATTACCTATCTATGATCTTATAATTTAGAAAATTATTGATAATTTATCATTTTCTATTACTTCTTTCTTTTAAATAGTTATTCTGTTTAGAAAAATAGGCTTTGAATAAATAAATTATTTCAGAGGCCTCAGGGAAAAGTTTATAGTGAGAAAGGATTATATTAATAAACATGAGAAATATCCAATAAATAGCCAATGATGCACCCCAAAGCTCTGGAGAAACTTGAAGCCAAACCAAACACATTAGATAGCTAGAAATAATAAGGATTAGGGAAAAGTCTAATGAAATTGAGATTAGAGGAACAATACACAAAATCAACCGAAGAGTTGGTTCATTGACAAAGCTACAAAGACAGACAAACCCAATTTGACAACACGAAAGAGGGAAAAGATCAAAATAAATAAAATTAAAAACCAAAAGGCTACCATTACAACTGAATCAAATGAAATTCATAACATCATTAGAAATTACTATGAAAAGTGGGATAACCCAGACAAAATAGAAGAATTATAAGCATATCATCCAATAAAATTAAGTCATCAAGACATAAATAACAAACAAATACACTGAAAGCAATGAGATTGAGACTGTCATTAAAAACCTCCCTTCAAAGCAAAGTCCAGGACCATATGGATTCATTGCTGAAGTCCATCAAATGTTCAAGGAAGACCTCATACCAACTCTTTGTAACTTGTTCCATAGATCATAAAGTAAAGATACACCACCAAATTTATTCTATGAAGCCAGAATCAGCTTGATACTCAAACCAGGTAAAACACACACACACACACACACACACACACACACACACACACACACACACACACGCATTAACTACAGACATAAATGTAAAAATCCTTAGCAAAATGCTAGCTACTGAAATTATGAACACATTAAGATTATACATTATAACCAAATGGGCTTCATCCCAGAATGTCAAATTTGATTCAACACACATAAATCAGTAAATGCAATGTACCATATAAACACAATCAAGGGGAAAACTACATAATTAACTCAATTGATGCAGAAATGGCACTTGATGAACTTCAACATACTTTCATGCTTTCAAAATAAAAGTATGGGGACTTTTGGAATAGGAATAGTTGATACATACCTAAAAGTAATAAAGACACACCTGTGTGTGCACGAGTGTGTGTGTGTGTGTGTGTGTGTGTGTGTGTGTGTGTGTGTGTGTGTGTGTAAAATGAACCTGTGGACAACAGTATACTAATTGTCAAGAAACTGATACCATTTCCTCTAAAATCAGGAATGAATCAATGATATCCATTCTCTCCTTGTGGGGAGAAATCCTGTTTAGAGGTACTGCTGACCACACCCGCTTGGGGCTGGCCACAGGTGTCACCGACCAAGTGGTCATGGTCAGAGTGACCTAGCAAGGGATTAAGTAAGAAGGAGGCACACATTCTGCTCTTTTCTCTCTCCTGCCTGGCTGAGTGGACTAGGAGGAATCTTGTGCAAGCCTGGTCACTGGTTACCTTGCGTGAGTACTATTGCTTAATAAACTACCTGTTATCAATCTAGTTCTGACTCCACATTGTGTTTGGCTTTATCCCCTCTTATTTGACATAGTACTAGAAATATTACTTTTAGCAATTAGACAAGAGAAAGATATAAAATGGATAACAATAAGAAGTAAAATAACTCTAATTTGAAGATAACATGGTTGTTTAATTAAATGACCCAAATGAATATACTAGAAAAATTTGGACCTAGTAAGCACAATTAAGTTGCCCGCTACAAAATCAACAACAGTAAGCCTTTAGTTATATTAACAGTCTATTGAGAAATTTCTCTCCAAGGAAGAAATTAGGAAAAAAATCCATTTAAAATAACTCTTCCTAAACTTAAATAATTAGGAATATATATAACCAAAGAAATAAAGAATCTCTACAGTGAAAACTTCAAGATGTTAACAACGGAAATCACAAAAGATACTAGATGAAGAAAATACACTGTGTTCCTAGATAGGCAGAATTAATATTGTAAAGGTATCTCTGGTGCCAAAATTAACATAAAATTAATGTAATACCTATCAAAATTGCCATGCCATATTCCATAGATTTAGAAAAAACAAGAATTCATTAGGAGCCCATAAATATCCAAAGCAATCTAATCTGAAGAGGAAGAACAGTTCTGAAGGTTTTATAACCTCAAATTATACTGAAGAGCCATAGTGATAAAGACAGCCTGGTAACAAACATAAAAATAGACAGAATAGAATGGAATAGAATAAATAAAAAGGCAACACAATGTTCAACTAAATTTAACAAAGGGTGCAAAAACATACTTTGAGGAAAAAACAAAACAAAACAAAACATAGCCTGTTTAGTGAATGTTGTCAGTAAAACTGGATTTCTCCTGCAGAAGAATGAAACTAGATTCCTATATATCATTCCATAGAAGATAATTAAAATAGACCAAAGACCTTAATTTAAAATGAGGGCTACTGAAGCTTTTGTGAAAGCAAAGCCAAAACACACAGGGGACATCCTTCATGATATTGAGGTAGGAAAGAACTTAAAATGAAACAAAACAAAAACTCCACCATCACAGGGACTACCCCCAACTATCAATAAGTGGGACCACATGGAAATACAAACTTTCTGAACAGCAAAAGCAATCAGCAGAATTAATAGACAGTCCACAGAAAGGCTGGGGATCTTTACTGGTTACAATTCAGACAAGTAGCTAACATTCATAATTTACAAACAACTGCAGAAACTAAATATCAAGAAAATGGAACTATCAATCAACAAATGGGCAAATAAACTGAATAGACAGTTTTAAAAAGAAAAGCAAAATCAACAAATTGGCCAATAACTATTTTAAAAATGCTTCTATATCCCCAGCCATCAGAGAAATGCCAGTTCCTCCCAGTCAGGATGGTGAGAAAGAGGAATACTTATACACCTTTGTTAGTGTGTAAATAAATACAATATGGCAGAAATCAGCTTTCAGATTTCTTAACAAATTACAAACAGAACTGTCATATGATACAGCTATCTCACTCCTGGCCACATGCCCAGAGAACTCTATATTTGCACCGCCATGTTTATTGCTGTCTTATTTTCTGTAATAAGAAATAGAGCCAACCAACTTTCCTGTCAATAGATAGGCAACAAAATTTTATATTTCTCTCTCTGTATATGTATGCATGATGGAATACTACTCAGCTCTAAAGAAAAAGGAAATTAAATAATTTCAGGGGAATGGATTGACTTAGAATGTATAATATTAAGCAAAGTCATACAATCTCAGAAAGAAAATATACCACAATGTCTCTTGCATATGCAGAATCCAGTCAGTTATGTATGTGTATATGGAAACAAATGTACAGTGATTACAGTATAACATAAAAAAAGAGAACAAGAAAGGGTGGGTACACAGAGTGAGGAGGGGCTGAACTCAGGTAATGGATACAAGTTATGAAAGACGATATAAAGCAAATTGTTTTACTATTTCCTGTGGTTTTGCTGGTGGATAAGTGTATAGTATATATTTGATACTGAACATGTACAATTTATCATTAAGTTCCACAGTTTCTTTTCAGAATGTCTCTTCTTTCTTTTCAAAGTCTACTGAGCTGTATGGACTTTGGTTTAGTTAATTTTGCTGTGTGATGTTCTGACTTATTTCTAGATTTCTTTTTTTAAATAATAAAGTGTATAAAAAGTGCTTTAGCCAAATTTGATATAGTTTTATTTCATAATTCCTTTTCATGTGTAATTAAAACAGACCTACCTCAATTTGTAAATCACTCTTTCTACTACTCTGTTGAATTTATACATTGACCATGTGGTTATCTTGAGGACACTGTGAAGAATGTACATTATGGGGCACACAATGTAAATGTAGAATGACAGGAAATACCAGGAGTGTTATTTAACTATCTTTACCTCTTTGCTTAAAGCTGAAAAGGAAAAACCTATGTCATCAGTCCATATTGCTGACTGGGCAAAGCTCTAGGGCTTTCAAATTTATGTTGGAATGACATGACATCCTGGTAAAGAAAACAATATAACCATTCTGCACTTCACAACAAATATTGAGAGTGTCCATGTGGACTAGTGTTCTTCCTGGGGTCAGGCAGGCTGTGCTTGAAGCATACAGTAGCCTCCTGTTGACAAGGTAATCTAGGAAAAAGATGCAGGGGTAGCAATGCTCACAGCTCTACTGCTAACAGGGGACATGAAAAAAGCATAGCTACTGCTACCATCTTTTACATTTCTACTTTTCATTATGGATGATTTAAAGTACAAACATTAGGGAAAATGTAAGCTAATAATGACTTAAATAAAATAGAAATAATCTCTAGTGTAAAACTTCTCAGTCAAGTGCTGGATGGCGATGCTGTTCCAGAGAGTGTTCAAGGCTCAACCTACATCTAACCCACTGTTCAAGATCCTTTCTGGAATACCTTTCCCTAGTGCATCCATGTTTCAGGCAATGGAATTGAGAAATAGATGAAGAAGACAAGGATGCAAAAAGTAATCTTTTCAAGAAGGTTCCAGAAGCTGCTGCTAATATTAAACTAACACAAAATCTCCTATCACACAGACCAGGAAAAGAACCCAGAAAATGTGCCCTTCTCAGCTCTGTGTGGGCACTGTATCTTAGGGCATTGCTGAAGCCTATGCCTGTATCGAGAGAGGAAGAGGGAATGCTCAGGTCCTCTTTTCCTCTCTCTCTTCTGCTTCCCTCCACCCTACCTTCCTCCCTTCTCATTTTTGGTTTGACAATCAAAAACAAGTGAATGATTGAACTAAAATCAAATAAAATACATTCTGTGTAGTTGTTATGGCAACTGCAGTGCTTGAAAGGTATAAATTATTTTCACAACATAAATCATACATTTTGAAGTATTTATTTTAAAACTTGTTGCAGAGTTTGCATAGCAGCTGGAGTACAAAAACTATTTGCTTCCCAGTTGGCACAAACACACTGTTGACTAATTTGACAGATTTTTTAATAAATCCGTAATTTGACTTAATTACAATTTTATTTTGTTTCACAATGATCAGCAACAGTTAACCCTAACAGTAGAAATATATGTGCTTTTTTTTTGAGGGAACTACTTGCAATTTTCATTTATAGTTCACTAACAGAATCAGTCAACCATTTCCACCAGATACAAACGATCTCAAGGAAAACATGATAAATTATAGTGTTTATCATGATAAAATATAGTGTGTGGGTGTAAGGGGGTGTTTAAAGTGACCAAAAGTTAAGTTTATAATCTGAGCTTCACCATGATGGCATCCTTTAATCTCAGTATTCAGGAGGCAGAGGCAGGGGAATTCTATGAGTTCAAGGCCAGCCTTGTCTACAGAGTGAGTTCCAGGACAGCTAGGCCTGTTACACAGAGAAACCCTGTCTTGAAAAAACAAACAAATCGACAAATATTATATTCATTTTCAGGGTTCACACAATGCCAGAAGGTGTGTATTTGGAAAACATTCACCTGGAAGCACAGCTCGGAAAAGCAGGCAAGTTTCTAACTTTTGTCAACAATTCAAACTATCACATTTTAAAAAGAAGTTCAAATGCTGAGTTTTTATTAGTATCAAATTGATGATGGTTAAGTGAGATGTAAATATCAAGGGAAGTAGGTGAGGGATATACAGAACTGTCTATACTTTAAAATTTTTGGAGAAGGGGAGGATGGAAGAATGGAAACTTGCCCCAGGGTGGGGGGAGGTTGGGCAGGCTGGCTGCAGGAGGCAGGTTGGAGGCAGGGCGAAAGGGAAGAGTAATAAAAACATGTCTTCATGGGAGGCGCATTTTGGGGTTAGGGAGAAACCTGGCTCCAGAGAGACTTCAGGAATCCACAGATAGGACTCTAGCAACAGTGGAGAGGGTTACTGAACTTCCCATCCACTGTCCTTAGATTGGTGACTACCTTAATTGTCATCAGAGGTACGCTGTCCAGTAACTAATGGAAGCAGATGGAGAGATCCACTTTGTGTTCCTTCTTATTCTTCAAACTCATTTCTTTTAGCAGTAGACATCTTAGAATTCTGCACATCTGTTCCTCACATCTCCTCCATACACTTAAAATGTGGAACCCTGCTTTCATTCCACTTATCTATTCAGGTTCAGTTGAACAACATATGAAAGTTTCTTCTAAGTCCAACAGCACCAAAGGCTGCGTTCATTTCCTACTTACAGCTTATTCACATAATGAAATACATCTATTAGTTTTCAGTGCTCAAGACACATGTAAAAAGCAAAGTTTATTACAAAAAAATCAAGCTTGTAGAAATCACAGAATATGTGATGCCTGATAACAGTAATTTCTGGAAATTATTAGCTACGAAGAGAAGTGTCTTGGTGCACGCTGAGCACATTCTTCTTCATTCTGAATTATTATCTTGTACGCTTTCTATCCTCAACTAGCTTGTTAATGCCTTAAAGGCAAAAACATTCTGAGTTCATTTTTGTAATGTTTTCCAAATACGATCTGTGAAGCCATAGGATGATCTTGTTTGTAGAATGTGTTATAATCTGTTTGAAATCTTGATTCTAAGCACTGGCGACATGTTATGAGATAACTCTCTTCAAGATACACTGATTTCTTGTGTGTCCAGAAGCTCATGCTGCTGCTAGTCCAGAGCATACTCTCAAGTTATCATAGAAGGCTTTACTGGGAGATAATATTCCACTCCACAACAACCTAAAGGTTCATTCAGCCATAGAAGACAGGCATAGGTGTCTCGTCATAGGGCAAAAAGCAGGCATGCATATCTCTAGTATTTAGGTCAGGTTCCCTATTCTCAGTGTTCCTCTGCTGTAAGGAAGCTACCAGAAATGAGGAGTGTCACCTGGTCCTCTCTATGCTGTCCAGGGAGAGAGGCAAAATGGTAGCTGGAACAACTGCAAATACTCTTCTCACTAATGTTCATATGCACGTGTCTGATTTCCATCAGTGTGAAAGAACACAAAAATACTGGAAAACTCATCTCTAAGGAGGAATGGTTCCAGAGGCTTCAGTTCATATTCAACTGTTCTGCTGCCTGTGGGCCTGAGGTGTGCTAGGGTATCATGGTGGGGAACACAGGATATAGAGTGCTGTTTACTTCATGGTTGCCAGAAAGCAGAGAAGGCTGGGGCCCCTTCAGGCATCCTCCGAAGGATCTAAGGAGGCACTGCTTCCCGAAGCTGCTTCTTCCTCCCGGTGGTGCCTTCAGATGGGTGATTTTTACACCTGGGATGTGAGGTTCAATTTAATCTATGTGTCTCTCTTTCATCTCTTTCCCAGACATTGTGTGTCTCGCTGGCATCCTTGAAGCTGACATGCCAACACATCAGATTGAAAGCAGAATAAAAGTGAGACCTTCGGAGTTCTTGACTCAGCATGCTGGAAAGCAATAAAATCTGGTAATGGGCAAACTCAGGAGTGTGTTTTGTAGTACTGGCCTCAGAAAGAGCTGAATCCACACATTCAAAACAGCAAGAACTTCATAATGCTGGAAAGAATGCTACTTTGTAGCACCGCTCTCATGAACTCTGAGAGTTGATTATCCCTGAGTGCCTCTATCTGCTATAATCCAACAACCCAACCCTACAAAAGTTACCACCAAAGTTGTTTATTTCTAGTCGCTGAGAACTGTGAATATGCCATCCCAGTCTGACGAAAGACACCCCACTAATGTGACGGAAGGAAGACATCTTGAGATGGACAAATCATCTATATCCAGATTGTTCATCTGGTGGCCTGGCTCTGGCACTGTAGAACCTCCTCCCCCAGCCATGAATAGAGGAAAACAAGAAAGAAAGCAGAACAAGCAACTTTGAAGATAGAGTGAGGATGCAACTAGCCAAGGATTGTTGGTGGTATTTAGAATTGGAAAAGGCATAGACCTATGTTCCAGAGACTACACAAAGAAACAGCCCAGACAAGTATTTAACTTGTGACAGTAAGACCTGTGTCAGATTTCTAATTGATAAAACTTTAGTAAAATAAATTTGTATTAATTTATGCCATTATTTTGTGGTAATTTTTTATCATCAGTATTAAACTAGTATAATATCCTTAATGGAGGTGTCGGTGGATAAGAAAATGCAAGCCATACATCACTCTTAGCAATCAGGAGAGTGGTCATCCTTATTGGTGACTACTAAGACAGGACACTGGGTCATAGTGTCTAGCTTTTCCTTGAGTGTTGAACTTGTAAAAACATACCAAGTGTGGTAGGCTGAATGTAACTGTCCCCCATAAGCTCATAGGTTGTGGCACTATTAGGAGGGGTGGCTTTGTTGGAGTGGGTATAAACTTGCTGTAAGAAGCATGTCACTGTGGGTGTGGGCTTTGAGGTTTACTATGCTCAGGATACCTTTCTGTGTCTTAGTTCATTTCCTGGTGCTTTCTGACCAAGTTGTAGTTAGGACTAGGTCTGTCTGTATACCACCAAGCTTCCCACTATGGTGATAATGTACTGTACTTTGGAAACTGTAGGCCACCACTTCAATGAAATGTTTTCTTTATAAGAATTGCCTTGGTCATGAGTCTTCACAGCAATAGAAACCCTAACTAAGATTCCAAGCAATAATGTTGTGGTTTGATTTCTGTTGCCATGATATAACACTCTAAATAAAAGCAACTTAAAGGAGAAAATGGTTTATTTGGCTTACACTTCCAGTCATAGTCCATCACTGAGGGAAGTCAAGGCAGACACTTAAGCAAAAACTGTGGAGCCATGCTACTTGCTGGCTTGTACATAGGGTCATGATTAGTTATACTTCTTATTGAGCTCAGGCTAACCTTCCTAGGGATGGTGCTGCCCACAATGGGATGATCCCTCTAATATCAATTAGCAATCTAGGAAATCTACAGCAGGCATGCCCCAGACCATTGTGATTTAGGCAATTGAAACTCCTCTCTCAGGTAACACCAGATTGTGTCTGGATGAAAGTCAAGGCTATATAAGACAAATACATTTCTAATATGTATACTTATAAATTTTATGTTGTCCATCAAATAAGTTTATAATAAATGCACAGTCAGAATGCTGAACTGACTGCACGAGGTAGGTCACTTGGGAAGATCCTATCATTATTTTAGCTTTCTGAGCCTCCCTTTAGTTACCCAAGGTGTAATTGGATGATGCTGCTGTTCATGGTGGTAGTGGTAATAACAGTGTTGAACGGAATAGTGTTTATTTAAAATTCATAGGAACTCAGAATGTGATCATTTTTGGAAATTGAGTTTTTAATATATTATCAAGTAGCTGTAAAGACTGGATAAGAAAAAGGTTAGGGAAATTTTGACACACATGAAAAGAAAACAGCAAAGTAAAGAGGCAAAATTTGTAATAATGTAGGCAAATCCAGGAAATACCAGACATTACTGATGGCAGCAGAAGTTAGCCCAAAGCCAGGATGGATTCTTTATTGGAACACAACCATCTGAAAACACATATTTGATGTCTAGTTTCTTCTTCATGGTCTTTAACAGTAAATTAAGTTTCAGAGTGTGATTTTCTTCAGTGTTGACCTATCTTTGCCTCTTCTAAATGGGTACCATATGGAAAGAAACAAGAAAGCATATGAACAGAACAAAAATATGGTCATTTTGTGTAAAAAATATTCAGTTTCAGTTTCAAGTCCAGTATGGTTTTACAATAATTCATGAGAAAGAAAATTGCTTTATCACATTGAGTACAAAACAGGCTATCTAACAGAAAGACCCAGATAGAGCTTATATCCCCAAGGTTGGTGGGCATTTTTAACAATTCCAATAGGAAGGAGCAAACACAGCTTATTTCCCCAGAATTGGCAGTCATCCATAAGTCATCTGCAAAAACACAGTTTGAGTCCCCAGAGTGGGTGGGAATCTGTTACTCACCCAATAGGAATACCCAGACACAGCTTAAGTCCTCAGAGTTGATGGGATTTCTGATTTATCTAGGAGCTATGTAAGAGTCCTATGCTTAGCATATTTGGGTCACCTTAAAAGGCATAGTACATAGTTTTAACTGCCCAGACTTGTATAGAAAATACCTTTCCACCTAGTGAGAAGTCAGCTGTAGTGATATATTATTTATGATTTATTAAAGCTTGACTAAGGATTCAGAAAGCAAAGTCAGCCTCAAGATATAGAGATCAGGCAGTGGTGATACACACCTTTAATGCCAGCAGCCAGAATCTAGGAGTACACACCTTTAATCCTAGGACTCAATATTAAGAGGTGGATGGATCTCTGTGAGTCCACGGCCACCCAGATCTACACAAGATTGATCCAGTCCTAAAGAAAAACAGCTCATACAAAGATGATGTCAGCACCTGGGATCACAAACCTTTAGTCCCAGCCTTAGGGAGGTATATAAGACAGGAGCAAGGTCTGAGTATCAGATATTCATTCTCCAGTCACATTAAGACTAGGAGGAATTCATTGTTCAGGCACGTTGAGGATAGGAAGACATTCAGTCTCAGGATTCTTCAGTCACGCTGAGTAGAGACAGCAGGATCAGGCCTTTCCTCCTGAGGTAGTGGTAAGAGCTAGTGGCCCACTACTTTGCATTTCTGATATTCAGCTTGCAGCTTGAACTGCAGTGTCTGTCTGTGATATATATATATATATATATATATATATATATATATATATATATATATTACAACAGTCAACCAATAGACTGTTGCCTTTGTAGACCCAACCTGACATAACCATGGAGTCCCAGAACATGTTTGTACAGGCTGGAACTATAAGGTCCTGCTGGGCATCAGTAGTGGGTAAAAGCTTAGCATCTAGACACTGTCACTAGGTTTCTGCTATAGACCAGGAGTCCCTTGCCTGGCAGAGGCTGCAGGTACTGGTGATGAAGGGTTTTCGAATATTTACAGAAATGGAATTCAAAGTGCAACAGCAGCATCAAGAAGCTTGTTTCAAAACAAAACAACGACAAAACAAGCAAACAAAAAACAAAACCAAAGAGGACAACATTTCTTCTACATGCTAAGAAGAAGTTGAAACTACCTAAATACATCCTTTCCAAATTTATCCATTTCTTAAATTATACCTAAAAAAATTTGAGGTGGAATTTCTTCTCCGTGAAACACAAACTGTAAGGACACTCCATTCCTACTTGTGGATAAGAAATCAGTCTACACTTACCACAATGAAGTTTACAAAGCACACACATTCCTGCTTCTCACCTCTAAAGACCTTGGTGTCTTTTTTCCCCCAATGGTATCTGAAACAGCAGGTGCATAGATGGTGGTGAGAGTTTCTTCCACTTCTCAATTTTGCCCTTTTCTTTTTAGGAAACTGGCCTATTTAAGTAGTAATTTTTAGCTACCTCATTACCTGTTTGAACATATATGTTCTGCACATTCTGAAGCATTTTATATGACAGCCATGTTTCAGTTTCACATGAGTGGGTTTATAAAATATGCAACAAGGAAAAGGAAAAAAAAAACAAGTAGCAAATAGACAGAAGACTGACTAACAGTGAAGCGTCTCCAAACCAGCCCTTCAAACACTCCCACTGAAATCACTGCCATAATTTAAAAGGAAGAGGAAACGAAAGTTAGCCTCATCTAGTTGGGGGTTGCGGTTCAACAGAAATGATCTGGGAAAGCTCTCATGAAGCATCCAGCTGGAGATGCTAACAGATAATCCTCAGTTGATCAATGTGTCCTCTTGGGGGAGGCTTCCAAGTAAAGTAACAGATAGCAGCAGGTAGAGAATAGAGATATTAAATCAGACACTACAGTCAGATGGCAGAAACTGAAAGCAGTCAGTTGAAGGTGCTGTTTCAAAGAGTTCAGGATAATTCAGGTCCTTTAATCTCTTCATGGATAAGTTTCTGGTTTCCCAAGTCCACTCTGGGCATTTTTATAATATGTGACAAATAATAGTATATTCATTATTTTATATTCACCTAAGTTATACACACCCATGTACATATGTATATATGTGTACATACACATATAAGCACACACACATATTTGAACAACATGGGATGATAATGCTTCTCTAAGGATTCATAAACTATCTAACAAAAACTCGAGTGCTAAATATGATAAACCTTTCAAGTCATTGGTCCAGGGGATCCAAGAGATGCTTAAATAGTATAGCCTGTTGCCATTGTCCTTGCTTATCTTCCAGAAATTGAAGATAAGTCTCCTTCTGAAGCCACCACTCACTTTGGACATAAGAATAAGGTTTCAATGGAACTGATGCAAAAATCTCCCTGAGGATTAGCTTTCTGGAAGGGGATCTACAAACTACAGAGGCAGAAAACTATCAGTAGTACTATTGTGATACTTATGAGACACACAAATAACCAGCATGGTAAGATATTCTTATAGATGCAATAGGGGCACTTGCATCTTGATGGTAACCAACATCTGTCTAATTGCATTCAAGGTCTACTTAACAGAAGGAGAATCATGCCTGGTACGGGAACCTAGCCAACTACATGTCACTAGTGAGCATGGGCCATAGAGGAGGGCCTATTCTAGTCATTTTTGTAAGCCAGTATAATTCTATCTGCATTCTAAATACATATCCTTATGCCCACAAGTAAGTGTAACTGTCACCTCTTATCAAAGGAACTTCTTTGTACAATGAATGGGGACTATTATAGACACCCACAACTGTTCAAAATGCAAAGAACTACTGATTATGGGATCCCCAGCCCCAACTGATTCATCTTGGGTACACAACTCCTGTACCCAAGTTTGAAGGAATTCATAGAATAAGGGACCAAAGGATTATAAAGGCCAAAGGACCAAAAAGTCTGCTGTGAGATCATGTTTCCTAGAAATAACAAGGAAGTTTCACCAAGGACACCTCAAAAACATGGCTGCTTAAACAAGACACAAACAATTCCAACAACAGTTCTCATTCCAGTATAGATGGAGGGAATTCCACAAAACCCCACTCTTAAATGAAGAGCCACAGGCAATTGATTACTCCCAAAAGAGAATTAGCCTTCCCCAGAGGTGGACCCCCCTGATTAATTATCCAATATGGAGTGATCAGCCCTAAAGACATGAGCATGCAGGCAACACTAATTGGATTTTGTATCTGTATGTTGATTTATTTATCTGTATGTGTAACACCACCAGTTAAAGAAGAGGAAGCTGTCAATTTGGGAGGTATAGAAAGGAGGAGAAAGGGACTAATTTATGTTTAGTTGTTTTTAGGAACACAAAGTTTTCACATCTGCAGTTGCTTGTTAAAAAGCTGAGGGACAGCCTGCTCCAGAGGAGCTGCACTGACCACCAGTCACTGGGCCTTTCAGAGAGCTCAGTGCTATCTCTCTCAGGTTCAGTCCTTAAGTCAGAAGAAGCCTCAGCATCACTGAGGGAATGAGCAGCAAGTGCAGATTCTCAGGACCCCTTCAAGGCCTTATGCCCATAATGAGCCCATATTCTTCAAGTATGTCTTTCTATCTCCCTTTCCAGGGGGCTCTAGTACCCTTTTGGATCTCTCAGGACCATTTCCCCTGGAGACCCTAGTCTCCCCTGGTTTACTTTTCCATCTGAATATGCTTATATCCCAATCCTCTCTGAAAGTCTAAGCTGCCTGGACTCTGCATCATGAACTTTGAATTCTGTAATCTCTATTACATTATAAAGTAATGGAATAGAACATCATCTTCCTAGTGTCCATAGTTTGGATGTGGTTTGGTCCTCAAAGGTTATGTTGGAAGCTTGCTTCCTAGAGTGCTAAGGTTTGGAAATGGTGTAACCCTTAGGATGTAAACCTGGTACAAACAATTTAGTCTTTGGGAAAAACCTCAGATCATGCCTGATACAAGCAATTTAGTCTTTGGGAGAAACCTCAGATGAGATCATGCCTGGTCTCTAGCTTTCTGCCTCTTCACGCCTGTTCTCCCTCTTATTATTCAAAATGGTAACAGTAGTTATGTTGTGACTTAGATTAGGCAGTCCTCACTGAAGCTTCACTGATCCTCATATTTTCTTGACTGTCAAGAGATGAGCATCAAATAGACTTCTTTCCATTATAAAATACCTTTTTCCATGTATTTCATCACAGAAATAGAAAATACCAATATCAATAGAAAATACTAAGCAATATAAAATACCAAGTATCACTTTAGAAGGTTTTCTTCAAGAATTTCTATTCTCCTCCCTCCAGGTACTCTTTTATATATGTACTCCTCTGCTGTACTTTTTATTTTCATAGGTAGATAACCAAATAGGTAGATGGTAGACAAATGATAGATGATAGATAAATAAGTAGATATATTGATACTGATAGATAAATGATAGGTATAGATAGATATTTGGTTGACTTTTCTTCTAGTATTGGGAGGTATTACTGTTTACATCTATAAACTATCTATGCATCCCTGTACTTATGATATGTATGATTTATCATGGAGACTGTGGATATTATATTAAGGCTATTCTGTTCTAGAATATTATTTTAAGATGTGTTACATTTGTTTATGCTGTGGAACATTTGGCTTAATTATGAAAAGTTGTGTTGTATTCTTTTATGTTGCATTTGTTTAACTGTGAAGCTGTATTACTTTGCCTGTCTAAAACACCTGACTGGTCTAACAAAGATCCGGCCAGCCAATAGCAAGGCAGTAGAAAGGATAGGAGGAGCTGGAAGGCAGAGAGAATATATGGAAGGAGAAAAAGAGGGATCTGGAAGCAAGCAAGATCAAGGAGGTAGAGAAGGAGAGAGGACTCCAGGGGCCAGTCACCCAGCTACACAGCAAACCACAGAAAAAGAAGTAAAGAAAGAAATACAAAAATAGAGAAAGGTAAAAGCCCAAAGGCAAAAGGTAGATAGGATAATCTAAGTTAAGAAAAGCTGGCAAGACATATTGGTCTAGAAAGGAACTTAATTTTTTTCCATTTGTATAGGGGTAACGCACTGTATTAAATATGTAAGGTCTTATCTACGTGGGTTTGATTACAAAAACTAATAAAGTACTCTCGAAATAAAAAAAATAAAGACCACAATAAATTCAGAAAAGTGGAAAGAAAAAAAAAAAGAAAAGCTAGCAAGAAAACAAGCCAAGCTAAGGCCAGACATTAATAAATAAGAATGTGCCTCCTTATGAGTGATTAATTTGGGAACGGCTTGGTGGGCTCCTTCTAGAGTCAAAAAAGTAAAGAGTAAAAACATCCAACAACACTGTCCTGAGAAACCAGAAATATATTTAAAAGAATATATTGAAAGGTTAGTTTATTTTAAGACTACTAACAGATTTTCAAAATACAAAACTGTTAATGTTTTCAACACATATTGTCAATAGCATGCTTAATTCAAATGAGTTTGTATCTCATTTCTAATAGCAGAATAGATTTTTTGCATTTATTCTTTATTTTTAATAAAATTATTACTTTAAACATTACTAACTACATTTTAGGGTTACCTTGTTGGAGAAATTACACACACACACACACACACACACACACACACACACACACACACACACACAGTTTCCACATGATTTATTGCATTATAGGTGGCAAAAACACAAGGTTCTGAAATTTTTATAAATAGGATAAAACTCAATATACCCACACATTCAGTAATAGCTGGCCTCACTTTGCCTTTAGCAAGTTCAGATCTTTAGCAAACAATGTGACAATGTGTAAGTACTAGTTAGTGGCTACTAGTCAGCACTTTACCAAGCTTGGGGCAGATATGATCTCATGTTTGAACACCTTACGTATTTCCAAGAGAGCAATCAGCAAGCCATTTAGCCTTTCATTTTCTATTCTCATTTACAACATGTTCTTAAATCGGACCAATGATCTCAATTACAATTCTCAAATTCAATTTTTCCTTATCTGCCTGTTCTCTTTCACTCTCATTATTTCTTTCTAAGAGCATAAAATATCCCACTTACTCTTTCTAATTTTCATACCTTGAAACATATAGAGTATAAATTAGATTGTTCTCTGTGCAGGAAAAAACAGAATAAAAAGTTGTTTTTCTTAAATCCCCATTCACTTCTCTGGAATAAGCTCATATCCCAGCTTTCAAATACATAGTCCAGTTGTTTACATTCTGATTTGTTTAATTATTAGCAATATTCCCTTCCATAAATGTTCTGTCTGAATAATAAGCAAACATACTTACATTGTTATTTACTTCATTATTTAGTTTGAATAAAATATTCATCTCTACAAAAGTTTTCATTCTACTGGAAGAGGTTAAGGTTGATATCATACACTTTATCCTTGTATAACAAAGTAATGGTTGTTGATTAGCATAGCCAATGTTTTTTTAAATTTTTCATTTATTTTACATACCAACCACAGTTACCCCTCCCTCTCCTCCTCCCACTTCCCCCCTAATTTCCCCAAACCATCTCCCATCCATTCCTCAGAAAGGATAAGGCTTCCTATGGGGAGTCAACAAAGCCTGGCATTTTCAGTTGAGGTAGAACCAAGTCCCTTCTCCCTTCATCAAGGCTAAGCAAGGCATCCTACAATATGGAATGGTCTCCAAAAAAGCCAGTTCATGAACTATGGATAGATTCTGATCCCACTGCCAGGGGACCCACAAACAGAGCAGGCTGCACAACTGTCCCCTAGTTCGGTCCCATGCAGGCTCCCCCCGGCTGTTGGTCTAGAGTCGCTGAGCTCCCACAAGTTCGAGTCAGCTGTCTCTGTGGGTTTTCCTGTCAGATGTTGACCCCCCCTTATAATCCTCCCTCTTCAACTGGACTCCCAGAGCTCCGCCTGGTTCTTGGCTGTGTCTCTCTGCATCTGCTTCTATTGGTGGCTAGCCTATTTAATTCCAGCACTTGGGAGGCAAAGGCAGGCAGATCTCTGTGATTTGAGGCCAGCCTGGTCTACAGAGTGAGCTCAGGACAGCCAGGGCAACACAGTGAAACCCTATCTCAAAAAACAAACAAAAAACAAAACAAAAGCATAGCTAATGTTAATCATGGTGGCTGGCCATGAGTAGACCTTTGATGACTACTAAAGTTTGAAGAGTTGCATTTAAGATGAAAGCTTTTGTTAGTAATCATTTTCTATATGAATCATCCCTAGGTTATCAAGTACATTCTGATGTTCTTTTTAACATGTTCTCTTGCTCATTTATGAAACTACCAGTGACCATCTACTATCTAAAACCTGAAGAAGTGCCATAGGGATGCTGAGAGGCAGAGAAACTAAGAAAACGGTTATGAAACTAAATAAGGTCAAAAGTCTCAAGAGAAGATATTGATACTAGATTTAAGATATTATTAAGGTGTAATGAGGAAGTTGGGATTGTATTATAAATTTATCAGTTGAGGATAGACATCCTATGACAGTTGCTCTCTGTATTTTATTTATTAGTTCAGTAAAGTCACAGTAGTAAATTCTCTAAGATCAATGCTCTCAATAGTCACACATACATGGCTATGTATTTATGTACGTATTTCATATACACAATGTAGGTTAACCACCATGGATGAGCCCATCAGGTGTATAGTGGTCAAAGTTAGATAAATATAAAGTAATATGATTTCTTAAGGCCCTCTCAGGTATCCTTAGTGTTATTTATCCCTCTTTACTCCTTCTCTATTTGACTAATTTCCCTCTCTTCTCCCTAGCTAATGCCACTCCCCACAGTATTTTTCCTATTTGCCCATATCACCTATATCCTGATATTCCCTCTCTAGTACTCTTCCCACTGCTATAAACCTTTTCTTATGTTCCCAGGTTACATGGTCATATATGAAGATTTGGTGCTAGGATCCACAAAAGAGACTACATGTGGTGTTTATTTTCCTGGATCTAGTTTATCTCACTCAAAAGAGTATTTCCTAGTTCCATCCATTTTCCTGCCAATTTCATGATTTTATTTTTCTTTATAGCTTAAAAATATTCCATTATGTATGCACACAAATTTTCATTATTATGCATTTACTTGTTGAAAGACATTTATGCTGTTTCTATTTCCTAGCTGTTGAGAAAAGAGCAGTGTTGCACAGAGCTGAGAAAATGTCTGTGGAGTAAGGTGTCAAGTCCTTTGGGCAAATGTGAAGAAGTGAGTTAGCTAAGTCACATGGTAGGTTTATTTTAGCTTTTTGACAATTCTCTGCACTACCACAGAGGAATATTAAAAGAGATACTTTTCCTAAGTCAAAAAAAAATGCTGCTTCAGTGGACATGTACTTCCATCCCTAACCAAGTATCTGTATCTAATTGGCAACTGCTTACAAAGGAAAAAATAGGTTCTCTCCTATGGAGTCCCACATGGTGAATAAATCACACTTAAGCTAGACCTCACCACCAGCAAAAGGTGGCCAATAAAAAAAATCTCAAAGGTAGTAGTTTTGTAGTTTTATTTTCCTTGTCTACATATTGCTTGTTTGTATTTTTTTAAAATTATGCTTGACTTTTGCTTCTATATCATGCATTCCTATTTTGTGTCTTAGGGTTGTGTGTGTGTATTTTCTTGTGCTTTTTCTTTGTTTTCTTTTCCTTTTTAAGCATTTTTCTTTCTTTCTTTTTTAAATCTCCCTGTTTGTTTTCTAAAGAGTGAGAGGAAGAAGGCACAGAGTAGGATGGATGGGAATGTGGGGAGAAAATGGGAGGAGATGAAGAAGGGAAACGGTGATCAGCATGTGTCATATGAAGAAAATATTTTCAATTTTAAAAAGTGGAAAAAAAGATTGCTACAGACACCCAGAAAAGCAAGGCCAGCTAAGGTTCAGGGAAAAAGAACAAAAATGGGCTTGTTATTAAGTGGAGGGTGCAGTTAGCAACTGTGGAGGGCAGGAAAGATAAAGAAAACTCTATACTCCAGGTTTTATTTGGGGATACTTAAGGTTTGTTGTGGCTATCTATCAAATGAGGACAAGAAGTGAGTTTTAGGGGAGCAATGACTAGACAGATAAGGAAAATTCTGTAAAGAAGATGATGACATATCAGATATATAAGAAAATAATCAGAGCAGAAGCATGCTGTCGGGATATGTGGTTGTGGCGTTCCCAATCTCAGGGGTTTATTATAGGAATATCCTGTAGGATTTGTCCCTATGGACTTAGTGAAGAGTGGGAGAAACACATGGAGATGGTGCATGTGAACCCAGCAATCTTAAATTATAACTGATGTGTAAATCTTCATTCAATGGTACCCCACAACTTTGAGTTCATTTCTTCAAGTGTCAGGTCATAGGCCAGGTTCCATAAACCTCAAATCAGCAGGACAGTGTCTGATTGAATGACCCTACAGTTCAGAAGTCCCACATGAACCTTAGTAACCATTTGAATGACCATACTCACTGGGGATGACTACCAATATGAATATGCTCAGATAATCTACCACGACTTTCTCACATTATTTAAGATATTCTGGATTGATATTGTAATTCTGTGACAACTGTTAGTGGTTAGATTTAGTATGGGAACTCCCAGTGGGAAAGACAGCTAAAAAGGTTCCCCTACCAAGCAGTAGGACAGAATTGCATAACGGCACTGCAGACACAGCCTCCCATTTATTGGGCACATCAGAAAATAGTTTATACAGTGGTGGCTTTGACTTTCAAGAGCCTCCATGCTCTCAGTTGAGTTTCTTCCTGTGCTTCCATGGGCTGCTTAGTGGCTGTGCCATGTTGTGCCTCTGTGTCAGGTTTGCTGATAAGTTTTAGAGACCCTCTTCTTGTTCTTTGTTCTGTATCAGAAAGAAGAGAGGAGGGGTGAATAAAAGCACAGTATGATACACATGTATGTGGTGATAGTTTGTTTGTGACCTAACAAATAAAGCTTGCCTGAGATCAGAGAAGCAGAGTGGCCAGGCACTAATTCTTTTGTTGTTGTTGTTGTTTGTTTGTTTTTGCCAGGCCAATAGTGGAGCTATTTAATACCATTAGATGAACCAAAAGTCCATGACATGGAATCAAACAACAAATAATTGATCTTGCATCAATTTCTAGGTCACATTCCTGAATGGAATAAAAATGTAAAGGAAAGCCAATTATGTGGAAGCCAGAGTTTCGAGAGGAGTAAAGGGCTACTTAATGATTAAAATATATATTTTTCATTTCACATCTGTGGCAACGACTCTTTAGGCCCTATGAAACCAAAAATAAATGAAAGTTAGAGATTAAAAAGTTATATGAATATACAAAAATACTTAAATAAGGATGACTGTTCACAGAAAAAGTACTTACTAAAACTTGATCAAATAATAGTTAATGTGTCTCAGAATTACTAGTAACGTGTACTAATTCACATAAATTAATAGCAGAGACAAAATAATGCAAAACAAACGTAGGCATTAATTCTTACCTCCACCTAATCCTCAGACCGAACGGGTGATCCAGTCTCTAGGAATCCTCAGACTAAGTGCTGTCTCTACAAAACCTGAGACTGAATGGGGATGCTCTCCTGTCTCCTCCCTCTTTAAATTCCTCTCTCCACCCAGCCATATTACTTCCTGTCTCTACCTTCCTAGTTCTGGGATTAAAGGTGTGTGACTCCCAAGTGCTGGGATTAAAGGTGTGAACCATCACTGCCTGGCCTCTATGGCTAACTCTTGTGGTTAGCTCTGAACTCTGATCTTTAGATAGGCTTTATTAATTATAGCACAAACAAAGTATCACCACAATACACATGTATGAAAATGACATGGTGAAACCTATTGTTTTATATGCTAACTAAACGTTTTACAAATGGAGACACCTTATAGTTCCTCTTCCATGCCAGTGATTTCTTTTGGAGCCTCACAGCTCCTTTATGAACCTTTGTGCTCTTAGTTTTTGTACCATATGCTCAGTTCTGAAGGAGACTGCAGTAGATAGATGCTCCTTAGGTGTCCTCAAGTATAGAACAGCACAGCCTTGCCCACATCTTCAAACACAAGCAGCCCAATATTGCCCATATCTTTAACCCCTGGACAGCTCACTCTTACTTATATCCTCAAACACAGCTCAGTCATGTTCACGTCTTCAGTAATATGATTCTTCCAACTTTGGATCAGAAAAAGTCTCAGTGTCTCTACTACATTCTTTCTTCACTCAATCTTAATGACACACTATACATCCTAAAGAGTTTGAGGCTCAGTGACATCAACTGAAGTCAGTGAGTCACAGTCTATTCTTTGCAGCTTATTTTTGATTTTCTTTGAGCAATTTATAAATTATTTTAACTTTTTCCTCTGTGGATTTAAAGGAGTTAGGGCTTAATGCAAATGGGCTTAATGGACATATTTTAAAATAAAATCTGGGGCAAGTTCCACAGCACTAATTATTGGTGAATCTCTTTACATTGAGTGATTTTATCTTTTCTCCTTTAGTTCTGGATCTTTGAAAATAATTATAGGAATTAGGGATCTCTGCACTCAATAGCTTGTTAAATGATTATAAACTACCATGCTCCCTATAACTTTTTATAGACCTTCAGCACAAATGGATAATTACAGTTGACCTGGAATTAATTTAAGTTGTTTTGGAAAGTGGCATCAGCTGTTACTGAAATGAAGGCTTAAAAAATAATTATAAGATTTACTTTATGACTCATGTCCCTTGTTATATAATTCTGAAGCTATGATTGGCAATATGAAATTTAAGTAGTAATGACAAGTTAGATAGTATATTTATATATTACCAAAAGTATGGCATTTTTATTTCTTGTTTGTTGATAAACTAGTAAAGACTGGTCCAAATCTCATAGGGACAATATCTTAGAAGGTCAACTACAAAACAGATATGGTTTTGGGGAGGAATGTGATACCAGGAATAGCACATTTATGTTGGCCTTATGGGACTACCAAAGGGGTCCTAATAAGTCATTGATGGGGTGATTGTGTTTTCGGAGAATATCCTGCTTTAATTACTTGAGGTGTTGCTTTGTCATTCTTCTGTACATACTGTATGTATGGAGAAAAGTACTGAAATGGCCCAGTATTTTACTCAGAATCTAATTTCAATCTATATTATAAACCATATACCTTTACTTCAAGTACCTCTAAATTCTATATGTTCTCTTCATAGAAACTGCCCAATACTTCATCATGTGGGGATTCCTCATATTTCAAGTAAACACAGGGTATTAATGCATGTCAACTCTCCTCTGGCACTTTTGAGATGTTTAATGCACCTCTCAGACACTGAAAGCTAAGTTAGGTAAAAATCATTGCAATATTTCAAAATTTTAATTTGCAAAGATTATATTTTTTGAAGTTTCAAGTAATAAAGAACTCTTTGTTATTTTAGGTCTGGGAACATGACCCAGTTAGTAAGGTATCTACTCTGCCAGAATGAGGAACCAGGTTTTAGCCTTGTCATCCATGTAAAAGCTGGATACACAACGCTGTGTATCAGTAATTCCAATGTAGGGGTTGGTGGTGTAGACAAGAAATCCCTGGAGCTCATTAGCCAACCAGTCCAGTCCATCTGAATTAATGAATTTTATGTTCAGTGAGGGATTCTGTCTCATAAACTAAAGTGGAAGAACCCAAAGCACTTTTCCACATGTGTGCAATTTCTTACATGTACACACATGCCAGCATGCATGCATGCACACACCCATACAAAGATCCACCTACACCACACACATGCACACATGCAAGAGCTTTTCAAAAACTTTTGTGTGTGGGGGGGGGAGGTTGTATATGTATGTTTGTATGTATATACATGCATGTGTGGGGGCAGTTGTTTGTTGTCTTCTAATCTGCAAGTTCCCGGGAATGAACTCAGGTCATTAAAGTTGATGACAAGTACCGTTCTTTACCCACTGAGCCATCTGGCCAGCTCTAACAAGTTGTTATTGTAAGCAAAAGGAGCAATAACGAAGAATGTGTGACAAAGCTAAAGCTTCAATTAAATTCCCAAAACAAGTTTAAAGAAACATACTAATATGTCTGACATTCTGAAAAGGATATGAGATAAAGCATTTCTTAATAACTGAGATTAAATGAAATGTTTGTTGAGAAGCAAATGAGAATTTAATTGGTATTCTTAATTAAAATCATAATTCATGTTATATGCAACTGAAAAATAAATGAGGTTACAGTGAGGTTGGTCATTAAGGGGCCATAAAAAACTACAATTGTTGTTATGATACATGAATACTATACTATGTTGCTTCTGATAAATGAATTGATCATAAATATATATCTATATAAACACATGGATCTTTACAATTAATGCTGTATATAGTATGAATTTAAAAGTAACTGTCTTACATTAGTGCAATTTTAGAACTTTCCATAAATTCTAAATCCAAATATTTTAGTAATGAATGAAGAGAGAAAGAGAGAAGGTGGAGAAAGAGAGAAAGTAGAGAAGGAAGATTAACCCTGTGTAAATAGGTATTATAAATTATAGTGTTCTGGAAAGAGTGACAGAAGTCCCATTGGCAATAAGAGAATGAGTCATTCTTTGATATAATCTTTACACTGAGCACAAACTAGGTTAGGTACACATTAGTGGAAAATTACAGGGATTAGAGGCAGAAGAAGCTGGTTCAAATCCTGAACCAATGCTTAAAGCTCCCTAAGGACAGTTTCCCTATGTTTCAAGTAGAATGGAGAAAGTGATTCACAAATTCAATTAGCTAAACTGAGGAACGGAAATACTATATGAAGCAAGTAGTATACAGGCTTCTAGACCCTTCTTCTTAACCTAATCTTTCTGGTTCTATGGATTGAACATTGGTTATCATTTATTTAACAAGCAATATCCACTTATACTTGAATAATCCCATATTTATCTTCCTGTGTCTGTGTTCTCTCACTTGTGATAAATTTTTCTAGTTCTATTCATTTGCCAGCAAATTTTCTGAAGTCATGTTTTTGACAACCAAGTAATACTCCATTGTATAAATGTACCACATTTTCTTCATTGATTCTTCTGTTGAGGGATATCTAGGCTGTTCCAAGTTTCTGGCTATTATAAATAAAGCCATAATAAACATGATTAAATAAGTGTTCTTGTGGTAGGATGGGGCATCATTTGGGCATCTATACCCAAGAGTGGCATAGCTGAATCTTAAACTAGATTGATTCCCATCTTTCTGGGAGAACTACCATATTGATTTCCATAATGGATGTACAATTTAGGAATGTTTCCCTTGTTCCATATCCTCACTAGCATTAGCTGTTACTTGTGTTATTCATCTCAGCCATTTTGACAACCATAAGATGGAATCTCAAAGCAGTTTTGTTTTGTATTTCCATATTGGCTAATAAAGGTGAACATTTTTAAGTGTTTCTCAGCCATATGAAAGTCTTCTGTTGAGAATTCTCTGTTTAGATCTATTATGAATTTTAAAATTAGGATTATTTGGCTTTCTGATATTTAGTTATTTATATGATTTGAGTTATTTATATCATTTGGATATTTATCTGCTATCAGAAGTGGGGCTGGTAAATATCTTTTCCCATTTTGTAGGTTGCTGCTTTGTCTAATTGACAGTGTCTTTGTCTTATAGAAGCTTTCCAGTTTCATAAGGTTTCATTTATTAATTGTTGACCTTATTGCCTGAGCTATCAGTGTTCTGTTCAGAAAGTCATCTCCTGTGCCAATACATAGATACCAGGAGGTTTCCACTGCACTAGGTTTCTATACCACCCCTCAAATGACCCCCTAATTCCATCCATATCTGACTGCCTTCTCTCAACCCCATTTCCTTCCCCATCCAATATCCCTGTTCCCATCGCTACCCACTTTCTTTTCTATCGGGTTCAGTGTAGAAAGATTTATGTTGAGGTCTTGGATCCACTTGGACTTGAGTAGCACTGAAGATAATTATGGATCTATTTTCATTATTCTACATGATAACATCTAGTTTGACCAGCACCATTTGTTGGAGATGATTTCTTTTTTTTCCCAGTGTGTATTTCTGTCTTCTGTCTCATATATGTGTATATTTATGTGTAGGTCTTCAATTCTATTCCATTGGTCAACCTGTCTGGTTTTTATGCCCATGCCATGAAGTTTTTATTACTATACTCTGGTGCAACTTGGAATTGGGAATGGTGACAACTCCAGCAGTTCCTTTATTGTTTAGGATTGTTTTAGCTCTTCTGAGTGTTTTGTCTTTTCAAATGAAACTGAGAATTATTATTTCAAGGTTTGTAGAGAATTGTGCTGGCATTTTGATAGGGATGGTATTGAATCTTCAGATTGCTTTTGGTAAGATGGACATGTTTTATTATGTTAATCCTACTGATCCATGAACATGGGTGATCTTTCCTTCAACTGATATCTTTCTCAATTCCTTTCTTCAGAGACCTAAAGTTTTTATAGTACAGGTCTTTCACTTGCTTATTTGGAGTTATACCAAGATATTTTATATTATTTCAGGCTATTGTGAAAGGTATTGTTTCCCTGATTTCTTTCTCAGTCCATTTGTCATTTGTATATATGAGGGCTATTGTTATTTTGAGTTAATTTTTTTTCAAGACAGGGTTTCTCTGTGTAATTTTGGAGTCTATTCTGGCACTCACTCTGGAGACTGGGCTGGCCTCGAACTCAGAAAGATCTGCCTGCCTCTGCTTCCTGAGTGCTGGGATTAAAAGCATGTGCCACCAATGCCTGGCTGACTTAATTTTGTATTCAGTAACTTTACTGAAAGTGTAGGAGTTCCCTGATAGAATTTTAAGGTTCAGTTACATGCAACAGAAAGTCAGTCAAGACACTGAGTAGTATCCTGAACATAGGATACCTCAAAGCCTCCAACAAGGCCATATGTGCTCCAAAAAAGCCACACTTCTTAATAGTGCCACTCCCTATGAGATTATGGAGCCAATTACATTCAAACTATCATAGCATCTATGCTTATAAGAGAAATTGATCTGTAACTTTGTTTCTTTCTTGGATCTTTATGTGGTTTGGGTAGCAGGGTAACTGTGGCCTCATAAGATGAATTAGGCAATGTTTCTTCTGTATCCATTTTGTGGAATAATTTAATAAGTATTGACATTAACTCTTCTTTGAAAGTCTGGTAAAATTCTGTGTTAAAACCATCTGGTCCTGGGCTTTTTTATGTTAGGATTTTATTGGTGCTGTTTCCCCATCATATGTAGAAGACACTAGTCACAGCAGACTTCTGGTCCTCTGGCTCTTAATCTTACCATTCTCTGAGACGTTTTCTGATCCATATCATCAGGGACTCTGTTATAAATGTGTCATCTGGAGTTGGGCCTTCCACATACTGTCATTTTCTGCATTTTTACCAGTTGTGGATTTCTGTAATAGTCTCCATTTGCTTCTAAAATAAACTTCTTTAGTCCTCTCTGAGCACTAACTTTCAACTTGCAAGCTGCCTATGAAGAAAAGCAATCAAAATCTTTAGTCAGTGGTATTATCTGTGTACTACAACAATGATTAGCTGGTAAAGATACTCACAATGGTTCAATAATGGCACTTATAATATGGGGTTGACCAACAGTTGTCTAATTTGACTTAGGACCTGATGGATAGGAAGGGATTTATGTCTGGTACTATAAGCTTAATTACCTGGAGTTGGCGATATAATGGGCTTGAGAGGAGAACTTAGTACTGCCATTTTTCTAGACAATTATAATTTCTAACTGCATTCTAAAAACGTGTTCTTGTACCCACAGATAAGTCTACTTCTCCCCTCTTTTTGGTTATTTTTCTTATATATCCCAGATCTACTTGCCTAGGTAGGGCACTACCCACAGTGGAATGGATCCTCTTACACCATTTAGCATCAGTAAAGTGGCTCATAAACACAGACACAGGTAAATCTGATCACGACAATTGTTCAGGTAATGTTCACTCTTTCCAGGCTACTGAAGGTTTGTGTCAAGTTGACATCTAAAACTATGGCATTCTACCCTTTGCAAACCATATAAAGTAAAAATTATCATTTTGACCCATAACTTTCCCTTTTCTGTTTGTCCCCACAATCACATGGTAATATCAGTTAAAATCAGATCAAAACCAACCCAAACTCTGACTGTGCAAAAACTTCAGTGTCCAACATCTGAAGTCCTTCATGAACTCCCAGGCTCCAAAAGGCTTGGCCAATTGCACCATGCCAGTTCTGTCATGTACAATACACATAGTGTTTTGGTAAGCTCGGGACAGCTATTCCCATCCTGCTGCTGTCCATGGTGGTTGCCAGGTGGTCCTGGCATCTTCAATATACTGGAATCTTCAGTATACTTTAACTGTGATTCATCTTCATCAATGGACACTTGGTCACTCTTCAGGGATTCTAATCCTGTCATATGGTGCCAAGCCTCATCTTCTCTCTATGTCCCTTTCAATCCTAGGATTTCTACTGCAGCTGAGCCTGCACCTGCATCAACGGCATCTCTTGGCTCCCTTCAGGAAGATTCTGATCCTGCTACACAGTGATAAGCCTCAGTTTCTCTCTATGATCCCTTCACACCTTCAAGGCCAGCGCCTTAGTAGTGACTCTTACATATTAACAACTTTGGCTACCTGCTCGAGGTGCAGCCTTGCTCCCGTCTCTTACCTTCAGCCACAATTTCTATGTGTTGATTGGAAAAAAAGATCTCGTCTTAATAATGCTAGTATCTTAGTAATAATAGCTGTTTACAGTCCCAAATAACTAGTATCTATTGTTATAGTAAAGCACAGAAGGTTTTACTTTCACATATTCTTTATTTAAAATATATCACAAACAGCTTTGGTAGAGAGTTCACTTCCCTATGAAATTTCACAAAACAGGTCTTTGATGTTTGCATTGCTCTTAGCATTCTTATCTTCCAAGCTTTCACAGACAGCTATTAAGCTCTGAACATTCAATGGCTTTTCCAGTTCAAAGCCCCAAACATCTTTCCACAATCCTCCCCAAATAACAACACGGTTACAGTTATCATAGAAGTATTCCATGCTTCTGGTACCAATTTCTGCATTATTTTCTTTTCTGTTGCTGTAATAAATCATTGGCCAAAAACAACTTCAGGGAAGAAAGGGCTTATTTGTCTCACAGGATACAGTCTATAATCCAGAGAAGCTATAGCAGGAGCTCAAGGCAGTTACCTGGAGCCAGGAACTCAAACAGAGACCCTGAAGGAAAACTGCTTCCTGCTTTGCTTCCCTGTAGCCACTCAGCAACCTTCTTTCACAGGCCAGGTCCACCTTCCCGGGAATAATACCTCCTACATGTGGTTGCCCTCCCGGATCCGAACTCACAGAGATTGTGACAGCATACACACGGTCAAGACAGACAAAATTGCATCAGGAGAAGAGGGAATGGAAACAAAATCCCATTCCTAACCAAGACACTATTTTCCATTGATACCTGATGGGATAGGTAAAAGTCATTTTATTCAATGAAGTGATGCTAGGTAGCTAGGTATGTCAGTCACACTCCAGGGAAGACATCATGTTCTGGAGTAGTTCTGCAATATAAGAGGTACTCCTGATTTCTTGTTTGTTTGATTTTGGTATTTTTTGTTTGTTTTGATTTGAGAGAGAGAGAGAGAGAGAGAGAGAGAGAGAGAGAGAGAGAGAGAGAAAGAGAGAGAGAGAGAGGTGGGGGGCATGAAATTTGATGGGTATGCAGGTAGAAAGCACCAGGGGAGTTGGAGGATGGAAAATAATATGATCAAAATATATTGTGTGAAAATGTAAATGAAAAAGAAAATACCTCAGAGACACAGATCTAGGCAAATCTTGGCAAGGCAGTTTTTCAGTTGAGGTTTCTCTTTCCTGGTGATTCTACGATTGTGTGAAGTTGGCACCTGAAGCTAACTATGACAATCATTTAAGCAGCACTAAAGATTTATTACATTTAAAAACCCCAAATCAGGTTGTGAGGTAGATACTAAAGCTAAAAAGAGTGAAGATATAACACAGAAATATTATTATGTATTTAATATATTACATATTACATTAACTCATTAAAATCAATATTTCTTTTAAAAATCTTTTTGAATAAAGTACAATCTAGAAGTATTAATTTGTTTCTATGTGTCTAAGATACAATTTTTATAAATTATTCTGTAACCTTAATTTGGAGCTATTATCCCTATCTTTTGTCTAATTAATAAAGCTCTAATAGTAACATGTTAGCAATACAGGAAAATATTGAGGTTTTCTGTCATGACCCAGTGTGTCTCAGCATTAATCCATGAGGTTCGGCCTGAGTGGGGGTGTGTGGACCTGGAAGCTCCTAGCAACCCAGCGTCGATAAAGACCAAACACAGGCATCTTGTAATCTTTATAGAGCTCTCAGTTCCATGTTTTAGAACTAGAGTCATTTCTTTATTAGCCATCTTTTCTGCTGTTTCTTAACCATCCTGCCAATACTACGAGGGAACCATTTCTCTCTTTGTTCTCATCTCTCCTCTCATTGCTGGCCCCTGACTCCTGTCCTCTCTAGTCACTCACACACCTTGCACCTAGGCCCATAGGTGCAGGAACAGGCCTATTCAGATGCTTAGGCCCACAGAGATGCAAATAGGAGGCATATTACCCTGAGGCCATGGTAAACAATAGTAGCCTTACTGGCATTAACAATTCAATAGTGGGCCAGAGCTTTCCAGTGCCCCTGTTTGCTGAAGCTGGAGCTGGGCCCCAAAATATTTCATAACAGAATTATTTGGTCCCCCACAGTTTTCCCTGTAGAGATTGGTTCAGTTGTTGTAAAGAACTGTCAGAGGTTGGAATAGACACTTGAAAGTGTAGGATGAAAAGGTTTCTTAAGTCTGCAGCAAGGCCATGAGGGGTGGATCAAAATAAAAAATTTAAAACAATGCTGTACTGTATAAACTTGCACTGCCACCAGGCCTGTATCTTTTCCATCATGGCCTGAGAGTCCTGCAACCTGCCTCCAGGCCTGCTTGGGATCTGGGAGACCTGTGCCCAATAGGACCAGTTCTGCTACTAGGCCAAAAGCCTGAGGGAAGGGGCCTACAAGCTTGAGACTCAGGCAGCTGACTGAGAGAGAAGAGTGCTCCTTTTTTTGTCCTCCAATCCCTAACTACAGTAAATGAGCTTGCTTCTGGAAAAGCAGGAAGACGTTAGAGGCCCGAGGCAGTTGCTGCTGTGGGCTTGGAGGAAGATGACTGGGGCAGGAAGACACTGTAGCCATTAGCTAAGAAGAATTAAGTTCTTTTTTCCCTACCAGTCACTACCCAGGCAAGGAACTTGCTTGGAAAATATGGTAGTAAATCATGTTGAAGATTCACAGTTGTTGGGGTGTAACTGCAAAAAGGAAGAGTAAACCCGAACATAACAAGCAGTGACTTTGGACATGGTACAGTAACAAGACATAGGTTAACAGAAGCTTTCTCATTGCCAGTTTTGTTTTATGAATTCAGTCTTCAAAAATCCACACATGCATTTGAGAGCTCACCAAGGAAGAATGGAATGCTTGGAATTTATGGAAACTTAATCCCTCTGTAATTTTCAATCCAACATTCAATGTCATGCCTGCTTTCAAAATCAGTCACTGTTTACTGCATTGATGGGGAACATGAGACTGAAATTTATTGTGTTCCTAAATAATCTTTCTTTGAAAGATGGTACCCTTCATCTTGCCAAACACCTTTCAGCTCATGTAAATATTGTTCCCAATTCTTCTGTCCCTGTGTCCAAAAGGCTGGCCTGAAAGCTACAGTAATTCCTTGACCAAACGTCTCAAGTGCTGGCATTGCAGGTATGAGCTACCAGGCTGGGCTCTGATACTGGTTTTTAGATCCTGCAAACCGTGGACATCTTAACCTTTTTCAGTCACAGTTTTGCTAGGGAACATACAGAGTGGAACACAATTCATTTCTATAATGTTAAAGTCATTGCAGTATCCTCCTACCAGGGTCATAGTTTCAGAACTGAGTGTAGAAAATAAGCAGTACAAAAATAAGGAGAAACATGAGGGAGTTCTTCAAAGTTGTTTTATCTTACACACACACACACACACACACACACACACACACACACACACACATACACACACACCCGTAATTTTGATGTGTGGATAAATTTGGTTCATTATTGAGAGAGAAGAATAACAACTTTGCTAAAGGGAGTCTGTGGATACAAAAGAGAAAGGAAAAAAGCTTAATCTCAATTTGTTCAGGAAATTATCAGTTGGCAAGGATAAAATTATATGATGACATTTTAAAATCTGAATTTGTCTTTTCACATGCAAAGACATCTTCATGTAGAAGTTTGTCAGATGGGTCTCCAAGCTCTAAAAAAAAGTACTATCCAGAACAAGTGGAATGGAATGCCAGTCTGCAATGATAGGGGCCACTGGGTAAGTTTTCTCTAATTTAAACAAAACCAAAACACCAAACCCAAAACCAAACCCGAAACAACCAACCCATTCAACAAGCAAACAAAATCGTGGAACAATATTAGAGCCTGAGTACTGTGAATGGAAGATCACCAGTCAAGGTGTATTTGGGAACCTCCAGCAGATGAGCTGATGTCACAACACAGACCATGGAGACATAAAGAACAGGTGACTCACAATTGTTCAGTAAACAGCCATTGATACATACTATAAAGGGACATACCAGATGATAGTTTAATTTTCAAACTCCAAAAAGCTCATTGAAAAGATGATGCCTGAGAGTATATCAAAATTCTGTTTCTTCTCTAGTTAGCAGTCAGCATGTGCATCATCTGCTGAACAGTGCAGGGAGTTCACTTTGCAGAATTCTTTTGTTCTTCCAGTTCATTCTAAAATCAGTGGTAAGGATAGGCACATTCTTTAAAAGCTGACCATACTCTGGTTCAGTGACATCTCAAGTACAAACACAATGATTTGGTTGGTTGTGATTTGGGGGATTAATCCATTCAGCTATTGATTTTAAAAAGGGAGTGATGGAATAATATCAGCTGTGGTGATCTGCTTCAGACCTTTGGATTTGAGCTTTAGAAGCCTGTGCTGGGATGCACAATATTTTAAAAAGTAGTCATAGCATCAGCCTGTGTACACTACCCAAGATGGTTTGTAATGTTGTTTGCCTGTAGGTATGTCTGTGCACCATTTGTGTACCTGGTGCATGTGGAGGCCAGAAAAAGATGGTGAGTTTCCATGGCTGGGAGTTATAAACAGTTGTGAGATGCCATTTGGGTACTGGAACTCAAAAATCCAGTCCTCCACAAGAGTCTTCATGATCTTAACTGCCAAATGACCTCTCTGGCTCCATTAGCCAAGATTTTGTTCTTCATCTCCTGAAGGCTGCAGAGCACAAAATAAGAATTTATAAAGCAGGTGACCAATTCCATGTATATCATTCCCTATCTTACTGCATTGTGAGAGTGAAAAATGACATCAGTAGCTACTGTAAAAGCTATAAATATGATTCCTATTGGTTCATCATGAGCCAGACATACAGCCTTTTCAAGGTTTAGGATCCTTGGGTAAAGCCCTATGTGATATTATCAGGTAGTTATGTAATGATACATTATAAAAAGAAATATTACCCTTAGTCCACTAAGGCAGCCATCAGAAAGATACAAGTTGTGTCTTAAACAACAGAAATTTGTTTTCCCTCAGATCTGGAGGGTAGATGTCTAATATCAGGGTCAGCAGTGTTGATTTATCCTAATACAGCTGTCCTTGGCTCATAAGGCCACCATTTTCACAGTACAGCCTCTCTTGTCTAACTCTAATGTATTCTAGTTTATTCTTCCTGTAAATACACCAATCATGGTAGATTTGGGCACTTTTAAATGACATGCTGTAACTTTTATGTCCTTTTGAAAGACACCATATCCAAATATAGTAGTACTCTGATGTACTGAGGGTTAGGACTTCAACACACATTTTTGGAAAAATTTAATTAAAACATCTTTAAAAACATTATTCTTTAACAATTTTCCTACATTATATAATGCATTCTGATTACTCTCATGTTCCACTCTCTTCTGTTTACCCCTAACCTTTTTTTAAAAATTACAAGATTCTTTTTTAAGACCTATTTACACAAATGTCTTATTTAGGGATAAAGTTCGCCAGTAACTGATTCATAGAATCTTAAACACTCAGGAGTTTTTAAATTCACTGCTATTCATTGCAAAGAGAAGACTCTCGGATTAAGGCTGAGATTATTTGTGTTCATGTGCATGGGTGTAGAACAATCTCTTGGAGGATGGGATGCAAAGAAAGCTGACTCTTGATTGCACAGAATCCATTAATTTCCAATAGCTCCTCAGCTGGGGTGGAGCTTCATCAGTCCTTCTCTCATCCATGCTTAAATTTTGGTTATATTGTTAGTATGCAGGTTTTATGTATGCAATCACAGCTGCTTTGAGTTCATGTTTGCCATGGCACTATCGTGTCCAGCCAACGCAGTTTTATTGAACACATACACTGCCTCTGGCTCTGTCAATCTTTCTGTTCCACTCTTCCATCATGATTCTCCTGGGTCTTGGGGACAAGGGATGTGATATAAGTGTCCCATTTAGAGCTGAACACTCCATAGTGTCTTATTCTTTTCATATTGATAGCTGAGGATCTCTTTATTAGACATCATTTCCTAAATAAAAGAAGCCTCTCTGATGAGAGTTGGGAGATACACTAATATGTTTGTATGAAGATAAAAAAGTATGGAGTACTTTATTATTATGTCTAAAGAGAATAGTTAATATTAAGTTCGCCCCTGAGGCCTATGATCTAGCCAGCCACAAGGTTTTAGCCCAGCTAATGTTACCAGGAACCAGTTCTTAGTGGACTTTAAATCCAGTCATAAAATTGTTGGGTAGTCCCACAACATTTATGCAACTATTACATCAGTGGACATATCTTTCCAGGAAAGTAGCTATTGTAGCTTTTAGGGTTCACAAGTGCATAGGACCATTGATTACCCTTCTTTCCCAGGAGCACACATAGACCTTCTAACACTATGAAAGCTACCTACTAGGTATGAAGCTTCCAGGTCAGAATTTGCTTAATTTTCCAAGTCCTATGTTTCAAGTATATGGTATGTTCAGCAATAGGATATTACCATCAAATTCAGGAGAGTAATCTACATCAGTGCCAACAAACTCTAATGTTTGAACAGAGGCATGTTTTTATAGAACTCCATTAACTCAAAAAGAGGCAACCTATACCCAAACTTATCTTTTTGTCAGACTATGTTGTCTGAAAGAGACATCATGTATCTGCTATAGAGCAACATTATTCAAACTCTTTTTATATGTGTGTATGTACATGTTAGGAAGCTTCTATGATAATAAGGTTTTGAAAGGTTTTTCATGTTAGTTAACCCTCTCCATACTCCTTTCTCTACCCTTTCTTTCCATAATCTACTCCATTCAACCATCCTGTTCCAATATTATTTTCCCCTTCCCATGAAACCCCTCCATCTACCTACCCAACATTATTTTACTTGTTCTGAATTCTGAGTGCTCCAAACTCAAATATCTAAACACTCAAAGCTAGAATCCACACATGAGAGAGAACATGTGGTATTTTTCTTTCTGGTCTGGGTCTTAGGATGCTTATTTTTAGCTTCATCTATTTACTTGAGAATTTCATTTTTCTTTATAGCTGAATAGGCTTTCATCATGTTTAGGTACCATATTTTCACTATTTGTCAGTTGATGGACATTTAGGTTGCTTCCATTTTATGGCTATTATGAATAGGAAAGCAGTGAACATGGATGAGCAAGTGTCTCTGGAGTAGGATATAGAGAAAATATCTAGAAGTTGTAGAGCTTGATGATATGATAGATCTACATCTACTGTTTTGTGGAAATTCTACATTGATTCCCATAGTGAGTGTCATCATTAAATAACTGTTCCCATTTCCTATGTCATTGCTGTCATTCTTCTAAAGGTTATGGAGATCCTGAATGGGTTAAGATGAAATCGTAGTTTTAATTTGTATTTCTTCTGCTGCCAAGGATGTGGAATATATTTAAAATGTTTATCAGCCATTTGTATTTCATCTTTTTAAAAGTCTCTATTTAGTTTGAATGTAATTGGCCCTCATAAACTCATAGGGAGTGGCATTATTAGGAGGTATGGCTTTGTTGGAGGAAGTCCATCACTGTGGGGTGGGCTTTGAGGTTTCATATGCTCAAGATACCATCCAGTGTCTTAGTCAACTTCCTGTTGTCTTTTGATCAATATGTAACCAGCTCCATGTCCGTCTGTAAACCACCACGCTCCACGCCATTCTCTCTGCCATGATGATAATGAACTGAACCTCTGAAACTGTAAGCAAGCCACCCCAGTCAAATGTTTTCTGTATAAGAGTTGCCATGGTCATGTTGTTTTTTCACAGCAATAAAAACCCTAACTAGGACAGTCTCAATGGGTCATTCTTAATTAGGTTGCTGCCATGAAATTTAGATTCTCTTGTTAGTTCTTTGTATATTCTAGAAATTAAACTTTTCTCACATGTATAGCTGCTAAAAATTTTGAGAATTTTCCCCATTAAACAGGTTGTCTCTTCCTACAAATGATGATGTCCTTTCCTGTACAGAAGCTTTTGAGTTTCAAGGCTTTATTTGTCAGTTATTCTTAATATCTGTCCAACTGGTTCCTATTCTGAAAGTCCTTTCCTGCACCTAGAATTTGACATATAACCCTTTTCTCCTGTGAAAGATTCAGGTTATCATATCTGTGTTGAGGTCATTGATACTCGTTTTTTATGATTTTCATGCACCCAAAATTTATTAATGTACCACAGACAGGAGATGTTTTATATCAACACAAAAGGAGCCCAGAGATGAGTTCAGATTAGAAAGCAAGATCGTTTGGTTCCTAGACCAGTATAATGTTTGTCATATTGTGCTATACAAATAATTGGCAGGAGAAAACTTATCTCTTCTAAGGATTTCCTAAGGTCAGGGAATACATTTAATTAAATGTTTGGTTTAAAAATGAAAAAAACATTTCTTTTTTTAAAATTATAATGCAATTACATAATTTCCCCTTCTCTTTCCTCCTTCCAGAGCCTGCTCTACTTCAAATTCATGGCCTTTTTTTTTCTTATCATTGTTTTATACTTATGTATGTGTATTCCTAAATAAGTGTAACCTGCTCAGTCTGAAAAGGGTGTAAGATTCTTTTTTTTCTTTTTTGTTTTATTTAAGTTACAAACATGATTGATTTACATGACAATCCCAGTTCCCTTCTCCCTCCCCTCCTCCCTTACCACCCCCCCAACTAAAACCCTACCTATCACATATCCTTTCTTCTATTCTTCCCCTGACTCAACTTTTCTGCTCCCTCATGCCCTCTGCATCTTTCCCTTCTTCCCTTCTCATTCTCATAGCTCCCTCCCCCCTATACCCATGCTCTCAATTTTCTCAGGGGATCTTGACCCTTTCCATTTCTCCAAGGGACAAAGTTTGTCTCTTTTAGGGTCCTCCTTGCTTACTAGTTTCTCTGGCAGTGTGGATTGTAGGCTGGTAATCCCTCTATGTTTAAAATCCACATATGAGTGAGTACATATCATGTTTGTCTTTTTGTGATTGGGTTACCTCGCTCAGAATGGTTTCTTCGAGTTCCATCCAATTTCCCACAAATTTCAAGATTCCATTGTTTTTTTTTCTGCTGTGTAGTACTCCATTGTGTAAATGTACCACATTTTCTCTATCCATTCTTCAGTTGAGGGGCATCTAGGCTGCTTCCAGTTTCTGGCTATTACATATAGTGCTACTATGAACAACATTGAACAGATGTCTTTGTTGTATGAATGTGCTTCTTTTGGGTATATGCCTTGGAGTGGAATTGTTGGATCTTGTGGTAGACTGCTTCCCATTTTCTTGAGGAGTCGCCTTACTGATTTCCAAAGTGGCTGTACAAGTTGGCACTCCCACCAGCAGTGGAGAAGTGTTCCCCTTTCTCCACATCCTCTCCAGCATAAACTGTCTTTGGTGTTTTTGATTTTAGCCATTCTGACAGGAGTAAGATGGTATCTCAGAGTTGTTTTGATTTGCATTTCCCTGATGGCCAAGGATGTTGAACACTTTCTTATGTGTCTTTCAGCAATTTTAGTTTCCTCTATTGAGAATTGTCTGTTTAGTTCTGTAGCCCACTTTTTAACTGGATTGCTTGGTGTTTTGGAGACTAGCTTCTTGAGTTCTTTGTATATTTTGGAGATCAGCTCTCTGTTAGATGTGCGGTTGGAGAATATCTTTTCCCAGTCTGTGCGCTGCCGTTTTGTCTTGCTGACTGTGTCCTTTGCCTTACAGAAGCTTCTCAGTTTCAGGAGGTCCTATTTATTAATTGTAGATATCAGTGTCTGTGCTACTATTTTCAGGAAACAGTCTCCTGTACCAATTAATTCAAGGGTATTTCCCACTTTATCTTCTAATAGGTTCAGTGTGTCTGGGTTTATGTTGAGGTCTGTGATCCATTTTGACTTAAGTTTTGTGCAGGGCGAAAGGCTTGGGTCTATCTGTAGTCTTCTACATGTTTGCATCCAGTTATGCCAGCACCATTTGTTGAAGATGTTCTCTTTGTTCCAGCATATATATTTGGATTGTTTGTGAAAAATCAGGTGTTTGTAGGTGTGTGGGTTAATATCAGAGTTTTCAACTCTATTCCATTGGTCTACCTGTCTATTTTTGTGCCAATACCAAGCTGTTTTCAGGATTATAGCTCTGTAATAGAGCTTGAAGTCAGGGATGGTGATGCCTCCAAAAGTTCCTCTATTGTACAGGGTTGTTTTGGCTATCCTGGGTCTTTTGTTTCTCCATATAAAGTTGAGAATTTTTCTTTCAAGGTCAGTGAAGAATTGTATTGGGATTTTGATGGGGATTGCATTGAATGTGTAGATTGCTTTTGGCAAGATTGCCATTTTTATTATGTTGATCCTGCCTATCCAAGAGCATGGGAGATCTTTCCATTTTCTGGTATCTTCTTTTATTTCTTTCCTTAGAGACTCAAAATTCTTATGGTACAGGTCTTTCATGTTTTCGGTTAGTGTTAACCCAAGGTATTTTATGTTTTTTTGTGGCAATTGTAATGGGTGATGTTTATTTGATTTGTTTCTCCACTAATGTGTCATCCATATATAATAGGGCTACAGATTTTTTTTGAGTTAATCTTGTATCTTGCCACTTTGCTGAAGGTGTTTATCAGCTGTAGGAGTTCCCTGGTAGAGTTTTTCGGGTCACTTATGTAGACTATCATATCACCTGCAAATAGTGAGAGTTTGACTTCTTCCTTTCTGATTTATATTCCCTTGATCTCTTTTTGTTGTCTTATTGTTCTAGCTAGAACTTCAAGGATAATATTAAAGAGGTATGGAGACAGTGGACAGCCTTGTCTTGTTCCTAATTTTAGAGGAATTGCATTAAGCGTCTCTCCATTTAATTTGATGTTGACTGTCAGCTTGCTGTATATTGCTTTTATTATGTTGAGATATGTTCCTGTTATCCCTGATTTCTCCAAGACCTTTATCATGAAGGGATGTTGGATTTGTCAAAGGCTTTTTTGGCATCTAGTGAGATGATCATGTGGTTTTTTTCCTCAGACTCTTTATAGGGTGGATTACAATGATGGATTTTTGTATGTGGAACCATCCTTGCATCACTGGGATGAAGCCTACTTGATCATGGTGGATGATTTCTCTCATGTGTTCTTGGATTGGATTTGCCAATATTTTATTGAGACTTTTTGCATCAATGTTCATGAGGGATATTCGTCTGTATTTCTCTTTCTTAGTTGTGTCTTTATGTAGCTTAGATATCAAGGTTATTGAAGCCTCATAAAAAGAGTTTGGTAATGACCCTTCTGCTTCTATTGTGTGGAATACATTGAGGAGAATTGTTATTGGCTGTACTTTGAATTTCTGGTAGAATTCTGCACTGAAGCCATCTGGCCCTGGGCTTTTATTGGTTGGGAGACTTCTGATGACTGCTTTAATTTCATTAGGGGTTATAGGTATATTTAAGTTGCTTATCTGTTCTTGATTTAATTTTGGTAGGTGAAATCTGTCCAGAAAATTGTCCATTTCCTTTAGATTTTCGAATTTTGAGGAATATAGGTTTTCAAAATATAACCTGATGATTCTCTGGATTTCCTCCGTGCCTGTTGTTATGTCCCCTTTTCATTCCTGATTTTATTAATTTGCATGTTTACTCTTTGTTGTTTGGATAAAGGTTTGTCTATCTTGTTGATTTTCTGGAAGAACCAAGTCTTTGTTATATTGATTCTTTCTGTTGTTCTCCTAGTTTCCATTTTATTGATGTCAGCCTTCAATTTGATTATTTCCTGGCGTCTGCTCCTCTGGGGTGTATTGGCTTCTTTGTTTTCTAAAGCTTTCAGTTGTGCTGTTAATTCTCTAGTGTGATTATTCTCCTGTTTCTTCATGTGGGCATGCAGAGCTATGAACTTTCCTCTTAGCACTGCTTTCAAAGTATCCCATAGGTTTGGATATGTTGTGTCTGCATTCTCATTGAATTCTAGGAAATCTTTAATTTCTTTTTTTATTTATCCCTGGACCCATGAATTGTGCAATAGGGTGTTACTTAATTTTCATGAATTTGTAGGTTTTCTGTAGTTCATGTTATTGTTGAATTCTAATTTTAAAGCATGGTGGTCTGATAAGACACAGGGGGTTATTTCAATTTTTTTGTACCTGTTGAGGTTTGCTATGTTGCCAAGTATGTGGTTGATTTTAGAGAAGGTTCCATGTGGTGTGGAGAAGAAGGTAAATTGTTTTTTATTTGGATGGAATGTTCTATAGATATCTGTTAAGTCCAATTGTGCCATAACTTCTATTAGTTTTTTTGTTTCTTTGTTAAGTTTCTGTCTGGTGTTTCTGTCCAGTGGTGAGAGTGGGGTATTGAAGTCTCCCACTATAAGTGTGTGTGGTTTTATGTGTGATTTGAGTTTTAGTAATGTTTCTTTTACAAACATGGATGCCTTTGTTTGGGGCATAAATGTTCAGAATTGAGACTTCCTCCTGATAGATTTCTCCTTTTATGAGTAGGTAGTGACCTTCTGCATCTCTTTTGATTGATTTTAGTTTAAAGTCCAATTTATTGGATATTAGGATTGCTACCCCCGCTTGTTTCTTGGATCCATTTGATTGGAAAATCTTTCCCCAACCTTTAATTCTTAGGTACCGTCTGTCTTTGAAGTTGAAGTGTGTTTCTTGTATGCAGCAGAAGGAAGGATTCTGTCTTCTTATCCATTCTGCTAATCTGTGTCTTTTTATAGGGGAGTTAAGACCATTAATGTTGATGGATATTAATGACCATTGATTGTTCATTCTTGTTTGTTTTTGACTTGGTGATGGTGGTGAGATTATTTGTGCGATTCTACCCCTTTTTCTTATTGGCTCTTGGTAAAGTGGGGCTATCTATTGCCTATATTTTTCTGGTTGTAGTTTTCCTTCCAGAACTTTCTGTAGGCTGGATTGGTGGATATGTATTGTTTGAATCTGGTTTTGTCATGGAATATCTTTTTTTCTCCATTATATTGATTGAAAGCTTTGCTGGGTATAGTAGTCTGGGCTGGCATCCATGGTCTCTTAGTGTAGGTAGAATATCTATCCAGGTCCTCTCTCTGGCTTTCAGAGTTTCCATTGAAAAGTCAGGTGTGATTCTGCTGGGTTTGCCTTTATAGTTTACTTGACCTTTTTCCTTTGCTGCTCTTAATATTTTCTCTTTGTTCTGTATGTTTGGTGTTTTGATTATTATGTGGTGAGGACACCTTTTTTTGGTTCAGTCTATTTGTTCATCTGTAGGCTTCTTGTATTTTCATTGGCATGTCTTTCTTAAGGTTGGGAAAGTTTTCTTCTATAATTTTGTTGAATATGTTTTCTGTGCCTTTGAGTTGGATTTCTTTACCCACTTCTATGCCTATTATTATTAGGTTTGGTTTTTTCACGGTATCCCATATTTCCTGGATATTTTGTGTTAGGAATTTGTTGGACTTAAGATTTTTTTTGGTTGTGTGTCTTCAACTCCTGAGATTCTCTCTTCCATCTCTTATATTCTGTTGTTTATGCTTACATCTGTAGTTCCTGATCATTTATCCAGCTTTTCTATTTCCAGCATTCCCTCAGATTGTGCTTTCTTTATTGTCTGTATTTCAGATTTTAGGTCTTGAACTGTTTCCTTGAGAGATTTGTTGATATCCTGTAATTTTTGATTTGTTTTTTTCTTCCTTTTCTTTAGGGATTTTCTCATGTCCTCTTTGAAGTCCTCTATCATTTTTCATGAAGATGTTTTTAAGGTCATTCTCTTCTGGTTCATCAGCATTGTGGTGTTCAGGTCTTGCTGGTGTATGGTTCCTAGTCTCTGGTGGTGTCATATTGAGTTTTCTGTTGTTGGATGTGCTTTTACCTTGCCCTCTTCTCATCCTTTCTTCTGGTGGGTGTGGCACGAGTTTTTTGCTCTTCTGGTGTGTATGGGATCAAGGTTCTCTTTTAGTAGATGCAAACAGATCCAATACTCTGGTGTCTGTCCTCTTCTATTGGATGGAGGTGTCACTGTTACTAGGGCCTGGGCAGTGCTCTGGTGTGTTGGGTCCTTCTGGGCTGGTGGATGGAGACAGAACTGCCACCAGGCCTAGGTGTATAGGATCCCACCACTGAATTCAGATGTGGCTCACAGATAGCTTTTGTCAGATGACTCTGAGCAGTGACTACAAATGGAACCGTAAACAGCCCCTGGTGTACCTGGTCCAACCGATGGATGCAGAACAGCCACCAGGTCCCAGCGTGTTGGACCTCGCCAACGAACTCCATTGATACTCCTGGAATAGGATTTTGTACAAGGTGAGGGATAAGAATCTAGTTTCACTTTTCTGCATATAGGTATCCAATTTGGTAAACACAATTTGTTTAAGATAGAGTCTTTTTTAAAAAATGTATATGTTTGGGCTATTTGTCAAACAGCAGGTGGCTTTAGGAGTATGGACTTACATCTCTGCCCTCAATTCTCCTCCGCTGATCTTTATGTCTTTGTCCAGTACTAGGCTGTTTTCATTACTATAGCTGTGTAATGTAACTAGACATCAGGTATGCTGATACCTCCAGCAGTATGTTTTTTGTTTTTGTTTTTGCTTTTGTTTTTTGTTATTCAGGATTGTTTTGCCCATCCTGGATCTTTTGTTTTCATATGAGGTTAAAATTCATTTTTCATGATGTTTGAGGAATTGGCCCGAGAATTTGGTAAGAATTTCATTGGACTTGTAGATTGCATTTGATAGTCTGATCATTTTCATAATATCAAAGCTAACTAATCTATGAGCATCAGCAGACTTTCTACCTCATAGTATACTCTTCAGTTTTTTATTTTGGTGTTTTAACATTTTCATTGTAGAAATATTTCACTTCCTTAGTTAGACCTATTCCAAGATATTTTAGTTTTTGAGGCTGTTGTCAACATAAAATGTGATGAGATTCAACTCAGCTCTTAACACTATGTGTTAGTAATGACAGTTATTGGTGCCTAGGTAAAAGAATTGTAAAACAATATCTTAGTAAAGAATTTTTTTCTCCCTCTGAGATATACCAAATGGCTATCATGAATTGGAAATTAAGAAGACAAAGAGAAAGATTAGAGGAAAGGAGTGGAGGAAGACCAAGCTATAATAGCTCTATGCAGGTTCGATACATACTTCTTGCTTGCATAAAGATCTAATAGTCCATCATCTCCATTAAAGCCATAAATAAATAAGTCTGAATATTTATCAAGTTTTAACGTAGTCAACATCAACCAACAATGACAGGAGAGTTTAGGAAGAATTTTATAGGAAAGTTGTCACCAATTTTCATTAACACTTTAAAAGGTCTAACATTTTTTCTATGGTATTAAGTTCTACTCCAAAAGGTGTTAAGTTCATTCTGTCTGTTTGAGGAAAAGAAGAGGTAGGAAGTATCTTGAGAAGTAGGAATATTGTGATCACAGAGGCTGCAGTGAAATTGGTCACATCCACTAGAGTAATAGTGGATATTATTACACATTCTGCAAATGACACTATTTATTATCAGCAAGAGGGAGAAGAAAAAAAGTGTTTGTATGCTGTTCTTGTATGGATAGGGATGAGGAAGCATGTTTCTTTCTTTGATAGAAACAAATTGGTCTATCCAGAAATATTTTCCTGGAGATTGGTCTCCAAAATGCTGAGCCTTCTGTGGTGGAGATGAACCTGTGCCCTGCTGTCCTGCTATTAAGTTTTGAGTCTTGCTCATCTTTGGCTAAGCGTCACTGTTTGTGGATACCAGATGCATTCTGCAGGTGTGATATGGAAACAGGGAACTTGACTACTTGCCATATTCTTAAACAAATTCTTGTCTCCCTGAAGCAAAATTAGAATTTACAAATACTCCTGTTAACAACTGTCCTAATTAAATTCACATGTAAGATTATTAATTAAAGATGACATTTGTGAAAAAGGCTGAAAACACTTTGATTTTTTCAGTGATAATTCCCTTATGCAAATGGCTATATTTCTATAATATAATGAATTTGTGTAGATTCTATTTGTACTAGTTACTTTTCTGTTGCTGTGATGAGACACAATGACCAAATTCACTTATAGAATGAACAATTTCTTTGACTTATTAGAGATAAGAGTCTATGATAGCAGAGAGGCATAGTAAGAAGCAGCTCAGGCATGGTGGGAGGCTCACATCTCTAATAGCAACAAGAAGGGCAAAGAGCAAACTGGAGGTCAAATGAGGTTATATAATCTCAAAGCCTGACCTGATGATATGCTTCCTCCAGCAAAGCTGCTCCACCTAAACCTCCCCAAACTGCAGCATCAACTTGGAAGCAAATGTAAAGACCTAGAGACTGATATTGGGGTTCAAGCTTCAAGCTGAAGATCAGAAAAGCAAAGCAGCCAAGATACTAGCTCTTTTGCCTCTATCTCAGGCTGAAAATGTTGATTCTGTCTCCATGAGCTCTCACCAAGCCTCAGATTCTGTCTCTCCTCAGCATGGCTGGAAAATCAATGCCTTCCTATCCTCAATGTAGCTGGAGAATGAATGCCTGAGACTGACTAAGGAAGACCCTGCTCCTGTCTTATATACCTCTCTAATGCTGGGATGAAAGATGCGAGCTCTGTTATTCTTTTATGCTGATTCAATCTCATGTAGTCCTGGGTGGCCTTGAACTCAGAAAGATCCATCTAACTTTGTCTCCTGAGTACTGGGATTAAAAGTGTGTGCTACTACTAGTGTGGCTTCTATGACTAACTAGTAAGACTGCTTTGCTATTTTGATCTCCAATGGTTTTAATAAATCATAAACAATATATCACTGCAAGCAAGTATTTAAATGGCCACAGAACTATATGTATGACATTATCATTCAAACCACCACCTTCCATTCTCTGACATCTATAGGCTCAAGGCTGTCTCAGAATGTAAAACAATGTTAGTTCAACTTTAAAAGTCATCCTTTAAAGTCACAACAACTGTTGAAAGATCCAAAGACTTTTCTCAGACTCAAGGCAAGATCTTAATTGTAACCCCCCTATTAAAAAGAGAAAGAGAGGGAGGGAGGAGAGAGAGAGAGAGAGAGAGAGAGAGAGAGAGAGAGAGAGAGAGAGAGAGAGAGTTCCAGCATATAATGGCACAAAATATACATTATCATTCCAAAAGAGACGGATGAGGGCATAGTGAGAAAAGACTGAAATTTCAGTCAGCAGGGTAAGCAGCAGATCCTATAAGTTCATGTCCCTATCTTTGCATTTTGCAACATGTATCTCTCTCTTGGGCTGATTGTATTTACTGTCTGCTGATCTCCTTGTCAGATAACCTATGACTCTAGAATATCCAAAATCTTGGGGTCTCCATTGCAACCCAGGTTTCATCTTCACAGCTTCACAAAATGGCCTCTCAGGGTCTCCTGCCCTTTCAGGTTCTTCGTGCTGAGTACCTTTGCTGCATGCTGCCTGGACTCATAAACTCCGTGAAAGAATGGGAGAAGAATCTGCAAGCTCCCAATTTTGTTACAAAACCCTATCATGCTTTATTGATTGTGAGACTTATGAACACTTTTTTTTGAACCACCAAAACTGTATCTTCTGTGAGAAAGTCTGCAGAAAGGTATATAAGAGAAACAAGACAATGAAGCAAAACCAGATGAAGATAAGCGGACAAAGGTTTGTAATCAACTCTGGCCAAGCATGTTTGCCCTGGAAAGGAGTGGAGTAACCGTATCCTAAGGATGTGCAGAACCCCAGACACTTAACGGAAACTGTACACTCCTATGTTCTATAGCCATTATGTATCAGCACCAACATGCCTCCAAGGAGTCAGATTTGGTCAAGAGCCAAGTCCTAAAGAAATCTACTCATTCATTTTCAACTGACTATGGCCATAAGGCTTATTTTTTTCTGAGTCATTTTTCTCTAAATGATTAAACCAAAGTATAAATCCTAATGCAGAACTTAATTTAAAGGTTACCAAACAAAATTCCAACTTCATTTTCTTTACTAGTTACAGTTTTAAAAATTCTCCAGTGTTGCAGATTGGTTTCTGATACTTTAATACACACATTTAAGCTTGGCTTGTCTGTTCTATTTTTAATTGTTGTTACAATTTGTGCATATAGGTATGTATACAAATAATTCTCTTATATATAATTCTCCTAATATATAGTCTAATATACTATAATATATGCAATAATTAATATATCAATTTATGATTCATTATATATTTTTTCCATAGACACAAAAATACAACCTCTTCAGTCTATATAATGTTACTTATATGCTTACATTTTCAGGACTGACTATTTGTTATTGTATAGTCCTTCCCAGAGGAAGACGATTTCTCCCAGTCTCAGCATTCCTTGTTTGCCTGTGATTCTTTGTATAGGGTGTGAGGCCTCTATTCCAGCATGATTATTGGTGTCTTCCTTGTACAGGTCATGTTTAGGCAACCATGTTGATGAGACTTTTTTGGAATAGTCTCTGACATTCCTGGGAGACACAACTTCGCAGCAAACTCCATGCTCCTCTGTCTGCCTCCTTTGCCACAAGGATCCCCAAGCCTTAGGGAAAAAGTTGTGTTGTAGTTAGTATCATTTGGCATGTGGTTCCATCAGTTTGCATTTTGATTGGTTGTGTTTTTTTGTAATAGTTTCTGTAAGTTGCAAAGAGAAGTTTCCTTGATAAGGGGTGAGAATTATACTTATCTGTGGATATAAGGACAGATACATAGAATATAGTTAGTGATGACACTAGTTTGTAGGTTCTCTTCCAAGTTCGATGACTTGACAAGCCATAGGTAGTTGGCTAGGTTTCTAACACCAGGCAAGATTTCCATCTTGTGCAGATCATAAATCCAATCAGAGAGCTATTGGTAGCCACCAAGATATGCCTGCGAGCACCACCAAGGTAACTGCATGCACCATTAGGGTTATCATTCCATACTGGTTATTGTTGTGTTTCATAGGCAAACTAAACTGTTGGTTGCTTCCTTCCTTTGGAAGCTTACATGGCATCTTCTAGTACCATGAAAGCTAGTCCTCAGGAAGGATTGGGTCAGTTCCAGGGCCTCTGGGCCCTATGTCTGAAGTACATGGTGTCTTCAGCAATTAGGCCTTACCTTCTGCTTCTAGAGAGCCATCAAAAGCAACAGCGATAGGACATAAATATTTTGTGATAGGACATAAATAATTGTCTCTTGAACAAACTCCGACCAACAACTGTTTTCTCCCACCCACACATTGTTAGGTTTTAGTATAATTACAATTCTCCCCTTTCTTTCCTTCAAACCCACCAACAAACCCCTCCCATCTCTCTTTTAAATTAACGCCCCCTTTCATTAATTGCTGTTGCATACATATGTGTAAACATGTGTATATACATTATATACACATTTGTATTTCTCAATATTGCCTGATCAGTCTGTAAAAGGTTCCTTGGATGTATGTTTTCAGGGCTAACCATTTCGCCCCGGACAAGCAATTGGTGTTCTCTTCTCTGGAGAAGGCCACATATCCTCCTCCTGGCTTTCCTCAATTGCCTATAGTGTCTCATTGTGGCCTCATGGGCTTTTCCTTGTCCACTTTGACTTTCCATTTGTGTTGTTCAGCTCACGTTTGGATAGGCATGTATGTGGGACTATGAGGGTATAATTTCTGACATAATGAGCAGACATAGTCTCCCAGAAAACTCCCTGATCGTCAGGCTCTTAAATATTTCTGCTCCCTTTTCCACAATATTTCTGGAACCTGAGGTGCAAGAGTATATTATAGGTGTATACACTGGGAATGGGTTCCACAGCTCTGCATTTTGACTGGTTGTGATTTTCTATTGTGGTCTCTCTATCTGTTGCAAAGAGAAGTTTCTTTGAATAGGGATGAAGACTACACTTGTCTGTAGGTATAAGGGCAAATGTTTGTAGATTGTTGTTAGGGATGATGCTGGCTTAGTGAATTAGTGATTGTAGATTCTCTCAAATATCCACAACTTCACCATCAGTGAGTAGTTAGCTAGGAATGCAGTTACAAAGCATGGTTTTTCTTATTGAGTGGGTCTTAAGAGCAATTAGAGAGCTATTGACTATCACTAAGGTAAGGTGCTATCATGCACCCTGGTGCCCTTGAATCACATTAGTATCATCTTTTTTTATTCTGTTGCTCTCTAGGAGCAAAAAATACCTTAGCCTCTCTTTCAGAAGTTGGGCACTTTGATGGGTGGGGTCTTGCCTGTAGACACACTTTCCTTTATTCCAATGGAATGTAGGCCTGTCCTTAGTGACACAAATCTCTTTAATAATTTCAGTCTTTCTTCTAATGCTAGCCTTGGCTGTAACATAGGCATCTTAGTGGTTTCTTTCTCTCCAAACTATATGTTTCACATTTCTTTATGCTGCAGTTTCTCTTTTTCATTGTAGAACCGCATAAGTGTTATCAGTAAAACCACAGATTCAACACTACGCTGTCTTAAAATTTCCTCCACCAAAGAAATTAGCCCATTACTTTTCAAATGTGCCTCATGGCATGAGCAGAAGGTAGCCAGATGCCATGCCAAAATATCACAGGGACTTTAGCCCACTTTCTGTTAAAGTCCTGGATTCCCAATGAAACATTTGGTCCAGGCTTCTACAGTTCTCATTGCTCTCAGCATTACCATCTTCCAGGTTTCTACTAGCAAGTTCCTTTAATCTCTGCTTACAGCATTCATCTGCTTTTCTCACTCAGAGTTCCAAAGTCTTCTACATTCCTCCAAAACCCAAAACAATTGGGTTCTTCATAGCAATACCTCACTGTCTGGTACCAACTTCTGTCCTAGCTTGTTTTCTGTTACTGTGATAAGCACCATGGCTAGAAGCAACTTTGGAGGGAAAGGTTTATTTCAGGTTGCAGATTACAGTTTATCATCAAAAGAAGCTTAGGCAGAAACCAAATACAAGAACTAAAGCAGAGACCATGGAAGAAATCTGCTTATCGGCTTGTTCCCAGAATCACATTCAGCTACCTTTCTTATACCTCCCCAGACTTCACTGCTCAAAGTGGACTAGACCCTCTTACATCAATCATCAATCAAGAAAATGGCTCACACATACACCCTAAGGCCAATCTAATGGAGACAATCCATTAGGTGAGTTTTTCCTCTTCTCAGGTATGAAAAAAGTTGATCAGCATAGCACACTATTCAAGCATGTTTGCTTAATGTTGGGGATGCAAAGGGAACTGTTTTAGACAGTTTTAGACAGTTTAGATCCATTGGCAATGTTTTCAAAGAGTTTCATATCTAAACTAAGTTTTGTGTGTTTTTAATTTATTTCAAATGTTCACAGTTCCTTAATTTTGTATTTAAATCCAGTGAAAGAACTAACCAGTATAGGACTGTTCCAGACCCCCTGAACAAGGGTGTCAGTTTGCAGGTCTGGTTTATCTATGGGGCCTCTGGTAATGGATCAATATTTATCCCTAGCATGCAAATGGACTTTAGGTGCCCACTCCACATAGAAGGATTCTCTCTCAGCCTAGACGCAGAGGGGAGGGGCTATGCTCTGCTCCAAACGATATGACACTTTGAAGATTCCCCCATGGAAGGCTTCACCATCCCTGGGGAGCAGAAAGGGGATGGGAATAGGGGGGGCAGTGAGGGGCAGGGGAGGAGGGGAGGGAGAAGGAACTGGGATTGATATGTAAAAAAATCTTGTTTCTAATTTAAATAAAAAAATAAAATGAAATTGCCTTTTTGTTTTGGTACCTTATGTTCTCTCCATTCCTTTCATGGTATCTGTCTTCTAATGTACTATAGGCATGCCTCAGAGGTACCTCAGGCTCTGTTCTAGATTACTGTACACAAAAATATAATAAATCAGGTCACGAATATAAAAAATGATGCTATATGTTGAAAAGGTTTAATTCAGTCTTCTTGAGCTTTACATCCTGATGGCAACCACTTCTAACAGAATTATATTTTTGTTTGCTCTGAGTACATGATTTAGGAATAAGTACAATAAACATAAGCATTTTTGAGTCAGTCCTCCTAGGCATCTGAGTCATATCTTTTAGACACTTAACCTCTGTTTCATCTCTAGTTAGAAATAATTTATTTATCAGAATAAGACTAATGAAAAGCTGGTATAAGTTTTCCTCTTTTTCACCAGTTACTGGCACTTCTGTGCACATATGCAGATCTGCCCTTGAGTTGGTCAAGCATTCCTTTGTATTATATGTACTGGTCCCAGGTAAGAAAAACACAGCACTATGATTACTCATTTTTGTTTCTTGAAGTATACTGCATGAACTAAGCTTGCCACCCATCATAATGACACTTGTTTGTATGCTTGAGTTCACTGTGTGCTGCTTGAGAAGACTGGAGTCAGGCCATCTTGTCATATTCTGATGGTGTAAGATTTTCTTACATAGATTGGGTGGCTTAGACAAGAACCTAATTCAAAATTTTACATGGACAATTGCTTTAGTAAAAAGATTTATGGAAAATGGAGGATCATTATCAACAGTGTGTAAAATGGTAAAATATATTTCTTTGACATGTGACAATATTCTTAGGACATATATTTTGTGATCATTCAGGAAAGTTAATCTATTTTTTTTTATTCTTCTCTCATACAATACACCCCAACTGCAGCCTCCCCCACTTAACTTCTCTCCCATATCTACTGCTCCTTCATTTCTCTTTGAAAAGATCAGGTCTCCCAAGGATATAGACTGAGAGCCAGCACAACAAGATGCAATAAGACTGTGCACAAATTCACATATTAAATTTAGATGAGGTTACCCTGTAGGAGGAAAGAGATCCCCAGAATAACAAAAACATTGAGAGATACCCCAACTCCCACTATTAGGAGTCCCCCCAAATCACAAGTTAAACAATGGTAGCACATTTGCAGAGGACTTAGCACAGATGCAGACTTGGTGATTGCTGCTTCAGTCTCTGTGAGCCCCTGTGAGCCCTGCTTAGTGGGCCCTAGTGGTATCTTGACCCACCCCTTTGGCTTCTGCAAACCTTCTTCCTCTTCTTCTGTAGGGTTGCCTGAGCTCTACCTAAAGTTTGGCTGTGGATCTCTGCCTCTGCTCCCACCACCTTCTGGCAGATAATGGGCTAGGTATCAATCTATGAGGAAATTGGAATACCATTAGGAATCATTTTATTGACTTTGTTTGTTTGTTTTTGTTTTTGGTCAGTCATGTTTGGTTTTGCCCCAGGTTTCTGGGCCATCCACTTTCTGGTTCCAGGCCATCCAGGCAGTATCAGGCATGGGCTAGCTCTTTGTGGACCACCTTAGACCAGTCATTTGTTGGCTGGGAGTCCAAAGGCTCCAAAGCCAACATTGCCTCAGCACATTTTACAGGCAGGACAGGTTGTAAGTTTTGTGGCTGGGTTGTTGTCCCAGTCCAACTACTGGAAGGAAGCTTGCCTGGTTACAGAACATGGCTGGTTCAGGTTCTGTATCCTCTATTACTAGGCATCCTCACTAGTATAATATTTAGTATGAAAATCGAAAGGTTATCAATTTGTTGCCAGGAAGATTAATACAGTATTGAGTTAAATGTTTTTTCTTATCTACATTGACTTAATTTTCTTTAATTAGCATGTACTATTAGCAGCAAAAAAGCATTCTATGTGTGAAGTATGAAGTCTGTTCATCTTATTACAGAAATTCACTTTGATTTCCCATCTGTCTTGGGAGTCCTATTTTAGATATTTAAATTCTCTCTATAGGTAAGACCACAGCACAATATAATTAAGGAGATAGAGTTCTCATTGACTTAATTATTGCTACAGACACACAAGAATCAATTCATTAAACACAGGTCTATTTTACATTTGAAAAGTTGTCAAATCGTTTCACTATTCATATATATGTACATATATATCATGTATTCTATGCATGCATACACATATGTTTTTGCATGAGTATTCTATTCAATACTCTCTATTTCAATATCATTAAAGACTACATGCTATGCTATTTCTTTGTTTGAAAAGAAACTGTGTACCTTTGAGTAAAATAATTGAGTTTTTCCTTTGGATAATACACTGCAGTGTATTATCCAAAGGAAATAAGCTTTCTTTGTTGTATACATACCTAAAGATTATCTGTGATAGAAACCCAAGGTTAGGGTCACAAACATTCCCACCTGAGTGGCCAGTCTCTCCACACAGAACAAGGATGTCTACCAGGCCCAAGCTGCTGCCAAGGGCCATATCTGCATGTAGGGGCCCTGACTCCTATCCACTCACCCCAGGTGGGTGGCTCCAGGGACCCAGGCCGTGGGTTGACATACCTTTTGGACTTGCTTGAAACGATAATTCCAGTGGGAATTCAGTGATGGTGGTGTACCAGAAGCCATCGGCCTTGAACTTGAGCCAGTGACTCACTGCAATGAACATTTGCCAGTAAAACTAACGGGACAAACAGGTATACCGCATGGCACACTAAAGCCTCCATTGCCACCAGGACGAATGAAGAAGTGTTGGAGAAACAAGAAAGAAGAAACAAAGAGATTTTTCTGTCACTGTTTTTTTTTTCTTCTGTTCTTTGTTTGCTTTGATTTGTTTCATTATGTAGGGGTGTGTGGCAGAGATGAAAGAAGGATGGGGGGACTGGTAGGTTGAATGGAATTAGGATGCAGGATGTGAAACTCCCACAGAGTTAATAGAGAAGTTATTTTAAAAAGATTATCTGTGAAACATTGATGTTTCTCTTATGAATTAGAAAGTTCTACTTCTATAGTCTAGATTTTGAAAAGTAAAATAAGAATACATAGCTCTATTCTTTCAGTCTTTCTCAAACATTTCATGGCTGCTACACACAAAGCCCCTTTGCAAATTACTTGGAGTTTCTTATTTTGATATAAATACACACAAACAAACTAGTGTTTTAATGAGAAAACTTAAGTGGAATTTAAATATAAATGGACTTTAAAATGCTATGCTTGAAAATTAAAGTATTATCTACTAATAAATCATCACTTTTTACATAATTGTATTTTCTCAATTGCTTAATAACTTGGTCCATATTAGATGTGTAATAACAAGCTTTAACAATACTAATGATGTATTTTATATAATGTTGTAGGAAATCTCTTAAATGTCACTTCATATCCTCAAATTATCTAAACAGGAAAAAAGTAGTAGATTCTCTGAGTTTCTGGTGTTATAAGAAAATGATCATTTTATTGACTTTTTTGTTATTTCTCTCCTTGAAAGACATAATAACCAATTCAATACAGTCATAAGGTCACAAATTCCCTTTAGATGTCTTTTCATCCATTTATTTTCTGTTCCTCTGAACACAAATGTTACTATAAAGTATATCTGTCTTATTAATCTCACCACTTTTTCTCACCTGAGATATTAGACATTGTGTTCTATCAACTTTTTCCCTGGCTGGAATGTTTTACTCACTATATTAAGACAAAACTATTGAAGGCAGTAATGGACATCTCACCTATGTTCTGAATGGAACGACAGTTGACACAGGCCTGCAAATAAGGCTCAAAACTACCACAAAGAAAAGAATTGCTTCCTAGTTCACTGCAAGCAGCAGTCTACATTAAAATCTCTACTCTTGGCACTAGAGAGACACTTAGGTGATTAAGAACTCAAGCTTCTCTTGAAGAGACCTGAGTATAGTTCTCAGAGCTCACACCAGAAGGCACAAACGGCCTGCATTTTCATCTCCAGGAGATCTCATGCCTCTAGGCTCCTTGGTCACTATACTCATACATACCTAGCTTATACAGACATACCCAGACTTAAACATTAAGATTGGTGCACTCATTTTGAGATTATACTCAGCCGAGTCTTTTCTGAGAGCCCTCTTATTATTTGCTGACATCACACATGCCAAATAAAATATCTGCCCCATGCAGAAGGGATCAGAGGGTGAGGTGCTAGTTCTTGCTCATTGCTGGCTACTAACAGCACACCGGTCAGTCTCTCACCTTGGGTACCCACTCTCAGAAGTTCATCCTGTTTACCAGAATTGAGTGCATCTCTTGGGTTCATCAGTAGCACTTTTTTTTCTCTAATTCCGAAGTCAATGAATTTTTTCATGTTCTAAAATCTAAATACATTTTTGTGTTTGGTTTTACAGTCTTTAATCTTAAAATCATGTATGTTTTCATATTCAAAGGACTATAAAAATGGTTGTAATGTTTAGAAAGATATCCATCTGAATTATTCATATATGCCATGCTATTTTCCTGTAGTCACAATTGACATTTGTTCTTCATGGTGTCCATTACCTTCTGCTGTCTGTGGAATAATAGAAATGATATAAATTGGACAAGGAGTCAAATATTAAAGATTTTCTTCAAGTATTAAATTCCTTTTTACTTATTTATTTATTTTAAATTCGGGGCAACGTCAATATTCTGTTTCAAGTTCATGACCCTTTGAAAATGAACGTGATGCCATCCTAAAGCCATGCACACGTACTAGGCTTTTCTCCTGCACCTCTTATAGAAGACTTTAAGACACACACATGCAGATCTCAGCAGCACATGTCTCATGCAATTATAGAAGACAGGGAAGAGACAGACAGAGACTAAGAAGCGGAGGCTCAATGATAAGCATGCTATTCCTGCCCTCACTGAAGCACATTAGATCAGTGTTTCCCATCCTCATAATCACCTTATCATGAGCATTTTCCTTCTTGCCATGTCATTTCCCTCTCTCTTTGTAATACTGTGTGCTTACTGCATGGCAGGCCTCAAAATTCACTCCTTTCCTAGGGAAATTAAAGGAAGTATATATTTGAATAGAACTCTAATCCACAGCATAATTACCCGATTAAGCCCAGGTAAGTCAATAATACTATTAGCATGGTAAAATATTAGATTTCACTCATGGAAGAGCACCTGTCACATCCAAGCAGTTAGTAACATAGATGCATATCACCCACATGTCCCAGAAAGCTGTTCTTTCTTACAGTACCGGCCAGCTACCAACTTCAAGCTTTAAAGCTATTTTCAGAGAAAGGCTGTAGGGAAAATTCCCATGTACCTGTAGTGCTGACCACATCCACTTGGGCGTGTTCACAGGTATGTGGAAAGGATGGAATAAAAGATCTGGGAAGGAGGCTCTAGCTCTCTTTCAGGGTTCCAGTGGGTTCTCCAAAGGTTGCTGAGCTAACGTGGGCTTTTGGTGTAAGTACTCTTTCACAATAAAATAGCAATCTTATTCTTATCACGTTTCCTGTTATATTTCCATAACAAAAGGCTTTGCTACTTCTGAGGGTGTGAACCAAAAGAAGAAAACAGCAGTAACTTCCAGTTCCTTCCTTTCTTCTAGGGGCCTTCAGCCCCATTATAAATGCAGAGACAAGAACCAGAGGTGGATTTTCAGTAACATCAGCAGTTGAAAAAAAACCTGCTTGCTCACTGTGCTTACAGTGTTTTGAGGTGTGGACAGAATGAAACAGAACTATAATAATTATTCAAAATGATGAAAATAATTTTACTATTTTAGTATCTCTCTCTCTCTCTCTCTCTCTCTCTCTCTCTCTCTCTCTCTCTCGTGTGTGTGTGTGTGTGTGTGTGTGTGTGTGTGTGTGTGTGTGTGTGGGAATCTGTGCAAATGGGAAAAAATAGTGTCCAAACACCAAAGAACACTGATACAGATACTCCAAAGGTTCCTGTGCCTTCATTAGAACCTATGCTCCTGATTTCCCATGGTCATATTCACATTTGAAGGCTATTTCTAACACAGCTGGGCCCTACCTTTTTCCTTTTCATCCTTGATCTGGGCAGATTCGGAGAGTGGTTTACAATGACTGAGGATTTTGTGCTCTGGAAAATCCTCTACAATATCTCAGGTCTAACTCTTAAGAGTGAAGTGATCTGAGCCCAGTGTATTGTTTCAGCTCCAGTTTTCCTGTCCACAAAAGTGACACAAAGCTAAATTTGTCTCCTTGTTATGATTAAATAGCACAGTGCCTTGGTCTTTTGCCAGACATACAGATGTGGAATTATGCTACATGGTAGGAAGCAGAGACACCCTGGTGATTCCCTCATTGGTGGGATGTTGAATCCAAAAGCATCTATCATTTTATTTGTTTTTTAAACAAAAGCACCATGGCTTAAGGGGATCCCTGTGAACTTATAAACATGTCATATTAGGAGATATATTACATAACTGTCACTGTAGTCTATCCAGCTGAGTTTTATGGTTCACTGTGAAATGCATTATTGGCAGTAATAAAAAAAAGAAAGCAATAAACTACTGATTCATGGAACAACATGGGTGAACTAACACATTATACAGACTGACATAAACAAAGGTTATAATCCATGGATATGCATAGAGTACAACAGAATTATAAGCATAGTTCAAAATGATGAAAATTATTTTACAATTTTCCTTTTCTCTTTTCAGATTTCACACAAGTCAGACCATGTAACTGGAGATACTGGAGCCGGATAATGCTTAAGGCAGGAAGTACACCTTGACCATACATGCTTAGTTTTGCATATTTCCCTAAGAAGGGTACAAATGAAGTTCTAGGTGATAAAATAGTCTCCAAAATGGTGTGAGTTACACTATCCCATGTATTTCTCAAAACTGGGAGACAATTAAAATCTGGGCAGTTCACTGTATAAAATATATTTCAATATAGAATATCATGTGATGTTATTGAGGGTATTTCAATTGTACTCACATCTCTGAATATGTTCTGGAATGTTCACAGATGGAAAAATGTGTAAACCTTAAACCTTATTATGGAGAACTGTCAGTGACAAAGTAGCCACACTTATGACACAAAATCATGCTTTGAAAAATTGTAGAAGCTGTTGATATTCATGTGGAAATCTTATTCTCACCACTGTATATATGTTTAAATATTTTACATAACAAAATTCCAGAGGAAAGGCATCATCACAATTAATTTCCCCTTTTATAAAAGAAAATTGAGGAAAAACAGAACATTACTTTGTCAAGTTCCAAGAACCGGCTCCTAGGTTCAACCAAAACAGGGCTGTTAAGACATTACCCTAAAGAGACATTTGTGTCCTTTCATCTGGCTTCAGACTATTGGACAACAGATCCCAAGAAATTGTAATTGAAAAATAATTTGCTGGGAAGGAAAAGGCTGAAGCTCTGTGCCTGATAGGGATAGCAGGACAGAGTCTGGAGCATGGACAATGATGATGGCTGGGACCACAGTTTGACCAGTACTGCTTAATTATACAAACCTCCTGCCATTTATTTAGACCTGAACCTCATATCATGTCCCCAAAGATGAATTTGGGGCACTAGACCTCTTAGTTCCTCTTCTCAGTGTAGAGACATCGACTAACACGCCCCCCCCCCCAAATTGTTGAGGACAGGTGTCTTAACCTACTTCCTTGGGAATACCAGAGCTCAGGATCTGACCTTCTCTACTTCAGGAACACCTCAGTCTTCCTCTAATTTCAAGTAAGCACAATATTTGCTACTACTGTCTGGGAAGGTTGATTTTTTAAAGGAACACCAAGAATGCATGAAGGTGCTTACGCAATAAATTTTGGTCACATTGCTTCTACTCAGCTTATATGGTTCTGCCTACCTCCTCTCCATATAGCTCGTACAATTAGTTGCTTGCCCCTTAACTCAATTGTTTTTAGATTTCAACTTTATTATTTAGTTATTACTCAGAATTCAGAAATCAAATGAATGCAAAGATTAGAGAACACATTTATCCTCCGACAACATTTTTTTTCCTCTTTTAATTCAGCAAAAGCTTGATTTTTCTTCCAGTGCCCAACACAAGTTCAAAACACAAGAAGGTGAAAGCGTTCCACTGGGGGAGGAGCTTTGCTCTCCAACCTAGTCAGCTATAGGAACAAGGAAGGGTATTCTGCTCAGCTCAGAAAGAAGTGGAGAAGTGTTAAGCAGCCCAAATTTGTCTCGAAGCCTGCATCTGCGTGCGTGCTGGGGCTAGAAGAAGGGTTTGTCATCTGGAGCACCAGGCAGTCAGAAGTCGGAAAGGTAAGAGGTGTGCAAAATCCACCTTTCAGTGGGGGCGGAGGGAGAAACTGCCTCTGATGGTCCCAGTGGGTGAATCCCACAGGCGTTAATCTCCCCAGTCTGTATGCGGTTCTCTTCACAGTAAGCCACATTTCAGGAGCGAAAACAGCTCGGGGTAGCTGGTTTTCGACGGTTGGGGGATATTTATTCCTTGCTCCACAGATGGGGGGTGGGGGGAAACCGGCGCCTGGCAGCTGCTGATTGGTGGAAAAGAAAATGGTGATAGTGGAGTGGTAAAGAGGATTTGCTGAGACTCCCCTTGCCTTTTCGACCTGTAACTCTTCCTTAGTCGGCTCCTCTTCACACTCAGAACCCTTTTAGGCTTAAGGGAAGTGGAAATCTCATACTGTATGAACAAAAGCATACAAAAGGGTGTGTTCTCCCTTCCCAGGGCCTGGCTCAGCACACAGGCAGTCTCAGGCGGTCCAGACAGCGTCCCAGCTCATCTCGGAGGAGGGGTCGCCCAGAGAAACCTGGAACAGGCGGAGGCAGGGATGGGGTGGGGGATGGGCAGGAAAGACATCAGCCTAAGTTCAACCTCTATAGAGCCCGGGGTCCCTGAACTCGGGGTGACTCTCAGGCCACCCTGTCTTCCCTCCTCCTGGGGAGCGTGCTTCTGGAACCCGCAGCCCTCACGCATCTCCATCCCATCCCTCCCCAGGAAAGGGACGAAGGCACGAGGCAGGCGAGGGGCGGGGAGAGGCGCTGACAAATCAGCTGCGGGGGCGACGTGGAGGAGCCGGGGAGCCAGAGCGCCTAGCAGCAGACGGCAGGAGACCAGCAGGTGCTGCCCCTGCCCCTCCGCCCAGAGCCTTCCTTTCCACTGCCACTGAAATAAGATCAGGGGCAGAGAGGAGGAATCTGAATTCTGCGAAGCCAAGGGCGCCGGTAAGTACCTGTAGATAGCAGCAGCTCTGGGGATCCCGGAGAACCCTGGCTAAGAGGAGTCCCGATGCCTGGGAGATCTCCAGCTGAGGCTACCTCAGCGGTGGGGACACGGCCAGTGCATTGAAAGTACATTACTTGGCTTTCCTCGCGCTAGAGACGTGCTCTTCCATTCTCCCAAAGCCCGAGGGGAAACCAGGCTGTTCGTGGCATCTGCTTTTTCGAGCGGAAACGCCAGGGTGTTTCGTGTTGGGTGCTGGGTCCTGGAAGCTGAGCGCTGGGCGTTGGGAGAAACCTGAGCATCCAACTTTCATCCCCCACCCCGGGCACGTTCTATCTCTTATCTGGAGTGTAAGGAGGCTACATTTGGCCAGTGATTAATAAAAGTGCCTAAGGCACTTGGCAACAGGTGATAAGGGGTTAATGAGCACGGGGGTGCAGGGTTTTCAAGCAGATTCCAGTTGAGGACAGGGCCCCCAGGTTGGGTAGAGCTGAAGTGAGCCGGCTCAAGTGTGTGGACAGCGCCTGCTCCGGGCAGATAACAGACTGGAGAGCTAGCAGTGGGTGGAAGGTCTTGTTAGATTTGAACAGCTGGGCTGATGACAGTTGGCGTGCTGTTCCCTTCATCTTGAAGTAAGCAGTTCCCTTCCTTCCCCTCTCCTAAGACTAAACACTTACTAACCCCTTTCTGAGTCCTTTTACCCTTGCCCCCGACTTCAGTACCCCCTTCCATTGGTTTTCTAGACAAGCTTTTTACTTAGAATGTCGCCTTTAGGCCCTGGGAACTTGATGGGGTAGAGTCCACCCATCTTGCCATGTAACTCCATTTTCCAGCTGCTGTAAGAATGGCCAGGTGATCCATCTGGATCCATCCCATCTTTAAGTGGCTTGACTCTTCCTAGATTTGAGTGAAAAAGCTGACAAGCAACACCATGCCCAGTCCTCAAAACAAGCAAGCAAGCAAGCAAACAAACAAACAAACAAACAAACAAAAAAAACGAGTGTTCATTTACACAGAGATTGGGGAGGGGGGGTCTCTACTGATTTTTCAGTGATTTCTTCCTTGATTTTTAAAAAAATTCTTCCCATTCTAGCTGCTTTAATCTTGTTTTCTTTTACTCAAATTTTTAATTCAAAGTGTATTGTGTATTCTCTAGAGTGGAGGAAAAGACATCTTTCGCCATGGATGTGTTCATGAAAGGACTTTCCAAGGCCAAGGAAGGAGTTGTGGCTGCTGCTGAAAAAACCAAGCAGGGTGTGGCAGAAGCAGCAGGAAAGACAAAAGAGGGAGTCCTCTATGTAGGTAGGTAGTGGTGCCGTGACTGATGAGTTGGAGTGGCTAATCACTCAGTGCTGGCATGTGGTGTCTGATTCATGCACATAGCTGCTTCTCAGGAGAGTGACAGGTATGTGGAGGTGAGAGAATTGTGAATCTGCTTGTTAGCTCTCAGAAACAAATGGGAACAATGTTTTCTTTCCTTAGAATACTTAATTTTATTGCTTACTTAGGGTTTTCCATGTTTCTGTGTGTGTGTGTGTGTGTGTGTGTGTGTGTGTGTGTGTGTGTGTGTGTGAGCACATTGGGATTTTTAAAACTGGCAACCCATGAAAAATAACTAAGAATATGCTTATGAATCAGACCCATTTACAGCAGCAGGATGGTGGCATGTGGAATCCCAACATTTGGGACATGGAGGCCCAAGGGTCAGGAGTTGAAGATCATCTTTAGCTACATAGTGAGTTCAGGGTCAGTCCAGTCTACATGAAATCCCATCACAAAACAAAACAAAACAAAACAAAACAAAACAAGAGGAGTCCCAGGCCCTCACGGGACTTTGGCTTCTTTCATCATCACCATAGATAATACTTGTTAATTGCAATTTTAAAAATAAAACTGTAGTATGATTGTATTTAATATCTGTGAAAATACACCTACTTTGGTCCCCCAATAGAAAAAAAAAAAAAGGCAAGTTGTTCTTAGTGGATCTCCCTTTTGAGATGAAGCTCAAGGAACCTCAGATGTGTTTGTGTAATCACCTGGATGATGCACACAGGAAAGAGCAAGAGGTTGATACTCGGTGCCTTTTGTGCCTAAGTGTAAACCTTGAGACAGAGGTCAACACTGTTTACTGGCTTTCCCTGTGTTAAACTGGTTGCACTTCCAGTACTTTGATGGAGGGAAAAGACATATATGTATGCATGCACATTCATCTCCAGCAGAGACCCAGGTGCACAAGGGAGCAAGGATGCATGACTCACCTGCCCCCTCTGTGCTTCTCTGAGCTTCCCTACCTTCTTAGGGGGCCTCTATCTCAGTAGAAGGCAAAGGGTCAACCTTAAGATGGAAATGGAACAGACAAGTGGCAGAGGTGACAGAGAGGCCACACACTGAGACTGAGACTTACCAAAAGTGGGAAGCTGTGCTGGCGCTCCAGCTCTAACTGATTAGTGGGAAAAAACCTTTCATGAACTTTCAAAGTTTCTAGCATATCACCTTTGCTCATTCCTCATAGATTGTTTTTATGTTGACTCCCTTTCCACCTCAAAACAACCTTTCAGAAAGTCTTGAAATGAATATTAAAAGAGAAAGGTGTGAGTCAAGTGCTTCTTTTGGGAACAGTGAGGTCAATGTTTTTGATAGAATCCAGAATATAAAATCAGTTATTTGTAGATTTTTCAGGGCCTCAAAGTCTCCCACATCCTGCAACTATAGACCCATGACTACATTTTTTAATTAGTTACTTAGTGAATGTTATCTTTCTTCTTTTTAGACAACTAGTCACCTAATTTTCTTTTTTAATTTTTTTTTTTTTTTTGAGACAGGGTTTCTCTTATGGTTCTGGCTGTCCTGAAACTCACTATTTAGACTAGTCTGGCCTTGAACTCACTGAAATCCACCTGCCTCTGCCTCCTGGTACTGGGATTAAAGGCATGTGTCACCACCTTCCAGCTAGAGCATTAATTTTAAGCAAATGTAGAAGTTACTGAATATTAATTTATTATTCTTTCTAGTTAATAAACAGATCTTATCAAGTAGAACACTTTCATGTTTTATTGTTAATTGTGAGTTTAGGCAAATAAAGTGATTAGATTTTTCAAAGATTAATTTTGTTGTTCACTGCGAGGCAATTATGTAAAAAGCATAATGTTTCAATAAGTCTAATGTTACTAAAATTATCAATGTTGTTATATTTAATACATATATAATTAATCAATTGCTGGTTATGTTCTGGAGTCTAATTAAAAGCTGAACGTGGGTGGTGGTGGCACATGCCTTTAATTCCAGCACTGGGGAGGCAGAGACAGGTGGATCTTTGTGAGTTTGAGGCCAGCCTGGTCTACAGAGTTCAAGGACAGGCTCCAAAGCAATACAGAGAAACCCTGTCTCAACAAAACCAACCAATCAAACAAACAAAAAAAAGCCAAACACATGCATAGAATTTACTATGAAAAGTGAGGTCTAAAGGTAAGAATTAAGTTAAGATTTTGGTCAACTTTTGTTAATTTTCAAACTTATTTCGGCCAATCTGTCTCAGATAATCAGGTCTACTGTTAAAGTGTGAAAGCAACCATGGGCAATAACCAGTGTGGTGCTGTTTCAGTTTTTATTTATCAAAACAAGAAGCTGGGGTTAACTTATAGGCTAGAAAAAAGTGAAAGGGAATTGGGCTATAACTTATCAAACAAACATAAATTTAATACAAGCTACATCACTTCTACCTTTAGGATCTTGAGGAAGTTAATGTCTTTGAATTTCCTTCCCTTTTCCACAAATAATGTAGTTCATAAAAGTACAATTCCTTTGCAGAGCTTTTGTGGAAATGTGTAACCAAGTGCACTTTCATATTTAGGAAACTTGATTTTTATTAAATAAGCTATTCCACTCAACATGATTTCCTCTTATTTTTCACCAAATATATAAAACTATCATCAATAATTAGCCTGAAGGATTAGAAATAATCTGGGCTACAATTTGTCTCAGTGGCACGGTGGTTGTCTGTGTGCATGCAGCACTGGTCTCGATCTCTGTATCAGAAATCAAAAGATTTAAGAAGTATTAAAAGCAATTAAAGAAAAATTTTAAATTTCACCTATGTCTGAAATGTTTGGCAGAAGCCTCACCTCATTCTTTTATAACAAATGCTTTGGACAACTGCCTTTTAAGTAACTGAAGAACTGCCACAGTAATCAATGTGCTGTTTTTCTTTGTGATATTTGCATAAAATTTTCAATTAATATAGTTTAGTTGCAGAAACATGTGCCAATGGCATGACATATAATTACAAATCAATATTATTCTCAATTTTTTTCTTCACATAATGTTAGTTTTATAGTATTAAGTGGAAGAAAATCACTGCCAAATTCGGTTTCACTGCTTGGTGAGCAGCTGTGGTGACACCAGCTCTTAAGTCTTACACTGACTTAATTATATTTTTGAGAATTATTATATTTGGTTAGACAGTCAACATATGAAACAATATTATAGTGGGGTTATCAAGCCCTTTCCAGTCTTCACCCTAGTTATATCCCCCAAAAAACAAGACAGGGTTGGGGGCAGGGCAACTCAGCTCAGAGCAGCTTTTATATCTTGCTTCTTATTTGCCATTTGACCTCTACTTTTTAGCTATATATTATCACTTAGATTTCACATGTGAACTGAAGGTAACTTATCATTTATAACTGAATTGATAATTATGAAAACAAAGATGAGGTACTGTTTTAAGATGCAACAGCTTTATCAAGACTGCCATTAGTCTTTCATTAAAAAGGCAGTCCATGATTTATCGGATGTCAAATTGTCCCTCCTGCTGATGCAGAGAAGACAGACCAGGGACTGGCAGTGAGCATTTCTTTCTATTAGTCATGGTCTGAAAGGTTGTAGAGAATGAAGGGGAAGGATACAGAAGAGAAACACTCTCTCACACAAGCTGCTCAACTACTTGTTGTGCAGCATATTCAAATTCACAGTTGTGACTTTAATAGCACCCATCCCAAACAACACAGTTTAAATATCTGTTACTGCAGTGCATAAATTAAGAGCAATTATGGAAGGTACCAACTTTGCTGCTAGCTCTTCACCCTCAAAATCATCACACAAATAACCAAAGCCCATTATAATTGGTGACTAAGTTAAATCACTTCTTTTGGAATTTCCATCTGTTACACAATTCTCACAAACAGCAACACCTGTGGGTGTGTTGTCTCTTGTCTACTGGAGATGAATCTGGGTGATATTTTACAGAAATGCATTCCAGAAAGAGAAAACTGACCAGCTGAGGTGAAGGCACATCAAGGCTCTAATGTGAAAAAATGCTGGGAGTATTACTTTATAGATGAGACAGTTGACTAGTAAGATTATAGAAATGCACAACTGAATTTTAAACAAGTTTGGAATTAGCAATTACCTCATATTCTGGTTAGGGTTTGCCAATTTGACACAGAGGAGAGCAGACGTGGTCTTTACTGTAATCCTAGATAGTATACATGCGGTTAAATATCTGGAGGTGAATGTATAAGCATACAATGAAGATTTGATATGTCAGAAGCCATTGCATCCGGGGAAGCAATGACATCTCAAACCCTTACTAAAGGCACAATCAGGGACAGGTCATGACATGAAGAGGTGTGGCGGTTTTAATGAGAATACTGCCCAGAAGTTCATGAGTGTGGTCCCAGCTAGCAAAATTGTTTGGGAAAGATTATGAGTTGTGGCCTTATTGAACATATGTCACAGGGCCAGGTTATGAAGCTTCAAAAGCCAGCCATCATTTAGTGTGCTTTTGGTCTACTGATTTGGGATCAAGATGCAATCTCTCAGTTGTTCCTGCTGCTCCGTTCTCCCTCCACCATTGTGGATTCTAATCTGCACAATTCTATACAGCATGACAAAGAAACCTACCCCATAAGGCATATGCAATGAGAAGGCAAGCACTGTTGAAACTAATTAATATGTTGTTTTAGGAAAAAATAATTTACAAAATGTAAGATAAGCATTCCTTTTAATATTTTATCATTTCCAAACATACTTGCAAATGACTAGAATGTTTAATAATTTGAATAATAGCCCTGAGCCTTCCCCTGCTTACAGTTTACACATTCATTATTAGGTCATGCACACTGTACCTGCTCTAGAGTACCTTGCAGAATGAGCAGTGCCTGTGAAAGACATATGTAAAACACTGGAGCATGCCCATTCATGCCAGCTAGAATGCCCTTCACTCTGTGCTGCTTCTAGTGTGGTGATCTGTCTTGTGCTTTCAGCTTCAGCTCTTCCTTCATAAGTGTTGTGGGTGTAGGAACCAGAGCTCTCACCAGTCTGCACCATGCATTAGACACAGCACTGGGCGCCTTACTTGAACTATTTCTTTAGATCCTTTCACTAAGATAATGATTTAGATTTGGTTATCATTAGTGAAATTAAAGTTGAAACCTGGACTCTGTACTGGGGAGGTCTTTACTTTCAAAATAAAAGTTCCTACATATGCTTTTCTTTTTTTAAGTAGGGAGTTGAATGGACTCCTTTAAAAAATATAAATGTAATTATAATACATACAAATTTTCACTTAAGGCTATATTTATGCAAGTCCAAAAGCCATTTCCAAATGCTTTAACCTATTTCTGTACATGTACTTAGATCATCGTATTGATGGCATTATACAGATGTAGAAATGCATATCTGATTTTGTAATTAGAAATCACCTCATATATGACAAGAAATAGAGATACCTAGGAAGAGGAAATATCACCTGAGGAATTGGCTCCATTAGAATGACCTGTGGGAATGTCGGCGAGGGTGTTTTCTTGATTGCTAACTGATGCAGGAGGGCCCAGTCCATTGTGAGTGGTGCCATCCCTGGGCAGTGTTCACCCAAGGCTTCTGCATCAGCTCCTGCCTCCAGGTTCCTGCCACGCTTCAGCTCCCACTGGATGATGCACTTCTAAACTGCAAGCTGAGATATACCCTCTTTTCCACATGTTGCATTTGGTCATAGTGTTTAGCACAAAACAGAAGAATTTGATTTGTGACTTAATTATTGCACAGTGAATCACAAAGTTCATTACAATTGTCAATATCATACTTTTTATTTGCTGTGTACTTGGCTTCTAGGAAGCTATGTATATGATATGGTGTTACGTAATGTTTTATTCTTTTTGTGTTTTGAGGGGCCATCCACCCAGCTCCCAAATAAACCCCACACATAGTCTTATTATTACTTATGTACACCTGGCCTTAGCTTGGCATGCTGTTTTTGCCAGCTTTTGTTATCCTAAATTAACCCATGTACCTTTTCCCTCTGGACTTTTATCTTTCTTACTTCTGTATATCTTACTTTCCTTCTTACTCCATGGCTGTCTGGGTGGCTGGCCCCTGATGTCCTCCTTTCCTTGTTCTCTTGATTCTCCTCTCTCCTTCCTTGTTTCTCCTATTTATATTCTGCCTGCCAGTCCTATCTATCCTTGCTCCTGCCTCTCTATTGGCTGTTCAGCTCTTTATTAGGAACATCAAATGTTTTAGACAGACAAAGAATCATAGCTTCACAGAGTTAAACAAATGCAGCATAAATAAAAGTCTTACACCTTAAAATAGTATTCTACCACAATATGGTTTTGTTCTATTATTTTCTACTTATTTCCTGTATACCTAGCAGGAATTTTTTCTAAATAGTGAGTTTTAAAAATACAGATTGTTAAATTTCTTCCCATACAAAATCTTTTTCAGTTTATATGCCCTTGTTTTCTTTTATCATTCACATTCTTCTCTGCCTAAATAGAATTGAATTATGTTAATGTTCTTTTCTTTCCTTGTTTCTTTCTTCTTTGTTTTCTTGTTAATATTGGGGATCAAATCCAGGGCCTTGGACATCTGAATACATCACTGTACCAAGAACTATGTCTTCAGTCCTATAGGATAACGTACACCTAAAATTTGTATTATATATATATATATATATATATATATATGTATATATATATATTACATATGTATATATAAAATTGTGGATATTAATTGCACAAAGTGAGAGGTTTCATTATGATTTTCCCACACACGCATTTATTATACAGGGATTATATACACCCTTGTATTGTTCAGTTTTTTTGTTTGTAGAGACAATCCTTTTCCTATTCCTTTGATATTACTGCTGCATTATTTTCATTGTGCATACTAATTTTTCACTGTACTGTTCCACAAGGACATTTTAATATAAGTATATACAACATGATTGTTCACAGTGCTTGTGTTCACTTTGATCATGATAACATCTCTATTATTTTCCTCTCCCTTCCTCTTCCTCTCCACGTCTTTAGTAGTGCTCTGTTAAAATATTGCACATAAGAGAGAAAAATGATGCCATATTCATCTTTGTGAGTTGGCTCATTTCACTTAACATAATGACCCATCCATTTTCTTACACATATAATCATTTTATTCTTCATTATGGCTGAGTAAAACTCAATTATGAAATGCAGTGCAGGGAGAATGCTCAAAAATTATAAATAGAGTTTCCAGCCATGCCACTTCTGTGTAAGTACTAGAATCAGCATGCAAAAATGATATACTGCATACCCATGCTCATTTGACCACTCAACCCTACCACATTATGGAATTAGCCAGTTACTTGCCAGTGGATGAATAGAAGAGACTCTGGTTTTGAAAATGAGTTTCAAAACTCATTTGAAACAGAGTTTTTCAAATGAACCTCAAATCTCCCAAAGCCATGTAATCTGAAAGGTGTGAATTATACTGAAAAAAGCCTTCATCATTAGAGAGGTTATGATTAAAATGCTTTACAACTTACTTTTAGTAATATGTGCAGTAATTATTTGTTTAGTAGTGACTAAGGCATCCATGAGATTCTTATCTTACATACAGACATTATTTGATCGTGCCCATAACATGCTGTTACTTAATGGTAGACAGACCACGTAATTATGATTTTTAACTTCCTTATGCATGAAATAGACATTGAATGGCTACTTCAGAGATTAGGTGAGGTGAACCTGGACATGAGTTTGGGCAGACATTGGCACCTCCTTTCCTCTGCTTGCTTGCAGTGCTTTTGTAGCATCTGCTAGTTTGCACACATTCTTCCTAAGCCTCATTATTATATCATGTTTCCCCTCTTGTAAGTTCGCATATAAAGTATCAAGCAGGGGTTAGATATGTCATTAGGCTTCCTGAAAAATCTTTGTTTCCTTTTTTGAAAACTAAGTTTACATTTATCTGATACACAGAGGCACACAATGTTTACCTGTCAGTGAGGCCCCTTGTGATGTTCCCATATTCACCTGTGTGGTTAGATTACAGATCTTTGTCTCCTCAAATACTTGTCAGAACTTGCTGGCCATGATGGAACACACCTTTAATCCAAGCGCTAGGGAGGCAGAGGCAGGTAGATCTCTAAGTTCAAGGCCAACCTGGTCTACACAGTGAGTTTCAGGACAGCTGGAGCTATGCAGAGAAACCCTGTCTCAAAAAAAACAAACAAAATACCTGTCAGATCTTTATGACAAGCACTTTTAAACTCTTTTGTAGCTTTTCTGTTATATAGTGCCCAGTTTCTGTCTATAGTCACCCCACTGGAATAGCACAGGAGTGTCATACTGCTGACTAACTCTATTTGCTGCCCATTAATTATGCAGCCTTCCCTCCTGAACTTACCCAGAGAGGCTTCTGCTAGCTTTCATCGGTTCTGGTGGCTGGATCTCCTCGGTTTAGTGGGTTTTGTGTGTGTTTGGTTTTACTTGTCTTTTGATGTTATCTTTATACATGAACTTCTAAATATTGATAAGTTTTAATTGGCTGACTGGAAATCCAAGGACAGTTTAAGACTTACACATTCAATTTCTTTGTTTTTAGGTTCCAAAACTAAGGAGGGAGTGGTTCATGGAGTGACCACAGGTAAGCTTCATTGGCTTTTATCCAGGGGTGATACCAAAATGGATGAACACTGGTCAGTTTATTATTTACATATCTATTTTTTATTTAGTTTTGTTTGTTGAGTCTGAGTTTTGCTATGTAGGTCAGTCTGGCTTCTGCTTCAACCTTCTAATTACTGGGATTATAGGCATGCACCTATGTGCCTCGAATGTTGTTCTTGTTTAAAGCTTATTGTTTATGAAGTATTTTTTCCTCCATTTTTTATTTCAATTAGAAAAAAATATTGTTTTACATGTCATTCCCAGTTTCCTCCCCTCCCCTCCTTCCCTGCCACCCACTAACACCCTACCTATCCCATACCTTTTTTGAACCCAGGGAGGGTGAGGTTTTCCGTGGGGTCTGTCATATACTTTGGGATAGGGCCTCCCCATGTGTCTAGGCTGAGGGAATATCTGAAATGGGTTCCCAAAGTCCATTCCTAAGCTAAGGATAAGTACTGATCTACTACAAGAGACCCCATAGATTTCCGAGGACTCCTCACTGACACCCACATTCATGGGCTCTGGATCAGTTCCGTGCTGGTTTTCATGTGATCACCTGTTCAGGTCAGCTGTTTCTGTGAGTTTCACCAGCCTGGTCTGGACCCCTTTGCTTATCACTCCTTCTCTGCAATTGGATTCCAGTTTAGTTCAGTGTTTAGCTGTGGGTGTCTGCTTCTACTTCCATCACCTGCTGGATGAAGGCTCTAGGGTGGCATATAAGTTAGTCATCAATCTCATTATCAGGAGAGGGCATTTAAGGTAGCCTCTCCACTGTCGCTTAGATGGTTAGTTGGTGTCATCCTTGTAGATCTGTACATTTCCCTAGTGCCTGGTTTCTCTTTAAACCTATAATGGCTCCCTCTATGATGGTATGTCTTATCTTGCTCTCCTCTATTCTCCCCCCACACCCAATCTTCCTGTTTCCCCATGTCCTCCTCAACCCTCCTCTTCTCCCTTTCTCATTCTCCTAGCTCCCTCTCTCCTCCTGCCATGCCCCCAATTTGCTCAGGAGATCTTGTCCCTTTCCCCTTCTCCAGGGGACCATGCATGTGTCTCTTAAGGTCCTCCTTGTTTCCTAGCTTCTCTGGCAGTGTGGATTGTAGGCTGGTAATCCTTTGCTCTATGTCTAAAATCCATATATGAGTGAGTACATACCTTGTTTGTTTTTTTTGTGACTGGGTTACCTCGCTCAGAGGAAGTATTTTTAAAAAGAAAGATTTGATTAAAATTTATAACCCAAATGTCTAAGACTTACGTTTGGTACTTGGGTATTTGGCTAAAAACAAAACAAAAAAAACACAAACAAACAGCTAAGTAAATAAAATATAATAGTGTTATTGTTTCTTCAATTTTCTTTTTGGTTTTCCAAGACAGGGTTTCTCTATGTAACAGTGTTGGTTGTCTTGGAACTCACTCTGTAGATCAGGCTGACCTGGAACTCACAGGCTCCACCTGCCTTTTCGTCCTAAATGCTTAGATTAAAGGTGTGCCACCACTACTCAACTCTTCAAATGTTTTATATAAACATTTCTCTAGTGTTTGGTATTTGGACCATAACTTATGCTGATTATAACATTTCCTCTGTGATAAGTGTTCATTTTAGAAAATATCCTTAGGAGTATACTATTGTTTTTTAAGTTTTTAATGTATTTATGGGCAGTTTGCATAATTGCAGAAAGAATTTTATTCTAAAATAAGACTTACAATAAAGAACAAAAATGACAAAGATGATGTAATGATGGTGTGAAGACGATGGGAAGAGTTGGAAAACAAAGGAGAAAACATGTATGATCAAGCTTCTATAGATAGCTTGACTGCAGCCAAACATTCTAATGTACATTTATCATGTATCAGACTTCCTAAAGTGAGAAGAAACCAGTCAGGAATGTAATTAGTAATGATCAGGAAGTCTTGGCCATGATAAAACTGTACAACATAGCAAGTTCCCATCATCAACCTGTTAAATAGGGACAGGGAAAATGTTACTCTTACTTCAGTATGGGAAATATGCAAATGCCAGAGTCAGGCCTTTATTCAGACTTTTGAGTTTTCTTTATTTCTGTGTGATTTTTCTGCTAGAATCATATCTTTCCCTTGTTTAAATTTTCTCTCCTACAAAAGACCTCAAATACGCTACATCACACAGGGGCAACTTGTGTCTTCCAGTGGCCCTTTCCTGAGCAACTTTTGTCAGTCAGGGAAGAAAAGAGCTTCATTCCTTTTAGCACAAGGTTTTGATAATGAAAAAGTAAAATCAAATCCCAGGAACACAGGCTCAAAGCTCACAGTGCTGACACCTTCTCTCTGCTGCTGGCCCATAGAAAGTGCAGACAAATAAATAGGCTGCTTGGTTTCTGGAGGCTGAAAGAAAGGTAAACTTAAGCATGAATGCAATAACACACAGAAATTCGACAGGTAGTGAGTGTCATGAAGAGGCCCACCCCAGAGTAATGGAGTTGAAGTTTTGATAGTTGAGGAAGAAGCCATGTCTACAGTATAGTTAGCAAGTGTCAAGGTTCAGAGTCTTCTGTGGGGACAGGCGTCAGGGCTCTCTGTTGACAAGTTTGGAAATGTTTAATGTCCTTCTGAATAACAGGATGTAGAACATGAGTTTTTATGCTGTGTGTGAAAAAAGAGTGGGAACTGGTTGAGCAAGAGAGTGGGGAAGGAAGGGAGGCAGGGAGGGAAAGTAGGAGGTAGGGAGGGGGACAGGAGGGAAGGGGTATTTATGCAATAGCTAATATTTTTCAAATATTTTCTAAAAAGTAGTAGTCAGCCAGCTTTTGTTTCCACATGTTGAATGGAAACAGTGTTGAAAGATTTTTATAATGTTGAAAAAATTTTCCCTTTAGACTATTAAAGAATTTGTGATGTCTCATGGTAAATATATATACATAATATAGTATAATCCAGGAATCTTGAAACATTCACTATTGAAACTTCCTTTTAATATTTACCATATCAAATGAATCTAGTGTTTCACAAGACACTATGAGAGACACTGTTAGGCAGCAAGGACACAGTGATGTGGGTGTAGGCAATATGTACTGCCATTCTACAGCTTATAATATCAAATATGCTGTCATATTTAGTCTAGCTACGAATAAATGTATTGTCAAAAAGAGGTGATAGTAAGCACCATTCCTCCCCATTTTAATATAAATAAATTGCTTAATTAATGACTAGTATTATTTAATATAAGACCAAAATTTCAATTACAGGGACAAATGCTTGAGAATAGAGGGAGAGTTGGTGGTTTATTGTGCTGGATATAAAACACACATTACAGGTGCCTCATACCTGCTCAGGAAATGCTTCCATTATTAATGTTTACACAAAGCAGCAGGAGACTCTCCTACAGCCTACACTTTTCCCGACCACTGTTTAAGTTCCCCCAAGATTCACTCCACAAGCTTCTTCAGCAGGAATGTAAACCAAGAAACTTTGGTGGTAACTTTTCTATTTACCAAATCCAAGGAAAAGAAAATCTCACAGTCAGATTTAGGATAAATGTAGAAAATATTTAAAGTTTGGTATTTTGACCTCATTGTAGTGTTTCAGTTGGCAATATTACCCATTATGTGGCAGGGATAGAAGAATACATTTCATTAGACTTACTGAAAGACCATCCTTGAAGTTGTTTCAAAATAAACTTGGGGCTGCAGAATTGACTCAACAGGTAGAGACTGTCTGTGACTGCAGAAGACCTGGGTTTGCTTCTGAGCACCCACTTGGCAGCTCATACCCATCTATAACTCTAGTTCTAGGGGATCCAACACCTTATTTTGGCCTTCAAGGACACTGCACACATGTAGTACATATATATACATGTAGACAAAAGACTCTTACACATAAAAATTACAAATAAATTTTTAAAAATTTAAAAATAAGTGGTGTTTGTATATTTGTATATATTTGATATAATAATAGTGCCAGGATATTTTATGAATATTTTTACTTAAAATTCTTACTTTATTATTGTATATATAGATTTATTATTGAAATTTTACTTTTAGCAACTAAACTAATACATAAATCTAATTATTAAAATTAATTCGGACATCATTAAGTTCATATTTTGTGAATTAAAAATTGTTTGTTGAATATATGCCATTGAATTATATGAGGAATGAGACAACCCTGCCTATGATTTTAAAGAATTTAAAACATGGAGCTAGAAGTAGGTACCCATGGTAAATTTTGGTAAATTGCTTAGTGTTTGCCACTGAGATATAGCCAGAAATACATGGGGCCATGGAGGGAGATGTTGTTGCTTGGAAGTTTTTAATAGGCTATGACATATGAGTAGATTACAACATAGAAACTGAGTCAGCTGCATAGACAGGAGTGGAGAAGGAGAAAGGCTTTGAAAAGAAGAAGCCTTCAGATGGAAGTCTACTTTCCAAATGGGCAAGACTGACACATTGGGATAAACACAAGTCAATTTGAATTCTACTGTATCTATTGATTGGGAGGTACAGTGGCTCGTTTAATGTGTCAACTTGACACAAAGCTAGAGTCATCAGAGAAGAAGGAGCCTAGTTGAGGAAATGCCTCCATCGGATCCAGCTGTAAGGTGTTTTCTCAATTAGTGATCAATGGGGGAGAGCCCAGCCCATTGTGTGTGGTGCCACCCCTGGGCTGCTGGTCCTGAGATCTATAGGAAAGCAGGCTGAGCAAGCTAGGGCAAGCATGCCAGTAAGCAGCTTTTGGCCCCAGGATCCTGCCCTGCTTGAGTTCCTGTTCTGACTTCCTTTGGTGATGAACAGCAATGTGGAAGTATAATCTGAATAAAACCCTTTCTTCCCCAACTTGCTTTACGGTCATACTGTTTCATCACAGCAGTAGAAACCCTAACTAAGATAGTAGCTAAATTCTCTTTTGATCATTATTATAACATCTTTAACCACAAAATAGAAGTCATTTATTAAACAGACAGAGCACTAAAAGGTTTGTTTCCTTTTGTTTTTTAAGGCAGTGCCAATGAGTAGATAAACTGTAAACCTTAAAGACAGAATATATTCCTACAGATGTTTATAATTTTATCTTTTTAGCCATAGCTATTATTATACTACCATATTCTGTCATTTTATAATGTTCTTTATTATTTTTATAAAACAGTAAAATGGAAATCACGTATAAATTATACTTACTGTACAATTTTTGTGTTTTAAAAATAACAGATTAAAGTTTATATTTATATAAAGAAGTGTGCACATTAAGTAAAGTTTATGGTTGGCAGAAAACATGAGGATGTAAAAAGGCAAAGCCTATTTTGTCTTGCTTTGAGATGTTTTAACAAGAAAATGTTAATCTCAAGCAAATTTTTAAATCATATTCTTGGAAGAAAAAGTAACAAGCTGAAACAGAGTTCAGTATAATTCCAGTGCTGTTTAAAATCAATTTTTCTAATATAGCTCTGCTCTGGCCTTTAAAATTACTGTGAATATCCAGTGCTCTTCAAGTAGCACACTGAGGGGCAGGGATTCCATAGGCAGACTTAGCTCAAACCTGAAAGGCAGCTATAGAGTCACCTATGTGAATTCTGGTTGCAGTCTGAGTGACCTTCAGGCTTCCCCACACTGCTTGGTCTAAGGGGTCAGCTGTGACTTTACAAGCCAACTAAACTTCATTTCACAACTTGTTCCTTCCGAATTAATTTTCATTGTCCACATTATTGGATTATTTGTCTTTCTGGCTGATGACATGAAATCTGTATAGTGCAGTAACCATGTGAACAGTTGATGTGGTGTGATTCCTCAGCTCAGGCTACGAGGATACAGGCTTCTCAGGAGATCCTGAAGAAGAACATGCTTTTTTGCTCAAGAGAGAAAACACAGGAGGAGTGGGGACTCAACAACCTAATGCTGATATATGGGGCAAAATAAAAAAAAATTGTAGAGTAAATGAAAGGCAAACATGACATCCATTCGAATGAGAGTTGGGAGACATTTGCCTTTGTGGATATAGGATTTAGAGGTTCAGGTGCAGACAGGTTCTTTTACTTTTTCACTTAGTATTATTTAAAAAGTGGGCTCTCATGTCTTTCACTCCTTGCATGGAACTATGGAGTTAATGGAAATACATTTGATTTGCATTAACTGAAATTTTGTCTTAACATTTTTGTTTGGCTGGAGGGATAGCTCAGTGTGAAGAACACTTGCTCCTCTTCCATAGGATCAGAATTATGTTCTCAGCACCCATGCTGGGAGACCTTCATTGTCCCGTAATTCCAGCCCCAGGGGATCTGACAACACTATCTGGCATCCTTGTGCACCTGCACACATGTGCACATAACTGCCCCAAGAGACACAAGTACACATAATTAAAAATAATCTTTTAAAATAACTATCTTTTTCTTTACCATGTCTTTTTCTATCACCTATTTCCAAATCATTCTAGGAGCATGTTTGAACACATAGGGCCTCCTTATCAGAGGTGCTTAAGGAACACTTGCTTTAGATTTCAATTATTTTTGATTTGGGGATAAATGCACACTTATAATGAGTTGTCTTGGTAATAGGACGCAAGTCTAAACATGAAATTCACTTATACTATATATACCTGTACATATTATCTGAGGGCAATTTCATATTCTATTTTAGAATAATTCTGAACATGCAACAAAGTTTATGGTTGAAATTTTCTGCTGGTGGTACGAATTGGTGGTACGTGAAAGTGAAAGATTTAGGAACATTTTGAATTTTGTACATAGAAAACAGTGAATCTAGATGTGGGAGAGGCATGTACTTTGAGCAGATAATGGAAGTGAACTTTGTAAATGAGATCAAATAGTTGGCATCGAAACTGAAATAGTGCTCAAAGAGTCTGACAACTTAATACTGTACCTAGTGCCTTGTTTTCTGTCTATGTGCCTCAAGGCAAACCAAATCTTGTTTGCATTGTGTTATAACTAAACTCTCAAGATTTTCTAGTCTATACATAATTGTAACACAGACCCAGTGTTTGGCTGCACCCTGTTGGTTCTCCCTTGGTGTCTTGTTTCTTCAGACTCTTGCTATCTATGGCATGGGTGTATGTAGAAGTTGACAGCTATTGGAAGCAGAATTAAGGTCTGCCACACCACTATCTTTTAATGTTGTTGCTCTTGATTTTCTTAAGTGGCTGAGAAGACCAAAGAGCAAGTGACAAATGTTGGAGGGGCAGTGGTGACTGGTGTGACAGCAGTTGCCCAGAAGACAGTGGAGGGAGCAGGGAACATTGCTGCTGCCACTGGTTTCGTCAAGAAGGACCAGCTGGGCAAGGTAAGGCTGCTGATTTGTACAATGATAAACCAAGTACACCAAGATTCCTTACAGGTATCAGAAAGCAGCCATTGGATGCGCACTGGGGGGAAGGATTGCACTTTTATAGGGCTCTTATTTTGACATGCTATGGAAAATGTCATGCACATTGTACAATATCCTTGATTGTTTGAATTTCTGAAAGAAAGCTACAGAAGTGAACAGTACAGTAAGTGCTGAAGAATTGGTGACATTTCAGAAAGAATGGCTGCTTTCATATGGATGATGGGTCTGGAATTCCTCTTTGTGGAAATAGCAATTTGTTTCTCTGTCTAATTCCTAAATTTCCAGAAAGAAGATCTTTTATTTGATTTCTTTGTAATGATCCAATCTCTTATTATATGACATATTTGCATATCAAATATCAATTCCTTACCAAATATATGCTTTTGAAAACTGAGAGACTTAAAGTACATACCAAACACAGATCATGGTTTCATATGGTGACTCTTACATTTCTAGAATTTTAAATTGGCTTCTGGATAAATAAAGGGCTCTAGTGACATATTCTAGGTATAAAAATGGAGTCTCTTACCAGAAAAATACATGATCATGTACTAAAGGACAAATATAAAAAGAAGGCCATCAACAGAACATCAGCTTAAAACTATTTCTTGATTTTACAATGAGGAATGCAGAATTCACAGCGGGGAAGTGAGCATCATTTTCCTGTAGCCTGTTGGAGTTACCTGGATGACCCTACACACATCTATCTGAACTGTCACTTCCCTAGCCATATCCAACACACAGCTTCCTCTGATGTGTAGATTGAATTATGCAATACTAAAGTTAGTGGAAGAATTTGTTGCTTTGGATATAGAAAGGCTGGGAATCATGTCTCATTTATTTCCCACTTAGCTTGCATTTAAAATTTGCAATATAAATCACAAATGGGTCATTAAAAACACTTTATGTCAACTTGGGCTTGTTTTGTACCTTTAAAAAATACCAATCCTTATTTTAATATTCTAAAGCAGAAATTTACCAATGTTACAAAATGAGACATTTGCAGATATTTCCCATATGGGTACTGTAGGTTCTTAAGATATTCTAGTATAAAAATGAAGCCATAAACACAGAAATTGAAGTCAGAATTTGAGATAAAACCCAGTGGGTTTGGGATTAAAATGTTTGATCCTCTTCATATTATACTGGGTCATTCGCTAGGTATGAAATCTTGTGTTCAGTGCCTAAGACCCTTTCATATGTAATAAGGGAATTCTACTACTTCATCAGAAAGCTGATGAAGCCCAGATTAGCAATGACATTTTTAATATCTATAATAATTCAAGGAATACTCAAATAAATGCCAGTAATTGTGGCCATATTTCTTGATGCTAAGAATACCCACAGTTTAAATAAAATCAAATTTATTTGTAATGAAATTTGAAATATTTTATTTCATCTTTCTGATTCTAATCAAAATTATCTTGGTGAAGAGAAACAAGCACTTACTTATTTTTTAGCAGATTGTCAGCGACCCCTTTTGGTTTATTTTTAAGAAATAATGATTGTGTAATGTTCAATAAACTTGGAATAAGACGGATTTGGCCAGTCTGGCTCATAGAAGTGGGTTAACCACCTTGCTAATCTCTTGATGGCCATGATCCCCAGGACCAGAAACACTGGGGAAAGAGAGGTTGACTGACCTTGGATTTACCCAGCATGCTTTCTGAGGGTATTTGTCTCATTGCTTCCTGGGAGATGAGAGAACAGGCACATTTTCTTCCTCCCTCCTTTTTCTCTTGTTTGTGTTTTCTCCTCTAGAACTAAGCTTTCTTTCGTTTCTTTACCCTGTTATTTGTTAAATTCATCTCTAAGACATTCCTGCTCTTCTTTTGTATTCTACCTATTTTCAATATCAATGGAGAGATATGGTTTCAGACACCTCAGGTGAGATTTGCTCCAATTTTAATTAGGTGCAACCAACTAAAGAAAATTGTATTTACGGAATGTAGCACAATGTTTTAGTAAGTATAAGTATATCCTGAAATGACTGAAGAAATCAAGATAATTAACAGAATCAACACCTTACACGACTTTTTCTCTTACTGTGATGACAGTTAAGGTATACAACGACACACTATTAACTGTAACACCTGTGTTGCATATTAGGTTTCTAGGGCATTCCCCCAAATGAAGCTTTATGTCTTATGACTACCATCTGGCCACATCTTTCCACCTCCTAGCCATTGGTAACTACAATTCTAACCTGTTTCTAGGGGCATGATGCTTTTAGAATAGGTTCCACATAGAAGAGAGATCACAAAGCACATACCTTCTTGCATATGGCTTAGTTTCCATGTAGGATGTCCTTAATGTTTATCCATGCTATGGCAAATAAAAAGATTTCCTTCTCTATAAAGACCCTTTGAAGGCTGAATAGCATTTACCCATTAAACTGCTGATTATTCTTTTGCTTGCTTGCGTAACTTGACTATTGTAAGTGGTTTCTTTCATTATACTTAGGAGCATGATTGCCAGACTATATGGTAGTTGTGATTTTAGTATTTGAGAAACTTGCATTCTGTTTTGATAATGAGTCAATCAGTTACATTCTTAGCAGCTGGAGCTGAGGTTTCTCCGTCCTTTACATCTTCACAATGCTTGCCATCTGTAGTTTTTTAGATGACCAGTCTAGTGGTATAAGGCCATATGTCATTGTGGTTTTGAATTGCAATTTCTTAATGGTTAGTGATGAATGGTTTTCGAGTACCCTTTGGCCATTTATATGTCTTCTTTGATAAATGTCTATCTAGATATTTAATTCACTGAATGCGCATCTCTCTCTCTCTCTCTTTCTCTCTCTCTCTCTGTGTGTGTATGTTTTGTGTGTACATGATATATCTGTGCGCTCTGCATGTGTATATGCGTATGAGTTTGTGTGTATGGTATATATGTTTATATGGTATATGTAGTGTATCTGTGGTTTGTGTGTGTGTGTGTGTGTGTGTGTGTGTGTGTGTGTGTGTGTGTGTGTAGTATGCAAATGTACTTGTTGTATAGGTATGTATAGAGACCATAGGTTGAGACCAGTATATCTTTCTAAGTCAATTCTTCCAGGATCTACCTGTCTCTATTTCCCAGTGTTGGGTTTACAGATATGGTCTGCCATGCCTGTTTTTTTCATGTGGGTATTAGAGATCTAAATTCAGGACCCCATTTTAGTGCATCAATCATGTTACACAATGAGCCAACTGTATAGCTCCTTTTGTTCATTTTTTCCCTTTGTTGAAATAGATCTTTTTCATACAATATATTCTGAATATTGCTTTCCCTACTCCAAATCCCCCAGTTCTTCCCCACTTCTCTTCCCATCCACATTTCCACCCTCTCTGTCTATCCTTAGAAAAGAAACATGGAGATAAGGAATAATAATAAAATAAATAAAACAAAAACAGATAGAAGGAAAAGAGCCAAAGAAAGCATGATAAATATGTATGGACACAGAGACACACACATTTGCACACACAGTAATTCCTCCTTCCCCCAAACAAGAAGCCATAATATATATGCAAAGTCCTTGTAACAAAAAAGAGTGCCCTAAGGCCAGGCGATGGTGGTGCATGCTTTTAATCCCTGCACTCAAGAGGCAGAGGCAGGTGGATCTCTCTGAGTTTGAGACTAGCCTAGTCTACAAGAGCTAGTTCCAGGACAGCCTTAAAGCCACAGAGAAACCCTTTCTTGAACACCCCCACCCCACAAATAAAGAATGCCCTAACACTATATTATGAGTCAAATACCTCTAAAGATGCCATTGAGTTTGTTTCGTGTTGGCCATTTGCTGTTGGGCATGGGGTCTACACATAAGAATGAGTTTCTCCAGTTAGGCTCCCTTGGAGAAAACTAAGTTTTCATTTGCAAGTGGTTATCAACTGGAGATAGCGTCTGGGTTAGGGTTGGGGGCATTTGTCCACTTCTCCTTTCTGTGCTAGGACTCTGTCTGGTGAAGACCTGTGCAGGTCTGATGTATGCATGCTGCCACAGACTGTGAATTCATATATGTGTCAGTCCTGCTGTGTTTAGAAGACCTTGTTTCCATGGTGTTCTCCATCCCCTCTGACTTATCCACTCTTTTGTCCATTTTTAAATCAAGTTATTTACTTTCTTTCTGTTAAGTAATTCAAGATCAGTTTTAAAAAGATTAACACCTAACAGATGCATGGGTTACAAACTGTTTCTTCTATTCTACAGGTTTCTTCTGTGGTCTAAGAGTTGTCTAATTTGTAATGGAGTTGTTTCTTCTACAGGTTACTTCTGTATTTTGAGAGTTGTCTAATTTGTGGTGGAGTAGTGTTTTAGTCTTGTCAAAAAAAATTATTGTTCAGACCAATACCAAGGAGTTTTCCTTTATGTTTTCATTGTATTTTTAAGGATCAAATGTTATGTTTCCACTTAAGTCCATTTTCCCTTTTGTATGTGGTTACTCAGTTTTCTAGTGATGCTTATTGAAGGTTTCCCAGTGATGCTTTCTCAGTGTGGGCTTTTGATGCATTTGGCCAAGGTTGACTGATGTCCAGTCTGTGGGTTTATAGTTCTCTGTCCCATTGCATTCCTAATGTAATTTTTTCTTTATGCCAGTATATACTATTATTTTGTATACTCTAGCTTTGTAACAGTTTTTGAAATCTGGTGTTTTAATGCCTCTAATTATGAATCTGAAATACTGGTGTGACTATGTATTGTTCAAGGTGCCTTTAGACATTTAAGGTTCTCTGATTTGATGCTTATGGGTTTAGAGCTTTTGTCTCTGTAAACTGTGGGCATTTAGTTTGGAGGCACATCTTAGATCTAAGCCTTTTGCCACAGTGAATCTCTGAAATTGCTGATTCTTACAAGCCATGAATACAGGTTAACTTCCCATTTATCTCTGCATTCTCAATTTCTTTCATCAGTGTTTTATAATTTTCAGGTTTTGGAGACATTAAAACCTGCAATAAATTTATTTCTAAGTACTTTATTTTTTAATTTTTTTATTAGTTCAAGTTAGGGAACAAGCTTGTTTCACATGTAATTCCCTTTTCCCTCTCCCTCCCCTCACCCCCATCCCTTCTCCCCACCCCTGACCTACCCCCACCCCATCCACCCTCCACTCCCCAGGCAGGGTAGGGCCCTCAATGGGGGCTCTGCAAAGTCCACCAAATCTTCCTGTGCTGGGCCTGGGCCCTTCCCCATGTGTCCAGGGCCAGAGTGCATCTCTTCATATGGGATGGGCTCTCAAAGTCCCTTCTTATACCAGTGAAAAATACTAATCCACTACCAGAGGCTCCCTGGAGTGCAGAGGCCTCCTTATTGACATCAGGGGTCTGGATCAGTCTTGTACTGGCCTCCCAGATAGCATCTGGGGTTGATGTGCTCCCCCTTGTTCAGGCCAACTGTTCTATGTTCCAACCTGGCACAGACCCCTTCATTCTTCATTCCTCCCTCTCTTCAACTAAATTCCCGATTTCAGCTCAGTGTATGTCTGTGGATGTCTGTCTCTGCTTCCATTAGCCACTGGATGAGGGTTCTAGGATGGCATAAAGAGTAGTCATCAATCTCATTTTAGGGGAAGGGCTTTTAGATTATCCTCTCCACCATTGCCTGGATTGTCAGATCGTGTCATCCTTGTAGGTATCTGGAGATCTCCCTAGTTCCAGATCTCTTCTCAGACCTATAGTGGCTCCCTCTAATATGGTATCTCTCATCCTGCTCTCTCTCCTCTATTCTTCCCCCACTAAGTACTTTATTTTTGTTGATGTTTTCTATGCTATTGATACTATTTAAAGGATTTATAGATAAGTGTACAAAACTGCTTCTTAGTTTTGCATATTGAGTTCATATCTACAAATTTTACTATATTGTTCATTAGTTGTTTGGTGTAATATATTTACAGATTTTATGTGTATATATCAATATGCACATATAAAACATGCATATATACATATATATATATATATATATATATATATATATATATGTATTATACTATATATGCACAAACAGGGTTAGTCACTGAATGCCAAATGTGGAAAATTTCATAAGTTGTCTACATTTAACTGTGTGCAAAGACTTATCAATTGCTCCAAACTCATTAGGTTGACTGTTACAGTAGAAACTGGCCAATACACATTGACAGAGATGTAAACTAGTAGTGGTTTTATGTAAAGCAACTCAAACTATTACACATTTTGACTGAGAAAAAGATCTGCTTGTACCAAAAATATTGAACCAAGTAAGTTACATATTGAGTAATGGTACAATGTTTACAGCTCAGAGATAGTCAGTGGAGCATTTGGTGACATTTAGCCTGTCTGTCTTCTACAGTTGCTCAATGGTGTTGTGTATTGGGCTGCTGTTCAAATTGACCATTTCTAAATAAGTCGACATCTCTTTAATTCAATTTAGAGTGCTCTGAAAAGTTGTACCCAGACTTTTAAAAATGTTTTTAAAATGTGTAAAAATACTGAATCAACTGTAGAGCTGATGCCTTGCATATTCGATGTCTCTCTGCCTCTGATTGTGTTCCCATTAGGCACCAACCTATCCACATGGTAACTCACAGTTTTCATACATGTAATCTAAAAGCACCGAGGCTCATGAATTTTAATTATTTTTTTTCTCCAGAATCAAAAGGAAGTTTTGAAGCATTGCTAATTTTCAGACATTTCTCTAATAGAATACAAATTTGTTTTTGAAAACTGGATTTTAAAACAGGATAAAAGTAGGATAAAACATGTGCAGTCTATAATCATTGTGCTGAATATTCCTTAAACACTGAAATAGAGCTCAATCAGATGGCATGTGCTGGCTCTACGTCAGTCATTTTATCCTGATCTCACAAAGCAGCTGCAGGCTACAGACAACCTTTCAGTTTTCTCTGAAGAAATACACAGATTACACGTGGATCAAATGTCAGGATTAATAAATGCTTTCCTGCATAGCAATTTTTCTTCTTCAGTGTTTAATAATGGTTAATGCAATACATCATCTGAAATCATTAGACATCTGAGTCCTGTCTGTTCAGTTGAAGACAGTTGACACAATTGTTAGAAATATTCAAACCTAAATGAAAGCTTTGGGACACAGTGGGTGACCTGCTCTGTGTTTGTTGTGGGAGTGGCATCCATAAACTGAATTGAAATCTTAAAGCATAATAATATGCCAAAAAAGTAAAAAACACAATTGATTCAATTGATTTGTTTCAAAAGATATATCATCAGTAACATTTTTGCAATGTATTCCATATACAACAATATTTTTACTTACAGGAGAATATGTTAATTGTACATAGAAAAGCATTTGTTAGGTAGTTGTACTGTGTCTGACACTGTCTCATTGGAAATATAAGGATGCAGATAAATTGTGGATCTTAGTGACTTTCAGTCAAGGAAGATTCTAAATGGAAAAGTGTTCTGTAATTAACTCCAAACTAGTAAGGAAAAATAGGCTTACTGAGCTTTGGTTGTTGTTGTAATTCAATAGCACTGTGTAATTTGCTCATATGTTCTGGATTCATGAATCATGAGTTCATGAATCCTACCTTTAAGTTTGTAGGGCAGCAGATATGATTATCCCTACTGTAGAAATCTGACTACGGTATGTACATGCCCTAAATTTATATCTATTATAGGACAAGGTAAATGGCTTTTGTTAATAATGAAATAGAATTTTTATTATTCCAAATAAATACTAACTCTTGACAAGTGTTAAGCTGGGTTTTTGTCAGCAGTATATGAAGTAGCCTTAGAAATATAATAAACATAATGTTTCAACTGTTTAGACACAAACCTGATCAAGTTCTAGGCCTTAGTGGTTTACAATCTGCCAGCATAAAAACTTCAGGAGCATAGATATGAATAAAAATGTCAAAGGCCAGACCATGGATATTGCTGTTTGCAAGAGAAATGCATTCTACAGTCAGCATGGTAGTATGACCTTAAGCACACCAGGGAACAGGTACAAGCCATACTATGGCAACTGGTTTATTTCTTCAAAAAATGTTGGCATAGATTAGTATTCTAATAAACACTACATGATTGCAGCTTTATGAATTGGCTTTAGTTGTACTCGTGTGGCCATTTATTGCTAATGTCCCTTTACATGCATCTATTGTGCAAATTTTTAATTCATTTTGCATACCAACCACTCCTCCTGTTCCTCACACATGCACATCCCCCAACCCACCCACTATCAACTCCTCAGAATAGGCAAGGCCTCCCATGGGGAGTGCACAAAGTCTGGCACAGTTGAGGCTGTCCCAAGCCCCTCCCCCTGCATTGTGGTTGAGCAAGGCATCCTACTATATAGAATGGGCTTCAATATGCCAGCTCATGCACCAAGGATAGATCCTGGTCCCACTGCTAGAGGTTCTACAAGCAGACCAAGCTCCAAATCTGTGGCTCACATTCAGAGGGACTAGTTTGGTCCCATTTAGGCTTGCTAGATGTTGGTCTAGATTTGAGTCTGTGAGCTCCCTTGAGTTTGGGTGAACTGTCTCTGTAGGTTTCCCCAACATGATCTTGACCCGCTTTGCTCGTAGAATCCCTCCTCCCTCACTTTAACTGGACTCCATAGCTCAGTCTAGTACTTGTCTCCACAGAGAGAGTCTAGCTAGGTAACAAGGAGGGCCTGTAGAGGAAATAATGGGTCGCACTGGGAAGGAGAAATGGGTGAGATCTTCTGGGTAAACTGGGCATGGGCGGTTGATAAAGAGGAGGGGATGGGCCAAGAAAACATGAGGGAAGAGGATGGTCAGCTTGGGGGAGGGATGGAGTGGGAGAGCAACGAAAGAAATATCTTGATAGAGGAAGCTATTATGGGGCTAGGGAGAAACCTGATGCTAAGGAATTCCCAGGAATCCACAAAGATGACCTTAGCTAAGACTCCTAGCAATAGTGGAGAGGATACCTGAACTGGCCTTCCCCTGTAATCAGATTGTGTAATACTTTTGATGGGGTTTCATTGAATTATTTCAAATTGTCATGATTTTATTAAAATTATTTTATATATTGAAAGGATAAACACAGTACACTCATCTTTACACACTCACACACACACACACACACACACACACACACACACACACACACACACACACACACACACACTGTATTCTTACGATCAATCAAGTTAACAGTTAACATGTCTGCCATATCATAGCATTACTTTTCTTCATTTTTTTAAATAACAGAAGCTAAAAGTCACTCTCTTGGGAAATGATTGTATACACTCAATGTTAGCCACAGTCTTGAGTTACCTGGATACACTCAATATTAGCTATTGTCTTTACATTCAAGGGTTCTCCAGACTTGCTCATATAGGTGGTTTGCTTTCTTTTTAATCTCTTCTTCCATGTAACCCATATTTTCACTATGTAACAAAATATCAAGCTTAGATAGCATCTAAATATTGAGACAGAAAATGATTAAGATGTATTTTGTATTATGACCATCACTAGTCGTATCCCAAATTCAGGAAGGAAGAAATAACTTGATTATTTGCTTTTTCATATGTAGGCTTTGACTCTAATCACATAGAAACATAGATTGTAATGTCTCTTGTCAAAAGAAAATGATAAATGATGTCCTATGATTCTTCAAATATTCAAAATGCACAACAATTCAGGGCATAATAAAACTATTTGATATTTTCAAGATTAGAAAAAAATTTGACCAGTTCGGTTTTGCAGGGGAATATATATTTATGAGAACCAAAATTGGATGATGTATGTCATGAAGCTAATCATTTTATTAGAAGAAAATGAATGGTCATTTCCAGTATCAAGTAATTACCTTATAAGAAACTTTATTACAATTTCTATCAACATTTTAAATTTTTGTGTAGACTTCAAAGATTTCCTTCCTCCAGTGTCGTAGAATAATTAGTCAGACATTTGTAACATTTTCATTGTAGTGTTTAATTCCCATTAAAGCTATAATGTATATTAAAACAAACAATAATTTCAAAAACCAGTGAAAATGGAATAAATGAAAGAATGGGAAGAAGTCATGCACATTTCAATTTCCTTTTTCCTTATCTTTCACTGGTGTTTTCTAATTGAAAAAATATGACTAATTTACTTGGAACTGGTTTCATACAAACAAATATGTTGTAGGTCTGTGTATGTAGGGAATAAAACTGAATGCCAGATTTTAACTATGTTTGTAAGGGGCTAAGTTTGAAAATTTACGATAATAAACCATCAGCAACTCACTACCCCCACACCTTTCTATCTTATTGTTGCATATCCACACACAAAAATGAGAAATTTCCCTTTTAAAATGTTATATGATTCCCGGTCATACAACTGTAGAGAATGCATGCTCATTCTGTGTTATTTGCTAAGTCTCTGGGAGAAGGTAGGTGCTTCCTACTTATGTCACCAAGCCTGGAATCAATGTATTTGCCATATAAAGTGTAAAATCACTAGAATGTTTCATCTATACAGATACATTTCAAAAGATCTCCACTAATAATATCAAAATTTTTTATAGTATTAATCATTCTTCCATGGAGGCCAGCCACTATAAGGTTGAAACAAAGGTAATTTATACATGTTCTGGTTAGAGCCATTTCACATTTGCTACTTGATCCACTGAGATGGCCATCTGGCCCTGATCTTTATACCCAGTGCTTGGTTTATGTGCACTGCTTGTTTTCCTCAGACATATAGAAAATGTGGCTGGGTATAGAGGGCATCTCTGCAGGTCATGGAGTGTGGCGTTATTTTCATCTCTTTCACCATGCTGGATGAGGTCACCACATGGCTTTGAGTATGGACATTTTTATCTGTGAAACAGAATTGTTGAATGAAATGAGCTCAAAATGTTTTCTGTTTCAATTCAATGGCTTGTTTTTAGGCCAGTTCTTTTTTCCAATTATGCATTGCCAGACCCCTGGCAACTCATTTAACCTTTCTAAAGCAGCACTCTTCCGCTGTAATTGACCAGCCAACAGCACAGAGTTGGAATGAGAAGGAAATGCAGCAACAGACAAAAGACAAGCAATCAACTGGATTGTAGCATAGTTGTGGCATTTTTTTTCTGTAAAGAAATTGACACATGATTATAGAGACGCTTTCCCACATTAGTGTAATTTGGCTTTATTAAGTGGTTTAACACTAAAATGAATAGATTTCACTGATGATTCCACTTTATTGGGCAAAATAAAATGACTCACATTCCTTGTCTTAGTTTCTTTCATGTATCTGTGATAAAATTCTCTGACTTAAGCAACTTAAAGGAGAAAGGCTTTATTTGACTCACAGTTCAAGGATGGAGTCCATCATGGTAAGGAAACTGACACAGCAGAAATTCAAAGCATCGAGTCATATCAATAAACCAAACCAAACCAAACAAAATCAAGAACAGAGAGGGATGAATGTTACATTTCACTTATTTCCTATTTTATATAAGTCAAGATCCTAGCCTAGAGCATGATGCCACCCATACTAGACTTGTTTTCCCACTTGATATCGAATGAAGATAACCTCTCCCAGGCATGCCCAGCTCATTTCCTAACTAGATTTCCTAACTTGATTCTAGAGCCCATCAAATTTACAACTGAGATTAGCAATCACATCACACAACTATTATTTTCCCTTAGTTTTCAATACCACTAGATTTTATTAAATGTTATCTTTATGATGTAATTAGAAAGAGTTCTGCTCAAATTATTTTGAGAAACACTGGCATAAAGAAAGTTTAAAAGCTTCTCTTTTAAACTGAAGAAAACCCAAGTGTTTATTTTGGTATTGCATGGTAGAGGTATAATTGTCTTTCTTAGTTTCTCTTGGTGTTTAATGGAACACAGGTATGAGATGGCCTGGGTTAATGACCGGCCTGACTCTGTTCTTCCTTTTCTTAGTAATGGTTAGTTTTAGATCCCAGATAAAAGGACCTTCAGAGCAAGTGACCAACCTCTTAGCATTCTGTAATACCATCTATTCTTTTGTAGACACTTAAAAAAACAAAACTTTTCTTAGGGAAGGACAAAGAAATGACCCCTTTGTTCTTGTGAGGTTTTAAACCAAATCCTGGAAAAGATCCTTATGGTTTGGATGGTGAGAGGTCCAAGGAGAGCACTTATGAAGTTGGCATCTTCATTGTATCAGCCCCTTTCTCAGACATTAGAGGGTAGCACACAGAAAGTGTTTCCTCATGTTAATGCATTATCCTGGAAGTTACTGAAATGGGAGCTGTCTTAGAGAATAACTCCACATAGACACTTAAAGTTCCTTCTTCCCTAAGTTCTTTCAAAAAAATAGGAAGGAGTCTCTGCTGAGAGAAGTGGAAGAGGGACATGGAGTGCCCTTGCTCTTGCTGGCATTTGTTAGTTATCCCAGATTCCCCACAGCTCTGTTTGTGACCACTCTTTCATGTGGTTGAAATGTGCCTCCCTAGTACATTCCTAACCTAGGGGCTTTGGAAAGAGAACATTCCCCTACTTGCTTTTCTCCTTGTGATGAGCCAGCCTACACTTCTTTCTAAGACTTAATTTGAACTCAGAGAACCTAGGAATTTGTTATTCTAGTGTTGAATCTCAGGAATGGAGGTTGGCATGGGAAGGGCATGGTGCTTTCTGCTGATGCTGCATGTGTTGAGCATCTCTATGTCACAGGTTAAGAATGCATTGACAGAAGCATTCCTAAGGACACATGGGACACTTATAGAAAAAATATGCAAGTATACTTTTCTTCTCACTGTATTTTGTGTCCAGGAATTTAACAGTTCTCTATTTAAATATGAGGTTGTTTATCAAAGCATTGGTTATGATACATTTCTTAAATATTAGAAGCTTGACATATACACTAGGCTAAATACATGTTTGTTTATCCCATGTAACAATGATTTGAACAGAAAGGTGCAGAAGAATAATGCGTGTCATATTAGGTTGCTCTTGCTGTATTAAGTGAAAAGACCAGATTTTAAAACACTACTAAAGGTGGTAAACACTCCTGTTCCTAAAAATATATGTAGGTATTGTGTATATATGTTTATGTCTATGTAGAATGTGTACATATGTGATGTGTGTGTTTCTAATCCCTATCCTCCTTTAATTACAATTAGAAATTAAAGATATAAGTTTTCCTTTTACATGTCCAAATTCCAACTTAGATAGATTCATAAAGTCATTTTAGCTTTGTAGGACTTGAAATTAATTATATGGCTATGACCTTTACTGCTCATTCATTCACTTATCCATACATGAGTTCTGGTAGTTAATTCATACTGTGTGTTCACTCTGTACCAAGCATTATGACTGTAGTGATGTATAAAATTGTTTTGGCGGATCTAAAACACTGATATCTAGCTGTGAATCCTAATAGCCTTTTATTAAGTGTGGACCTTGATTGAAAATATCTCTCTCAGTGATCTTGTCTCCTCCTAGAATGAAACCAGACTTTTTTGTGAAGTTATGTAGCTTCTGATCATTAACATTTCCTAGCTGGAGTAGTTCTTTTATATATTACTCTTGATCTTAATTATCTAATCATATGAAATACAATTTTGGCAATTCTTTCTTGTTATCTTATGATAATTGCCTGCCATAACCAAATATCAGGACACATTGAACAAAAAATTTCTCAAAGTTATGGATTGTACTGCCTGAGTGGTCAATTTGTTGGCTTGTGTATATTTGACAAGTATTTCTGATCATTTGAGTCCTAATCATTACCTGACTTTGCCAATTCTTAACACAAATCTTTTGAACTCTGAGAGCTGTCGTCATAGTCACTATGTTCTATGGTAACAAAATGTATGAGATGGGGTAATTTACAAATAATAGACATTTACTTTTCACACTGTAAAGGCTGGACATACAAAGTGGACCTCCTCTTTGCTCCAAGATGGCATCTTGTTGTTGTATCTTGGAAGGGAGGTTTGTTGTTCTCCCAAGGTGAAAAGAACCGAAGGTGGAAACTTGTCTCCTCATACCTCCTTACTGAATAACAGATCCCTCATGACGCAATTGCCTGTAAAAAGCTCTACCTCAAATATTGTGAAAGTTGTGATTAAATTTGAGGGAATGGGTTATGGGGCATTCAGACCATAACAGCATTTATCTCATTTTTAAGTACCCTTAGAATATTACCTTCCTCTCTGTAATAACATCATTCACAGTATGGCTAAATCCCTGTCTTACATATCACTCCCAATGTACTTGTTATCTTGTTTGATAAGGAACATAATGTCTCAAAAGCATATTTTGGGATTTAGAAAAAATCACCATTTTATTCCTACTAGCTAGATACATCCATAGTGTATTAATTTATTTCACAGATGAACAGGGATCTCAAGTATAGTTTTGAAATTTTTCAACTATACATGTTTGTATTTGAAAGTAAAATTTAACTGTATGTTTTTCTTTGGAAAAATTCCTGCCAAAACAACTTCTCCCAGCTCATATCCAAGCATACACATTGCTTTCTTGTAGGGATTGGAATATAAACAATAAAATGAAACACTGAGGTAGACCTAAAAAAATAAGAACTCATGCTCCTTCTTCCTTTTATTCCAGACTGCCAGTTAGAAAATATAAATTACTTTGCAGGGAACATTACAGCTTTCTTAGTGACAGGAAAGAAAAGGAAGAGAAAAAGTGTGTGTACATATACACGTGCGTGCGCGCGCGCACACACACAAACACACACACACACACACACACACACACACACACACACACACACAAACACTAAGGAGGTGTGGTGAGGAGGAGGAATGAAACTATGTTGGGTGATAGGAGAGCATACCTTTGTCACTGCCTGGAAACTGTTTAGTGGAACCCAGAAGGTCTGACTGAAACCCTGGGCTCCTTGAATTCTAAAGACATCATCTTCAGTAATGATGATCATTATCGTGGCGGTATTCACATAGAGATGGTGCTAGAGAATAAGCTGAGAGTTCTATTTCCAGATCTGCAGGCAGTAGGAAGAGAGAGAGAGAGACCCTGGGCTTGGCTTGGGCTTCTGAAACCTCAGAGCCCTCACCAACTGACATATTTCTTCCAACAAGACCACAAGTCCTAATTCTTCTAAGTCAGTGGTTCTCAATCTATGGGTTATGCCCCCTTTTGGGGTTGAATGACCCTTTGACAGGGGTCACCTAAGACCACCGAAAAACACAGAAGTTTACATTATGATTCATAACAAGTAGCATTAAATTAAAGTTTTGAAGTATCAATGAAAATAATTTTATTTTTGGGAATCAAAGCAACTTGAGAAACTATATTAAAGGTCACAGCATTAGGAGGGTCGAGAACCGCTGTTCTAAATAGTGTCACTCTCTGATGGCTATGCATTCAAATATAAAAGCCTATTGGGGCCATTCTTATTCAAAACACCACAGTTAGCAATTCCTCCTCTGTGGGAGCTAAACTGATGCACTACAGCAAAATCATGTTGACGACTGTCATCCCTACACCCAAGGCACATTTCGCACGAACTTATTCTTATATACAAAACACAGCTGTGAGACGTGGATGCCAGTGAGAAGTGTGAGCAATCTTCTTGAGAGACACCAGTCTTTTACTTCTGTGCTTGATTGACCCTTATCTAGATGATAAAGTTTGAAATGCCCAAAGCCGCTATGTAACTCTCGGCCATTTGTTCCATCAGTACAGAAGTGACTGCAAGTCCTGGTTAGCCACACCTTCTCATAGTGTATTAGGATATTTACTTGGAATTAACACTTTGTGCCATATGGAAAATGTTAAGCCATTGATTATTTTAATCTTCAGCATAGATTTGCTGGATTTATACACAGTATTCATTATGGATTTATTTCTTTCCCCACTTTTCACTTTTTCCTTTACTCTGCATATTAACTAAACCCAAATCAGGCCTTACATGGGCAGGTCATTTGCTGCAACAAAAAGCTATTTTAATTTTAAAATTAATTTCAAAATTTAGTAAAATATGATTATAATTTTTGTCTGGTGATTTATGAGAGCTGTTTTCATACTCCACTGATTACATATCTATAGTTTTCTTATAATATTCCATTTTATGTGCTTTTAATGTTAGTTCTTATAAGTTTTCTCTCAATTTGGAATTTGCCTTTTTAAATTTTTCTGTGTGTTCCCTTTTGGATAATTGAAAGTAGACTTACAATTTCTTAATACTTATATTTGATTCAATTGAAATGGGTTTTAAAATATCTTCAGTGGAATCAGAGTTACTAAAATGGAGTTTTCCCCGTAAGCCCTATCCATGGTTCTTGTGCATTTCACTGCACTTGATGATGCTCAGAGTTCTAGGATGCATGGAACAACCATGGTGTCATTTCACCCAGTTATATTTTGCACAGGCTGGTAGAGATAATCCTTTTGTCAAGACCTATTAATGCACAGGTGTTACTAGTGTTATACTCCATACTTCAGATACTTTATGCAGTCTGAGTTGGAGGTGTATTGATACTCAAGTTTTCATTCAAGTCGAAGGTTTTAGATGACAGATGAAGGTGATTCTTATACAGCAACTGATAGGAATTTCAACAAGAAAACTGGCTCCAAAGCAACCATATAGGTAAATACATAATATGTACAAGCACACAAAATTATGCATTGTCTCAGCCTGTCACTAGGTCTCTTCACATGAATATTTGACCATGTGATAGATCCTTATGCAGCATCATGCACTGTCATTAGTGCTAAGATACATGAATAGTTAGGATTTGTTCTTAGATGCCTAGTAATGAGAATAGCATCTCTATGGAACAGCTCTGACTCCTCCTTACTGTTCCCTCCCATATTAAACTCAAAAATGAATCTAAAGGAACAGTTTCTTCAGTCTGTATTAGCTCTAGACATTCAGTTCAATACCGTTTTCCTTCTATTCACACTAGGCCAGGATAATAAATCTTTACCAATTTTTCTTGATATTCTGTCCAGACTAACTTTTACTGAAGGTGGCAAACAGGATTGAGGTGTTAAGAGTTTGTTGTTGTTGTTTATTTATTAGAAAGAAAAAGTAAAACAGCATTATTCCTGCAGAGTCATGGTCAAAACCAAGACTGAAGACCCTGCCTGCCAGAGCAGCTGGCAAAGAGACCCAAGATTTTGGCACCATCAATATGCTATATGATTATGCAAACAGATGGTTTGGTTTCTAGAAATTAGAATTCTGGAAATAGCCTATGTAGTTAAGGCTCTGTAATGTAGCTTTCTCCAGTGTCCTGCAGAATGTGGGAATACACTCATTAGCTATCTGGTCGGGAACACGTTGCTTCATTATTCAGTTATTTAAACTGTATGAATTGAAACTAATAAAATTTGTTTCTTAGAGGTGTGGTGATAAATGTCTTCGTTCCTGCCTTAAAACAGCTTAGAGTTTGTATTCGTTTTATTCCCTAGTGGCCTAGGAAATTTGATGCTTTATCTTGACCTTTATTAAATTGTGTTGTGATCAATAAGTGTCACATTTCTCTGACAAATTATAAACTCTGTGAAGTAAGGACTATCACCAATGAGACAATACACATTTCAGATTTTTTGTGTAGTTTAAATGAACAATATAGTTATTAATTCCTATTTATTGCCAACACTATTTGTGGTGGTTTGAATGAAAATAGGCCCATAGGAAGTAGCATTATTAAGAGTGTAACCTTGTTGGAGTAGCTGTGGCTTGCTGGAGGAAGTGTGTTGCTGGGGGGCGGGCTTTGAGGATAGCTATACTCAAGCTCTTCCTAGTGTCAAAGTTCACTTCCTGCTATTGGCTGATCCAAATGTAGAACTCTCAGCTACTTCTTCAGCATCATGTCTACCTGCATGTTTCCATGTTTTGAGAAATGAGCATAATGGACTAAACCTCTGAAGAGTGAGTCAGCCCCTGTTAAATGTTTTCTTTTATGGGTTGCCGTGGTCATGGTATCTCTTCATAGCAATGGAAATCTTAATTAAGACATTAATGGTACATCAGAAAAAATAATGTAATTCCATTTTACAAACACATTTTAAAGTTTATAAAATATCAAAAGAACTCCCAAATCTCATAAATGGCAAGTGACCTAGAAAGAAAAGAGATCTAATGTACTAATAATTCCATGTCTGCCTGACTCATCCATCAGGAGTACTGTGCATCTCAGGATTGAATCCAGAGTCACAGAATTATCATGAATATAGACACACATATCACAACCTAATTACTTTTTACACAAAATTGCTAACAGTTAAACAAATCTGTATCCAATGAACTATTTAAACCAGTGCAAAATGGATAGTGAAAAATGTATATCCTGTGTGTGTACAAGTCAATTTTTAAAAATCAACCATTAAAAATCTTACGTTAGTGACTCTGAAGTTCTCTGTTTTTAGCATGTTGTCTTTCAGTAGTATTCACTCATTTCTTCAGTGCTTCCCTGAAACAGCAGAGCCTCTGGCTTTGCATTTATTTGATGACTTGAAAGTCCATATGAGAGTTAGCCACCTGAAAAGCTCACCATGTATCTGTTAGATGATCAGATCGAAGGTAGTGATAACGGTCGTGCTTGGGAGTATGGTTTTTTTAGCTAGAGGAACCCATCCAATGCAGGGGGACATAAAAAGCATGTTTGTCATTTGGAAAATGGTTTATAAGTTCCTTCTGAAGCTAATGCTGGACTTATTATTTATTATTTAATAAACACAGTTCTTAACATTACTCACTTAACTTGAAAACCTATGTTTACATGTGGACCAGCACATGGTTTGGTACTAGCTGTATCTAAGATTCCCCAAATTGAGGCAGTCAGGAAGTTTTTTAATAGTTAATAGGTGAATTGACATCACGATGTATCTGCTCAATAGGATTTTGTTCAGTGATGATTAAACAATGAACTATTATACCACCAAAGCACAGAGTGGAAATTAAAATATACACTTCCAGTGAAATAAGGAAATCTTAAAAGACTATGAGTTATAGGATGTGGTGATATCTAAAAATGTGATGTTCTTGGAGTGACAAAGCTCTGAGACCAGTAAGAAAGCAAAACAATGGTTGCCCAGGCCTCTGGACAGGTAGAGGGTTTAGTGGTGGAGCTGGGGGCATAACTAGACAGGTAAGTTATTATGATGCTATGTTTTTCCATGTTGGGGATTTTTTGATTCATGTAAACCAGTGGGAACCCCAAGGTGAGACCCAGTAGGCAAGACGATAAAGTGGGTATTGGGGGAGGGGAGGAAATATAATACCAGGAAATCTTCTTTATTGCTGTGTGATTATTCTGTCCAAAGCTTCTCTAAAAATAGTGTATCAGAAGGATCTGAACCCCCTAGATTATATATATTTCCAGAGCACTAGGAACTTCATTTTGCATTCTTTCACCTTTCCTGTGCCATCTACTTGGATTCACTTTGGTAAGAGTAGAAATGCAAATACATAGACTTAAATATATGGGAAATAATTTGCATCTCAAAAATATTCCTGTTACTATAGTGTTCCTCAAATAAAGAGTATTGGGAGCCATACAGCTTGGAATGAACCTTTAGGCCAAACTTGGCAAGCCACACAGTTCTACAACTGTCTTTGATTATAAATGGCTTCTAGAAGTATGAGCACCCAGAAGGAACAACATGACCCAGACGTCAATCCTTTGTCCCAACCACAGGCCCACTTACCTAGGTAACCCTCCCTCACCCCACCAGCCATGAACTTTTTACCCTGCCAAAATCCTCATTCTATAGTTTTCTGACATCCTGCTTAAACTAACACCTGGCTCTTGGCCTCTTCTCCCCCTCCCCTTTACCTCACTCTACTGACTATATAAGCTAGCCTGGGAAAAATAAAAGTTGCCACTTGATCAGAATCCTGTCTTGTGGTCATTCTTTCTACATCTCTTGTCCCCATTCCCCTCCCCGGATATCTTGCCCTAAGTTGCTGTCCCTCGGGTCAGGACAACTACATCTGGCGTCCAACATGGGGAAAGAGGAACAGAATTGCAGAACATGTCTAATGAGCCTTTAAAGCATGGACATTTGGTAGGCATTAGTTAAGTCTGAAATGAGGCTGGAATCCGGGAGAAGTGTTTATCCGTTAGATCTACACAGTACTGAAGCATGGGTTAAAGGTTTCCTTTTTCAGATTTCTTGTAATCAGGGTACATTCAACAAATATTTGTTGCTGACAACTGATTAATCTGTTTAGAGGCACTGTGGAGATCTTTTAGTGACACTGATATTTTAACACTCAAATTTAATATCCACTCCATGGTTAATCTTAACTGTTTGTCATGCCTTGGGAGATTATATATATTTTTCCTCAGGCTAAGACTGAATTTTACTTGCATTTGTAACTTCTACAATACTGGTCACAATTAATAGGCACCTAGAATCTACTGCCCCCAAAAGGATCACATGACTAAATGACTAGACAATCATTCATTTCTACTTCCCTGTTCATGACTTGTGACAAGAGAATGCTACAGGAGGTATATGCTGTCCATGGCCTCAAATGACCTCAAGGTACCTCTGTGTGTTCTGACTATAGTGTTATTTGCAATGCCCCAAATGAGCTCTTTATTATAAATAATAAACTCTTTCTTTTAAATGTGTATCATTTCACATGAGAATGATAAAGCAAGATTTTAATAATCTTGCTAATTAAGCAAATCAAGGTAAAAAATGAATTGAAGTGTTACCTTGTGATTACCCCAAGGCTGTGTATATAAACGTCTCAGTGACTAGGGCCAGTGCAGGGAGAATTCAGTAAATACTAGGATTTTTTTCTCTAAATATTTTGGTATATACTTCCTCTGTATTTATTATAATTCTTGTAAGGACAGATAGATTGCACAGATTAGACAATTTGAAGAAACTTCATTAAATGACAATTTATGGAGGTTGGTAATAAAAACACCTTACAACAACCAGTTAAATGATCAGGAGAGGTTACCATAAAGGAAGGGAGTGGGGGAGTGGAGAGAGTCAGGAAAGTAAGGACAAGAGACAGGACATGAGAACAGGGAGAAATAAGCAGCAAGCGCTGTGTGAAAAATGGCCTCCTGGCTGGGCTTGCCATCTGTGGACTGATGACTGCCTGCTTACCCTGGCCTGGCAGGGAGTGATGAGTGACTGTCTTGGAACAGATCACCTCACATGACCTCCTCCATCCCCCTCTTTCTGGTTCTCGTATTGGCCAATGCCCCATCGTTGTATAGAGGTAAAGCAGTGTTTAGAGATAGAGTAGCTATTTACCCAGGACATACTTCTCTGAACAGAAATTTCGAGTCACCTCAGCTCTGTGGGAGAAGCATGTTTCCCAGGTGTCACTGCATAGAGGTTCAATATTCTCTGTCCAGACTTGAACGCACAGACAAATCTTGTGATGAACCACCAGCCTCAGTGTCAGCAGCGTGAGACCCAACAAGCCCGAGTACAACCCATATGGTTGCTCTTCTCAGCGAAGGGACGGAGGATGGAGCCAGTGTCTGAAGGAAAGTGTAGCCAGGGAACAACCTGTGAAAACAGACCTGTGGAGACAGCAGGGAAAATAGAAAAAGGCTCAGAAATACATCTGGTGGTGTTACGAGAGTTATTAAAATTCAACAAGGAGTGCATAATATTTAGCACAAGAGATTTGTCCTTAGAAAATTCCTTGTGGGATTTATACAAGGATCTGTTAATAAAGGGCACACACAACCCTCATATTACAATCAGACATGTTATGTAAAACATGGACAAGAAAGTAATAGGATAACACTGTATTTGCACAAGGGATTTTGTGATATTACACACCGTTCTGCTTTCACTGTGAACTGTGAGAAGCTGTGATTTGCATAGTAATGTAGCCACTTGAGACAGTAACCTTGACATTTTTGCAGCTGCACATGTTTGCATACACCAAGATGCATAGTCTGTCTAGTTACTATCTGATTCTTTTATTCATCTCCTCTTTATTACCAAAAGCATTGTCCACAAAAATCTGTTTCTCACATTTTCACAATTTAAGCCTTTAAACCACCGTGTATATTCCTGACATATTCTTCAGGTTTGCCTTTCGAACCAGAAATGTCATATATACTCAAAGCCATTCATCATTTTATTACAATTCTAGTTACATTGTTGATTTAATGCTTCTTTACATACACCACATGTTTACTTAGAAGGATACTCCTTTTCAGGTTTAACAGGTCAAAAAGTTCAGTTTAATCTTTTCCCCAAACAAACAATCCAGCCTTGTCACTTCTCAATATTGGAAACAATATTCTACTATGAGCCACAACATAAAACAGGGATGCATTTGAATTCTGTAATACCCTTTCTCTCTCAGAAATGATTTTAGGTTCCTTATCTTTCTCACTGTGCCTTCCATCCTCTTCCCCATAATTTCCATTCAGAAGGTTCTGATGAGACACTGGGAAGTGCAGGAGGCTATCAACTTGTCTGCTGGTTGATCTTTCCCTCTGGTTAACTGGTATCTAGCTGTCTGTGTCCCCACACACATCATTTCCTGTGACCATGCATTTAACTCACCCACAGAAATTCAACAACTCAGATGAAATGGATAAGCAATTTAAACAGTACTATATTACAACTGGTTTAAAATGAATTCAGAAAGCTGAGCTATTAAAGGAATTGTGTTAAATATCTAAAATCTTCCATGAGGAAAATGTTTTTTGAAATGTGTTCCTTGATGAAATATAAGATATACTTATGGAAGAAAAGTGCCCAGTTTCGTACTAGCTCTCAGAGGCCTGGGGGCACTTATAAACTCATTCTCTATGGTCAGCATAAGTTTGATGCTAGAACCAGGTAAAGAAACTGCAAAATGCATTGACAGAAAAATCTGCTTCATGAGCATAAAGATAGAATCTTAAAAGTTTAGCAAATTGTGGACAACTTTTTTTTTTTTTCCTGAGACAGGGTTTCTCTTTATGGTCATGGCTGTCCCGGAACACACTCCATATAGCAGGCTGGCCTCAGCCTCCCAAGTGCTGGTATTAAAGGCATGCACTACCATCTCCCAGATGCCAAGAATGTTTTTAACCATATGAATATGTTGTTAGAATAGACAAACGTTTAAAATTCGGTCAATATAATTAAATACTGGACTATCTTAATAGGTGCAAATAGGCAAGCGTCTAACAATACTAACAAAAGATTTCAGTCTGTGCACCAGAGAAATGGCTCAGGGGTAAAGGCTTTTGCTGTGCAGGCCTGGTCACCTGAGTTTAACCTTGAATCCACTTCTAGATAAAGGCAGAAGGAGAGGACTGACTCCACAGGATTGTCTTGTGACTTATACACATAAACCATGGCACATGAGGCCATACAAACATCTCTCTCTGTCTCCGTCTCTGTCTCTCTCTTTTTCTCTCTCTCTCTCTCTCACACACTCATAAGCCATCATTCTTGATTCCTAAAAATGGCATCAAAAGTAGAAATAGAAGGCCTACTTCTCAGGTCTAATGTAAGATAATTGTTTATGTGTATGAGATACCTAATATGTTTTCTTTAAATAAAGTAACACAAAAATTTCCCTTAAGTGGCATGCACTGGGGCGGTTGCTCAGTGATAACACATGAAAGAAAAAATACCATGACCACCATGCCAGTACCGTCTACAATATCACTACTGGCTCATAGGAGATATATAGCTGATGCAGCCATACAAAATAAAAGTAAATTTAAAAGTATAATTGAAATGGGAGATATAAAAAAACTTTTTTATTCTTTTTTATTTTTATAGTTGTAATTAGACCAATTTTAAAATTAGAAAAAAGCTTGTTTTACATGTCCATCTCCCTCCCTTCCTCCCCTGCCTCCCCACCTCCTATCCCAACCCTTTTCTGCTCCCCAGGGAGGATGAGGCCTTCCATGGGGGATTTTTCCAAAGTTTGTCATATCACTTGGAGCAGTGCCTAGGCCCTCCCCTGTGTGTCTAGGATGAGAGAGTATCCCTCTATGTGGAGTGGGCTCCCAAAGTGCACTTGTGTACTAGGGATAAATACTGATCTAGAAGAAAAATCTTCATTCAGCTGTAAACTGAGACAATCCTAAAGACAATAAAATTTGTTCAATTACAAGATATAAACTATAAGAGCAATATACAAACACTAGTTGGAAGTTTTCCATATTAGGAACAATTGGGAAATTTTAAAATGTTCCCTCAATAGTGTTCAGGAAAGAACAATTTAAGGCATGAGGTATAATAAATGACAAAATAAAAAAATCTCAGTTGACTTTTGTCAGGATTAACAAGATAAACTTAAAGGTAATAAGGATATTTAAAGGAATATCTTATAAACTTAAAGGTAATAAGGATATTTAAAGGAATGTCTTGGAGTGTCACCAAAATTCCTGTACATGAGACATCATTTGGGAGAAGGAAGCCTGAATTTCTTCATGAATAGTTAACCAATTCAGCTGGGGTGTCAGGATGTTTAAGAACTTCTATCCCATGTGAGCAAGATTTGCCCAGACCACTACCAAAGTAGTGACTACCTTAGTAGAATGGTTATTTATTTACTTCTTCCATCATGCAACTCTGGGCTTTTCTTTTTTCTTTTTTTTTTCAACTTTTTATATTTTAATTAGAAACAGGATTGATTTACATGACAATCCCAGTTCCCTTCTCCTTCCCATCCTCCCCTACCACCCCCCCCAACTAAAACCTTATCTATCACATATCCTTTCTGCTCCCCTGGATGATGAAGCCTTCCATAGGGTGTCATCAGTGTCTGTTGTATTTTTGGGATAGGGCTTAGGCCCACCCCTGTGTGTCTTGGCTCAGGGAGTATTCCTCTATATGGAATGGGCTCCCAAAGTCCACACCTATGCTAGGGATAAGTACTGACTTCTACAGGAGGTCCCATAGATTTCCAGATTTCCTCACAGAAACCCATGTTCCTGGGGTCTGGATCAGTCCCATGCTGGTATTCCAGCTATCAGTCTGGGGAGCAAGAGTTCGTGGATGTTCAGGTCAGCTGTTTCTGTGGGTTTCACCAGCCTGGTCTGGACCCCTGTGTTCTTCATTCATCCTTCTCTGAATCTGGGTTTCAGTTCAGTTCAGTGATTAGTTGTGGGTGTCTGCCTCTAATTCCACCAGCTGCTGGATGAAGGCAATAGGATGGCATATAAGTTAGTCATCAATCTCATTATAAGGGGAGGGCATTTAAGGTAGCCTCTCCTCTGTTGCTGAGATAGTTAGCTGGTGTCATCTTTGTAGATCTCCAGACATTTCCCCAGTGCCTGATTTCTTTGTAAACCAAAAATGTCTCCCTCTATGATGGTATCTCCATTCTTGGTATCATCAATTCTTCCCCTGACTCAACCTTTCTGCTCCCTCATGTCCTCTGCATCCTTCCTCTTCTCCCCTTCTCATTCTCCTAGCTCCCTCCCCCCTCTTCCCATGCTCCCACTTTGCTCAGCATATCTTGACCCTTTCCCCTTCTCCAGGGGACCATGTATGTCTCTCTTAGGGTCCTCCTTGTTTATTAGCTTCTTTGGCAGTGTGGACAGAGAGAGAGAGTATTTACAAACAATGCATTGAGCTGGAAGCTCCTGCTTCTGTTGGAGTGTTGGAAAAGCCCAGAGCTTATAGGTGTTACATGTCTAAATGATGCTTCCAGCTCAATGCTTTGTTTGTAAGTATTCTCTCTGTCTGTCTGTCTGTCTGTCTGTCTGTCTGTCTGTCTGTCTCTCTCTCTCTCTCTCTCTCTCTCTCTCTTTGTGTGTGTGTGTGTGTGCGTGTGCATATGTGTATGCATGTTCCATTATGTGCATGTGCCATATGGCTGTATAGGTCAGAGATCTGGGGTTAGTTTAGTATATTATAAACCATGGCTTTAAAACTTGTTAATACTATACATAATTATGTATTTAGAGCACTTAGTCTGATGTTTTTAATAGGTAATCCAAAATTAATACCTTATAACTATCCTCATAAATCCTTAAGGGCTCAAGTAAATTGTGTCTGTAAGAAGGTACACAGGAATTCTTGTGATGAAATGTAAGCTGTATCCCAGTATATTGCCAGTATTCCGCAGCAATGGAGACAACAAAGAATTTCATTGTATTGAATAAGTTAAATTATAATTGTATTGTATTAAAAGTGGACTAGGTCAGCCATGGGATTCTTTCACAAGGAAAAGCAAGGTGAAGAATAGTTGAGACTCTGATTAATGTGTGTAAGAATAAAAAAGATAGTGGAAATATCAAGACCCACACTGATGTTTCACATGCTAGAGACAGAATCATGACCAAGAAAAAAGCCATGGGAAGAAATGAACTATACCAGAAGTTATCTAAGCAGCATGTAAACAGAAATGGTCACAGCCCAGACACTGGCTATTGTGAAGGCAATTCCTAGGCACTGCCTTGCTGGGTTCATGTCAAGGACAATAGAGCACGATGGTCCCAGCAACACCCTTCTTTCACTGAATACAAGGATGTGGGGTACAGGATTTCAGAAGAGCCTTGGCATCTGTGAAGCTGTGAAACTTCAGGTCTCTACCTTCTCTACAGTAGAAAGTTATAACCTCCATATATTCTAGATGGTCAATGTTTCACAAGTGCCTTTATTTATTTATTTATTTGTTTGTTTGTTTGTTTGTTTATTTTGTGCAGTGGTATTTTCACTGCATGTTTATCTGAGAAAACAACAAAGCTACCATTGGACATGAACTTGCCCTCTTCATGCACAGAGGACAGTGTGAGAACCTATCAGTCAGTGACTGCTGTTAGAGAACTCAGACCCACCAAGTGCCTTCCTACTTAACTTCTAGCTCAGTGCATTAGAGTTTTTTTTATGACATGCACAGCTGTCATATAAAACAGGAGAGAAGAAGCCTCAACATTACAGGGCACACAAACCTTGACTAGGAGCTATGTACCTGAGCATTATTTAAAGTAATGCTCACTCCCATCAAAAGGCATTCTACAACATACTAGATTCAGGCAGGCTACAGACACTGCATAGCAACTATATTTTTGAACCAGTTTCACTTCAGTTAACACATTTCTATTTCTTGAGATGAAGATTTTGTCATTTCAATAGGCTCTCTGTGGACTTTTTCTTTTACGTTTCATAGTTATTGACTGTGGCTCCTTCCTTTGAAGTCATTTCTCCTCCATTAACACTGAGTTCCTTTCTCTGCTCACTGCTGCTCAGTCAGGGTATGATGAAGTATAGTGTTTACTACCAGCCAGCTGCACACTCATACCACCGCATTTTCAAAAAGCCAGCCCTTCTCTGCAGCAGCACTTCCTTTACATACTTTGGAAGTTCTAGAGAGCTTGGGGATTTGTTGAAATAAGAAGTAGGAAGACGTATTGCAGACAACCACATCCAGTTCAACTAGAGGGGGAAGAGAAATGAGGGTCTTGAGAATGGACTTTTGGAGTCTCATGGGTAAAGATATAGCAGTAAGTTCTATTACATAATAAATTTAAAAGGATTGTTTTGGACTTTTCTTGGGAACTAACCACATCCTTAATGAAATATCCAGAGTGGAAAGAAATTCCTTCTGTGTTCAGATCCAAGATTTAGCAAGTACTTATTGTGATGAAGGATATTTATAGTTTGGAAGGCATTTTTCTGTCACATTAACAATCATCATTATCTTCTTGTATGTCCTCATACCTGGTGCTTCAGCTAAAACTAACAGTGTGATTGAAGGGAGCAAAGAGAAGTTTTACTTTGCTGTCAGCCTATCAAGCTACCCAATAAAATTTTATTCATAGTACATTAGTCAAAAGATTTTTCCAATTATTCAACACAATGAATAGAAGCTGAGATTATTTAAAAACAAATTATTATTGTGTGAAACATGATCCTGATAATCAGGCCTGCCTTAAAGTATTTGTGAGAATTTTTGACAAGCTGCTGTGTGTGTTCACTGAAGGGAATGTATTTTTGGCAGGACTCTTCTCCCTCCCACATGGAGAGAGTGTTTACTGCGAAGCAAATGTTTTTCAATGTGTACTATACTCTCCTTTAAGCCTAAACTTCTTTTCTTCTGGAACTAAGAGTTCAGAGAAAAAATTTGCTTTGACGAAATCACGTTGACTTTACACATGTATTTTATAAGTCTGCAGTACCATGGCTTCTAATGAAAGATATAAAAAGCTAAATGTAAAGGATACAGAAATTGCTTTGTCAGCCACCTGGAATCTGCAACTGGTTGGTTTAAAATAACATTTGTTGTTCTAAGTTGTTCTTAGGCCATCCAATTCTAACAAGACATTGAGGAAAATGTGAATGTCCTCATTAGGTGTCCTCTAGGAATGATTTTTGAGCATTGATTTTCAAAACCACACTGACATTACACTCAATGTAGATTTGTTAACTACTTTCTTCTTGCTCTTTCACCTGCCCTTTTATATTTCTGCCCCCCTTATTTTTCTTGGTATGGGGATTTGAAAACACTACTGCCTGGTATTTGAGCAAGCCTTGTGATGAGGAAAAATAATATTAATATCAAGCTATGACAAGGTCAGTGTTTGCCAGCTACAAAAATGGGAAAGAAAAAGGTGTTTAGAATGTGGGTCAAAGAAGGTATGGCTTTAGTTGTGTCTGTCACAACAAAAAGAATTGAACCAATAAAAGTAGAATAATTTTAACATTGTCTGGCTTGGATAGTGGTGCTGTATTAAAATAGTGTGTTGTTTGTGTAGACTAGTCTTCTGTTTCCAGGGGGGTAGGCGAGTATTGAGGGTTATATCCCATCACCCATCATACCATAGATACAAATTCACACACACACACACACCACACACACACACACACACACACACACACACACACACACAGAGAGAGAGAGAGAGAGAGAGGGAGAGAGAGAGAGAGAGAGGCAGAGACAGAGACAGAGACAGAGACAGACAGACAGATGGACAGACAGAGGCAAAGAGACAGAACAACAGACAGAGAGAATGTATCAATGAATAAGAAGACAAATAAGGTAAAATATCTATGATTAGGGATTCTGGGCAATGTAACGATATGGCCCCTTGAACTGTTATTAAAACTTTTCTGCGGGCTTGATTGTATTTTGAATTAAGAAAAATTAACTTCAAAATAATCATGATTTATTTAGTATCTCATAAAAATGCTCAAATATAATAAATACATAGTGGGTGTTTTTGCAAGTGATGGTTTCCTGAACAGAGAAATTGAGGCAGCCACCTCTTCTCTAATGCTGTCTCCAAGGGTGTATCCTTCACTTCTTCATTTGTTAGGGGAAGTATATATCATTTGTTTTTCCATGTCATGGTTTTGATTCACAATTGAAGAAGACTGAAAAAATGTCCTGTAGAGTACCTGACTGACAGAGAAGGGAGAACAGATTTTTGGTAGATAACTAGAAAGCAACATTAGGCTCCCTATTCAGCACAATATGTGGGCTGATGCTAGAAGCTTCCCTCAAGAAAAGAGCTGGGTGTCTTTCTTTTGGTTGAAACTAGGCTGGCTATGAATTTAACAAGAGGACAAAGTTCTATCAGTGAACTCACAAAAGATGAATATATGAAAAATAATCGTGCCTGCTTAGAGCATATGCCATTTAAGTAAAATGAGGTTTTCTCAAGTACAATGCAGCTATAAATTGCTGTAGGCAGGCTAAAACTCATCATTAAATGCAATATTGTCAACAAGGGAAAGACAAGTTGGAGACACAGTAATTCTAAAACATTTTTTATTGATTTTCCTGGTTAAAGATATTTATACTTGTCAACATTCAGAAAGTAAAGCCTATAGTTTTATAAGCACAGGAAGAGAGCATGCTATCAATGAAAACTGTGCATTTTTCAAGGCAATTATCTAATCACCTTGGGTGCTCTGAATAGAATTGGCCAATTGCCCTGGCTATGTGTGTAGCCATGACCAGAATATGAAGATGCCCTTTTGTGCCACAGATTTCCATTCACTCATATCAAAACCCTCCTCATATAGTTTTACTAGTGGTATATTTGGAGGTCAGACATCCTCTTGGCTGGATCATTACCTTTTTAAACAAATCTATATGCTATTCTAGCTAAAGCATCTTTAAGCATTGCCCTACTGGGAATCGATTCAAGTAATTAATGTCAGCTTGTGGACCAGCTTGAACTTGGCTTCTTGCGTATGATTCATCCCTAGAAGCATCTAATGCCAGGCTAACACTGGCAGCCCCTGTGAATGTGAGGGCAGAACTTTCAATTATTATCTCTGAGTTGTCTTATTATTTGAAATTGAGTTATCTTTTATTTCAAATTGTCTTTGGATTTATGAAGGAGCTGAAAAGTATTATGTGGTTAGGTAAAGTTTAATTATGAAGAAAACTCAGTTAAAATGTCTGTATTGAGTTATCCCTTACTTTTCAATAAATTTCACTCATACCTCTCATTTTCAGGTGAGTGATATCTTCATAGAGTAGTTTCTAATAGAATATCTTGGACTATTGTGATATAAGATGGAGATAATGATTTTGGATGTGGGGTACAATAGTGCATGCTGTAGAACCCCAGCAGAGCAGATAGAGGCAGAGAGACTTGAGTTCTAGGTAGTCTAGGACACACATTGAATTTAACATCAACTTAGACTATATGGTGAGATCTTGTCTTAATAGACCCCAAAGCAAAAACAATAACAAAAGGACCTAGAAAAGAGATTTAACATTGTCATATCCATTTGGCACAAGAGCGCATACTAGTTGCAGTTCTGCTAGTCAATTACCCATCTACTCCCCATGTTTTAATTTGATAGATTACTGATCATCGTCAAAAGTATACATAAGACAAAATTGATGTGTGCATCTGCACAAACCACAATCCTTCAGGTAGAATATAGCACCATGCTCTGGCAGGGAGGGTCTCTGCCTAGGCAGATAACAAAGCTTTAAATTCAAATCTGCTTTCATATCCTGCAGTGCAGTCAGGAAGTCAGGCAGCCTCTCTGGCCTCTCTTTGTATTTGAATAAAACCTCATCCACTCATTTTTGAATTTCCTAGGAGTCTTAGCTGGGGTCATCTTGTGAACCTGCATGGGCCTTCCCCTTTAATCAGATTAGTGACTGCCCTAATTATCATCATAGAACCTACATCTAGTAACTGATGGAAGCAGATGCAGTGATCCACAGCCAAACACTGGGCTGAGCTCCTGGAGTTCAGTTGAAGAGAGGGAGGAGGGATCATATGAACGGGGGCGTCCAGAGAATGATGGGGAAAACCACAGAGAGAGCTGACCCAAGCCAGTGGGAGCTCATGGACTATGGACTGACAGCTGGGGAATCTGAATGGGACTGAATTAGACCCTCTGAATGTGTGTGATGCTTATGTGGCTTAATCTATTGGGGGTGGGGGTGGGGTAGGCAGAGGCACCAGGACCTCTACCAGGTGCATGAACTGACTTTTTGAAGCCCATTCCCTATGGTTGGATACCTTGTTCAGCCTTGATACAGGGGTGAGGATCTTGGTCCTGCCTCAACTTGGTATGTCAGACTTTACTGACTATCCAAGGAAGGCCTTTACCTCCTCTGAGGAGTGGTTGCGGGGTAGGAAGGGGGCAGGTGGAGGAAAGGAGAAGGGGAATGAGGGGGAACTGGGATTAGTATGTAAAATGAAAAATAAGTTTTTAAATAAAAGAAGAAGCATTATATATATTCCTCATTATATTTTAACTGGTCCTCAGGAAAATTTGTAGTAAGTACAAGAAGTACAAAACTGCCACTGAAAATCTTGATGATTTCTTATAGATAAATAAATGTAGCATGTTTAGTAAATAAATATTTCTCATTTTAATATTCCTTTACTTTTTGTTTTCCCAATATTTTTTCTAAATAAATACATGTCAGGTCATAAAAATGTTAGTAAAATTTTATGGAATCATTTGTCCATCAACAATTGTTTGAGGTCAGTGGATCCAGTTGATTCTATCAAAGGAATGCAGGGGTTATCAATACAACATAGTCTTAGAATTCTAGAGTCTTATCCGTTTCACTTAACTCCTCAGAATCTAATTATAGTAGGAGAACTGCTGTTGATCTCTCACACATAATCGTGACCTAATATGTGCATCGGTTGTAAACATATGTAAAAATACCACTTTATAAACAATAGTGCCCCATATAGTTTGATTGTTATTATGGTTTTATTAATAAACTGGACAAATGAACTTAGGTGTCTTTAGTTTCAATTAGCTTATATTAGTTCAACTAGTTTATATTAGCTTTCCCTTAGGATGTCATAATATTTGTCAGTAGATACTTTTTATTTATTTTATGTATATATGAGTACCAGTATGTGCATGTGTGCATGGTCTCTCCAGAGGCCAAAAGACTGTGCCAGATCCCATGGCCCTGGAGTTACAGGAGGTTGTGAGCCACACTGGAAGTATTTGAACAGAGTCCAGACTCTCTTCGAGAGCATCAAGTGCTTTTATAACTGCTGAGCCATCTGGCCAACCTCATTTTTTTTTTTTTTTTGGTGGCGTGGGGTGTCTGTCACAACATAGTATCTAAATCTGTAGCCTAGGCTAGGCAGAAACTCACTGTGTAGCCCACCCCTTAAACTCAAACATACACAACACTGCTTTTTAATTAAGCTACATTTAAAATAAAGTTCATTGGCCTTTGTGTCTTAGTTGAATATATATGTATGTATGTATATATATATATATATATATATATAATATATATATATATATATCAGACATGGTGAAATTTTGAAGCTCTGTGTAGAGAACAGACTTATACATTAGATTAAGTGACTTACTTAAAGCAGTCTCTAAACACAGATCATTGTTAATGGGTCAATTCCAAAATGTGGTCCATATCATCTATTTTAAAGTGCAAGCAACAAAAGAAACCATCTGAGTTATACAACTCTGTGCATTTGTGTGTGGAGACCAAGCATCTGCATCACATCTTTCTCAACAATTCTCATAGTATTTCTTGAGACACTTTCTCTCACTCAATCTGGAATCACTGTTTCAGTTAGACTGGCTGGCCCTTGGACTCCTCCAGTGCCCCCTGCACTAGGTTTATTACACAGCTATGTCCGGCTTGTGCATGTGTGGTAGATATCTCAGTTCTTTTCCTCATTCTTCTCAGTCAACACTTTACCCACTCAGCCATACTCTAGGCCAAGGGTTTAAAAAAGGAAAATGTTCTTAAGTTGTCTACCACGGAAAAAGGCTCATAATTATAATTGTGTTTGTACAAAACCATCGGTTAAGAATATGATTGCCAAATTATTCATTTAATTGTTAGACTTCTGAAATTGATAGCCAATATGTCATAATCCACTAAAGTAAACATTTATAGTTTATAGTAAAGGCAGCTAATGAAACTAAATTTAATAAAAAAACTTAAGGACTCTTTTTCTTCTTTTATGAACAAAATATGTTGAAATTTCTTCTTTCTTTCTTTTCTTTTTTTTCTTTTTTTTTTTTCAAAACACTACCTTAACTATATCTATCCATCTAGATTCAAAGAACTAGAAATCATCTCTGTCATTCACAAGATGTGTCTGCAGATGATTCCTGGAACTGATCACAACAGGGGAAGTGGGTGTGGTTTTGCCTAAGTACTTGGCAACAGGGACAGTCACTGTAGACTACAACAATTCCATCATTATCTGACCACCAAGATATATGGATGAAAACCAGGAAGAAATGCAATTCATTTCAGGCTTCTATAGTTGAAAGTAAATACGAGATTGGAAACTTTACCTTGAAAATCCTCCGTACACCTAGAATCTCTTTTCCATTTCCTGGCAGAATGTGTCATGTAAAGGAAACCGAAACCACTATCCTCTATCCTAAAATCATTTTTTAGCACTATGCTGATGAATTGAACAAACATCTAACTTTTGTTCTTACCTGTCTCTTACAACTTCAAATATTTAAATGGAAAACCTCCAGTTAGCCTTTGGTCATAAGACAAATAAGCTAATTAGTGACTAATTAGGCTCAGAATTCTGAATAAAATAATTACAGGAAATCCTATCTGAGGTCGGCATTAGTATGGCAGCTTATTTTTGTCTGTCACACAGAAACAACCAATTCCATGTGGACATTTGAGGTCACTCGAGGTCACCTGAGACTGCAGTGCTGCTCTGTTGAGCACAAGCAACAAGAGACTCTCCAAAGAATGGGGATATTCTAATGGCTTGTGTGTGTCAGCTCTGCTGATACAGGACATCTCAACTGATGCAAGATTTAAAAATTATAACAAGTTCAGCCTGACAGCAATTCATCTGGGACATGTTCTTTCCTGTCACAGTGATTAGCCATCTGTTCTACGATCTGAAGAATATTTCTTTTCTAGATCTCACCCACCCATCCGTCACTAAAGTCATTACACCACATTTAAAGATTCGAGGTCTAGGAATGTTATCCCTTGGTAGCACACTTGTCTCCTGTGTACAGCAAAAATTCTAGGTTCAATTCCAAGTGCCGCCAAAACACCGAAGATAAAAAAGGAAGATTTGTGAACTGTAAGATTTTAGCTTCTGTATATTACTACCAATAAAATGCCAGCCTCTGTGACAGTGAAAGGAAGCTAAAACCATGCATGCTACTTGATGAGCTCTTATACCACTTGCAAGTGGTATCAGGTTATATTTATGAAACACATATGCAAAAAAGCTGTAAAATATAGGTGTTTAGATATAACTGCTTTGAGGACAGTGCTTATGAAACGTGTTACCTAGTACTTCCCTTTTATCCAAAGTAGAAAGTCTTTAAAATTGTCCTAGGGAAGGGCACAGTCCCAAGCTGAGGCAGCATGGATCCTTGTGCTCTTGGGTAGACTTCTACATTGTTGTCTTATTGTAGTTACTTATCAGACTATGAGATTTGGGCCTCTGTTGCATACTGAGTCTGAATCACAATCAAGATTCTGCACATGTTTTGGTTCATAATTTCCCCATATACAATGGCACTGCACAGCCCACCTCCTGTGACCAGGCTTGTTCTACAGGGCTGCCACTCAGATCAAGCACTCCTCTCATTGTTTGTAAAAGAGTGATGGTGCCTCTAGTGATCTATAAAACCTCTCATTTTGTGAATTAACCCCAAATCAGAGAGCCACAGAACTTCCAGCTTTATTTTTAATATATGGGTGAACTTTCCTGTGAGATATTGTTTATTCAAGCCTTTGTGAGGTACAGCCAGTTAATTGGTGAATTAACTGATGTGTAGTTGCTTCTTGTCCTTCATGTTGGGTTCTATATGTTAAGAAAGATAATTAAATTCAGCAGTTACTCACAGGGCTTCTACTCAGTTGACTAGACACTTCAAGATGTAATTAATAAAGAGATATTGGAATCAGTGAGATGGTTCAGTGCGTAAAGAAACTTCCTGCCAGTTCAGATATCTGATCTGAGATTGATTCCATAGGACCCACCTAGTAGAAGGCGGGAACAACATCCCACAAGTTGTCCTTTGATCTTTGCAGGCCCACTGTGGCACAAATGCACCCCAACTCTAAATAAATAAAAATTTAAAAAGAGATAGTAAGATTTAATCAACAAATTTAATAACAGATGACTTACTACAAGTAACACTTAAGTACACTCTCAAATATCAGGAATTTACATTATGGATTAATAAGGAAAATACATATTGTCTTAAAGAAAATATATCGGAGGAAAATATTTGTTATTGGTTTTTATACACTGACTCCAAACCATATTCTGGCATTCAGATGTTTCATGAAAAGTCTGGAATGATTTCATCATCATGGTTACCTTATCTCTCTGTTGGGATTATTCTATGGCTGTCCATCTATAGTAGGGAAGCTGAGTGAACAAGCATCAGAAATGGATAGCCCATGTCATTGGTACCAGTGACATGGCCAGAGGACAGACCAGTAAGTGGCAAAACATATAAACACAGTTCTGTGGGAGATTTTTCTCGGGTTTAAAATAAAATCAAGCAACGCAAACACACACACACACACACACACACACACACACCGTTTGTATGTTTGTATTCAGGAAGTTAGTCCATGATATTAGAAAACATATCCTGGCTGGCCATCAGGGAGTCAGTTTCCACAAAATAGATCATGGGCTCAAGCTAAGCAGGAGCCAATACTTGTTACTTTGAGTCCAGGCCAGAAGATCTAGCCTGGACTCAAACTTATGATGCTCCTGTTTCAGTTTCCTGAGCACTGGGATTATAAGCATATACCACCATACTTGATGAGAGGAAAGATTTAAAATGCTATTCAAGTTGTACAACTTGAAATACATGGGTTAGATTAACAGGGTCTCTGAACTACAGGCTTGAAACCTGTCACTTCAGATCAGAGATTTGAATACCATTCATGGTTTGGTGTGTGGGTTGTTGGACAATGGCATAAAGGAGGTAAGATAAAAAGCCACTGGCCCATAAACAAGTCAACATTAAATGAAACTTGAATATAAATTTAGGTTTATTGTAACCAGCTCTTAGACATTAAGGAGTTTCAGCTGGTGCCCTATGTGTCTTGGCTATGACTCTTAAGTGAGTGAAGGAACAGTTAACAGCGAGGACGGAGTGTGTACAGATGTGATTACAGGTGGAGGAGAGTGTGCAGATGGGAGTACAGGCGGAGAAGAGTGTGCAGATGTGAGTACAGGTGGAGAAGAGTGTGCAGATGTGAGTACAGGTGGAGAAGAGTGTGCAGATGTGAGTACAGGTGGAGAAGAGTGTGCAGATGTGAGTACAGGTGGAGAAGTGTGTACCAATATGAGTACTCCCAGAGCCCACATGTTTCTTTTTTTTTTCATTTTAATTTTAATTAGAAACAAGATTGTTTTACATGTCAATCCCAGTTCCCTCTCCCTCTCCTCCTCTGGCCCCCACTAACACCCTACCTATCCCATACCCTTTCTGCTCCCCAGGGAGGGTGAGGCCTTCCATAGGGGGGTCTTCAGAGTCTGTTATATCCTTTGGAATGGGGGCTAGGCCCTCCTCATTGTGTCTAGGCTCAAGGAGTATCCCTCTTTGTGGACTGGGCTCCCAAAGTCCACACCTATGCTATGGATAAGTACTGATTTACTACAAGGGGTCCCATAGATTTCTGAGGTCTCCTTGCTGACACCCATATTAATGGAGTCTGCATCAGTCCCATGCTGGTCTCTCAGCTCTCAGTCTGGGGACCAAGAGCTCCCATTTGTTCAGGTCAGCTGTTTCTGTGGGTTTCGTCAGCCTGTCTGGACCCCTTTTCTCATCACTTGTCCTTCTCTGCAACTGGATTCCAGTTCAGTTCAAAGCCTTTGACAAAATCCAACACCCCTTCATGATAAAGGCCCACATTCTTCTATGCAGACTTCCTCACCTGTCTTTTTTGCTGCTCTGTGGCCCTGCTCCATTCTTTAGCTAACTCCTTTACACACTACTTTCTATGCATTATATCCTCCATTAAGTCTTCTTTTACTCTCTTTCCCTCGGGTTCTGGTTGCTTATCTGTCCTTCCTTTCTTCCTTTTGGTTCAATGTCACATTATACTAATTTCTGTTTTTGCCTTACCCACAGTTTTACAATGGTCTGCAAGCCTGACTTCTGAGTTGATCTGTGAGGTCACTGACAATAGCTGCCATCTTTTTGTTTCTTCTGTACAATACCAAATGATGAAGCTGGCTACTAGGTCATGTTCCATGGTGTATGAATGGGTTGTGTTGCTTTGGACCCTATAGCTAGTGGGGACATTGACAGATTTTTGTTTTAAATAGGAGACTTGCTTCTGAGTTTTAGAAACATGACTTATTAAGAATTTGTTAGGGGGTAAGGGAGGATGGGAGGAAGAGGGAACTGGGATTGATATGTAAAATAAGATTGTTTCTAAATTAAAAAAAAAACACCCAAAATTAATAAATTCAGGCAGAGGATTTCCAGTTAAAAGTTTTTTTTTAATTAAAATATTTTTACTTAAATTATAAACAAGCTTGTTTTATATGTCAATCCCAGTTCCCTCCCCTCCACTCTTCCCCTGCTCCCCACCAGCCCCCTATCCCATCCCCTTTCTGCTCCCCAGGGAGGGTGAGGCCTTCCATGGGGGATCTTCAAAGTCTATCATATCATTTGGAGCAGAGCATAGCCCCTCCCCCCACGTGTCTAGGCTGAAAGAGTATCCCTCTATGTGGAGTGGGCTCTTAAAGTCCATTTGTGTACTAGGGATAAATACTGATCCATTACCAGAGGCTCCATAGATTACCTCCTGACACCCATGTTCAGGGGATCTGGATTGGTCCTATGGTGGTTTCCTATGCTCATGAGCTCCCCCTTGTTCAGGTCAGCTGTTTTTGTGGGTTTCTCCAGCCTGGTCTTGACCCCTTTGCTCATCACTCCTCCCTCTCTGCAACTGGATTCCAGAGTTCAGCTCATTCAGTAGCTGATGGAAGCAGAAGCAGACACCCACAGCTAAACACTGAGAACTCCAGTTAAATCTTGAAGTACACATGAGAGATCACTGAAGGTCTGACACAGACTGTTAGGTAAGAATGGAGAAAAGTTTCCAAATTATGTGATAGGAGTGAGGGCTGCAGTAAGAAGGATGACTGAAGATGTCTGTTTTTAAGGGGTAAACAAAAGTGGGAGCATTTGAGATAACCAGTCCCAATATTGTTTACTTTTGAACAAAGGAAAATGTTTGTAACTTAACAGTTTACCTGTAAATGAAAAACTATTAAATGCAAACTGTCACTCTATAATCTCTTTAATATCTCACTTTTGCAACCAAATACCAAATACTACTGAGATCCCATACCAGCAGAAAGAAGTGAGTTCTACTAATCCCATGACACTTTGTAAACAGCATGTTGCCTTTTTCTAACTATAGGTTGAAGAAGAGCTTTTCCGAATACTTTTCATTGGCATGTCATTGTATGTCTGTACAGATTGCTATGTAATGATTTGACACACACACATCTGATGTGTGATGATCAGATCACGGATTCCACTCTGGTGGTTCACTAGGTATCTCACAAAACTAGGTCCTGACTTTGATCCCCAGAATTCACATAAAAAAGACAGGCGGCATGATGATACACATGACTGATCTCAGCTCTGAAAAGGTGGAGGGAGGAAGACCTCTAGGTTCCTTGACTAACCAGCACAGTCTACTTGGCAAAATTCAAACCTGTTAAAGAAACTATCAAAAAATGTGGATAGAATCTGAGAAACAACACCAAAGATGTTCAGATGTTCAGTGGCTTACACACACACACACACACACACACACACACACACACACACACACACACACACACACTATTCATTTTAAAAGCTCAAGCTATAAAGTACCTCAGCCATTTCTCATTCTTTTTTGTTGGGAAACTCCCCTTGCCATTCCTAGGTCCTTATAAAATAGCTAATTAAGTGTTATAAATTGTCCTTATGTTATGCTTCTGTAGAACACCAGAGATCATTCCTCCTTTCAATATGTATTGTGGTACATTTATCCAGTCTCCTTTTGTCTACTCTATCCCCCCTTGCTGTTCCTAGCCTCTCGTGACAGCTGTTTATACTCTACCTCCATGAAATCAAGAATTTATCTACACCTCAGTTATTTTAATACAATCATTTATTGTAACAATACGCCACTCACTTAAAAAGTAATATAAGTAGTAGAATATGTACGTTCTGTCTACTATTTCTTATGACGTTGTTTACAGAATTCCCTAGTTTTATTCTACCTTTTCCTCTAATTCCCGATAAAGCATCCTGTGCACTTGGCCATGTCACTAGAATAATATACATAATTAAATCAGGAGAGGAAAATTACAGAACTCTTGTTCACTGACTTCACTGAAATATGGGAAAATGCCTCATTATATTAAAATGTGGAAATCTAGGAATAAAGAAAGAATGCAAAATTTTACAAAATGTTAAAATAATACCCATACAGCAGTATTATAAGAATATAGCAATATGCATTTTATTCATTTTCTCATTCATGTAAGAAATAAAATTCAAGTTCCTCACACTTTGTGTAAAGCGTGAAAGATTCAGTCGAAGGAGAGTCTTAAAATTTGGGTTTTACCGGAAGCTGTGCCTCTAGATGGTACTGGGGTCCTTGAACTTTGTTGTATTCCTTGCCCTCCAACTCATTGCCTGAGTTTTCACCTTGCCCTTCTGTGGACATCAGAGGGAAATTAACCACTTCCTCTGGGATGTGTCCCCAGTGCTGTGCCAGGCCTGTGCTGACATTCATGGGCATCAGGCTGTCCTCTATGATGTGAGCATCCTGCTGCTGACAATCCCATTCTCGCTTGTCTTCATTTCCTATGTATTCATTGCATCCACCATCCTGCGCATGCGGTCTGCAGAGGGCCGCCAAAGGGCCGTTTCCACCTGTTCCTCCCACCTCACTGTTGTCTTGCTATAGTATGGTGGCGGTAGCCTGGCGTATCTGAGACCCAGCTCCAGCACCTCAGAGCATGAGGACCGTCAAATCGCCCTCGTCTACACATCTGTGACTCCATTACTAAACCCTCTCATTTACACCTTTCGGAACAAGGATGCCAGAGGCACGCAGAGGAACTCCGTCTTCCATAAAGCCACCTTTCACTGTAGCTACTAGCTTCTAGGTGTCTGATATTAAATCAATCAACTGAAAATGACAAAATTATTATTTACTTTACTAAAAGTCACATTTCATTTGCATTTTACTGTGCATGCTGCTGATAGCTATATTCATTTTCTTGAATTTATTGATACTTTTAAATTTTGGAGGAAAAAGAAGAGAGAAATATTGTAATTACATAATTTACAAAAAAAATGAAAAAATCCAGAAAATAATAAAATCTGTGAGAACAAAAAAAATGGGTTTTACATCAGCCACTAGTCTAGAAGTTGAATATTGCTGATTCAAATGTTTATTTCCCATTTCCACCAATTTAGCTTCAAAGCAAAACAATGGTAGTGGCCACAAAAAAATTCAGCAACTTAGATTTGAGGTAGAATATATTGGTGGGCAATTTATTTAACTCTGAAGTGCCAATGTTTCACTCTCTTCCATGTCTCAACAGTAACTGAAATAGTCTCAGTTGCACAGGCATAACTGGGTTCTGGGATTTGGTTAAAAATGGTTTGGCTGCATGCCTGTTGCTGCGGGGAAAAAACTGTCAACAGTGGGGATATTTCTGAAGCCAAATGCCAAATTGTTTGTGCTTAGTATCAAATATCAGACATGCTCTGCAAAATTATTCCATTCCAAAGGCCAGAAATACTGTGCTCCTGGTTCCAGAATTCTATTCAGAAATCAGGAAACAGAGGCAGCTTCAAAATAGCACACATCCCTCTTATTTTCAGAATGAGGTCTTGGCTTCCTCAGTGCTTAGGAAGACATTCTCATCTCCATTATACTTTCTGGGGAGAAGAACTCCTCAGAAAGACAGTCTCTAAGTGTCTCTTTCTTCTGTATGTTTTCTTTTTATCCCCAGATTTTTTATTTGAATTAGAAACAAGATTGTTTTACATGACAATCCCAGTTTTCTGTGTTTTCTAAATGCTAGAAATGTTCTGAATGTAACCCACTTCTTGCTATGTAAAAAATGTCTGTGAACAAGAGGAACTTTACACAGTCTTTGCTTATGCTGTCCCATGTTGGTGTATTCATTTTTTAAAGTATTCTGCTACTTGGTTTGGTGGTAATAGCTTATATCAAGTCAACTATAACTTCAGCCAGATAAAGATGAACCTGAAAGATGAGTTTGTGTGCCTCTGAACAAATGTTTCACATGTATGAAGATTAGACCTTTATAGGGCTGAAGCTACCTGGGATTTTGATATTTATCAGTTTTGTGGAGACATAATTCCACAACTATACCTGTATATGTTTATTTTAATTAGATAAATAACAACAAACAAACTACTACCTCATTTAAATATTAAGTATATTCCCAATAGATTAAGAGAAAATAGCAATTTGTCTGCTGTGTTATGGTCTTACTCTCACTACCAAACATTTTCTAATTAAAGCTGTCAGCAACTACCATAAGCCTATGACATGAGCCTTACTCTGTAGAAAAACCCATGATAATAAAAACAGTTTGCATGTTCAGTTATGGGGCTTATCCACAGTTTGCAGAGGGAAGAAATTCACTTCTTATCTAGAATAAGTCACTTTCTTTTGAGTTTCCAACTTGTTCTACATCTGGAGTCTAATGTATTCCCTTAAATAATACAACAGCTGATAACTGAAACTCAGACATCCACCCTGACTTGACTTAAGTATAATAACACTTCTCAAATAGTTATTTTCTCAAATTTTGTTAGAGGAATATCTAACATGAACTTTGCTTATGTAAATCCAACAAGCATCAGGCATCTCACCTCCACGGTGGCAGTAATTAAGGAGTGCCCATTTTGACTCTGATGTCAGAAGAAGGGAACACACTTGGCTAGTCAACACAGCCTTGGTCAGACCATCTATATCCCTGAGAGAGGTGTAGATTAGCATGTCTATCCATTCCATATACTTGTAGTTCATGGAAGCAGCACATTCATGAATAGGAACTGTACAATTTTCATAAAAGCAATGTACAGTTTCAGGTGTCAACTCCTCTGAGATACATAGTTTTAAAATCATAGAATTCCTTTGGTGGGCATCTTAGAGTCAATCATAAAATGAGAAGTATTGAAATGAGTACCCAGTATTGCTTCTATCCCTTGAAGACCAGCCTATTTCTTCCAGGAGAGCTGCAAGAATGTCATATTTGCTTTATGTTAGCTTTGCTGTCCTGCAGGTGAGGGGAAGCACAGTACACTTTCTGGTCCTCTCATACCACTTATGATTATCACAAAAGAAATTCTTGTTGAGTATTAAAAATAGTATTTGTGGAAGAGATGTGATGACATAGGATAAATAACAATTCAGAGTTTTCAGTAATGTCTCCTCCTCCTCTCTGGGTTCACTGTCTTTCTATCTCAGTCATTGAATCAAGCTTACCTGTCCTCACAACTTCCTGACTATAAAATCAGCAATAAAATACACAGACAATTCAATAATATTTAGAAAAGACTGGGGAGACATGCAATGAGAAGACTATGTCCACTGCTTTAAAAACATGTATCATAGTGTCAGAAATTTAAAAAGTGAAGAAGCATAGTTCTGTAAAATCCTAGGTTTGACAGCAAAGCAGTACTAAATAGTCGTCACGTGGTATGCGTTAGGCACTGATGGTCACCTTTATTTGCATTGACTTATTCCATCTTCAGAGGGCTCAAGATGTAGACACTCCTGAAGTTAAAGGACTTGTCCTTGAACAGGGTACTAAAAATCATGAGTCACAGACTGCCTAGTGCTTCAGAGCCCATAGTGTCACTATTAGCTTATGAATCCAAGTCACAAACTTAGCATGTCCAAGCTGTTGTTTACTAAGCTTTATTTTCAAGTGCTTGTTTTATCTCAGTGTAATGAGATTGGCATATTTTCATGTTGTGTAGTGGTAGTTTATAATGTTCAAGATATGATTGCAAGTGGTCATCCTGTGTTCAAGATGGTGAAGAATAACAATAAATCAAATTTACAATGTGTGAATAACCTTAATCCTGTGATGTTTGGATGGAAACAAACCCAATTTCTACACAGTGTCAGTGAATAAAGGCAATTAATTTAGTTACAAACTCAGTGGAAAACAACTACCAAGACAAAAGACAAAATTTCTAAGGCAAAGTTCACAGAAAGTTTTCTTATGTAAATAAACTTAGTGTTTAAATCTATATGCAGCCCTGTATGTCAAATTCATAGGACATGGTGCACTTTCAGTTTTCTCTGAGTTTTAAAATGAGGCATATAAATAACATTTGAAAATAGTGATTGTTTTTGTTATTGCTGGTATTAATGTTCTACTGTCCTCTCCCAAGTTTCTCAGATTGGAGACAGTAAGAGCGTTACACATTTGTATAAACTGAAACCTGTTCATATTGGGAACAGTGCCTGGAACACATTGAATAAGTACCAAATGTCAAGTAGTCACACTTTTTTGTAATGCAGGGCAAAGGACCAAAGTCAGCTTCCATAGAATCCTCTTAGATGGCACAGATGGAGAGGCTACCCTGAGTTTGAGAGGTTTTTCTCTAAAGTCCTGACAAACACTCTTAGGACAGCCTCAAAAAGAGGTTATATGTCTATATGTCTTCATCTGAGGGGCCCAGGTATCTCACAACTGCCTGGAAATGGAGAAGAATAGATTGGGCAAGGCAGAAACTTTAGCTTGTTCCAGGATCTTTCCTAAAAGAGAATGATGGAAACCATCCATCAGAGCTTTGAAGTTAGATAGTATAGCTGAAATACCCAGCTAAGTGAAAGCAATTTCCTGTTTTAAGTAGTCTCCATTCTTACAGAGTTACTTTTAGTTCAGGGCATTCTCTGTGTCATAGATTTTTCTTACCTAGTTTTATACATCCTGGTAATAAAACAGTTGATATCCAGAGCCAGACTCCAAGCTGCATCTAAGATTGAGACCTTGAGTTGATGGTTATGTTTCACTTGCACAGCACTCATCCCTGTGACCTGGTTTCCATTTATTATTCAGCATCCATCCAGCAAGAGCCTAATATGTGTTTGGGTTCTATTTTGTTCTCATACTCCATGGCCTTCTCCTACACTGTCTTCTGTTTACCTCATTCCCTACATTGAAAACATGTGAAGAAAAAAATGGAAACTTGTTGGTGTCTTCTCTTTAGAATCATTGCTTTTCCTAGCAAGAACTAACACTGAAAGCTACCCAAAATGTAAATAAATTAATAGAAATATAGATAACTAGCCAAAGGACAACTCCACAAAAAGGTAGTCTCAGCTTAAGTCTTGCTAAACAGATCTGCAGAATAATTATCCCTTTCTTGAGATAATTTTTCATCTCAGAATTCCTACCCATTGGCACAGTCTCTTACAGAGTGTAGTTATGCTACATCATAAGTTGGCCTGCTTTTCTGAATTACTCAGAGTACCATAATGCTCCCTTTCTTCTGTCTTTTTAAAGTATGCTTTCCCTAATGTATAGAATTATTTACTTTTCTTCCCTATTTACTTGTTGAGTTACAGCTTGCATGCCCTGGGTTTTTTTTCTTTCTGAGCTTTAATAAAATTGCCCTCTTTTAATAAACTTAGGCTTTGCTTGATTTTTAAAAATTGTTTTGGTTGTGTCTTTCCAGAAAGGCTTTAATGCATGTGGTTATAACCTTATGTCCATATGTACTTTCTTCCTCAATTTTTGTGTTAAAGAGACTTGGTTGCATCTATATTTGATTGGCACTTATTTCAATTTTGCTTCTTTTTCCTTGACCTGCTTGAGCAGAGCTTATGGGACTACAGAGTGTTCTTTGGATTACCTTTCTTCCATGAAGTGAGGCTTGTGGGATTTTTCTAAGATGTTATAAGGAAAATTCGGTTTTAAATGAGCGTTTATGCTAGTGTGGTAAGGGTAAAATGTTATGACAACTGTTTTAGTTTTGCCACTTAAGAACTTCATTGAAAATACACCCATTAGATTACATTTCATCCCACAGCATTTAACTACATGATTCTCTATATAAGATGAGGTTCTTTCTGTATCAAAAGGGATCATCATTATCTTTATCATTTGTGTTTGGTTAACATCTGTGTATTCAAATACTACTTCATGGTGAGGACTTTTACTTGAAAATGTAAAGAGCCAATTAAATCATATTTTTGATCTTTTTCTGTATTATTTAAATACAGGGTTTAAAGATTTTAATATGTTAATTAAATACACATTGTAATAATATTTAAAGGAAGCCTAAGATGTATATATAGGGACCAACACCTAACCTACCACTTAGTCAAAGCCTAGCAGCCTCAGGCTTCCTCATTTTCCCTTTTCCCAATTTCTTTATTTGACAGCTATGAGACTGGGGTTTCATTGCTGGAGGAAGTTGCCCTTGAAAGGTTCTGTTCTGGACAAGAGTGGTAACAAGAGCAGAATCAGAAGCAAATCTCTTTTGCAGCTCTACAGTGATGTCAATGTGTGTGCCATCTTGCCCTACACAGTTACTGTCAACCATCTTTAACTAGAAGTTCCACACACATCTCCTCCAACTTTGCCTACATTAATATAGTCCAGCAGTACCTCATTTTTTTCCCTTGGTCTCCAATGAGGTCTTTCCACATTGCACTTCCATAAATTTCCAGCTACAGCCCTTTAATGTTTTCCAAAACAACACAAAACAATGTCAAAGGGTCTTATTAACAAGCTCGCATTGTCCGTGGTATACCTTCATTTTCTTCTGCTGCTACTTTTTCGACACTTGGCTTTCAGTGCAAGTAAAATTTTACTATCACCAGCACATGAGAGACCAACATGAAGCCAAAAGAGCCTGCGTGTACAGTTTGTGTAATGAATGGTTCATTGCAATTGCACCAAATGTCTGATTACATTGGTTGACAACTCTTTCTGTCAAACAGACTGTTTCCATGCAGTGAGATCTTGTACAATAGCTCTTAATTTTTGAGTTCCTTGACTTCTTCACATATAAGATGAGAATAAAATTACCCTTACTTCAACAGATTTAAATAAAATGTTTAGCATAGTACCTACCCTATAACAATTCACTTCATTGGTAGTGTGAAGGGAAAACAGTTGACCTTAATTGCATTTTAGAGTTCTGATACCTATGGATGTATAGATATAAAATATAGATTAGAAGATGACCTGGAAATAAGTGACCACAGAATGGCTGAGCATGTGATAGATTGGGAATGACCGTAGGATTCATATTTACAACTAAAGGAAAAATGAAACCACTGGTATTTGGGAAACTGAGTAAAAAAATAGTTCAAAAGGCTTTCAGTTGTGGTTTTCTGTGATGGTCTCTGTCTGCCATTGCTGCTGCTGCTTCTGCAAAAAGCTTTTTTGATGAGTGGTAACTATTTAGAATGAAGCTTGGTATTATATTGACTTAGAAAAAGGGTAACAGCAGGTTCTCTTCTAGGGTTCATTGCCCCACCAGCCATGGGTAGTTGGCTGAGTTTACATTACTGATCATGAATTTCTCCCTATTTAGCAGGCCCAGCCCTAAGCCCAATTAAGACACCAGTACAGAAATCCATATCTGGCCAAAATTAGGAGAAAAATTGACCCCAGTCAATACATTTCCAAACATGGATAGCTGAAGGGCAGGAATCATTTTGGAAGAGGGGTTGGAAAGATGGTAAAAACCAGAGGACCAGGTTGCTTATTAGTATAAAGGGTCTGAGAAAAAAATAAAAGATGCAAAGTGCAGGGGGTAGAAATAAGAAGGTAGATCTGAGAAGAACTGGGGGGAAGAGCTGGAGTAAAAATGACCAAATACATTGTATGAAATTCTCAAAGAATTAAATTCTTGATATAATTCTAGCTGCATTCTAAATAGTTATTATTTTATTATTGTTTTCATTTCTTTAATTTAGAAACAATCTCATTTTACATATCAATCCCAGTTCCCTCTCCCTCCCATCCTCCCATGCCCCCCCCATGAACCCCCATCCCACATCCCATTCACTTCCCAGGATGAAGCCTTCCATGGGGGATCATCAAAGTGTGTCACATCATGTTGGGGAGGGCCTCCTCCATTTATCTGGCCTAAGAGAGTATTTCTCCATGGGGAATGAGCTCCCATTTGTGCACTAGGGATAAATACTGGGCAGTCTATGGGATGTCTGACAGGAACCAGTATTTGTCCCTAAAGAGTTATTCTTAGACCAACAGATAAGCATAGCTCTTACTGTTCATCACAGAAAGTCACAACTGAAAGCCTTCTGAACTGTGTCTCCCTCTATTGTTTCCCACAATTACAGTGATTTTATCCTTCCCTTTATTCTCAAATATAAATTCTGTATTCACCCTCAATATTTTATTTTATTTTATTTTAAGGCTGGTTCTCTCTATATAGTCCTATCTGTCCTGTAGCTAGGTGTATGGATCAGGATGGCCTCGAACTCACAGAGATCTTCCTGCTACTGTCTGCTGGGTGCTGAGATTAAAAGTGTGTACCACCATGCCTAGCTACTATTTTCAAAAGGCTAGTCATATTTTAAGTCTGTTTTGTTAAAATGCAAGTGAGAATATTTGGATTAAGAATTATAGCCTTTTTGCATCTAGTTTCCAAATAATTATGATCCTAAAACAAAGTAGACTTCCTTTCCAATTATTGTTTAATTATCAAAATAATAGTTTAAATTTTCAGCATGAATAAACAGCTTGCCTTATTAAAGTAATGTTTTAAAGTCATGCCAGCTGACCAGAGACAAAGTCTACTAAGGATGGTCTCCAGCTTTGTGGAGGGAGAGGTTATGACCTGTCAGTGTCTGATGAAGCTTTAAGATCATGCACAGTAACCACAGCTTCAGAAAAGTCCTTAACTATGCCAACTAACTACATAATTACTGGGTTTCATGAATCCTAAAATGCTTTGTGTATTTGATTGTCAGTGAAACTAAACAGAAAGGATATTCATATTCTATGTCAATTCACAGACATTGAGTATCAATAAAGTAATTCTGTCCAGCTCAAAGAGAAATGAGACATTTATCATGTGTTTTCCCTTTCTTCTCAGAAGGTCCCAATTTTGAAAACAAATCTGCATAGGAATGTTTGTAGAAATGCTCATTAGCTGGGATTAAAACATCTGGCATGGGCTCACCACAGATACTATAGTAATTGGTCTGTAGCCTTTCAATACTACCACCATAGCTTTGATCTTGTTTTTTAATCACTTTCTGTGTGGTTTTACAAAGTGAGGTTTAGAAATTGAATGTCTTTGGTATCTACAAGCTTTGTTCAAAGACATATTCATTTGTTCAGGTCTACTGGTGTTTATAAGCATAACTGCAATCCTGCAGATTTCTTAGAGTGACAATACATACAATTTACAATACAATAATTTTGTTATGATTTTATACAGCAGATATATGCTTATAGAAAGGATAAGTAGAAAGTTTTTTATAGTTTTCAATGCCATAGAATTTATATTTGTAAAGTTAATTTTAAAAAGTCCATGCAATAGGGAGATTATAGATAATTCATCTATAAAATACATAACTCTCCAATACTGCCTTTCTTTATTGAATTGTAGTTTAACAGTAAAATACAGTAGTGTGCTAACCCTAGTAACTCAATGGCTAAATATCACCTCCAAATTAATTTTAAATTCAACAATGTAATTTATCATAAGTCATGACTTACTTACTCTTTGAACAAACATTGAGCACCTAAGGAGACCTAGTACCCAGCCCGGGTAGGTAAGTTGTTATATAGTCTCATCCTATAAATACAGAATGTAAGAAAATGTCTGAGGAAAAAGATAGAGTTAAATCATTTATCAGTGATGCTTGAGGGTGATTACTGTCTGGCAAGACGCATAGTTTTCCTTTTAAGTGGGTAATAGCTTCAGCATTGGGAGCGTAGATTCCCATTCCTATGTATCTTACTGACCACCTATGTGAAGTGCTGCCCAGCAGCCCTCATTGTACCTAATTCCCTCCATTGTTGTTAGTGAGTGTTGAGCTCTGGGATTTCCTACAGTTCTTCACACATACAGACTGCGTATCTAAATCAATAAAACAAAACAAAAAACCAACAACAATGAAGGATGATTTAACAAATACATAAGAAATATGAATGCCATTCTCACTGTGTATCTTGGCTAAATGGAATAAGATAAATTAACGCTGATGGTAGGTGACAACTTAAAGTTGGAAGCTATTTTGTGCACTGTCTCCCCTTTTGGATGGGTTCTTATGAATGAGGGCTGTCAAATATAACAGACCTGAACTATAGGTTTTGATGACCCTGTTCTTCTTTCAAGTGCCCTTAACATCTGACCCTTTCCTCCAAGACCTCTGTAAGCCTATATACTTCTTGTAGTCCTGTCTACATGGCAATATTGTCTAGCCCACACAACCAGTTCCCTATTCAAGTGACTCATTTGGCTGCACCACAGGAGAGGAACTAGCTTTACCTATCCACCACCACTGTAGCTCTGCTAGGAAGGGCCAGGAGGAAGATTAAGTAGTCTGCTGCCAGATAGCAGGCCTGTTCATCTCTCTTCACTTCTAATAGCAATTGTAGGACTGTAGCCAGCACAGATCACTACCAATATTAAAAGCTCGTGCATCATGGCAAATCATGATTTTTCTGCTCTAAAAGAATCTGACATCTCTTAAATGTTTCCAGAATAACGATAATAGAGGATTTATGCACATTCCATTCATGACAACAAATATCAGACTGAAACTAAGCAATTAGTGCTATGGTTATAGGAAGTGTATAGAACAATGAATAATGAAGATGTTGAAAATATACATTGCTAAAGTGTCCTTAACGATAGAAGGTTTATCATAAATGAAAATATTTTTAAATGAAAGCATTGCTACAAAGAATCATTGCAGATGCAAATCTGGGAACATATGAGTGAATAATTCCCATTGTTGCTTCTATGATAATATGAACTTGATTATTTTTACTCTAATAAAAGAATGACAGAGTAAATGTACCTTTTGTCAAATAAACAAAAAGATTACACAAAACATTGATATATGTTCTGACACTTTTCCAGCATTTAGAGTTCCAGTTAGTTTAACACTTTTATTTGTAAGGTTTTCCTAATGCAAATAGCTCTGAAGGTCATAGGACCAAAGCCAAAATGGGAAACCAAACAAGGATGATCAGTGTTGCTTACTTCTTTGTGATCACATAAATGCAATTCAGGAAATGTATGTATGTCCTGACAGCCTTTCACAGGGACTTTTTCATTGGCTTAGATATAAAACAACTGGATGTCAAATAGATTACATGAAAGGAAGGAGATGAGTAAGAACTGGATCTTGTCAGTATAACCTATTTTTATACCAAGGCTGTTACACATCTTCCTCAATGATGCCAAATCCATTTGGATTTGAGTGATGAGAGATAAACATTTGTTCACATATATAGTCCCCTTATCTTAGTCTAAGAGCAGCATGAACAGAGGGATGACTATGGCTTTGCTAGATGTGAGTTTCCTTATCTCCTCTGAATGCTTTCATGATCATTTTTAACTACAGTCAAAGACTATTGATAGCAGGGCCCACTTAGAATAATTGAAGGAGAGGTATGGTATAGGATCATTTTTCATCCTCAGATGCTAACCAGATTGAAAATACACCTGTCACTGAGCAGAACTCACAATACCAAGGACACTTAGTACTTGTGGTCTTTCCAAACGGGCTTGCTGCCTTTCAGATGAATATTCTGTCACACTCCAGAGAATCTGAGTCCCTGAAGATTTCTGTGAATGCTTAGTTATTAGCAAACTATTGTCTCATGGATGACTTCATAAATGTTTGCTTTTGCATCAGAAAATGGCTTACAAACCATTTTTCTCTTGCTCCCCACCCCACATACATGAATCTCCCTTAAAAATATCTAATAAAATGAGAGGCTTTGATTTCTGACTCACAAGATCCCCCCCCACACACATTCTCGCCAAGTCAAACTGCAGGTTTTACAGTTTTAGACACACTGTAAATATATATTCCTAGTGAGCAATAGAAAATTCAGTTTTATAGTATCATTATATTATAATATAAATTACTGGAATTTATCCTCACCTCATGTTTTAGAACATTGATGATTTAGCTGAATAATTTTTAAACACACCTTCTTAGCATAATTATCACAAAATCATCTTGAAGCCTAAAGTTAAAATCTCCCACTGTACCCATAACCATGTTTATTCCTTAGCTACCCCACACAGCTATCTCCAACACACTCCATTTTAGGATTCATGGCCTCCATGAAGACATATTTTATAGCTATTTCAAGCTAAATGTGTCAGTTGTGAGTCAAACACAACTGAAAAGTGACTCATAACAGTTACTTCCAAGGTCTCAAAACACTTTTTGCTGTTTAATGTTGACCTTATTCTTTTCTGATAATGTTTCATTGTTAATACATTTCTTACAGCCATAGAATTCTTAAACCCTGTTACACTGTCTCTGAAATAAGGATCTGTAGTTGATTTTCATTTATTTATTTATTTATTTTAGAAACAATCTTATTTTACATATCAATCCCCCCATTTCCTTGCCCTCTCATTCTCATGACTACCTTTGTTGCCATCCTAGAGCCTTCACCCAGTAGCTGATGGAAGCAGAAGCAGACACCCACAGCAAAACACTGAGCCATACTCCTGGAATCCAGTTGTAGAGAGGGAGGGGGGATGAGCAAAGGAGTCAAGACCCTGTTGGAGAAACCTATAGAAACAGTTGACTTGACCAAGTGAGAGCACATGGACCCCAGTCATAAAGCTGGGGAACCAGAATTGGACAGAACCAAGCCTTCTGAATGTGGGTGCCAGCTAGGAGGCCTGGGAAGTCTATGGGACCTCTAACAGTGGAGCCAGTGTTTATCCCTAGTGCACAAATGGACTTTGGGAGCCCATTCCCTATGGAGGAATACTAATGCAGCCCAAATACAGGAAAGCGGGCCTAGGTCCTCCCCCAAATGATGTGACAGCTAAGACTTTTAATTCTATCAGAAATATTTCCCTACTTTTAATTCCTTGAGAAATTTGTACTATGTCTTTTTATTATGTTCATTTGCCCCCAACTTCTCCAAAATCCTCACCTTTTCATATCCATCCAACTTTGTGTCCTCTAAAAAACAAAACACAAAAATAAGCAAGCAAACAAGAAACCAAACAAAACTACCAAATATGATCTGTATTACCTATATACTCCTGAATGTGTGACCTTCCACTAGAGTGTGGTCTACTTACCAGGGGAAACACCCTTAAAGAAAATCCATTCCCCCCTCCCAACGTCTAACAATTGCCAATAGTTCCTTGACTAGAAGTGGAACCTTGTGCCCGCCTTTCCCTTTCATGCAGGGATTTGGTCTGGCTTGAGCTTACACATGTTTTGTCTGTAGTGTGGAAATTACTTAATTCATGTGTGTACCATACTGTCTCCCTTGCAGTCATTTGCTACCTCTGACTCTTAGAATCTTTCTGCCCTCTCTTCCTTTATGATCACTAAGCCTTGGGAAGAAACAATGTGGTTAGGAGGGTTGAAAGTTCTGCAATCTTGTATTCTCTGTGATTTGACCAGTTGTGGATCTCTGTGTTAATCACCATCTATTGCAAAAAGTAGCTTCTCTGATAACCCAGAAAAAAATCCCATGTTTTCCCTCATTTATGCATGTTAGTTCTAGGTCATTAGATATATGTATTTTATGTGCAATATCCATAAAGTTTAGGAAATCATGAAGGCATAAGGAGGATTTTAGGGGAGGAGTGGAAGACCATAGTGGTAGAACTGATTAAATAGAAATTATGGGACAGAAAGAGTTAAAATGGAGTGGAGAAAATGGGGGCATGGGGCAGAGGAGGGAATTATCATGTTTCTATTGAAGCTTTCATTTACTTTCTAGAAAATACATGGTCTAGCCTTCACAAAGGCTATCTTTCAACGTGCTTAACCTTGAAACTCTTCCTTTACCACTGCCTTCATTACAGATGCTGAAATATTATCTCTTGTCATCTCTCACAGCATATCAGGAAAATTTTATCATAACTTCTCTTAAAGTGGTTATTTTCAGGGATAATCAATAATGTATGTTTTGGGGAAATAATTTATCTAAAACTATAAGCTATTAATGTTAGTAAAATATGGCTAAATTATCACATAATGTTTGTTTAATAAATTTAAGTAAAACAATGCTTCTTTATTAAAATTACATGTTGCCTTAGGTACAATTTTCTTAATTTTCTTCCAATAATCATCAAATACTCATGTTCAATGGTCAAATAAAGAAAATTTTGTAATATTTTTATTTTGCTATTTATATACAATTAATTTATATGACATTGTCCCTCCATATAATACTCCTGTCCAGTAGTCATATAAAGTAAGTTTTGTGACATTTTCTTTTTTTCTTATTTACACACCAATTCATATGCCATTGTGCCTCCATATCTGTAGGCAATGGCTCCAGAAACCTTTTCAGATGCCAATGATTCATGTAACCATCATCTTTCTATATCTCTTGCACTTGGTTCTAGGATCCCCTTCAGATGCTAATTATTCATATGCCATCATCCCTCTTTATCTGTAGGCCAGGACTATAGAAATCCTTCCAAATCCAATGATTCACATGTTACCTTATCTATAGGAAATGGCTTCAGGATCCCCCTCAGATGCCAAATCAAAGATCTCTGAGTTCTTACATAAAGTTGAATAATATGTACTTTCAACTTGTATATTACTACATATTTACAATTATCTGTACAACACTGATAGTACCTAATGCAAACTAAGTAGCTCTTATCCTATATTTTTATGGACTTTGGGGTTTGATTTGATATCTAACAATCTATGGTTTGACCAATGGTTAAAATTCTTTGTTACCATTAATTCAGTAACTTTCAGTTACCATTAATTCAGTGTTTCTTTGTGTGTGTGTGGATGTGTTTCCTGTGTTTATGGGAAACTAGGTTCTAGTACAGTTAGGTGACATTTTTTGGGTAGAAGCTGGTACTAAAAAAAAATGAGCGTATTTCCAACCTGCCCTTGTGTATTAAGTACTGCCTATGGCAACAGTCTCTATCTAACAGCTAATCCATCCTGCTAATAGAATAATAGGTTGACTACAAAGAGACACTTGTTAAATACTGGTTGGTTTAGGGGGTAAGATGAATATAATAGAACTGTGCATAGTAACATGTTAGTTAGTATGGTTATTATTGGAAAGGAAAAGAAGAGTTCAGCAATCATGGTGAGAGAGTGACATAGTATAGGCGGGAATAACTGATGCCAATGGAAAAATGGCATCGATGTGTGGAGGTTTAATTTAGTTGACTAAAAAGAATGGGTAAAAATATGTACTTAGGTATCATAAACCAGGTCAGCCTCTGCTTACATATCACAAACCAGGTCAGCCTCTGATATTTGGGAGATATAACAGTATGTGGGAAAGCTACAGAAAAAGGAAGAAATAATAAAACCAAGAAAGAATGACTAGGAGGATGAGGAGGACAAGCAGTAGGAGAAGAAAATACAAATCTGTAAAAGGTGCAAAGATTAAGAGGGCCAGTGTAGGCCTGATACTTGCCCTACTAGGCTACATAGACAGGAAACAGCTGTTCAGGGAGTAGAGCTGTATGAAAATATGAAATCTCTGACAATATTTGATGAGTATAGTGGGGAAGAGAACGATGGGATGTCTCCATCAAAGCCCTCTCCTCAGAGGTCAGGGAATCCTGCAAAAAAGGAAGCAGCAAGAGTATGGAAGCCAGAGGGCTTGGAGGACACCAGGAGAACATGATCCTTTAAATCAACTAAGCAAGGCACATATTGACTCTCAGAAACTAAAGCAGAAAGTACAGGGCTAAAGTTGGTCTGCACCAGGTCTTCTGTGTATATATTATGGCTTCCAGTTTAATGTTTTTATCATATGTGAATGAGTGGACCTCTAATTCTTGTGTCTTCTCTTGGGCTTTTTCATTCTGTTGGTTTATATTGTCCAAAATGTGATCATGTTGTTTTATTATATTTATTTTGTTCTGTTTTATTACTATCTTTTGAAAGCCTCTTCTTTTCTAATGACAGACAGAAAGGGAGTGGATCTGAATGGGAGAGGAGGTGGGGAGGAACTGGAAGAAATAGAGGAGGTGAAAAATGTAATCAGGATATATTATGTGAGAAAATAATCTACTTTCAATTAATATACGTCCTGATATTTTATTGATATAAGGATGATTATGACTGAAGCAACCAGTCAAGTTCTAAGTAGCTGTGTGCGTGTGTGTGTGTGTGTGTGTGTGTGTGTGTGTGTGTGTGTGCATTGTTGCCTTTTGGACCCACACAAACTTTTAAATAGCATGACTATTTTGAAATTCATCATAGCTGCAAACTGAAGCTTTCTTTACTTCTCTTAGAGCCTGAAAGGATGAGTAAGCTGATTTTTCAGAACCCCCCCCCACTGGTGCACAATATGGCCAAATAGAAGGGTACACAAACCTGTCCAACTCTGTCTCAGTGCCATAAATAGTCAAATGGCTTAATTGGAGTCTGGAAATGGAATTGTTCACAGGTGATGCCTCTTCTTTTAACCTCATCACATCCCTTATGAATTGATGAATAAAACTAGAGATGTTAAATTAACACTTGATGAAGCCTTAAGGTTCTTTGTAGTTAGGCTCTGTCAGTGAATAATAGATTGTGGAGATTTAAAAATCTTGTCCATGTTCAGAAATATGTAGAGGATATCAAACATACATTTACTATTCACTGTAGAGCCTGTTAAACATAAACATGATTTAAAAACAAGATAATTGCTTAAATTTGGTTTTAGATTAAAAATAGATGTTTATATACCTGTTTTAAATGATACAATTCTTGAGGTTAAAACAGCAATCCAATATTTCAGTTAAATATAATCTTTATTCTTATTAGTTACAGAGCTTTATATAATTTTTTATCACTAACTGATGATGTGGTAGGTAATGTGTTTTAAAATATAAATACACATGCTGTCATTATTTTCTAAAAACATAAATTTTAATTTAATTTTGAGATAATCCCATTTTACATATCAATCTCAAGTCTCTCTCCTTCCTTCCCATCCTCCCATGTCCCCCATAGACTCTCCTCCCCATCCCAACTCCCAGCCACTCCTCTCAGAGAATGAGGTCTTCAAAGGGGGAATCATCAAAGTCTGTCACATCATTTAGGGGATGGCCTAGGACCTTCTCCATATATCTGGGCTGAGAGAGTATCCCATGGGGAATGAGCTCCCAAAGTCTATTTGTTCACTAGGGTTCCACTGTCAGAGGCCCCATAGACTGCCCAGGACTCCTAACTGACACCCACATTCAGAGGGCTGGGTTCTGTCCAATGCTGGTTCCTCAGCTTTATGACTGGGTTCTGTTTGCTCCCACTTGGTCAGGTCAGCTGTTTCTGTGGATTTCTTCAGCTTAGTCTTGAGCCCTTTGCTCATCTCCCCCCCCCCCCTACAACTGGATTCCAGGAGTATGGCTCAGTGCTTAGCTGTGGGAGTCTGCTTCTACTTCCATCAGCTACTGGGTGAAGGCTCTAGGATAGCATTTAAGGTAGTCATCAATCTCATTTTAGGGTAGGACATTTAAGGTAGCCTCTCAACTGTTGCTTAGATTGTTAGTTGGTGTCATCCTTGTGGATTTCTGGACATTTCTCTAGTTCCAGATTTCTTTTAAACCTATAATTGCTCCTTCTATTAAGGTATCTTTTTTCTTGATCTCCTGTATTCTTCAGTCTTCCTGATCCCTCATGTTCTCCTCCTGGTTCCTCTTCTCCCCTTCTCTGTTTCCTCCCTGCCCCTGTGCTCCCAATTTGTTCAGAAGCTCCTGTCCCTTTCCCCTTCTCCGGGGGACCATGCATGTCTCTCTTAGGGTCCTCCTTGTTTCCTAGCTTCTCTGGAGGTATGGATTGTAGATGGGTAGTCCTTTGCTCTATGTCTAACATCCATATATGTGTGAGTACATACCATGTTTGTCTTTCTGTAACTGGGTTACCTCACTCAGGATGGTTTCTTCTAGTTCCATCCATTTGTCCATGGATTTCAAGATTTCATTATTTGTTTTATTTTTCCCCACTGAGTAATTTTGTGTAAATGTACCAAATTTTCTTCATCCATTTTTCAGTTGAGGGGCATCTAGGTTGCTTCCAGATTTTGGCTATTATGAACATCACAGCTATGAACATAGTTGAACAGATGTCCTTGTTGTATGAATGTGCATATTTGGGTATATGCCCAAGAGTGGAATTGCTGGATCTTGGGGTTGACTGATTCCCATTTTCCTGAGAAACAGCCATACTGATTTCCAAAGTGGTCACACAACTTTGCACTCCTACCAGCAGTGTAGGAGTGTTCCCCTTTCTCCATATCCTCTCCAGCATAAACTGTCACTGGGGTTTTTGATTTTAGCCATTCTGGCAGGTGTAAGATGGTATCTCAGAGTTGTTTTGATTTGCATTTCCCTGAAGAAAAATAGAGTAAGAGAGTATATACTCTGCCACAGACACTGTCTTTCAAATACACTCTGTTTTACTTAGAGTGGACCAATTAAGATATAAAAAGATTCAAGCTCAGTGACATTGCAAGAAAAAAAGACCTTCAAAGCCTGTGTATTGATAGTGTCATGCAGTATACACGGAGACGAGAACAGATCCCTACTGTCAAATTAGTTGCAGTTTTTCACTATAGAAAGTCAAATGAATGCTTCCGTGTACTGAGTCATTGAGATCAAGACAATTACAGGCATATTTATGGATGTACTAAAAGAGAGCTGGTTAGAAAACAGATGAAACGCCTGCTGATACCAAGTTTCACCCGTTATTCACCTTAGATCATAGAGCAATGTGCATCTTCTTGACTGTTTTACAGCTGCCCTATAGCTTTTGAGGAGCAAGGAGGCAAGGGGCAAGCAGTGAGTGGGTGCCTGAGAATTCACTGAAATGGATTTTGTAGCTTTTCATAATCCTAGATGATGGTGTCTCTTTTGGTATAGAGATGAACTGCTAATCATCACTCTTTCCACCCCAGAGCTCATCTACTTCACCTGAAAATCATCAGACACGATGGATTTGAGGATAAAAATTGGTTTTGGCCATTATAAATGGTATCTTTGGGCCATAAACTGCCCACCCAGGATCCCTGGTGATTTATTGGCATCTGCAAGGGCATCTCATATACTTGAGAACTAAATGTGTCCATTTTGATCTGCTTGGCTGTCTCTGCTGAAACCAGCTACCTGTGATCTACTTATGAAGGAAATGTGCCGCTCTGTTCCCCTTGCTAATTATCCCATTTCTTGTGTCTAGTGTATTTGGCTGACATACCGCAGAGTGTCAACAGTTCTGGTGATACACCCTTTTGTGGGCAGAAGTGTGATTCTTCAAGCCAGGCTGGAAACAGACACTGTTTCCTGAATTTCTCCCATAGTATTTTACAACCGTTGTGAACACATGCATGCTCACGCACACATATTCTCCTAATCATCATAAAATAACAGCACATGTAGACCAATTTACATAAAGCTTGTGCAGAAAGGCCACATTTCAATGTAGATTAGGCAAGCAAAGGGTCAAGCCATGTCAAAATCAGAATGTCTGGGGATGGTGCCATTAGATTGTAGAACTTATATATTCAAAGCAGAAAATTTTCCTATATGAAGATCTAAAATATCTGAGAATCTTGTGTTTTAATGGCATGAAAGAGGGCAGAGAACTGGGAGAGAGTGAGAGAGGAAAGAGATGCAAGCTGGGGGTAGATGAATCCATGTAGCTCAGCTACAGCACAAAATTTTGATTTTGTGTATAGACTTGGCAATAATTTAGGAAGGGGATAATTGTCATCCATGTTAAGACAGTTTTCTCATAACCAAACATGTTCCAGAAACAAATAAACCTGGACAGAAATACATGGATGATAATGGCTACCTGGGTCATAAATGTATTTATGCATTTAAGGATGTAAAAATGTATTACTCTGTTTTATTAATTTCTATATGCCTTGTTTATGAATAGGTTTTACTGGAGATGGTTGCTAAAAATGGTTTCCACTAGCTAATGAGAAACATGTCAATATCTATTGAGATAACACACATATATTTTTTTTACCTTCTTGGAATTCTGGAAGAAGAAATTATTCAAAGTATACCTAATTGCTTCCAAGTAATTCTGTAGATAGAAAGGTTGTAACTGGTTAGTTGATGGATTCCAAACCATCACTCAAAAGCAGATGTATGTCAGGTATCCCCTTATTTCCATCCATTATCTAGCTGGTGAACATCCAGGCTTGTTTTATCATCTAAGTTTTGGACGAAGGGAGTCTATGGGAGGAATACAGATACTGAGACAGCAATGGTGGGAGAAAGACAAATATCTCTCATACCTAGAATCTCTATCTATGACATGAAAAGAACAAAGGAGCATTTAGGAAGAAGTAAGATACCAGTATGATGGAGAAGGCCCAGAGGAGGCAATAGGGGTGAATAGGATCAAGCACACTGATATACATGCATGAAAATATTTTAATGAAATCAATCACGTCACATACTAACTTAAACATTTAATTTAAAAGTGAAATTGGAATTTCCTCAGTTAAAATGGTCTCAGCATTACCCATATTCTCGAAGCATTTGCTTTATTTGATTTCTCGAAAGAGCAAGGAAGCTTTTTAAACTGGTGAGACCATGCCATAGATTTTGTTGTACAAAAAGTAGCTCCGTTTATATCAGTATTATGTAAGTTGATTTACACTTGGACCCTATTCTGTCTTTCTGCTCATAGCAGTCCTGTCTGTTTGCTCAATCTCACCCTGACCTCCTTGAAGAGTAGTGCAAGAGCACTGGGCTTTGGAGGCTTCATTTATTTTATGTAATCCTCTCAGAAGACCAAGCCCACAACAATTACAGTCCACACTCAATACACTATGCTTTGTGCCTTATTTTACCACCAGCTTCCTTTAAGCAATAGGGTCAAAGGGTTTGTTTTATTTCTGCCTCTCTCAAAACATTTGTCTTCCTCTCCACAAGTTTCAAACTTACTCACAAAGGAATTTTGCAATACGGATGCTATTGTCTGTGTTTCTTCCTGGAACAAGTGTTAATTGATCTCTTTGGGTCTATGTGTACAAAAGAGTGGGGAGTGTGTAAAAGTATTATCTTGGGAGTTCCTTTGTCCTTGTAGCAGAACAGAAAGATGCTTTGCCTCCCCAAGGCTTCTTCATGGTTGGACTCTCCTTCAGGTAGATAAGCCCTGGCTTGTATGCTCTGAGGCCATTTGACCAGAGTGGGGGGTCAGCTGTTTATTCTTGTTTCTTCTCTTGGCACATTTACCTATACCCTTTAGAAAAGGTTCTTTAAGGAAGGGATGTGTTTATTCTCTAATCCCCAAAGGGTATAATATGTTCAAATAAAAAAAAAAGTCTAAGAGACAATGCAATTTCTAAAATCGACTTACAGTGATATCCCATGGGAGTGCACTATAAACCATCCGCCCAATCTCATCAGGCTGAGAGTCAAGAGCCATTATAGAGAGCACAGTTGGAGACCTGGAAAACAGCTTTCTCTGGCATTTGGAGTCTGTGGAGCTTTTCTTACCTACTTAGGTGATATTATAGTACTAAAAGTCTATAAATAGAGACTAAGAAGGCATTTTCTGAGGTTTAAAACACTTTAAATTGTACAGATTATTAAAACTAAAAGAAGAAAATGATTTCACCATACTTCAGCTTTGTTCAGCAGTTGCTCTCACTGGAGTTGATACATCACTTTTATAGAAACTATAAAATATTATTCCAGGACAGAGCAAAACCAACACATGTCAAAGAGAATGCCCACTATTTAATGGCTTGGTAGGAAGATCAAAACAGTGGGTCATAGGATCTGAAATCAATTGACCAGTGGGCAGAGACTGGTTAGCATCACCATTACCAGGGTGTGAGGCTGACAAAAGGACAAAGCTGGCTAACATTACCATTATGAAGGGATGAAACTGTGCTTTCCACAGCAGAATGCTACCAGTTATTTATATAACTGTGAGGTGTTGGGACACTAGTCAAGCAGTTACTCACAAAGTCAAACCCAGGCATTACAAAAGTCACACTTAAAGGACACATATCAGGCTGGGGAAATACCTAAGACAGTAAAGTTCTTTCCACTCACAACACAAGGACTTGAGCTTGAGCCCCAGTGTGGTGACAATGGGGGAGCACGGCCAGCCAGACTAGCCTAATCAGAGAGTCCTGGGCCAAAGAAAGCCCCCTACTCCCACCCACCCAGTCAAGAAAAAGATTGGATAGATGCTGAGGAATGATACTCAAGACAGTTCTATGGCCTTCTACCGCATGCAGATGCATGCATGTACACAGAAATAGACAAAACAGAAAAAGGAAAATAAGAGGACAGGCTGCAGTTCTTTAGTTATAATCTCTATTTTGTCATGAAAATGTACACTAAGAAAACTTGACAAAAATAAAGAATTACCTCTCAGAAAGCATGCCCATCACAAATTTGGTCTAAATGTTCAGATTTCATATATCCATTCTAACTCTATCTAACATGGACAGAGTTGCCTGTTGTTGAACATTGTGGAAGAGGCATTACTCTCTACAGAAGCAACATGAGAGTGCCAGTATTTAGTGAATCCTTGTGTTTAGTCTGTTTTCTTTTCCTAAATAATTAATTGAAGTTTTTAAGAAGGTTTCTGAGGAACTTGGCAAAATTAAAAGCCAAATCCAGAGAGAACTTCAAATGTAACTTCAGATGTCAAATGAAAAAAAAAATTGATACATAAACAAGTACTTTTTGTATTTGTGTACGAATCAATTGTAAAGTTCCCAGCTACCTGTTGTATTTTTACTGTAGTACTTGAAAGTGCATCATGCATACTGTGCATGAATTCAATGACCCTTGCAATTATTTTGAAAATACAAGGATTTTCTTGGAATTTCAGACCACAAGGTAAAGGCTGGTAAGTGGTTTCAGCAGTGCTGACATGTTCACCTTCTAAACATGAAGTCACATAGAGTGCTCTGAGAAGTCCTGAGGCCTGGGAACTTGGAACACAGCCACAGTGGCATCCACTGTAACTGAGAGCTCTGGGTTAACCATCTGTGGTGTATGCCTGATCCTAGAACATGCCTAAGACTGAGGTAAAGTTCCTCGTACGTCTCTGACAAGGAACAAAACTTCAAAAGTATGTCAACATAAGTACTCTGCCTTATAGCTTCTTTTATTGTCAAGAAGCTAGTGACTTAAACTTTGTCCATATAAATCATCTTTCAGTAATTTTGTAATACTGTGTCTCCTAGTAATGTCAGAAGCTACAACAATGTGAAATCTCACCAACATGGCTGCCTATGCATGAGTTCTACAAGGGCAACAAATATGCTACAGTGGAAGGAAAGAAGCCGATGAGATCTCAACCCTTCACAAAGAACTATGGGCAACTAAGGAATTCTCATAGTGTAAGAAGTAGTCTTCTCAAGAGAAGAGCACACCAGTTGGCTATCCAATACCAGACAGTTAGCCCTAAAAACATACAAATCAGTAATGCTATACAGACTGAGAAAGTTATATAATTTCTAATTCAAATAAAAAAATGATAAAAAAGAAATATGCATATTAATTATATGCTTATAACTACAATTAGTGAAAAAAGGTCATAAGTTTGAAAGAGAGCAAGAAGGAACAATGAGAGAGTTTGGAAGGAGGATAGGGAAGTGAAATGATGTAATTATAGTCTCAAAATACATAAGAAAAAGGGTAACTAAAACTCAACATCAAAAATGTACATTTTTGGCCTGTGATATAAAAAATTCCTATCTCCTATGGACAAAAGTTCCTTTTTTATCTGAGCCTAAATATCAGCCACAAAACATAGAGAGTTTGCTGTTTGAAAAGAGTTAAATTGTCTTGTGTACTTGTACTTTTCGTTTTCAATGTTCAGCTTTTGCTAGGCATTGAGGAAAGAATTATAGAAGGTACAGATGGGAAGATTTGATTCCCTTGGTTTTAGATACTCACACCCTATAGGAATAAAGGCATTTGACCTGTACCAGAACTCTCCATCATAGCGGTGTATGTGGGAGGGTACTTGTAGAGGCATATAAGGAGGAGATAATAGCAGATCACAAAGGCTGGCTATTGGTTACCACCTGCAGGATCTAAGAATAGGGAACACCATTAGGTTATTCCTCTCACACACCTTCTATTTTAGGAGCAAGTCTGCCAGACTTAGCATGAGGTAGTTAGGACAACTGGTGCTGAAAGCGAGATCAAATTTATCACTCACATGGATTGTTTTACTTATGGTATTACTGTAACACTGGCAGCCTTGGAATAAATATGTGGGAAACATGCTTTGATTGTCTTTCCCCATCATGTAATCAGCCCAAGAAACCCTTTTGGTAGATGTGAACCAGTCTCCTGTCATTCAGTTCAATTTGCAGCTTACTGTTGCATTTTTGCACCTGATAGTGGTGATGTAGTGTGAAGACAACTTTAGCCTCTTGATCACAGCCAGCACCTGGATCACATGTCTGTGCTAATTCAAACGAATCAGCCAGAAAGCTGTATTAGAAGTCATGAAAGATGTGTGAATTCCAAACTGACCTCTTTTTTAAAAAATGGATAAAGGTACACTTGTGAAGGCTCATTCTAGAAGATTCTTTCTTCCCCATCTCTTCCATTTAAATCTCTGTGTGAAAAACTTAGTTGAGAAGCAGCCTTTTTTTCTTAATGCTTTCTCCACCTCTGTTGGAAATAAAAGACTAAAAATAAAATACTTTAAAATGCAGAGTGGCAACCTGTCCCCAGTGAAGCTATCTTAATTAATGTGGTGACCTATGTAGAGAGAAGGGACAACTGCAGAATCCCTCAGTAATTATCCAACCAAAGCTTCAGATAATTACAGGAGGGAGGTTTTCAAGACATAAGACATCCTGAGAAACTTGACCTTCCATGTTGATTAGGCCTTCTATTGTTAAAATCTTTTCATTTGTGTTGGTGTTTGTACTTCAAAAAGTCAGCTGTGTGTTAGAAACTCAAACACAACTAAAGTCTCTGTGGGGGGATTCCAATACAAAATATAATGGCTTTTAAAATGCAGGAAATTAGAAGATTAACAAAGAATAAAGTTGCGAAGCACTCATGTTGAAATGAATAATGTGGGGAAGAAAAATACGGTATCCAGAACAGCAATCTGACAACTGTTTGCAAAGATTGAAATCAGATGGCAATGTGTTGCAATCCTTAGGACATATATTTTTGTACTCCAGTGATGGACAGTCTTGGAAAAATCTTGCTGAGCTACTGTTGTCAAATACCCATTAACTAAATTTCTTTTTACTTAAATTCATAATTGGTAGCCCAAATACATTTCAGTTTTCCAACTTTGCAGTTTAAAATGAATGGAATCTGTGGCCTGCAGGTGACTCTGAACTTTATACATTCAGTCACTCTGAAACCACATAAAAGTATTTGGTTTTATTTCTAAGCCTTTAAAACCCTTTTCTCAGTGACCCTGACTGACTTGAATTATGGCATTGCTTCCTAAAACTAATAAACGTTATCTTCTCCATGTGCCTCAAGATGAGTATATAAAATCACCTTAGAGACTGAGCTTACTTGATTCTAGGTGTCCTCTGTGTCCTTCAAGCAAGAAGGAACATTTGGCTTTGTATTGAGGAGTCACGGTGTTAACTGTAACCATAGGCCATGCTGTGTTTTCAAAGCACCTTATGTTCCTTTTTTTGTGACAGATCTGCAGTAGATTAGAAGTCGGACAGTGTTTATCTGCTGTGTTATCAATACTCTTCATGTCCTCGGTTGCATTTCTGGTTTTGGTAGCCTTTTTTTGCAGATGCCTTCTGCTCTGCAGTAGTGTGTATTCTCTAAGCAAGGTTAGTCATCCTTTCTTCCAGAGGTAGGAGACATTTAATGAGAGGGTCTCAGGCAAGAACAGCACTTAACATGCAAATCAGATGAACTAATAGTGAGAGATTTGGGAGCAATCCTGAGCAGGTTCATTTTAAGTACTTTTTACAAATGGCTGTTCTTCTGCCCCCATTTTACAGGTGTGCTGATGATATGCAGCATATTAGGTACTTTGTCAAATTACACTTTATTCATGCAATGAAAGTGACCTCATTTATTAATCAGTAGCATCCCATTATATCAAGCTGACTCTTTATAGAAACATGACTTACATTGCTATGCTTTTCACAGCAAACGGAGGTTCAGTGGATTGCCCCTTCAATCTTAGCATTGGTAGAAGTGAGAGCAACTGTCTGGGTGCTTTGTTTCTATGATCATCAGCTTGAACCCCAATATCTGTCTCTGGGGTTTTGTTATTGGCAGTACAAAGCTATAGGCTGAGCTCTGGGAATCCAGAAGAAGAGAGGGAGGAGGGAATATATGAGCAAGGGAGGTCAAGATCATGATGACAAAATCTATAGAGACAGCTGAACCAAGCTCATGGAAACTCATGAACTCTAGACTGTGGAGATTCCATGGGACCAAACTAGGCCCTCCATATGTGGGAGACAGTTGTGAAACTTGGACTATCAAAGGGGCCCTGGGCATGAGCTAGCTTGTTAGACCCATTGCCATGCTCGGTCTTAATGCATGGGAGAGGGGCTTGGTCCTGTCCCAACTTAATGTGCCAGACTTGTTGACTCATGGGAGCTCTTACCTGTGAGGAGGAGTGGATGGATTGGGGAAAAGGTGAGGGGGGTAGGAGGAGGGATGGGAGGGAGAACTGAGGTTGGAATGTAAAATGAAACTTAAATAAATAATAAAAATTATGCTACATCCTGTTAGAGAAGATTTAGGATTAGGATATTGGACTGATTGACTAAATCCTAAGTGGCGATGCCCAGTTTCTACTTTTTATGGACTACTTCTTCCCCGACAATGCAAGGTCCCTCTTATTATACACAGCTTCTCAGCAGTTAGTTAATTTCTTTCTAATTGTTTTCTGGGGCTCTATTATAGACCTTTTTCAATTACAAGCACATCTCAGCATTTAAAACACATGCCTTGGTCTAACATTTACATGGCTGCAGAGTGAGCTTGAATGCCATCCTTGTGACTGCAGGAAGAGATGCACCCTCGTGTTTTACTTTCCTGAATGAGATAAACTGAACGGCTGTTTTGCATGATTATGTGGTTAATGCATGCCCCTCCTTTCCCCTCCTGGTTTCCTGTTCACGATCTTACCAGTTTCAGTGAGAAAACAGAAAGGGTGTGTCAGAGATTCCTTTTATTTCTTTGGACTCCACCTGCAACCTATCTGCCTTTCAAGGTGCATTTACTTCTCCAAGATGATATTTCCAAGTCCCAGGGCTACTCATGGTTAAAGTGTGGAGAAGTACACCTGTGACCTAAGATCTTAAACTATCAACCAACCTTTCTCTCTGCCCAACACCTTAATCCTTCCTTCCTACTGGGTGCTTAACAAACCTCAAGGCTACTTTTGAAAGAAAATACAATAGAGAAATAGAGAACAAGTGCAATACCCAGTCATACTGTCAGTTCTGTTGTTGCTGTGCAAATTGATCACCTCTTTCTGTTCATAATTTCTTCCAACAGAGGACTCCAAATGTCTTTCTTATTTCCTTGTCATCTGACTTCTCTCCTCCTCCTGTCCCTCTCTCTCTTCTTCTTCCTCCTCCTCCCTCTTCTTCCTCTTCCTCTTTCTCCTTTCTTCTTCTTTCTGGACTGTTATTGATTCCTAGGAAACCTTAACACACCAGTGTGCATTCTTGCTGAGTGAGAATGCGGGACAGGAAGTATTTGTGAGGTTGTGTGGCTTCTATCCTCATTTCCCTTGATTAGTGCTTGGCACCCATAGCAATGCCATCCACAGCACCTGTATTTTTCCATTCTGCTCCTAGAACACTGTTATTTTCTGGTTTCCATCTTTCATCTTAGCTTATTGTTTTTCATATTTTTCTCCTTTGACTCCTGAGAAGGTTTTTTTGCGTGATGTATTCCCTTTCTTCCCTTGCCTCACTTTTCTCCACACATTCGTGAAATATGATGACTTCCCTAATCACAGCAATGTCACCCATCAGCTGCTTAGGTCCATCTCTTATTAAGAGACAAATCCTGGATAGATGAAAAGAAGCTCCCCTGGTACTGTGAATTCAGGCATTGAATGTTGAGTCCTGGGGTTTGGGGATGACAGACTCCCAACTTTAACCATTCGGAATATAGGACCATTGCTTAGACATTAGCCAGTTTCATGCCTGTAGGCTTAGCTGCAGGCTTATTCTCTGGCCTTTAACCATATGTGGCCCCAGCAATTAACTATTGTAATCCTCAACTTCCAGGTTCAGTGAATGCTCCCAGCAGGTAGCTCCTGCCAGTGTTAACAGCATTTGAGTAGGACACCAAGGATGAAGGATGGGGCATATGGTTACCATGGCTAGTGTTACATCCTCTGAAACAGGGCTTTGTTGCTAGCATCCTCATTTCTAAAGCAATGCATTCTAGCTCCAGGGCCTAGAATGTTAGGATCCTTTGCTGTTGATAGCTTTTGGATACAACTCTTAATTCTAAGTTTTCCTAAAGCCTGAGAGCTCCCGGGACCTTTCAGAAGGTCTGCATCTTCTTGGCTCTAACTCCTGACAGTTCACATGGTCTTCACAACCTTTGCTCCCCATCCGTTCTACTCAGCTGCTCTCTGGAGCTTTTCAGTCACGCCTCTCTTCGCTGCTGCCAAGGATGTTCTCTTTTCTTTTGTTAGTATATCAGCTACTTTGATGACAAAGGGCAGTTGACTAATAATCCCTCACTCAAACTGACAAGGTACCACAGAAATTATAGCAGCTGTCAGTTAGGGAGCCACATTGCCCCAGCCACCTTTAGCTTATTTTTAAAAAATTAAAGTGATGCTTATGATAAAGATTTATTATTAATATTTTGGCATTTAATGGTATTTTTAAATGTCTAACTGTCTCAGTGCCCCAAGAACAGGGTCCTCTTTCTCTTATTTGTCTTTAAAATATATTTGATGCTTCTAATGTCTTATTCATAAGAGATTTCAGACAATATATCCCAGATAGGAGTTTTGTGTAATGAAATATACTGTGTCTTTTTTTCTCTGTTGCTAATAGTAATCCCTGTGTTTCTGATCAGTCAGACTCAAATACAAATTAGTCAGCATTAACACATACATTTAAGAAACATTATATGAACTCAACAAAACTATGTTAGCAATATGCATCTATATACAATAATGATAAAAATGAGACAATAAATTTGAAGGAGAGCAGGGTAGGGTGTATAGGACAGGGTAGGGTGTATAGGAAGGGAAGGGAGAAATATAATTAAATTATGATCCTGAAAATTAAAAAAAATTAAAAAACCAACTAGTTTTCCCTTTTTCCCTCTTACTTATCCACAGTTACACAGTCTTGGAACCCACAGGATCTTGCATTTCTGCATGTTTTGAACAAAGTACAGGCTGCTTTTTCTTGGGTCTGCATTGTAGAACATTAGCTAAAGACCTGCTCCATTTATTTATGCTGTGGAACATTGCTTTTAATGCTGCAAAGATGTGTTGCATTCTTTTATGTTGCATTTGTTTAACTCTGTACAGCTGTGATACTTTGCCTGTTGAGAACACCTGGCTGATAAAGAGCTAATAAAGAGCTGAAAGGTCAATAGCAAGGTAGGACAAGGGGTAGGTGGGGATGGCAGGCAGAGAGATTAAATAGGAGGAGAAATCTCATGAAGGAAATCAAGGAGCCAGAAAAGAAGGGGCCAGCCATCCAGCTAAATAGCACACCACAGAGTAAGAAGTAAAGAAAACTGTATAGAAATAGAGAAAAGTGAAAGCCCATAGGCAAAGATGGACAGGGTAATTTAAGAAAAGCTGGCTAGAAGGCTGGAGAAACCCACAGAAACAGATAACATGAACAAGAGGCAACTCATGGACCCCAGGCTGATAGCTGGGAAACAAGCATAGGACTGTTCCAGACCCCCTGAACATGGGTGTCAGTTAGGAGGTCTGGGGAATCTATGGGACCTCTGGCACTGGATCAGTATTTGTCCCTAGTATACAAATGGACTTTGGGAGCCCATTCCACATAGAGGATTACTCTCTCAGCCTAGACACACACGAGGGAGGGCCTAGGCTCTGATCCAAATGATATGACAAACTTTGAAAAAAAATCCCCCATGGAAAGCCTCACCCTACCTGGGGAGCAGACAGGGGATGGGATAGGGAATTGATGAGGAGTGGGAGGGGAGGGAGAGGTAGCTGGGATTGACATGTAAAAGAAGCTTATTTCTAATTTAAATTAAAAAAAAAATCTGAGAAAGAAAAGCTGGCTAGAAACAAGCCAAGCAAAAGCTGAGCTTTCATAAGAAAGAATAAGCCTCTGAGTGTATTTATTTGGGGGTTAGGGGTTGGGTGGCAGGCCCCCCAAAGGGCAAAGAGGAAAAAATGTAAAAGAGCTAAGAGTAAAAACTAACCAACTACAGGTCTGCCTTCATGAGGATATTAGGAAAATGATCAGCCTTTGAAAGTGGGAGGACTTTCTCCTTCTGAGGCAAAAGGCAGGTCTGAGGCAAAAGGCAGGCCTTAGTCAAAAACTGCGCTGTGGTCACTCCCTATTACAACATCATCATGCCACTATCTTGGAGCTCTGGAGTTCTCTATCCTAATACCAGCTACTGAGAGTGTTGCTTTCCCTTTCCTGTGGGAACTGGGAAATTCCCTGTGGCTTTGGAAGAAGGACCATGCTCTGGCTACTGCCATCCTCAAAAGCAGTGAGGCAACTTGTTTCCAGGCTCAGAACTACTTTGTATTTTTTTTTCCAATATCTATAATATTGACATTGAAAAATGTGTTAACTTGCAAGTAGGAAAAGAAATTCAAACCATGGACAGCTTTTAGGCTGTCATTGCTAACTTTGACAAGATCACAGCTACTCCATTTTCACATTGCTAACTTTGACAAGATCACAGCTACTCCATTTTCACTCTCAATATCCAAGCTTCCCAATGTCTCTCCTGAGGGTTTTGCTGCTAGCTCACATGATCCTCATATTCTGCAACCATGCTGCAGGTCACTGGCAAGGTGCTTTTACTGCAACAAATTTTACTCTTATATTCTCCACTCAAAGCACAGTGGTTATTAAGTGTGCAAACCCCCTTGGCAAATTTTAAGGGTGCTCATCTGTCTCCAATTCCACTATCCACATGGACAGAATCATTTTCCTGCTGCCATGTTTTGTCCATGATATATCCCATCTCTGGTTTTCCAGGCATTCCCCAAATATTCAGATGCAATGCTGGTGTTTCCAGGAGTAATCTCTCCTCATTTTGAACATCTTATTTTTACTTCTCAGTGCCCTAGGTCATGTTTACAGCTGTCTGCTTTATTAGCCTTTACATACCATTATTTTCTTTATTTAAAATTGTTTGAGGTGAAACCATATGCTATATGTCAGTATACACTCTGCAATTATTGGCATCATTCACGGTATATGAGAATGTTTATATTATTAATTCCCCTTTCTTTTGAAGAGCCTGAGATGCTGATATTAGCAGAAACATTGTGGTTTTGCTGGTATGGAACATAGATACCATCACTGAATTAGACTGTAAAGATGTAACATTTTCTATTTTAATTTTATGAAAATTTTAAAGTCCTTAGTGGTACATAAAAATATCACAAAGTCCTTGTGATTTGGTCAGGTCTTCAAATAAAATAGCATTAAGTCTATATTTACAGAAATCATATAACCTCTTAATCACAAGAGAGGCCATATTTTTGGAAGCCAGCCACTGTGCAGCTAGCCACTACCATAGCTGCTAATATCATGTGATATTTATTTGTCAGCTCTAAAACCACAACTGAGCTCATGTCTTAGTTGTGAAAGTTTCACAGACAGCACACTAGTCCATCTGTGAGTTTGAACCCAGGGACTACAAAGAATGGGTCAGAGTTCTTATCCTGATTTCCTTAAAAGAACCAGTGACTGAAAGATTAAGAGATGTTTTCTTAGTAGCATCACATGAATTACTAGAAGTTTATTCATCCTCCAGAACTGATGCTGGGGATGTGTGCCACCTTCCATGTGGCCCCCCCGTAAGCCCTGCTCCTGCTGCTGTGAGTAAGCCTGAAGTGAAGGATGCTGAGAGCTCTGTAATATCAGCTGATACTTCATTAGTCTATTGTTGGGTGCTTCTTACCCATGTCTAGTACTTTGGCATCTGTTGTTGTAGTCTGTACCTGCATTCCTGGGCAGCTAAGAGGTGGGGATAGGGAAGAACTTGTGTGCCAGTTCAAAAAAGACAAACACTGAGGTTCCTTAAAGACTCAAATGTAACTAAGTGATAAAAACAGACAGGGCTAAAACTAAAAATTAAAATACAAGGTTTATACACTTCAGTCTATTCTAAGAAAAAATATTAGCCATAACTTGACAATATAAAAATAATGAGTACTCATTAATAAAACAATAGGCCTTTATTGAAATACATAGCAAAATTAAATGCTATCCCAGCACACAGTAAATTCTCAGTAAATATATTATGTAACCATGTACTGGTCATTATTGGCTACTTTATGTCAACATATTTAATATCTATGATGTCACAGGTACTGTTTGTCACTTGATTAGTTGGTTACCAAGTACTTTGCTCAGGAGTACTTTTCTCCAGAGTTTTCCAAAAAACCCATTGTGTGTACACAGTTTCTAGGAGAGGACTCTGATGCACAGTACTTGTAGTGGTTTTGTAGGGAAGGTTTTATTTGTCCCACAAGGTAATTGAGCTGGCAGTTTTCCCTAGACAGGCTTTTATGTCATATACATATGAATTCTCACCACACAAGAGTGCCTGCAGCCCCTACTCACAATCATAGAGATGCTTACATTGTCTTCACGGAGACACTCGTGTGTCTGTGGGAAATTGAGAGTTCCTGTTGAGTATTAAACAAAAGGAGAACTAAAGGAACCAAACTAAAGAAAGACCCATTGAGAATGTTGAGCAGAGCAGTGGATTGACTTATTGAGAGTTTAATAATGTAAGTAATCCCGAAATAATGGATGCTTTAAAAGTAATTAAAAGACTACAAATAAATACTTAGTGTTTTATTATAAAGAAAGGAAAGACAATATTGAGCCCATCAATTGTGATGAGGAGCTAATCTTGTCTTTCTCTTCAGATCCTGTGTGAATAAATAAGCAAAATAAACGTGATGACTAAATGTGGCATCTGCCCAATGGACTTACTTAATGGATCATTATGCCTATTGTAATAATCAAAGTGGGCATAATGCAGGGGCTTAAGAAGGATTACCATCTTCAGTGCTCAGCAAAGCTTTGTTCCTTGTCTGCATGGGAGAAGGAAGCAACTCAAGTGGTGATAATTCAAACTATTCTGGAAGTTTGTAGTGTCAGGACCTCTGATAAAATAGCTTACTACACATTCATAAAATATTGTCTAAGTAGGGCTCTTCCTTACAAGCAACTTGTCAATTGTCTCCTAGATTAAAAAAAAAAAATCTGTCTGTTTTGTCCTTGGCAAAGCATTGCACACTCAATTCCCGTAGCACTTTGCTATTATTTTTCCTGCTGCAAATAGCAACAAGCTTTAATTAATACCAGAGATAGTTCAGGTATTTAATAAGATGTTTTACATTTTCAGAAATTAATTATGTGTTGTTCATGGAGTCTGGTTAAATGTTTTATTATGAAGATTTTATTTACAAGAAGTTTCATAAAAATACAACATACCAAGAGGGTGGGCTTTGGAGCCAGGTGCAATCTGTTCAGTGGTAGATAAATGGGGATCAAAGGACAGCCATTTCTAAGAACTGCTTTGAGTTCAGGTAAAGTTTCTAAAGTCTTTGGAATATATCTAGTCCCTGATGAAGAACCATGAAAGGTCTGTGTTTTACTGTTGCTCATTTGTAAGTAAGATGGACAAGAAAACATTTTAGCAATAATTCTTTTCAATTACATTCTTTATTTAATCTAATATATTAATTTACCTATTTTTGTGAGCAAGTTTCACTTCATATTGAATGGAGCTTACTATGTAGCCCAGACTGGGCTCAAATCCTTGGAAATCCTGCTTCAATTCTTCAAGTGCAGTAATTACAAGCATGAACCATCATGCTGGGTTTTAGTTACCTCCTAAGGAGTCCCCTTGTCCATCAGCTTTCTTTATAACCTGGTAAAAAAAATAAGTTTCCATTTACCACTAATCTGTTCAGACATGGTTATAAGGTTCCAGAAAAAAAAAAGTGTAAGTTAAAATAAAAAAAAAATTTAAAAAAACTGTAAGGGGGATTTGTTACTACTACTGTGTGACAATATTTAATTGTGACAGATATCTCAAGTCCTTTTGAAGTTGATTGTTATGATCTGTGAGGCATTGGCTCCTTAGTGCCTCTGGTCCCATGGAGACACTGTATAGCACAATCAACCTAAGCAGTGTGTGGGTCCAGTGAGGAGCTTTTCCTTCTAGAACTTCCTTCTAGGCCTGTTAGACTTCACTTGTTCTCTGCTCCAATTACCTTATAATCACTTAGGTAAGGAAGACACAGCCTTCCTTTGCTCTCTGAGATTTGTTGATTTTATATTTACTGATTTCTAAGCTTCTGCTATCTGCTTCTAAACTCCATAAATCCGGTCCATCTTTTGCATACAAGCATCTTGTTTTGCCTGAAGTGTTTCCTACCAGTCAGATAGTAAGATAAAATGTACATTATTATTTTTTTTAAAGCAAACACCTGCGCCTTGGCTCATTATAGTCTTAAAGTTTCCTACTTTTTCCTCTAAGACCTTCAGCATTCCCCATGGTTACCTAAAATAAAAATCTTGTCTCATACTTGGGGCAAAGTCGACCTGTTTCATTCAGTTGATTTTAGGTTCTGCTTTCAAAGATCCATGCACTTGCAAAGAGGATGTGGGCAGCTGATTGTGAGCGCAGTGTGCAGTAAACCTTCCTAAACTCAGCCCACTTGAACTCTGATGATGTCCTATTCACTCTCTAACCAGAGAGTTTATCTTTATGAGTTCAATCCATACACATTTAAAATAATAGTAAAAATATCAAGTGTATATATTTAAACATATAGAATAATATTTCCCTCAACAATCCTAAAACATACACAAAAATCCCCGCATTTTATTCTCTGGATTCCATTGTGTGTTAGTATTTTCAACCAGATCATATCCAAGTAACGGAATAAAAGCTGGCAGTTGTTGCCATGCTGTGCAGTCTCATTAGATGACTCAGCTAATGACATGGTTGTGCATTCAATATGGCATGCACTATAGGGCTTACCAAAGAGAATTCAGATTAAGATAGCATGTTACCTCCTGAAAACCCTACTTAAAATGCTTTTACACAGATACCTATTTAGTGTGCCAAGTGTTTTATAAAACCGGTTCAATAATTGATAAAAAGCATTTGCAAAGATGCCTCAAGTGGATTTAATATATTATCTTGCTTTTTTCTCTTCTCCCAAATCTTTTAAACAATGAAATAAGTGGGTGTTCATCTTTTCTCTATTCCATTATATTTATCTGAGAGGACTGCTGAGGCTAATCCACTGCCCCAGAAGGGAAGAAGACAAAAAAGGAACGAGCTATCAACCTTCCATTATAGAACATGCCTGTGCTCAATGAGAACATCGTTTCTGTGTAGGACTAGATTCTCCACTAATGTCACTTAACTCAATAAATTTGCATCCATAATCTCAAAAGGCTCTTTACAGGTGTGCCCTAGGAATAGTGTGCTTACTGCATGTCTTACCAGTGCTTCCGAACTTCACTATTTCCACATGATACATGTAGTTGATGACATAGCAATTTGCTGTTCATTGAGAAAATCTTGTTAGATGTAATGAGTGGGGGCAGATTAGTCACAATTGTAGTAAATTAGCCTTTCAGATGAACCCGGAACCCACATATCTTCAGTCAACTTTGTGGCTAGTCATTTTGTTGTTTTTCTTAAAATCAGGCTATAGTTGTGTTTTGTTAATTTAATAGTAGACCTCAGGGTCAAGGAAAAAACCTCACCCACTGAACTCTATGGTCTGTGTTTGTGGAATATGGGGTGCATGTATGTGAATATGAGTGTTTGTATGCCTGGTCACAGGCATGTATAAGTTAAAAGACCACCCATGGTTATTGTTCCTCGGGTGCCAGGAGATAGTCATTTGCAGGCTTGGAACTCACTGAGTAGAATAGGTTGGCTGGTCAGCAAGCTCCAGGGACTAACTTCTTACACCCTCACTTTATGCCCGATACTCACCTCCCTATATATGCTACCTAGAGATTATAAGCACAAGGATGCTCAAGCTTAGAAAGGGCTAATTTATTGATTGAGCCATCTCCCAGTCCCAAGCACATTTCACATTGAACAAAGGCCTTCCAAGTATTTTCTAACAAGTTTTTCATTCCTGCCAGCGCTCTCCCTCCCTCCCTCCCTTCCTCCCTCCCTCCCTCCTTTCCTCCCTCCCTCCCTCCTTCCCCCTCTCTTTTTTGAGGTTGGATTTCTCTGTATTGCTTTGGAGCCTGTCCTTGAACTCATTATGTAGACCACGCTGGCCTCAAACTCACAGAGATTTGCCTGCATCTGCCTCTTGAATGCTAGGATTAAAGGTATGCGCCACCACAGCCCAGCAACATTCTTACTTTTTATCTAAACAAATACTTTATTTTTTGTGCTTTGGAGATATATATTTAAACCATAAATGACATAATGCTCCCTTGAAACAGGTTTTCATATAAATTTTATGGACACATGTCTGTGATTTCACTTTTATTATGGAAATTATGTTCATTTAAGATTTCTGAAACGCTTGCCTATTGTTGACTGTATTCAAATGAAAAAACTTTGATTAAGCTAATTCCTCAAAAATTGGTCAAATATGATGTTACCTAAATGAGATCCAGGGTATAATCTTTATACTTTGAATTTAATTCAATGGAAGTGCATATTTTGCTTCATCAGTCTTTAGCACAAGAAAAGTTATACCCAGCCAGGTGTTGGTGGCGCATGCCTTTAATCCCAGCACTTGGGAGGCAGAAGCAGGAGGATCTCTGTGAGTTCGAGACCAGCCTGGTCTGCAAGAGCTAGTTCCAGGACAGCCTCCAAAGCCACAGAGAAACCCTGTATCAAAAAATGAAAAGAAAAAAAAAAAGAAAAGAAAAGTTATACCCAGAAACACATATACTGTATTTTAAAAATATAACCAATCATTGTTCATTTACAATTTGTCTGATATTATATTTAAAATGAAGAATGATGGATTTTAGTTGATTGTAGTACATGACAAGGGGTCCACAAGCAATATCCAGTGTTGCCTGGCTGAACATGGAAGTGAAAACAGTTTCTCCCACACAGACACAGGCATCCACATCCATCGGTAAACCCTTCTCCTACTTATGCAGCATCACTTCTTTTTCTGAGAATCAGCAGTCCCCAAGATTGGATTGCCATGTGTCCTACCCAGTTTATAACGTAAATCTCAGAGATTACATTAAAATGCTTAAAGCTGGTGGCTTACTGTATTTCCTTTATATTGACTGTCTCTAAGATGCATTTAAACATCAGTGGGTGGGATCAATGGTGTCACTTGCTTCTTCCGGTTGTATACAATTAAAAGATTTGTCTGCTTTCTTTTATTCCTAAAACTAGTTGAGTGGCATGAGAAATGTGTTCAGGTTCACCTAAGATTGATAACCTAGTTTGTCTACAACTGTAATGTGAAATCCTGGAGCTGAACCACCACACAACAAAAACTTGGATTCTTATATCGCAGTATGAAATACTGTGAAATTAATATCTTACTCCACATTTTGAAGTGAGGTGTTTTGGACCCTCTGGGTTTATAAATGGAGACTGATGATGATACATAAAGCAGATAGGATGAACTATAAGCTGTTCTGCCCAGCGGCCCAAAGCATGATCTTCAGAGTCTGATCTTGCCTCACTGTCAAATATTTCCTCTGCCTATTGACCCATCGTGTCGATGATAAAAGCAGTGGCAGTTAGCATTTACACAGGGATACAGTCCACATAAGCTGAGCATCCTTTGGTATCTTCAAAGGAGCCCATTTAGACTCCAACTGCATCTCTCCTCATTGAATTTTTGCTGAAATCCTCATTTAATAATTGCTTTGCTAGAACAAATGGGAAGGAACAAAAGGCTTTTGATGGAGAATACAAATAAATTGCATCATGTCAGGCTGAATGTAGGGTGTCTGCATTCATGGAGGGATAACCTGAAAAACTGTTACAATCTTGTCTTTGGTTTTTTTTTAAAAAAAACAGGTATGCATAATTTCAAACTTCATATTTAGGAAGAGAACTTATTTCCTTGCCAGCATTTAAAAATGAATTATTGGGGCTAGAGATATGGCTGGGTAGTGAAGAGCACAGTTTCTTCTTTCAGAGGACCCATGTCCTTGCATGAGGATCACAACTGTCTATAGCTACAGTTCCAGGGAATATGATGCTTTCTTCTTGCCTCTGTGGGCACCAGGCTTGCACATAGTGCACAGACATACATACAGGGTAAACACCCATACACATAAAAAAATAAAAATAATTTTAAGTGAATTACAAACCATACATACTTTACCTTAAAAAATCTAGGAAAAAATAAATAATGATTGTCTGTCAATATTTGTTTTACTGTTTTGGAGCTTTTTACTTTTACATTAAAATGCTACATGGTTTCTGTCCATAACTAATGCCCCTCTAAACATTACACCATAGGTAAGTTTTCATTATTAGCAAATTTGCATCTTTTTATAATAACTTTGAATATATTGCCATTATTTGATTCATCATCATCCAGAGATTATAAACCATTGTGTAACTACCACATTGCTGTTATGGAGAGAATTTTATGGACTTTAGCTTTGGAAACTTCCTAGTTACCTGGGTAAAAACTTGGTACTTCTTACATTGATAACTCATGGTTGTACAGTGATTTTTCAGAGTTATGCTACCATTAGAATTCCATCAGTAGCGCTAAAAACTACAGTTCTGACAACACTTCTTCCAATATCCCATAGATTTATCAGATACATTTTTTTCAAACTCTGTTTCAAAATTTAAGACGATTTCTGATTCTGTTTTGCACTCCTCTCTTTGACTGTAGGGTGAAGAAGGGTACCCACAAGAAGGAATTCTGGAAGACATGCCTGTGGATCCTGGCAGTGAGGCTTATGAAATGCCTTCAGAGGTAAACAGCCTATGTAGAGAAAACAAAGAAAAATAGTTGAGGTGCTTAATTTAGATTATGCTAATTCCACCAGAACCCTATGACATCAGATCTCCCCCATATTAAGGTCTGGGTAGTTCAACCAAGAAAACAATTTTGATCTGTGTGGGAGAGGGAGATATGGTGGGAGATATGGTAGGTCGAAATGAGAAAAGAACATTCTATCACAAGAGACTACCAGAAACAAGGGCACATGGAAGTGCCTGAGCAACAATGCACAGTTATTAGTCATGCTTAGAAAAAAGAAAAATGACAGATTGAAGACATAAATAGGCTTGTGGACAAACTGTGGAGTACTAAAGTAACTTTGTCATTTAAGTTTATATTTATTTAAACAAGACAAGACAAAACAAAAAAAAAAGTATTTGAAGATAGGTTAACAGCAGAATCTTGATGTAATTGGAGTTATTGTTGAGGAAGGCTGCCTAATCCAGTTAGTTAGGATTATTACTGTTTTGAAAGTTACCCACATTTTTTTTAGAAGACGTGGGCTTTAGAATAGATTTGCTGGGGGGTGGTGACACATGCCTTTAGTCCCAGCACTTGGGAGGCAGAGGCAGGCTGATCTCTGTGAGTTTGAGGCCAGCCTGGTCTTCAAAGAAAGTTCCAGGACAGCCTGAAAAAAATAAACAAACAAACAAGCAAAAAACCAAAAAAACAAAGACCTGCAAAGACCTGCAAAGAAGGTGGAGATCCTAACTGGAGATAGAAAGGACAGGGTGTGCCCCTTATCTCTAAGCATTGTCACTTCTGAAAACAAGAGATCTGAGCTCTCTCTGGAAGAGGTTTCATGCAATTCATCTTGGTGCTCACAGCTCACAGGGCACAACTAAGGAAAAAAATCCAGAGGCTAATTCATCCACATCTGGAATTAGGCCTAATAAGCTAACTTGACTTAGTAACTCCCTTAACTTATAGATGACAAGTATGAACAAACAAATAAATGTTTTTGACAGAGGAGTTCAAACATTGTCTGAGGATTATTTTAACTGAGTGGAAGGCTGGATCCTCTCTACTGGGAAATGGATACTTGATAACTGTCACTTTCACTTACCAGTCATTCTCTCTCTCTCTCTCTCTCTCTCTCTCTCTCTCTCTCTCTCTCTCTCTCTCTCTCTCTTTCCCAAATTAGGAAGGATACCAAGACTATGAGCCTGAGGCCTAAGAGTGTCTTTGCTCCCAGTGTCCTGAGATCTGCCGGCCACTGTTCACGGCGTACAAGTGCTCAGTTCCAATGTGCCCATTCATGACCTTTCCTCAAAGCTGTACAGTGTGTTTCAAAGTCTTCCATCAGCAGTGATTGATGTCCATACCTGCCCCTCAGCATCCCGGTGCTTCCCTCTCACTACAGTGAATACATGGTAGCAGGGTCCTGTGTGCTGTGGATATTGTGGCTTCAAACCTAAATTGTTAGAAGAAATTTAAAACACCTAAGTGACTACCACTTATTTCTAAATCTTCACTACCTTTTGTTGCTGTTCTTGAGAAGTTGTGATTTGCTATCTTATAAGAGTGTTAGGTGTCCTTAATGATTCTTTTTGTCTAAGAATGATGTATTGTGAAATTTGTTAATATATATTTTAAAATACGTGTGCATGAAACTATGCAGCTATAAATATTAATTATGAATTTTACAGTTTTGTGATGTGTTTTATTAACTTGTGTTTGTACATAAATGGTGAAAATTAAAATAAAATATCATCTCATTGCAAAATTGCTCTTTTTCATTTTACTTTGGGAATGAAATCATGCTTATCAGGAACATAGGCTGGAAACGACAACTGGTACAATGAACCTGAACCTGAATTCAAAGTTTTTAACACTGTCTAAAGAAGAGTGAGACATGGACTAAACACCTGCAGGAGAAATTCGCCAACACAACTGCCGAGAGCCAGCTCTGATAGACAGTGCTGCTCTGGGTTCGGCTGCACTGAGAAACAGTTCATTTTGGACTAAAAAGTGTGAGTGATACTGACTACCTCCCTTTTACATATTTGTAAGACATATTAGCATATCAGAGGTCCTCTGAAAGAAACTACTGAACTTAGAATTTCTTACATATATACCTAAAATAACTCAGGGTCCCCAGTTGGCAGGCTGACATTTATGACACCTTAGCAGGTATGGGAAGACAAAAGGAAAATGGAACAAAAAGAAATATCGTTTTGTGAATACATGGATTTGGGAATATTTTCCAGGAAATGTTTTCCTTAAAGAGGATTAATTAATTGCCTGTGAGTGTAGAAAAAAAAAAACTTGCCTATGATTAAAAACTTACTCAGATCTTTCTAGTTATTGGGGAGAAAAATAGCAGGGTCATGGTGAAAGCCATTTGCAGACGGTAAACTCAGTAGAGAATATTATGCCTTAAATACCCTCTCCTGATAATGAGATTGATGCCATAGTATAGCCTTCATCCAGCAGCTGGTGGAAGTAGAAGACACCCACAGCTAAACCTTGAACTGAACTGAAACCCAGTTGCAGAGAAGAAGGACTGATGAGCATAGGGGTCCACACCAGGCTGGTGAAAGCCACAGCAACAGCTGACCTGAACAAGAGAGAGCTCTTGGTCCCCAGACTGCTAAACCAGCATGGGACTCATCGAGACCCCCTGAATGTAGGTGTCAGTGAGGACACCTCAGAAATCTATGGGGTCCCCTTGTAGTGGATCAGTACTTATCCCTAGCACAGGAATGGACTCTGGGAGCCCATCCCACATGGAGGGATACTCCCTGAGCCTAGATACAAGGGGTTGGCCTAGGCCCTATCCCAAAGGATGTGACAGACTTTTAAGACCCCTATGGAAGGCCTCACCCTCCCTGAGGAGCAGAAAGGGTATGGGATAGGTAGGGTGTTAGTTGGGGGAGCAGGGGAGGAGGGGAGGGAGAGGGACCTGGGATTGACATGTAAAATAATCTTCTTTATAATTAAAATAAGAAATATTGTAGTTTATGCATGATGGTGACTCCTTCAATGCATCCAGGGCAGTCAGAGGAAACGAAGAGGAAGGAGAAACCATGACACCACAGCTGAGAAAATATGACTACACAATGTTGAGTGGCACGTGTGCTTTGACATTGGAGAGAAATGACAACTCTCTAACTTGTTTATTTGAAGCTGATGAATGATTCATTGTTAAGGTGTTTCAAATGTAAAGAACGTATTTTAAATCTACCAAAAGTATGATCTTTTTTAAAAGAAAAATAAATGGTAATAAATTTCAGAAGAAAATCAAATTTACAGCAGTGACTTAAGAGCAGTGTGCAGTGGAGGAAGAATGTGCTTGGCCTTGAGGACTTACAATCAATAGAAATTATGCTGTAAAGCTCCCCTTCCTTAAGCAGATTCTGGCTGTTAATGTTTAAGCAGTTCATTGTTTTTGTTCTTAATAGTTTATTTTTTACTCAGCACTTAACACGTTTCCTCAGTGCACACAAGCCTTGACAGGAGTTCTGCACCTGCCTAGTGTAGGCTAAGGATGGCTCATCTAAAGCTTTAACTTTGAGGGTATAAATCCCAAATCAGATCTGTTTGATCTGTAATGAGTCCACCAAGGACTTTAAAGAAAGGCTTCCATAGCAGGCTTGGGCACATAAATGGGACCACACTATATTCAAGTGTAAACTTTAGAATTCCAAATGCATCTTTTTCAAAACCCCCTACTCCAATGTAAGACATGAGTATATTTCTTTCTTTTTGTTTTGATCTTAAAGCCCTTTTATTTTTTTAATTTTTTTTTATTTGAGTTACAAACACGATTGAATTACATGACAATCCCAGTTCCCTTCTCCCTCCCCACCTCTCCTACCACCCCCCAATTAAAATCCTACCTATCGCATATCTTTTCCTCTAATCTATACCTGACTCAACCTTTCTGCTCCCTCATGACCTCTGCATCCTTCCTCTTCTTCCCTTCTCATTCATGTAGCTCCCTCCGCCCTCTTACCATGCTCTCAATTTGCTCAGGGGATCGTGGCCCTTTCCCTTTCTCCAAGGGACAAAGTTTGTCTCTTTTAGGGTCTTCCTTGTTTACTAGTTTCTCTGGCAGTGTGATTGGGCTGGTATTCCCTTATTCTATGTTTAAAATCCACATATGAGTGACTATATATCATATTTGTCTTTTTGTCATTGTGTTACCTCACTCAGAATGGTTTCTTTGAGTTCCATCCATTTTCCGGCAAATTTCAATATTCCATTGTTTTTTTCTGCTGAGTAGTACTCCATTGTGTAAATGTACCACAATTTCTCTATCCATTCTTCGGTTGAGGGCCATCTAGGCTGCTTCCAGTTTCTGGCTATTGCAAATAGTGCTGCAATGAACACCATTGAACAGATGTCCTTGTTGTATGAATGTGCTTCTTTTGGGTATATGCCTAGGAGTGGAATTGCTGGATCTTGTGGTAGACTCATTCCCAGTTTCTTGAGGAGTCGCCATACTGATTTCCACAGTGGCTGTACAAGTTGGCACTCCTACCAGCAGTGGAGAAGTGATCCTCTTTCTCCACATCCTCTCCAGCATAAACTGTCATTGGTGTTTTTGATTTTAGCCATTCTGACAGGAGCAAGATGGTATCTCAGAGTTGTTTTGATTTGCGTTTTCCTGATGGCTAAGGATCTTGAACACTTTCTTATGTGTCTTTCAGCCATTTTAGATTCCTCCATTGAGAATTGTCTATTTAGTTCTGTACCCCATTTTTTAATTGGATTGTTTGGTGTTTTGGAGACTAGCTTGTTGAGTTCTTTGTAAATTTTGGAGATCAGCCCTCTGTCAGATATGGGGTTGGTGAAGATCTTTTCCCAGTATGTGGGCTGCCGTTTTGTCTTGCTGACTGTGTCCTTTCCCTTACAGAAGCTTCTCAGTTTCAGCAGGTCCCATTTATCAATTGTTGATCTCAGTGTCTGTGCTACTGGTGTTATTTTCAGGAAGCTGTCTTCTGTACCAATTAATTCAAGGCTATTTCCCACTTTATCTTCTAATAGTTTCAGTGTGGCTGGGTTTATGTTGAGGTCTTTGATCCATTTTGACTTAAGTTTTATGCAGGGCAAAAGGCTTGGGCCTATCTGGAGTCTTTTACATGTTTGCATCCAGTTATGCCAGCACCATTTGTTGAAGATATTCTCTTTGTCCCAGTGTATATATTTGGAATGTTTGTCAAAAATCAGGTGTTCCTAGGTGTGTGGGTTAATATCAGGGTTTTCAACTCTATTCCATTGATCTTCCTGTCTATTTTTGTACCAATACCAAGCTGTTTTCAGGACTATAGCTCTGTAATAGAGCTTGAAGTCAGGGATGGTGATGCCCCCAGAAGTTCCTCTATTATACAGGATTGTTTTGGCTATCCTGGGTCTTTTGTTTCTCCATATAAAGTTGAGGATTGTTCTTTTAAGGTCAGTGAAGAATTGTCTTGGGATTTTGATGGGGATTGCATTGAACCTGTAGATTGCTTTTGGCAAAATTGCCATTTTTACTATGTTGATCCTGTCTATTCAAGAGCATTGAAGATCTTTCCATTTTCTGGTATGTTCTTTTATTTCTTTCTTTATAGACTCAAAATTCTTACGGTACAGGTCTTTTACTTTTTTGGTTAGTGTTACCCTAAGGTATTTTATGTTGTTTGTGGCAATTGTAAAGGGTGATGTTTGTTTGATTTCTTTCTCCACCAATATGTCATCCGTATATAGTAGGGCTACAGATTTTTTTGAGTTAATTTTGTATCCTGCTACTTTGCTGAAGGTGTTTATCAGCTGTAGGAGTTCCCTGGTAGAGTTTTTCGGGTCACTTATGTTGACTATCATATCATCTGCAAATAGTGAGGGTGTGACTTCTACCTTTCCGATTTGTATCCCCTTGATCTCCTTTTGTTGTCTTATTGCTCTAGCTGGAACTTCAAGGACAATATTGAAGAGGTATGGAGACAGTGGACAGCCTTGTCTTGTTCCTGGTTTTAGAGGAATTGCATTGAGCCTCTCTCCATTTAATTTGATGTTGGCTGTTGGCTTGCTGTATATTGCTTTTATTATGTTGAGGTATGTTCCTGTTATCCCTGATTTCTCCAAGACCTTTATCATGAAGGGGTGTTGGATTTTGTCAAGAGGTTTTTTGGCATCTAGTGAGATGATCATGTGTTTTTTTTTTCCCTCAGTCTTTTTATATGGTGGATTACATTGATAGATTTTTGTATGTTGAACCATCCTTGCATCCCTGGGATGAAGCCTACTAGATCATGATGGATGATTTCTCTGATGTGTTCTTGGATTCGATTTGCCAATATTTTATTGAGAATTTTTGCATCAATGTTCATGAGGGATATTGGTCTGTAGTTCTCTTTCTTAGTTGTGTCTTTGTGTGGCTTAGGTGTCAAGGTTATTGAAGCCTCATAAAAAGAGTTTGGTCAAATCAAAATACCAATGATATTATTATGCTGGAGAGGATGTGGAGAAAGAGGAACACTCCTCCACTGCTGGTGGGAGTGCCAACTTGTACAGCCACTGTGGAAATCAGTATGGCGACTCCTCAAGAAAATGGGAATGAGTCTACCACAATATCCAGCAATTCCACTCCTAGGCATATACCCAAAAGAAGCACATTAACAAGGACATATGTTCAACCATGTTCATAGCAGCATTATTTGTAGTAGCCAGAAACTGGAAGCAGCCTAGATGGCCCTCAACCGAAGAATGGATAGAGAAATTGTGGTACATTTACACAATGGAGTACTACTCAGCAGAAAAAAATCAATGGAATCTTGAAATTTGCAGGAAAATGGATGGAACTCAAAGAAACCATTCTGAGCGAGGTAACCCAATCACAAAAAGACAAAAATGATATGTACTCACACATATGTGGACCTGCTTTATGATACACAGTAGTGACCATGCTTTATCAGAGCTGTTTTTAATGATGTTGCTCAGATTGGTTTCCTCCCAGATGCTGTCTGAGAAACTAATTAAAAAAAAATGGTGCCAAGTACCACAAGAGTAACAGAACTGTGCTGTCTTCTGGGATTTTGTTTTTTACTTTTTTGTTGTTGTTTGTTTTTTTTGTTTGTTTGTTTTTTGTTTTTTTAAAATGGATTGTGCTGGATGTCTCTACAATTTTGTTCAAAGGACTACAGAACCTGGAAAAGCTGTTGCTGCTATTGATTTATAACATATTGCCATTATTGCTCTTTTTATATAAATATAAATATATACATATATAAGCAAAATAAAATAAATGAAAAAATAAAGATATTGCATATAAAGTACTTAAATGCATTCATTATGTTAAGTGCTTCATCAACACATTAATTGTTCATGCTAATATATTAGTGTGTCTATGCTACTACTCACTTTTCAAAGGTATATATTGTGGTAAATCATAACTAATAATTTCACAAACTAAATATATCCTATAAAAGTTTACTTTCACATATTGCCTGTTCTGTCCACACTTACTAAATACTGTCCAAAGATGAAAAGTATTTTTCTTTGCAGCATATTGGCAAACCTCATGATCCTCCAGCTCCACATCTAAGATGCTCCACCAACTGTGTCTAATTATTTTATATAGCCAGTGATCAAGTGTCATCAGCATCATCAGGAGATAATAGTAGGCATAAACTGGTAATTTGAGACCCAATCCTGTGTTTGTTTTTTTTAAATCAGAATTGCTTGGGGAATGACATATTTTTCAGCCAAAAGCAATCTAGGGAGATGTCTTCATCTTACGTAGATTATTTTCTTCTTGTCATTAAATTAAAATAGGCTAAAACATATAAACTTAAAGGTTTTATCAAAATTCAGATTTATGCCTTCTGCTAAAAAAATAAGAATTGTTAAGAGTGAAGTTACTGTAATGGAACCCATAGTAGCTGTGTGGCTGTAGCTCTTTCTGATGAGATCTGATCTCCCCCAGGCCCTCTCTGTCCACACTGCTCTTTCTCACAAATCATTTATTCAGGATCATGTAATTAATGAAGATGCTTTGCTTCTTTGACCCAATAACTCAATTGTGGATATTTCATTTTGTATCTTGTTTGAAACTTATTGTTTCAATTTATATAAATATTAGTTGAGTTATAATGGTGAAAATAAATGCACTGTTAGCATTGGAATTATTGTTTTAAACTTACTGGTGTCTTTCCATAAAATGCCTTAATCTATACTATTTGGAAATATTATTTGTTCTATTTCTCAAAAAGTAAAACCAAAAAAGTAGGTTAAGGAAAAATAACTGCATTCATATTGCAATTATTTATCAAGTAAGCATCATCATGATTCATGTTCAACTTGGGCAGTTAAGCTTATCCACTAATTAAATGGTAAGCAGATTATTAAACACTGATAAAGGAATAGCAGAGAAGTGGGCATTTGTATCAGAATATCTTACTATAATCAGTGCAAAATCGTCATTTTCAAGTTGAGCAGTGTGGGTCACATCTGCAATCCCAGCACACGTGGATTGAAGACTGCTGTGACTCTAGAGCCAGTGTGGAATACACAGGAAGTTCCAGGCCAAGATGAACTGTAAAGTGAAGTCTTGTCTCAAATTGCTCCCCATCCAAACCCAAACTGTGCCTCTGTGCACTAGAGTCAAGTGCAATTTGGAATGATGCTAGGGGCTTCAGAGTAGATTTCTTGGCCTTCTGCCTAGGTTCATGGCCTCTGCCTTATTTTCGTAAAGTCTGATCATGGATGGAAGCTAACAATCTGTTTCACATTGTTCAATGCTCTAAGTAGATGGTTAATTCTTTAAATATAGACATTTTACCATGTTTGAATTTCAATTATTAAAATTTAAAGTTATTCACATTAATAAGAATCTCAAAAATAAATTGCAATTTTCATGATCATTTGCTTAGTGTGCTTTATCTATAAGTATTCTTATTTAAGTGTATGGAGTGCTTTTAATTTACCAACAAGCTTAAAATACCTGCTTAAGAAAATTTCAGTGTATGAAGCTACACCAAATTTTCATTTAATGTTCAACTGCTTATTTCTTAGAACTGTGTTCATTTCCTACCATAAGATGATGATCTCTAAGAACCACTTGGTATCACTGAAATAAAAAATGATTATTACCATTAAAAAAAAAAGAGTTTGGTAATGACCCTTCTGCTTCTATTGGGTGGAATACTTTAAGGAGAATTGGTATTAGCTGTACTTTGAATTTCTGGTAGAATTCTGCAATGAAGCCATCTGTCCCTGGGCTTCTTTTGCTTGGGAGACTTCTAAGGACTGCTTCAATTTCATTAGAGGTTATAGGTCTATTTAAATTGCTTATCTGTTCTTGATTTAATTTTGATAAGTGAAATCTGTCCAAAAAATTGTCCATTTCCTTTAGATATTCAAATTTTGAGGAATATAGGTTTTCAAAGTATGACCTGATGATTCTCTGGATTTCCTGTGTGTCTGTTGTTATGTCCCCCTTTTCATTACTGATTTTATTAATTTGCATGTTTATGCTCTGCGGTTTGGTAAGTTTGGATAAAGGTTTGTCAATCTTGTTGATTTTCTCGAAGAACCAACTTTTTGTTATATTGATTCTTTGTATTGTTCTCCTAGTTTCCATTTTATTGATTTCAGCCCTCAATTTGATTATTTCCTGGCATCTGTTCCTCCAGGATGTACTGGCTTCTTTGTTTTCTAAAGCTTTCAGTTGTGCTGTTAATTCTCTAGTGTGACTATTCTCCTGTTTCTTCATGTGGGCATTTAGCACTATGAACTTTCCTCTTAGCACTGCTTTCAAAGTTTCCCATAGGTTTGGGGATGTTGTGTCCGCATTCTCATTGAATTCTAGGAAATCTTTAATTTCTCTTTTTATTTCTTCCTGGACCCATTAATTGTGCAATTGGGTGTTACTTAATTTCCATGAGTTTGTAGGTTTTCTGTAGTTCGTGTTGTTGCTGAATTCTAATTTTAAAGCATGGTGGTCTGATAAGACACAGGGTTTCAATTTTTTTGTACCTGTTGAGGTTTGATATGTTGCCAAGAATGTGGTCTATTTTAGAGAAGGTTCCATGTGGCTTTGAGAAGAAGGTAAATTGTTTTTTATTTGCATCGAATGTTCTATAGATACCTGTTAAGTCCAATTGTGCCATAACTTCTATTAGTTCTTTTGTTTCTTTGTTAAGTTTCTGTCTTGTGTTCCTATCCAGTGGTGAGAGTGGGGTGTTGAAGTTTCCCACTATAAGTGTGTGTGGTTTTATGTGTGATTTGTGTTTTAGTAATGTTTCTTTTACAAATGTGGATGCCTTTGTATTTGGGACATAAATGTTCAGAATTGAGGCTTCTTCCTGATGGATTTCTCCTAAGATGAGTAGGAAGTGACCTTCTTCATCTCTTTTGATTGATTTTAGTTTAAAGTCCAATTTGTTGGATATTAGGATTGCTACCCCCACTTGTTTCTTGGGTCCATTTGATTGGAAAATCTTTTCCCAACCTTTAATTCTTAGGTACCATCTGTCTTTGAAGTTGAGGTGTGTTTCTTTATGCAGCAGAAGGAAGGATTCTGTCTTCTTATCCACTCTGCTAATCTGTGACTTTTTATAGGGGAGTTAAGTCTATTAATGTTGATGGATATTAATGACCATTGATTGTTCATTCTTGTTTGTTTTTGATTTGGTGATGGTCGCAAGATTATTTGTGGGATTCTATCCCTTTTTCTTTTTGGCTGTTGGTAAAGTGGGGTTATCTATTGCCTATAGTTTTCTGGTTGTTGTTAATTTCCTTGGGTTGTAGTTTTCCTTCCAGAGCTTTCTGTAGGGCTGGATTGGTGGATATGTATTGTTTGAAACTGGTTTTGTCATGGAATATCTTGTTTTCTCCATCTATATTGATTGAAAGCTCTGCTGGATATAGTAGTCTGGGCTGGCATCCATGTTCTCTTAGTGTAGGTAGAATATCGATGCAGGACCTTCTGGCTTTCAGAGTTTCCATTGAAAAGCCAGGTGTGATTCTGATAGGTTTGCTTTTATAGGTTACTTGACCTTTTTCCTTTGCTGCTCTTAATATTTTCTCTTTGTTCTGTATGTTTGGAGTTTTGATTATTATGTGGCAAAGAGACCTTTTTTTTTTTTTTTTTTGGTTGAGTCTATTTAGTGTTCTGTAGGCTTCTTGTATTTTCATTGGTGTGTCTTTCTTAAGGTTGGGAAAGTTTTCTTCTATGATTTTGTTGAATATGTTTTGTGCACCTTTGAGTTGGATTTCTTCACCTTCTTCTATGCCTATTATTCTTAGGTTTGGTCTTTTCACAGTATCCCATATTTCCTGGATATTTTGTGTTAGGGATTTGTTCAACTTAAGATTTTCTTTGCTTGGTGAGTCGAACCGGTGCACAGATCACTGGTGTCAGATGACTCTAAGCAGTGACGACGAATGGAACTGGAAATGGCCCCTGGCCTTTCTGGGCCGGCAGATGGACGCAGAACTGCCACTGGGCCTTGGCGTGTTGGAGCCTGCTGCCAAACTCCCATGGGTATATTTCTTAACTTATGTAGCTATTAGTGAAATAATGGAAAATATATGTACACACACACACACACACACACACACACACACACACTCACACAAACACTTGCCAGGAAATAGTAGCACACACCTAGTACACTTACAATCTATACAGAGGCAGCAAGATCATGTGTTTGAGACACTTTGTCAAGAAACATATATACAGATAGTTCTTGCTTCCAAATCCTGGCAGAGTATTTAAAAGCATTGTGGTTGTGTGAACCATATAGTTGCTAAGGTGGTTAATTGTGTCTTTTCTTCTAACAACTGATCTCTATCCCTAGTTTAGACATAGTGTCCAATGTCAGGAATTTTCTGACTCTTGTTCTCATGAAGTACACTTTGGCATCTGAAGCTGACTGGTATATAAGAAAGTAATTTATTTTCCTCATTCAGCACAAGGATGGTAGATGACATCCCTGCAAAAAAGATGGGCAAACTAAAGAGCAGACTTACCTAACAGAAGTTTTACATGACATTCCAGTACTCAGGAATCAAGGGACAAAAATATAAGGAAACTGTATTTTTATGGTTGAGTTTTATGAAAACAAAACAGTTGTATATAACTATGGTTAAATAACAATGTGGTATAATCTAATGTGATATACTGGGGATGGCTGTTTGTATTCTTGCTTCTGTTGGCACACTTTCTTTTGGGAGCTTGTTATTTGAGGGTCTTCAAGCAGGGAAAGAGGAGAGGAGAGGAGAGGAGAGAGAGAGAGAGAGAGAGAGAGAGAGAGAGAGAGAGAGAGCATTGTGATTCTAAAGCTTTCTGTTTCATTCAGCTTAACATAATCTAGGCAATGGTGGAGAGGATAACCTAAATGCCCTTCCCCTATAATGAGACTGATGACTACTTTTTATGCCAATCTAGAGCCCTCATCCAGTGGCTGATGGAAGCAGAGGCAGACACCCACAGATATACACTGAACTGAACTCTTGTACCTAGATTCAGAGAGGGAGGAATGAAGCTTAAAGGGGTCGGTACCAGGCTGGTGAAACCCACAGAAACAGCTGGCCTGGGGGAGCACATGGCCCCCAGACTGCTGTCTGGGAGACCAGCACAGGACTGATCCAGACCCCTGAAAATGGATGTCAATTAGGAGGCCTCTGCACTCTATGGGGCCCCTGGTAGTGAATTAGTATTTTTCCCTGGTGTAAGAAGGGACTTTGAGAACCCATTCAATGTGAAGGGATGCACTCTTGGCCTGGATACATGGGGAGGTTCTAGGCCCGGCCCATGATGATGTGGTGGACTTTGGGGAGCCCCCGTTGAGGGCCCTACCCTGCCTGGGGAGTGGAGGGTGGATGGGGTGGCAGGTAAGGAAGTTGGAGGGGAGGGTTGGGGGGGAGGGAGAGGGAGAGGGGATTGACATGTGAAGCAAGCATTGTTCAGAAAATTGAAACTTTCAGACCCTATTCCAGTACCCTAGAAAGGAAAAAGATCTAGGAATCAAGACCCATCTTCATAATTTCTTTGTAAAATCTCTGGATGACAGGGCTCAGAGAACTTGAAGTTTTACAATACGAACCCTACACCTTGCCCTTTGCCTTTCCTCTATCTGGACGCTTCTCGAGTGTATCTTTTGCAACAAGCTGATGATGTAGTGAATAAATTGTGAACCACTCCTGCAAACTATCAAAACTAAGTAGAAAGTCTTAGGAACCTCTAATTAGGAGCCAAGTTAGAATTTGGGCAGAACTAGAATACCCAACACTAGCTCCTGGCATTTGAAGTTGAAGACAGTTTTATGGGACTCAAGCCTCAGCCTTACTATACACAAAAGTGGGTTATTTTTCCTTTTTTATCAGAGACAAAGCTATTGAAACCCATCCCAAGGAAGAAAATAAATTCTTCTAACTACAAACGTAACACTCTGCCCCTGGCCTTGCCCGTGGGAAGCTGTATTCCTATGTAGGAGGAGCTCACCAATTTTGTTCTTTCTGCCTTGGGTGGTGCAACACATCATGACTGACATGATCATGCTAGCTCTGTCCTTAGATCTGGATATATTTTAAGAAAACAAATTTTTCCAATATATATTTAGGTATGGTTCTAATACATAATTTTAGGTCACTCAAAACAACACTAGGAGATTCAATTTTCTGTCTCATTTACTACATGAGTGAGCTTAAGCACCTAGTGGATAAGAAGGTTGCTCAAGGCTGTCTTTCCAGTAAATGACAGGGCCTGGAGTCCAAGCCTTCAGTCTCTCAAAAGAATGGGAAGTATACAAGAGAGTTTTCCAGGAGTCTACGCAGTGATGTGCACTCTACTTCTCCAGGTACAGTTATTAGGATGTTTCTATTTTCCTTCAGGTGTCTGTGTGGCAGAAGAATTTCATATCTGGAGAGATATTTCTGATCCTAAGAAAACTATTCATCCTAAGATAGATATATAATCATAATTAAATATTCAAGTAATTTATTTTCAATTGAAAATAAAAATATAGATGTAGGGGTAGGAATAGTCTAAAATAAGGCAAGATTTATCACTAGAACTTGATTTCTGGCAAACGGCTGAAGAAATATATAAAATTATTCATACGTAGGATTTTTGATTATGTTTATTTATCAGTGAAATATCTAAATGCATAAACATATCATATAGGGAGTGAACTAAGAATTTCCACTGGTAAATGATATTGATACCTTAATATTTTATGATAAGCTCCTATTTTCTAGTTACAGTTTTGATACAGCGAGGCCATATTTTATGCTTTGCCTGAGTCTAAGCTTGAAGGATTCACATTGTAGCAAACAGATATAGCATCAGAACTCTTTAAAGATGACTTTACTTCTTTTTTTTAATTTGAATTAGAAACAAGTTTGTTTTACATGTCAATCCCAGTTCCCACTCCCTTCCCTACTCCCCTCCCACCCACCCCCAACCAAAACCCTACCTATCGCATATCCTTTATGTGGAGTCTTTTATGTTAGTCAGTTACTCCTGACCATGAGGTCTGCCCTGGAGTTAAAAAAAAGAAAGATGACTTTACTTCTAATAACTCCAGTACACTCATCTAAGATTTCTTTTCCTTTGCTGCTCCTATGGTAGTTGTGATTATCCTAGATCCTATATTAGATTCACTTAAAATCATTTCTTCAAAAAAGTGCAAGTTTAAATTCTATAGTAAGAATGATGATGGCTTGGGGTTGGCTTGGGGGAGGGGAAGCAACAGGGGTGGGGCACAGGAGGAGGAGTGGGATGGAGAACTGTGTTTGGACTGTAAAATCAAATTTATTAAATGAATGTTATAAAAAAAAGGAATACTACAGTTTAACTCTAAAACCATCTAGAATTACATAGGGCATTTCAAAATGTTGCATCTGCATCTATAGATTAATATCCTGGGTTGACCTCTCTTATGAGCCCTATGAAAATGTATCCCTTAGATTCCTTCAAAGGTCAGTGACCAGAAATTTCCATTGTTTCTATGGCAACACAGCAAGACATGTGCTTTGGAAATTCGTTGCATTTTAATTATGTTCCTCCAAGCCTTCTTAACTGCTTTTTGTACTTAAATAAATACCAGGTTCATATCTTGAGAGAAGATACAAGCTGACCCATGTCCATAAATATAAAAGTAAAACTGGGATCCAGAAAAGTCAAATCTAAGCAAATACAGTAGCAAATCTATGTGCTTATCTTAGAAAGGATATAATACACTTGATGTAGAAAAGTCAGTGGTATATGCTTATGGTGCCTGGCCAGAGGAGTATGGAAGACCCAAACTCCAAAACAAGACTGTTGAAGATTGGCTAACATATTGCCAGTATTAATTTGAGCAAATTCCTTGATACACAAATGGGTGCCACATTTTATATGCCAAAATGCATATGGTAATCCTAGTACTTCAAAGCATTCCTGTGCAAAAGATAAATATTAAGTAGAATGCTATGGATTATTCCTGGTTTATAGTAAGTGAGTCAATGTTGCTGTTATTGTAAGAGTATGTTATTTTTAAAGCTATGTAAGAAATATGTCAGATATGTATATATATATATATATATATATATATATATATATATATATTCTTAATAGAAAATACCTTACAGGATTTAGATGTTGTTGAAACTGTCCTGGGGATTAGAGCCAGAAGCTATTCTCTAATTGCAGTTGGAGCATTTTAATAGTTTGATAAATATCAGTGTTACCATATATAGAGTTAACTGAATATTATTTTTTTTATTTTGGGGGGGTTTCAAGACAGGGTTTCTCTGTGGCTTTGGAGGCTGTCCTGGAACTAGCTCTTGTAGACCAGGCTGGTCTCAAACTCACAGAGATCTGCCCTGCCTCTGCCTCCAGAGTGCTGGGATTAAAGTCATGTGCCACCACCACCCAGATTAACTGAATATTATTAAGATATCAGAACATTTAAAAAGTGCTGGGATATGAATATGTGTCCTCTCCAAAAATTATATGTTGATAGAATACATCTATCTTTAGGTTCAACTATACTCCTCATGCCTCTTAACTTCTAACCAGGTGAGATGATAGACTGAAGAAAGAGGTGTACATCAGCTGGGCGCTGGTGGCTCACGCCTTTAATCCCAGCACTCGGGAGGCAGAGCAGGTGGATCTCTATGAGTTCGAGGCCAGCCTGGTCTACAAGAGCTAGATCCAGGACAGGCTCCAAAGCCACAGAGAAACCCTATATGGAACCCCCCAAAAAATAAAAGAAGCAAAGAAAAGAAAGAACGAGGGGTACATATATACATATAGGTAAGAAGTCTTCAGTGTGCTTTATATTAGAGTTCTAGTCATCATGGTAAAAAGATAAACATCATGGTAGAAAGATTTCATGGTAAAATATAAAACACTGATCTAAAATTCATTGATCTGCAATTAGAGAAGAATAACTTTTTAAAACTGGACATGAATGTTCATCAGATTTCTAAGTTTAATTCAGTTTTCATCTTCCTGCATGTCCTTCCTATTAGGTTAAATGTTTGACTCAAAAGAAGGTAATGTTTACATGACAGCTTATACATTATCCCAGAAACAGCTGAGATGCCAGCAGGTATATTTTCAGGGAAAGTACTGCTTGTTTTCCTTTATTTTTGTGGTTGCTGACAAATAAGAGAAAGTAACAGATGAGGTACTTTCTGTGGCAGCTGCCTGTGGACCACCCTGAGGGATAATGTTGGAAGTCAGTGAGTAGGAAAATATGAACTTGGCATTTCACACTCTGGACACTCACACTTTTCACAGTCTCAGGAACTAACAATAGCAGAGCGTTGTTATCCAATACTATAACTCCTAACAAAAACTAACTCTTTAAATACAGACTCTCTTTTGTATGTGGCCTCATCGAGTTCTCTATGGAAGTGGTAGAGCCTGTCCTGAGATACTGCCAAGTATTTGTAATTCAGCAGGACTGGCTCCTGCTGTTGGAGATGGAGTGTCATGTGGAATGATGAGAAACTGAAGTGCTGCTGGCAGATGTCCCTAGCCACCAACCTTGAGAGACCTTAGCAACTTATGAAATAATTTCCCCAGGGCCATTTCCTGAGCATGATAAACAAAACAGTAATTGCAAAGATAATGCTTTCCCCACAACCTTAAATATCTTTCCTAAGCTAAGTGAAAATACAAGAACTAACACCAGTGTTAAAAATGGCTGGTAGTGGAATTTGAGGTTTAATAATCACAGCTTCTTTGGCAGAAATGTACTGATGGGTACTTGATGCAGTTATGAGGACTCATATCTCAAAGCTGTGTCTCAGGAGAGCTCTGTGTATCCATATTGTGATGGCTGTCTTATCACTGTTTGTGGTGACAAAAGACATTCAAATGTCATGCTTTGCTTGCTTTTTCCAGACCTAGCTTCAAGCCATTATAAATATCTTTGGATCATCATTTTCAGGACAATTCCTGGATGTGAGAGAAACAGGTTCCTCCACCCCTGAAGTAACTCTTTTTGGAATGACAATGAATTCTGTGTCCCTTTTCACAGACTATAACTTCTATTGACAGTTTTTAATTGACTTGAATTCCTGAAGAAGTTCCTCAACTGACAAATTTCTCCATCACACTCCTACTCCCACTCATCTCAGCTGAACACAGACCATCTGTCATCCTGCATATCTAATTATGTAGTCTATTAAGAACAGATATGTTCATATCTGATATTTAACATGTGATATGTGTGTAACATTTTCAACTGCTGAATGCTAATTTTACATGTGTATTCAATTTCTCGCTAAGTAATACTGTACCAACAATGTAACAAAACTGTCACCAAAAAAACAGACACAAAACATTACATTGGATGGTGAAAGAATGCTGATGTTTTAAATATAAAATAATTATAAATAATAGAACAATGTAACTAGAGAATGTAGAATATGTTAATGAAATTTCTATTATTACCAAATGTCTGTTTTAAGACATGGCAAAATCAAATGGCACCATTCCAAATTATACTTTCTAGTAGTCAAAAACATCTTAATAACCAAGGTTTTGTCCTGAAGAAGAAATTCTGCCAGACCCCAGGCTTACTAATGGTAAAGGACTTGAACCAACTGCACTTCCTATCTCTTTAGTCTAGGAGTTCAAACACACAAGGAAGTATTTCAGATAGTCAGTTCTGCTGTTTCCAAAAGCAGTTACCTCAGTCCCAAGTGCCACCATAGTGGCAGAACTAAAAATACTACAATACTTTTCTGTAAGTAAAGGTCCCAGTGGAGTGATCTGTATCCGTTGTCAAGGCATGGTAACAGTACTGCCATACAGAGGTACTGATGGTGTGAATCATGCTGGGAGGGAAAAAAAATTGTAAAGTTGACTTGTCTTTGGAACAAAGGAAATGTTAGGGAGGAAAATAGATATGTACAAATAAAAAACTTGGCAAGGCATTAAGGATTAAACAAAAAATCGCAAAAGCATACAGGTGAAACAATACTCCAGGCATAAAAATTGTGTGGTATTTAACACACAAGTCTGATGGCAGAAAGCATCCTTTCACAAGCTAGGGGCTCAACAGTAGAATTCTGTATCTTCCCATAAATTTGATTAGAGGGCATTGATGTTATTGGGGAAGATATCACATACTTGAGGCAGAGAATAGAGATAAATGAAGGTGGTACTTACATGGAAGTTTCATCCCTACTGGTTAGCTTTTGGTAGTGGTGCTATGCAGCTACCAGAGGAGAAAACTAATCATAAATCATACCCGACTGTGAGCCTTGTGAGCTATAATATTGACTGGCCTTTCAAGACATGCTTATTGGTACAGCAGTGGCACAACCGAGGCAGGGGCACAGATAACAGACCACTTTCTGCTTGGATTTATGTTCTGCTCCACAAAATGAAATCTATACCTTATACCCCTATCAAGTCAAGACTTATGGCTAGAGAGGTCACAGGCCCTAGTGAAGAACCTACTGCTCTTATTTTGCTAAATGGAAATAATATTAAACTGACTCATAATTTTTATCATTTTACCAATAGACCAGTCGATCTTTCAGCCCTCCTCTCAGAGCCCTCTCTTTGCAATAGACAGTGATCAACAGAAAGATTTTCAACTGGTTAAGGTGCACAGAATAGTAGACTTCAGAGAGATGAGCCCTAAAATGGGACATATATATATATATATATATATATATATATATATATATATATATATATATATATATCCATATCCATATCCTTTCGCAAGCCTTCCAAAGGCCCAGCAATCATTGTGGAAGGAGTGGAAAGAGTGTAAGAGACAGAGAAAGACTGCAAAACACTGTCTTCTGGACACATCAAGGCAGCTGCATGTAGGAACTACTATGTGGGTGTGATAGCATACTCACAACCTGTGCTAGCCCAAGCCAGATCAAATCTCAACATGGATAGGGGAGTTGGGCACAAAATTTCACATGCTGGGAAAGGAAGAGACAGTTTTCTCTAAAAGTGCATATCTGGTAAGTTAGCCACACCCCAGTGGAAGGCCACACACCCAAGAATATTTATATAGGACACAAAGTTGGGTGGGTAAGGAAGGGAAGATCTGAGAAGAGTTGTAGGCGATAATGTGATTGAAACATGAATCGCTCAAATCACACACACACACACACACACACACACACACACACACACACACACACACACACACAGGACATGAAGGTTACAGCAGGATTAACAATCAGCTCTCCCTAACAACTAGCGTCTTGATACCAAGTAAAGCAGTCAGACACAGGGCAGGAATTCAGCCAGCTAAAAAGAAGGCCCTTACCATGTCCTTGATTCTTTGAGAGAGGAGCAAATATTTTTAGAATAAAGTTCATAATGTTGCTATGACTTTTGTTCAGAAACAACTATGCCTACATGTCAAAGTCCAAGGCAAGGCAGGACCTTGATAACTTCCATTTGCCACATACACAGGACTCTTATTTTCTAAGACCCAGCGCATACTCTATTTTGTTTCAGGGAAAAACTAAGGTTCTGTAATACACAAATTCCAAGGAGGCAACTGCTTGACATTGAGCACTGTGAATATCCTCAAAACACACCCTTGAAAAGTTTTGGTTTCTAGATGGAGTATTAAGTAGCTCATTAATTTTCATCTTGGAAGATGTGTTTATTTTCTTGGTTCAAAGAGGAGTTACAGGTGGGATTATTCCTGTGAAATAGCCTAAGAGGCAGCCAAGTCATAACAGCTTGATGGAGACTGCCTTGGAGTTTGATGGAATCTAAAGGATATAGAAATTGAGAGTTCTAAGATTCAGGATGTAAAACAGATAGAAGAAAATGCAGCCTCCATAGTCTCTAGTACCAGGCTCTAGCAAATAATTAGTTCTGATAGCACATCCCTTCCCTGAGGCTCATCTCACTTTTTACCTCAACTCAACCCTGCCTGCTGGCATGCAGTCCTACACCAGCATGACAACAAAGCTATGGACTTTACTGGCTCAGAATTAGAGATTCATATTGTCTACCAATTATTCAATGTTTTAATTGCTCCAGCATTCCACAATTCCACCATTTTGTTAAACAAACTTTCAAGGGTCAATATTTTATTGTCACAAAACCTATTACTGGATTCCATGCTACAGAATGACAAGTGTCCAGTATGTAACTCTAAGAGGAACACACAAAATTCTTCATTGCATCTTACTCCTTTGAGCCACTGTGATAATATTTACTCCTAGATCTTCCTTATTGCTGTGAAACATGAAATGGCAAATTTTAGGTAATGAAATGTTGGAAAGATTCAAGGCTCATATAAACATGTGGAAAAGTAAATACCAAAATTCCATGCTGAAAAGTTAAGCAATAAGAATAAAACATAAATCCAGGCTAAGAGCCAAGCATACATCTGTGAAAATATGATGTCATCAAGTTCCTGGACATATTTTTGGATCTGTAATATTAATTTCTATAGCATCTCTCTCAGAGTAAATACTTGCATGAAAAAATCAAATCATTGAACATTACTTTTCTGTGTAAAATTTTTCATAGTAGATATATTAAGGTGGAAATAGAAGCTGTTTGTTTACTGTCTGAATGTCATGTCAAAATGCATCATTAAGACTTGTTGTATCATTCAAGCATGAGATTAATATCATCTAAGTATGGAAGTGATAACTTTTCAAGTTCTTCCCATCAAGCACAATAACATTTGCTTTGGAAATGCTGTTTTTTCTGTTCTTTAAAATATAACCAAATTGCCTTTATCCTTTAAATGTAGAGACTCTAGGTTAATGAGAAAAAAGAGGCAGTGCTAATATAGGAAAAGCATCAGTCAGCTTAGGACACCATCAGCTTGAAGAAGACAGAGCTTTTTTGGATATGTTTGACATTTTCCACATATTTTGGGAAGGTCTTACTGATCTAAAATTTTAGCAGATGGAATAGCAGCAGGTGTGAATTAAGCAACTACAGAATAGACAAGACTACAAACTGGGCCAGCCACATAAGGGCTTCCGCATTTGAAAGTAGCAAGTGGACTTACTTTTGAAAAGATATAGGTGTGTGTGTGTGTGTGTGTGTGTGTGTGTGTGTGTGTTTGTGTGTGTGTGTGCACATAATGTATTAAAAATTATGAGAGTAATTTTCTGTATGGCATACCACATGTCTAGACATTAGAGCAGGGCTCTCCATAGTCTCTACATCCCTAAGAGACTCCAAATTAGAAGAAAACCGAACCCTGGCTACTATGTAAACCATTTACTGTTGGAAACAACAGACCATATGATTACACTGTTCCTGTAAGACTACAACAGAGGTCAGAGCTATTCTCGCTCTATGCCATGGTGTTATTTTCTTCATAAATTAACACAGAGTCCACATTCATGACAATGCTGCCAGAAACAAACCTATCATTCTGTCAGTTATGAAAAGAATATAGCACAAAATTATATCCCAAACACTGGATAATGACAATGAATAATTGCTTTTTCTTGTTAATGCATTTATTAATAATTTTAGATTGTCATTATTCATTTTAGACTAAACTCCTACATAGAAAAAATGTTTTCTTTGGCCTGGCCCAGGATGATGTGGTAGACTTTGGGGAGCTCCTTTTGAGAGCCTTACCCTGCCTGGGGAGTGGAGGGGGGATGGCTAGGGGCAGGTCGGATGTTAGGGGGGAGGGGAGGGAGAGGGAGAAGGGATTGACATCTGAAGCAAGCTTGTTCTTAATTTGAACTAATAAAATAAAATAAAAAGAACAGACTTGCATCTGTTTGCCATGTCTTTTGATTGTAAGACACTATGCTCATCACTGTCCAGCACTTTCTAGGTTTTACAGTATGTGTACAGTGATAGAATTACCCAGAGATGCATCTCTTTGAGCATATCCTTATGGCTCCAAGCATGCCTAAAGTCAATAAGCCTTAGCCTCAAGACTTTCTTTTCCAAAGACAAATTATTACTTATTTCAGCAAGTTTGACCTGGTGCTCTGAAATCATAATAATGATTATTCTTTAGAGATGTTGTCTTTTTAGTTAATTTTTTCATACAATGTATTCGGATCACAATATTTCCTCCCTCATCTTCTCCCAGATTCTCCCCCACCGACCCACCCATCAAACTCCATGCATCCTTCCTCTCTCTTTAAAAAGAAAACAGGTAAATAAGAAAAGAAAGGAAGGAATGAAGAAGGGAAGAAAGACAGAGAGAAAGAAAGAAAGAAAGATAGAAAGAAAGAAAGAAAGAAAGAAAGAAAGAAAACATAACACAAACAGAAGATAGTTAAGGTAAAAAAAAAATGCCCAAACAAAGCAAAATAAGATAAAAAATTCTCCAATAAGCCAGAGTTCATTTTTTGTTGACTATACACTGCTGGCATGCAGTCCCATCAGATACCCAGGCTGGCCTCAAACTTCTGGGTTCAAACAACTCTCTTCTCCATCTCTCAATTGCTGAGACTACAGGCATGCACTAACATATCCTGCCATTTTGAAGTTATTAAAAAAGAAACATGTTTTCCATTTCTTCAATATGAACACCTTGGACCTGTTTGTGTTCATGGTTCTTTGCTTTTTTCTGAAATGCTACCTATGTGAACCTTGGAAATATTTTAGCCTCTGAACATTAGATATAATTGGAGAATTTGGTATTTTATACATTTGTAGAGATGAAATAAGTTCTACCAAAACTAAAGAACTCTTAGTAAAATCTAGAGTTTTGTCTTCTCAACTTCAGTGGTATAAGAAAAAGATCATAAAAGGAAAAAAAGTCAAAGTTTAAGAGCAAGAAGCCATATATTTCTAGGTTTCAGTTATAGTGATTCTATTACTACTATAAAGATTATTTTAAAACTAAATACAACCTTAAAGATTAAGAGATCAAGACAAAAAATGAAAAGATTTTTGAAACAAAATTTTAAGTAGTATTACTAGTGCAGAAATATTTTCTTTTACCTCCTCTTAGATAGAATTTGGAAATTTCCAAAACATCGTTTGATTCAGAATAACTTCATGAACATAGTCTTAAATTATATTGCAAAGACACATGTAAGTATCATCTTACAGCAATATAACTCCCATAGAAGAAAATAACAAAAAAAGTAAACTCCTTGCTGCTCACATGGCTGTGATAAATCTATTGCTGAACTCAGTTTTATAGCCTCGGAAATGGAAATCAATAACAACAACATGCAGACTCTAATGCAGCGGCTCTCAACTTGTGGGTCTCAACCCCTTTGCATAACATATCAGATATCTACATTATGATTCACAACAATACCAAAATTATAGTTATGAAGGAGCAAGAGAATACTATTATGGTTGGGGGTCACCACCGCGTGAGGAACTATAATAAAGGGTCACAGTATTGGGAAGGTTAAGAACCACTGATCTAAAGGTATCAGAAGTTTACACTACAGAAATATATTTAAGAGTTTCTATTCTTTTTAAAATTATTTATTTTATTATTGGTTATGTCTATGTGAGTGTGCACACTAGTGTAGCATCTCTAAAGTTTAAAGGAGGATGTTGGATTCCCTAGAGCTAGGTTACAGGCAATTAGGATTCACCCCATGTGACTGCTGAGAACTGAACTCAGGTCCTCTGGAAGAGGCTCAAGAACAATTTATCACAGAGCTATTACTCAAACCCCAAGTGTTTCTATTATCTATGCCATGTTTCATCATACTTTTGGATGCAATGGAGAAACTACAACACTCATGTCTTTGTATATTACCTTTTCTGGTCACTCAAAAATGCCACACAAGAGTGAAATGCACCTACTTAAATGGTTGGAATAAAATTTCCAAATTTAAATTTAATTAAATTTAACTAAATTTAAGATATGCACAGACAAATGGAAAAAATAACAGAAGTAAATCTTAAATTTTAAAAGAATTGAAAAGTTCAGGTTTCCTCATAGCAGTGTCCAATGGCAAAGTATCACACTTAAATAATATGCAAATTTTTCATTTTATATAAAATTTAATGTCCATATGTCTATGCAACTTTTTATGGCTAGAAACTTTTCTATTTTCATCCACTTCTAAAATGGACATGACCCAGAAAAGGTTAGGAAGCCGGGGAGGCACAATAATGTGTAATTACTAGACTTGCCTCACGAATCAAAGACTAAAGTGTCATATTTTATAAGATATATTTTCTCAAGGACTGGTTTTCAGGAATGTATGTAAATATGAAAAAAATTGAAAGGTCAATTAAGCTGGTATACTGAAGTGTTTTTGGAGCTGTTAACAGTTTTTATAATATTTTTATTAATTCTTTGAGAATTTCATACAATATATTGAGATAATTAATCCCAGAAGCCTTCCCCTAACTTCTCCCATAAGTGCCCAACTCCTCTCACCTTCATGTTCCCATCTATCTTTTTATATTAAGTAACAGAGTCCAATTTGTTCTGCCCATACACTAATGATACAGGGCCACGTACTAGAGAACAGTTTAGGTACAAGATCCAAACCCTTAAAGAAAACTGTCTCCCCCTGGAGAAGCCATCAGCGTCCACAGCTTCTCAGTTAGGTGTGGGAGCTCATGAACTCCTTCCAGCCCCATGTTTTGTTGATTGCCTCGATATTGTGCAGCTCTTATGCAGGCAACCGTAGTTGCTGTGAGTTCATGAGTTCATCATACTCTTGTGTGTAGGAAATGTTGTTTTGCTTTGGTATTTCCTGACCTCTGACTCTTAGTCTTTGCTCCCTTCTGTGTTTGATGGTCTCTGAGCCTTGAGGAAGGAGTGACAGCTGTTCCAACGGTGACTGAGCACCCCACAGACACTCTGTGCACTTCAGTAAGATATGAGTTTCTACATTAATGTCATCCAATGCACAAAGAAGCCTCTGAGTAGAGAACCACACTAGTTATTGGTATTGAAATGTGAATTTACAGGCAGTTCAATACCATGTCCATTTAAACAAAGAAATGATTGCAAGTTGCCCTTGATGGCCTTGAGCTCCCTTGGGTCAGATTTGCAATACCAGGCATATTTCCTTCTCTGGTTCAGGCCTTGAATACAATAAAAAAACAGCTGACTACTCTATACTACTACATCCATGGGCATATCTTGGCATACACATCAGTATTATAGCTTACAGGGTTCACATCTGGGTAAGACTGTTTATGTTTCTTACCAAGGAATTTACATAGCACTTTCTAATGCCGTGACTGACAGCCAGCAGGGATGAAGCTTTCTGAGCAGTACTAACTTGATATCACCATATTCTGTGACTGTCAACATTTTAATAAGTGTGTTCTTTCTAAAGCCTGAGGTATGTATAACTGTGATTCCACACTAGGTGCCAGGACACACAGGCATAGGAGATGGTCCTCAACTTCCACCTTATTTGAGACAGTGTCTCTTTTGTTGTTCATTTCCTGACCAGGCTGGCAGGCTTCCAGAGAATCTCTTGTCTCTGCTACCCTCTCACCATAGGAACACTGGGATGATAAATGTATGCTTCTGCACCTGGCTTCTACATGGATTCTAGGGACCAAAACTCAGATTCTTTTGTTTGCATAACAAGCAATTATTCACTGGGCCATCTCTCCAGCCCTTAGAGCTGGCAAGTTTTATTGTGGTTCTGGTACTGTGCACTTTTACAATAAGAATAGCCATGGTTTTGTACTCAATAAATGGACCAACAGGACCATAATTTGTGCTTTACATTTCTTTTATTCACTAGTGCCAGGTTGCCCTGGCCTTGTTGTTCCTTCCTCATTATTTCGCTGGTCTGCAGATAAAAAAGGAGGCAGAATAGTACCAGGTAGGGAAGGAAAGATAATGTTGTACCTTCTCGCTCTGGCAATTACAGAGTCATGGGTAAAGTTGTCTGAATTTGGGGAAGTCAAGAGCTTTATTTTCACTTAAGCACTATCAGGATTTGAAGTTTCCTCTAGTGTGCATCAAAGTCCAATGCAGAGAGAGATGGCTGATTAGCAGGTCAAGCACTCAGCTGCCGCACATCTTCAGACTTTCTATCCAGTATCTTCTAGGGCTATTAGTAGGACTGATATTCCTGGTGCTTTATTTCTGCTAAAGTCATAGATAAAACTACAGAACGGGAAAAGAATGCAGGCTGTCATTTTCACTCCTGTCCACTGTTCAGCTCTATCTAGAATTCCATTTAGGTTGGCAATTTGGTGCTTTTCTTGAAATCCCTCCACCCTAACTAGTGGTGTTTTAGGTACCAGGTTCTTCCTTGTGTCACTTGCTTTTTCCATTGTCTGCATTTCATTAGCCTCCCAGAAGGACAAATTTTGATGCAATAAATATTTATGGACCACCTATGTATTAACAAAGACCTGTTTCAGAATCTAAGGAAATTAATGGGAATCAAAGTATAAAGATGACTGCAATGTTATCCAAAGTAAGATGCATTTTTAAATGTATCTCTCCTTTCTTTTCAGAGTAAATGAGATATGCCATCACTAACTTGTGTCTTCATTTATAAAATGCTGTTTTGGCATTAGCTGGCAGTTTCTATGAAAGCTGGCATTACTCCTCATTTTTAAGATGACAAGAGGTTGTACATTTAAAGAATAATTATAAATCATGACATTTTAGGGACTGTGTATTGTTACAAATCCTCTATTAATGTGTGACTATTTCAAATGCTGATAAGATGTTCACTGTACTGTGACCTTCCACAGCTGTCTTCTATACTTCTGTCATTAGTTAGAACATAGGATTTTCAAAATTAATAGGGTATACTGAACATTAGATGTGATGGACATAGTCTAATGATATTATAGTGTGTATATTCATAACAATATTATTTTGTGAACTAGAGTACATGGAGTTTTAGTATGAATATCACTGAAGCTTTGTTTAATTGTGGTTAATACAAGCATTTTAATGAGTATACATTTTCAGAGAAAAATCTCTCTATGTGATGCTACAGATTGAATTTGGATTGTTCTATCATTATTAAGAAGCTGGAAATATGGGAATGACATCAATGGTAAACACACACACACACACACACACACACACACACACACACACACACACACACATTTGATAAAGACAGGCTCCAGGCATTAATTAAGATTTTTATCTTTGCAAGTAACAAACACCATCTGGATCTAGATGAAAGAAATCTGCTTTTTAGGAAGATGCTAGTGGATACCAGAAAATAGAAGGAAGAGCTTAACGGAGCCAGGACAAGCTTCAGAAACCCCCAGGTCTGTGCACTGTTGTGGTGAGAGCTGGCTGCCAGAAGCACCAACTTCTGGGTCTTTTAGTCCCACTTCCCAAATTTTTGGGGTGGTCTGACTGCCAGAGTGAAATGAGGCAACCAGATCAGATACATGGTACTCAGTAGAGTTGTCAATGGTGAAGCCCCATCCCTGGGTATGCGGCACAGTTACCAGATGGGGAGAACTGTTAGAGATACACACAGGAAGCAAGCGCTACTTCTACAGCCTGTAAGAAGAGTGTGACAGTTTACCAAATTAAACTGTAATGACTATCAAAATTGACAAATATCATACACTTAAGATAGTAGTTGTTCTCAGGTTAGGGATAGGTAACTCCTGTGTTTAGCAATGCAAATAGCAGACATGCACAGTTTTCCCTTCTAATGCACATACAAGCATCCAAACCCTTCAGTGTTATTTTGGAAGGTAAACATTGCATTAAAAAAAAAAAAAAGAAAGTTTCAGTCAGCCTTATTGTTCAGAGTTTTCCTCCTGAGACATTTGTCAGATCTTGGATGCACTAATTGTACTGAATTTTCTAGGACTTGAAAGCCTCACTGAATGACAATTTTATAAAAGAATGGAGTATCTTTTCTGTGTGATGACATAATTATCAAAAATATCCTATTGCACAAATAAGCTAGGTTTCCTTTTGAGCCATGTGAGTTATAGAGCATTCACTACTCTTAGATTAATGAATTTTACTCTATTACCAACTTCCCTTGATAAAATTAATAAAGATGTTCCTTTAACTTGCTTGTTGGAGAACCTGTCAATTGAGTATCGGCCTTATTTACATCAACATTCAGAATTTACCAAGAACTACAGTGACTCACAAACGAGCAAACAAAAACAAAGCCCACTGACTTTTCCTCATAATTACCTGCTCAGACACCCCTTGGGGGAGGGGGTGAGAAGATGCAGAACCAAGGACTCAGGCACTGACCTTCAGTGAGTAGCAGAGCATGCTGCAGACTCATTTACTAAAGAAGTTAGGCCTTTCTTTAAACCCCCTCCTAAGGTCCTATTGACTCAGGTGGCTGGCTTTGCTGCCTTGTCCTTTCATTATTGGTGTCTCTGGGTCAGGTATATTTTCATCAGCAGTCTCTGGGGTAGAGGCAGGCTTGGCTCAGGGAAGAAGTGCCTGCCAGGCATGCTCATGCAGGCTGACCTGGGCACCTGCAGTTTGGGTAGGCTGGCTGCAGTTTCCCCTACAGGATTTATTTTTAAAGAAAAAAAAAACTTATTGTTTCTCCTCTGCCCATCATAGGGTAGCATGATGGTACTGGGTGATTCTTGGGGGTTACTGTTCACTAAGGAAAGAACAGTCTTTAGGAGCTGTTATGAAAGGCCACTCTGATCAAAAATAGCAATATTTTCTTTCTCTCTTCTTATAATAACCAATCACTTAACTCATTTAATGAATTCCTTTTGTTGGTTCATGTGATTGATGGATGGAGAGCAGGAAATTGCATGCTGAAAGGATAGCTCTCATTGTTTGAGGAGCTAACTGCTGAGCAGGAGCAATATCAAGGAGGTTGAGCAAGAGCAGAAATGACAAAAATAGAATGATATTATTTGTCCATCCACTTGTGCTTTAGAAGCAGGATCAGTGGAACAGAGAAAGATGAAAGTTAGCATGGATGTCAGTAAAGTGATGGATGCCTTGCCATTAGGCACACTGGTGAATGGCATATGTGCAAACACCAGGATTGTTTCACAAACTGCATCTCTCTTGTCCTTTCTTTCTTTGGGGAAGAAGAACACACTTGAAGCCCTTGACCCTCTACTGAAGTATACAAGCAAGCTTTACTGGCATACCTGCTACAATAGCATGTTATCCTGCCTTGACTAGAATTGCACAGGAAAGGAAAAGCAGGGTTTTCTGTGAGCTTAGATAAGAGGAAGCTGTTGAATGGATCCCATTATGTTCCACCAAGTGAGGACAAATGAACTGTATTTTCTGCAAGTCATAATTAATTCAATTGATGTGTTTTGTGCACATGTAAATGTGTTATCTGTATACTTAACAATATTAAGGAAACTCACCAGTATTTGACTAGATTTTACAATGAACCCACAGCTCTAACTGGAGTTTATATTGTTATATGTGGAGAAGCCTATGGCAAGGATCTTACTGTTCTCTTCCAAGGAACCTGAGCAAAAGAGATATAGTCAGAAACCATATAGATTAAACTGAAGTCATCAGTTTTAAATATATGATAACCATTAAATTAGGTGTAATATATTTCTTATGGTGAATTGGATTCATTCAGTAAGATAAAACTCAATTTAGATGTGTTAGAATTAGTCTTACTTTGCATTGTGAAATTAAAAAGCTTCTTCGATGGCCAAGGATTTTGAGCACAGAAGGTAGGGGACAGCAAGCTGCCAGAACGAGAGGAAGAGAAGAGGAGGGGAGATGAAAAAATGGAGGAGCAGAAATGTTGAGTTGGGGGAAGAATAGAGGAGAGCAGGATGAGAGATACCAAATCAGAGGGAGCCATTATAGGTCTGAGGAGAGATCTGGCACTAGGGAGATCTCCAGATATCTAAAAAGATGACACGAACTGACAATCTAGGCAATGATGGAGAGGATAATCTAAATGCCCTTCCCCTATAATGAGACTGATGACTACTTTTTGTTTGTTTGCTTGTTTGTTTTGGTTTGGTTTTTGAGACAGGGTTTCTCTGTGGCTTTGGAGGCTGTCCTGGAACTAGCTCTTGTAGACCAGGTAGGTGTAGAACTCACAGAGATCCTCCTGCCTTTGATTCCTGAGTGCTGGGATTAAAGGTGTGCACCACCAACGCCCAGCTGATGACTACTTTTTATGCCAATCTGGAGCCCTCATCCAGTGGCTAATGGAAGCAGAGGCAGACACCCACAGATATACACTGAACTGAACTCTGGAACCTAGATTCAGAGAGGGAGGAATGAAGCTTAAAGGGGTTGGTACCAGGCTGGTGAAACTCACAGAAACAGCTGGCCTGTACAAGGGGGAGCACATGGACCCCAGACTGCTGTCTGGGAGGCCAGCACAGGACTAATCTAGACCCCTGAAAGTGGATGTCAATTAGGTGGCCTCCACACTCTAGAGGGCCCCTGGTAGTGGATTAGTATTTTTCCCTGGTGTAAGAAGGGATTTTAAGAGCCCATCCCATGTGAAGGGATGCACTCTTGGCCTGGATACATTGGGGAGGGCCTAGGCCCAGTCCAGGATCATGTGGTGGACTTTGGGGTACAACCATCAAGGGCCCTACCTTGCCTGGGGAGTGGAGCGTGGATAGGGTGAGGGGCAGGTGGGGAGCTGGTGGAGGGTTGGGGGGGGAGAGAGAGGAAGAAAGGATTGACATGTGAATCAAGCTTGTTCCTAATTTGGACTAATAAAATTTTTTTTAAAAAGAAAAAGAATGAATCAAGAGAAAAAAAAAGCCTCTTTGTATTAAAGGAAACAAGTAAAGAGGCAGCCTACAGCATGGGAGAAAATCTTTGCTGACTATACATCTGATAAAGAGTTATTATCCAGAACATGCAAAGAACTAAAAACAAAAACTGAACAATAAGAAATTAGGCAGCTCGATCAATAGATGAGTGGACGAAATGAACAAAAGTTCTCAAAGGATGAAGCACAAATGACCACCATGTGTAAAGGTGTTCAGACTTATTAGCAGTGAATATTATTCCAGTCAGAATGACAGTCACTAAGATGACAATAACAATTGCAGGCGACATACAGGCAAAAAGAGTTCCTACATGCACTGATGGTGGGAATGTGAAGTATACTAGCTCCTGTGGAAATCAGTATGAAAGTCCCTTACAAAGATAAACACAGATCTACCATACCACTCATCTCCACTTCTCATGGGTATTGGCTCAAAGGACTCCAAATCAGTGTCCACAGAGACACTTACTCATCAGTGTTTCCTACAGCACTATTCACAATAGACTGTTATGTTGCCAGACTTGTTTTTCAACAGCATAGAAAGCAATAAATATATGCAAAATGGATTATTAAACCCTAAAGTATGAAGCTATGTTATTTGAAGGAAGATTTATGTAACTGAAGATACCCATTTTAAGTGAGTTAAGCCAGACTCAGAAAGACAAATATATATTTTCTTTTATTTGGGGTTCCTAACTTTATAATTAAATTTGTGTCTGTGTCTATGACATGAAAATAGAAATGAAAGTGTCTATGCAGGGCTAAGGAACTAACAAGAGGGGGCAGAGAGCAAAACTGCAGGTGGGCAATATCACATTCACAGTACACTGCATGCTTTAATGAAAATATTCTTATGGAACACAGAAATATGTGCAGTGTATACATAATGAAATTTTAAAAATGATTTTTAAAGAGAAAATACAGAATTAGCTTAATTCTATTAGAATTACATTAAAAAGCAATCCATTATTGGACTTGACAAAAAATTGTCACACAGAGCATAAAAGTTCTGACATTTACATATTCAGTAAACAGGATAACTGCATTACACTAGCACTGAGTTAAGGACTTGAGAATAATTTTGAATATTGCTAGCAGAGAAGAAAGGAGATGGGCTGGAGTCCTATAGGAGTGCTGGCAGTTAAACTTGCTCCACAGGAATGGAAGGAGACACCAGAAGACAGAATTTCTCATGCTGCATGACATATCCATTTGAGATGTTCAGAGGAGTGCTAATTAGAAAGGCATGAAGTGAGGAAGGTAAGGAAGACAGGGAGGGTAAGTGATCCCAGATCAAATGGGAAACGTTAAAGTCTGAGGAGTTAGAGGTCACTTTTACAGCTGTGGATGTGGGGATGACCAGGAGCAGAACATCACAGTAAACTAAAATCTCAACTGTGCTGTACAAGTTTCAAGTTGGAAAATAGTGAGACTCAGACATGCAGGAATGTGTATGGCACAGCAAATCCCACCCCCAGGTTCTCTTGATACTCTTGAGACTATAACTTCCATACTCCTGGCCAGAGCTTTTCTCTTTTCTCTTCTTGAAAACAAGGCAGCATTCTCTAGCTTGAATAATACCTAGAAACCTAGATTTATCTCCCTTTGACCACCAGAGCAATAAATAGTATCATGATGCAACATTAACTGACCAGTGAGGTGCTGGAAACTGAAGAAAGGAACTTATTACATCCCCAAATATCTTTTCAATCTTCCCAAACACTAGCAAGAGCTAGAAAACAATAAATGGGGTTTGATGGATTCTCCAGGTGCTAGACAGAGAGGTTTGGGTGTGTGTGAATGGAACACAAGTCCGGATAATAAAGGGTATTTTGATACAGTGGCACTGACATGCAGAATCTTAAAATTGGGTAAGGATTCAAGGAGCAATGAAACTTGAATGGAACTTATAAGTTCAATGAAAAGCAGAATAAAAATAAAACAACAACAGAGCAAATAAGAGCAACCAGGAATAACAGAATGGTCAAGATAAGATTGGAAAATCCACCAAATGACCTTATTTGATGGGCAGGGGTGGAGGATACTTGTTTTACTAAAGTAGTATATGATGTATTCACAACAGAAACAGTATCATTGGGAATATAGAGGGGGCCCATTTCTTCCATAGGTGAGAAAAAAAGCAGAGTATCCTGTAATGGAACAGCGCTCAATAATATAACTGAGGATGGCAGAATCTCAAGATAACAACCACAGATTGCTGCCACTTAACTGTCAAAAGCAAAGTGATTACAATTAATGTGATGAGCAGCAAGCCAGGTAGGACAATCATGAAATGGGATCCACAGGACACCATGAAAACAGCTCAAGAAAACCTGTCTTCACTGCAGCTAGAAGATGATATGGTATGCCGCAAGATGATCACTTCATTCACACAATCAAAATAAGCCAAGGAAGGAGGCTGAATGCTCCAAGGACCACTAAAGTACTCAAATGCCTGCCAGTTTTGTTTTCTGAAATATGCCTGAAAGGAAATGAGCCTCGCAGGTAGAGTCCTTCAGATCCTTGTAAATGGGCAAATGTATATGTAAATGATTTGCAAATATGTGAAGGATTCATATAGTAATTCCAGAAAAGGCTATAGCCTTTTCCTCTAAAAGCCATATGCTAGAAAAATGGGAATAAAATGATTTCAAGGACTATTCAATACTAGGTCTAACCTGGCATTGATGCCTAAGATAAGGATTAAGGAGTCAAGCAATGCTGGACAATAGTATGATTTGGCTGGTCCCAATAACCTCAGTGGCAGCTTCTCTGGCCTTGGGCCTAAATACACAATTAATATAGATGTATTCAGTTGCTGAAACTTTGATATGTATTAATGGGCTCTTATTTGTAGAGAGATGAATGCTTCTACTCAGTGTACTTTCTCCTTTTAATTCAGTCTAAGACACTTCCCCCAACACACAACATCATCCACAGTAAAGGTGAATTTTCTTGCCTCGATTAACAGAGTTTAGATAATGCCTCATGTGTTCTCAGTGGCACTAGAGGCTTATCTAGAGAATTCTGAGTTTATCAAGTTGGCAACATTAACCATCCCAGGATGTAAAGCAGAACATTAGCCTGCAGCAAGTGTAAAATACTAAGAAAACAGTCCTACAGTGAAAAAATGTTTTCCATTTATGTATGATCCTGGTTTTTCCAAGTGAAGGATGGTTCACTAGCAACCTGAAATACAAAGCTCACAGCGGGTCATTTCTGGTTATTTCAAAAGGGAAGCTGGTTCTCCACCTTCCCTGGAGGAGATTTCTTTTCACTGTAAAGCAGAAGTCCCTGTCTAAGAGAAGGAAGGACTAATGTTTCAGGGGTCCTGCTGTGCTACAGCTGAGTCACAATCTCAGCTGTTGTTTACTGGCAGAGTGCTTGTCTAGGGTTCCAAGTTCAATACCAACAAAGATAGACATATGTAGGGTATGTGGGTGTATAGATGGAAGGATAGATCGCCGATAGACACATGGCCTAATATAATACCTTGTATACAAATTGACAGTTCATATTTCTCACAATTTCAAGTTTAAAATGTGTGACCCATCATTTATGGTAGGAAAACAGGTTCCAAGGAATTTCTTGTGGTAGTAAGAATTTAAATGTCATCAGTCTTATGAGTGAGCCTTTAAGAAAAACAGTATCACATACATCAGAGAATTTGTCAGATGGAAAACAACTCCTAGATTGCTTTTATGATTGTAGAACTGGAAATAAATCAGTTTCTTGGTATGAACCATGAAAAACTTGAAATTATAATGAGAGGATAAAATAATTTTCTGAAACTGACAGTGTTCATATCCTTTTTCCAAACGGTAAGGGTAGGGAGTTGAAGAATACACAGATTCTCTTGAAATAAAAACAAAATAAAAATAGAAAGTAAACAAAACAAAAGCAAATGCAATAACAAAAATGTAATTATATTTTGTTTAAATGCCAGTTTTGCAAGAGATATGATGATGTCTGCCATCCCTCATTATGGTGCAAGGATGGATCTAGTTTGGCCTCTTTTGCCATGATAAACACTGACTATAAGCAACTAGTGGAACAAAGAATTTATTTATCTTACAATTTTAGGTTATAGTGAGGAAGGTGAGGGAAGGAACTCCAGGCAGGAGCCTGAACGGAGGACAGCATGCTATTTAATGCAGCATTATCTCTGCCCAGAGAATATCACTCATAGCCAAAGAAGTAACACAGAAGTCACTGAGGATACTACTTGCTTGCAGGATCTTGCTTTACTAGCTTTCTCACAAATCCCAGGATCCTCTACCTAGGGAAGGTGCTGGACTGGAACTTTTAGCAATTAGCAATGAAGATAATCCTTTGAAGATATGCCACGGAACAGTGAGATCTGGACACTGCTTCAATTGAGCCTCCTTTATCAGGTTATGGGGGCAGAGGTCTACTAACATGTAACAAGGACAGGGTGAACTAGGGGAAGAAGTTTAAAAATAACAGATAAAGACAGATGAACAGAAGTTCAAATTTATTGACATAGGATGTGTAAAATACCTCTTATTGTGAGAGTATACATTTGCTTAAGAATTAAATACATTTAATTAAGAACTTAAAGCTGGCATCAAAGAGAATTGAACAGTATTGGATTATGATTGTTCAAGACTTCACTGCAGCCAAAATGGAAGCCAAGCCATAGCAGTTACAGCACACAACATAATGATTTTCAAATGGCTGATGTGAAAACATAGGTATTTTCAGTGAAGCCTACTCTCCTGCAGTCATTCTGAAGCACTAATTATTCTCCTTCAGTGAGCACATCACAGTTGAACAGAACACAGGAAACACAGCTTTGACTAGGTAGGGACCATTGAAGCTAGCCCAGTCTCAAAGGACAACAGGCTGTGAGTGTGTCATTGTGTCATTCTCAATGATAAATAAACTCTGATTTCACATCTAACTTAAATGAAAAATACTGTTCACAGTCTCCATAGAGACATTCTTATTCTTATTAATAAGGATAGTTATATGATATTTACTAGTACTTATTTCTTGAGGGCTTAAATATGCCAGCCCCTGAACCTGTGTTACAAACTTATCTTACACACTTAAACAAATTGAGTTTTCCTGTCTGATGATGATGATAATGACAGAAAGGATAACAAGGTCTATGGATTAAGGAAATAAAATTCATAAATAATAGATGTTGGAGCTTAACTTTGGTAAGGGGAAATTCTAAGATGTCTTACATTTAGTTTTAATGATAGAAGATTGTTGAGAGATGGGATGGTTGCATCATTTAACAAGTACAGGCTGAACAAAACCCCAAACTCTTCACACTTATGGATATATGGTAAACCCAATACTGCAGCATACCACTAACAGCCCAAAACATTTCCAAACAACAATGACATCTCCCATACTGCCTCTTTCCTTATGCCTGCTATTTTTTATTCCTCTCAACCTGTTCACTGAAAAACTTATGCCTATGTGACGGTGGTGTCTTAGTTAAGGCTACTACAGCTGTAGAAAATAACACTATTGTTATGATAAACCTTTCCACCAAAGCTGCCCAAGCCCTACCACCAAGGGGGCGGTCTCTGCCAGCTGCCTTAGTTCTGTCTGCTGCGTGGATGGACAAAACAATACACAGACTTATATTAGGTACAAATGCTGCTTGGCCAATGACTAGGATTCTCATCTGTTAGCTCAGTCTCAATTATCATAAATCTATATATTTTATAAGACTTATCGGACACCTTCCATTGGTTTCCCTCCTTGCTGGTGGATCACATTGTGCAACTGGAGGAAGATCGGAGGGGGATAAAGGACACTTCCTGTTTCTCCTTGCTTAAATATGAGTCTCCTTGCTATGTTACTTCCTGCCTAGATCACCACTTCTCTCCTACATTTCCCAGAATCCTCTTTGACTCCAATCCTGTCTAACTTGCTGCCTCATTGGCCAAACAGTATTTTATTTATCATCCAGTAAAACAAACATACACAGAAGCACTTCCCCCATCACACTATCACCACAGCAACTCTTTAAAAGAAAATATTTATTTGGGGTCAGACTTCAGTTTCAGAGCTTTAGTCCATTATCACCATAGTAGGAAGCATGGCAGCATGCAGGCAGATAGGATGCTAGAAAGATAGTTGAGAGTTCTACATCTGGATCAACAGACAGCAAAGAGGAATAGGAAGAGACAGAGAGAGAGACAAAGAGAGACAGAGATACAGACAGACAGAGACAGAGACTGGGTCTGGCTTTGAGATTTCAAAAGATTCTATTTTTAGTTATCTCTCTCTGTTTCATGGTTGTATCTCAGGATATGAGATCTCAGCTACTGTGACATCATCATGCCTACCTTCTAATTGTCATGCTCCCTGCCATGATTGTCATGGAGTCTAGTGTAGGTACTTTTCTATCACTGTGATAAGACACCAGGACAAACATAACAGAAAAAAAAAAGAGTTTATTTGGGGTTTATAGTTTCAGAAGGTTAGTGGCTGAGGAAGGCACAGTCTTGGAAAAGTAGATAAAAACTTACAGCTTGAGACACAAAGCATGAGGCAGTGATAACAAATTGGGAATGGTTTTGGCTTTTGAAATCTCAAAGCCTGCCCCCTGTGACACACCTACTCTAAGAGGCCATACCTCCTAATCATTTCCAACTAGTTACACCAAATGTAGATCTAATATTCAAATATGTGACCACATGGGGTCATTCTCAGCTAAGCCATCACAGAATCATAGCCTCCTCTGAAACCATAAGCCCAAAATAAACTCTTTTATAAGTTGCCTTGGACATGGAGATTCATCACAGAATTAGAAAAGTAAGTAAAACAAAACTTGTCACAAGGATCATGTATTGCTCTTTCAGGTCCTTTAAAAAAGGGACTGTGGAAGACTGTTGGTTTTGGACTGGAAAGGTGGTTGGATGCTCTTAAGCAGAGATTAATGGGCCATCCTAGTAGAATCTTGAAAGGCAGTAGTGCTGGGAACAATGTGGACTATGGAGGTACAGCTCAAGAGATTTCAGGGAACAGTAGTAGCAGCTAGGCTCAAGACCATTCTTGTGAGGGTGGCTGACTTCTGTCTTTGTTCTAAGAATTCTCATGTGGTTACATTGAGAGGTAATGCACTAATTTATTGGGTGGAACAGATTTCCAGGCACCCTAATATTGACTCTGTTGCACGGTTATTAATATTCCTTATTATTCAGATCTGCAGTGAAAATGTGTCAGATTGACAAAAAGAAATATAAAATGAACAGCTGGAAGAGAAAAGGGACAGCAGGCAATTTAATGTTTAAGCTAAGAGATGAGAAGACTAAAGAAAGGACTATTCAAAGTGGAGGTAAGAGAAGGGTGCCCTTAGGGCAACCCCCCCCCAGTCCACTAAGCCTCCAACTTATGAGACTGAAAGGACTGAGGAACTTTTTATTTGTTCCTAAAAAGGAATAACAAAGGAAAGCTTTCATGAGTTTGCTTAGTGGGGCCAACTTCTATCGCAAGTGCGTAGTCCCCATGATTATGGCTTTCGAATCATGAAGGATACATGAAAAACAGTTCTGAAACCTTCCTTCATAGATGAAGAAAGCTACGGAGGTCAGGTGTGTCTCAGGGGAGTCATGGAAGCCCCAAGAGGCTATTATATGAATCTGTGAAATTAAAGCCTAGATTCTATTGGAGACCATAGATGATAAATGCATCAAGTCTGTGGGTATCTATCAAGGAGTGGAACCAACCATAGAAAGAGACAGGTCTTGTTGGCAACTGTGCTGGAAGGGTGGAGCAATCTAAGTCCTTTCATATCACATGTGTAGCTACATGTGTGCCCTGCTACATTTTGGTCTTGCTTCGTTCCAGTATTTCCTCATTATGACCCAATTCTTCCCCTTTGGAATGGTAATCCACATTCTGTGCCATTTTATGTTGGAAGTATATAGCTTGGTTTTTTTTTTATGTGGAGTTACAATTAAGAGATTGACTTGAGTCTCAGACGAGATCTGATATTTGGAATTTCAGTGCTGAGAGTGTTATAAGACTATGGGGACTTTCAAAGTTGGACCAAACACATTTCCATGACGATATGCCCAAAAACCTGTGGAGGTCAAGGAACAGAATGTGATTACTTGAATGAGAATGCACCCCTTCCCATGGGCTCATATGTTTGAATCCTCTTTCTCCATTTTGTAGCTATTTCAGGAATATCAGGAGATGTGGCCTTCCTGAAGGAAGTATGTGAAAGCGATCTTTGTGGTGTCAAAAAAACACATGCAATTTTGAGTTCATTTACTATGTGCCATTTTTGTATCTGGAAGTGTGAGTCCTTAGCTGATATTACACCAACGTGCCTGCCTGCCTGATACTATGCTGACCACCATTATGATCAAGAACTCTAATCCTCTGAAACTATAACTCTAATTACTCTATCTTTTACAATTTACCTTGCTTATGTTGTCTTATCATAACAGTAGAACAGTAATTAAGATAACCAGTCTTCTCTAAATTTTTGTTATAAATTTACTGAGTGTCAGGTCCAAGTGAATTTTCCCAACTGCTTTCTGACCTTTCTACTTGGAGTTTCAGGAATTTATCCTTATTCTGTTTGTTTATTCATTTCTGAATAGCCTCTGTAATGGCTCAATGAATCCCTTTATTTTAGAGATCCTTTATTTTCAAGACATTTTGGGTTATAGACCTGTGTTTGACATTAGGGTCTGTATATTCAACTATTAGCCAAAGGGATGCTGTGTTCTTTTCTTGTTTTGCTTATTCCAGTCTTCACTTTTGAAACCACTCATGTAAGAGTGCTAAACATATGTTTTATAATCATTATATTATGTTTTCCCAATATATTGGTGAAATAGATGCCAGAGTGGCTAAAAAAAAAATAAAAGGACATTGACTAATGGGAACTGAGTCATTCATTTAAAAGGTATCATATTTTGATTAGGAGGACACAAGTTACAAGTTCCCTAATGCTTGTTAAGACCCTTGTCTTAAAATTTTGTAGCCACATCAGTAAAATTGCAACAAAAGTGTTATAAATAACTTTAAAACTAGGATACTGGAATATAACATATGATAGTATTTCTACAGGCTTGCCCAAATCACACCAGGAATTCCCTCAATTTTGGGACACAACTACTATATTGAAAAGCAACACAGATCACCAAGGTTCCAGCTGGCAACCACATGGCTATAATGAACTGAATGATTTTAGACTACAATTTTTGTTTCTGCAATATTTTATATGATTACTATTTACACAAATCAATATGTCTAATCAGCCTTCTGTATTTTTGAATGGTTGATTTGAGACATGATTTCTTATGGTTACCAAACTCTTTAGATGTTTGGCTCTTTTATATGAAATGGCAAACAGTTACCCCAAAACCCCAACCCCAGAATATTTTACCTAGATTACCGATACTATCCAATGCAGTGGAACTTCTATGTAAATAATTGTCATAGTACATTTTTTTTCAGGGAGTAATGAGGTAGACAAAGTCCATACATATTTAGTATAAACACGATTATTTCTTTTATGGGTATTATGGGATACAAAATGATTTATATTTCATCTATTATAAAAGAACCATTGTTTTTCTGGTTTACCATATGAACCTAAGATTCTAATTCTATTACTTGGAAGGCCCTCAATACATACTTTTTTCTGTTAATTGTATAAATTATGCTCGAATGTTGGAGTGACATTCACTTACCTCCAAGTCAGTCCTAGCTATCTGTTGAGCCCTGAGCAGTGGACTTCATGTGACCTTACCATATGGCCTGAAATTCCTTTCAACAAGGTAGGGTGTCTAAGGGGATTGAGCCCTAATTAACTGAAAATCATTAGAAAAACTGGTGTTTGGTACTGTTGGAGAAGCATGATTTCCAATTTGGAATTTCTATTTTCAGAGTAAGATGTTATGGCTTTCTTTGTCTGTTTTATAGAAATAGGTTACTCATCTAAGACTATTTGTTTATAGCTTTCTTTTTTTAACCTTAGAAAATAGAAGTGACTACTTTTAAAGAATCTCTGTTTCATCTTCTGTTGTGTTCTGCCATCATTTATTATTCATAGAATGAGGCAAAGAAATAGAAGATAAGAAGAAAATACGTGAGTCCATATGATAAGGATTACAAATTCAATCTTTGTACAGAAGGCAGGCAAGGTCACCTAGATCTGGGTGCATTTTGATCTTCCTCAATTTGTGAGTTGGTAAACCTGTGAGAATAAAGCTTTTCTGTTATAAACAGATTCATAAAATGCATATATATTCTCAGTGACAAGTGAGACACAACTTAATGCTATGAAAAAACAAGCATATGAATCTTCAAAATTTGTTTTGGGAACATTTGTTTCAGGATATTCTGGTTGGTTTTTGTTTGTTTGTATTCTTATCAACTTGGAGCAAACCTGGGGTAACCTGGAAAGAGAGGATCTCAACTAGAATGGCCCGTGGGCATGTCTGTGGGGTATTTTCTTTATTAATGATTGATGGGGGAGGGTCCAACCCATTGTGGGTCATAACACTCCTGGAGAGGTTGACGTGGGTTATATAAGGAAGGAAACTGAGCATGCCATAGAGAGCAAGCAAGTAAGCAGCACCCTTCTGTGGTCTTTGCTTCAGTTCCTGCTTCCATATACTTGCTTGAAATCCTGCCCTGACTTCCCTCAATGATCATCTGTGATTAAAAGTATAAGCCAAGTAAACCTTTACTTCCTGAGTTGGTTGTAGGTGATCCTGTTTATTACAACAGCAAAAAGAATTTTAAAAACAACTTTAAAATTTAAAAGTCTATTAACTGTGGGTTCCTGTTTTTAAAAAGTGTAATACTTTATCACTCAGCCCTGAGTGGCAAAGGCAAAAAAATAATAATAATAACACTTCTGCAAAACAAAAGTAAAGCAGTGTAACTCCAATCCTGTAGCTCACTGTCTGACATCTTGGACTCACTCGTGAACATCTGCATTCCTAAGTGCTTGGGCAACATCATTGCTTTGGCTCTGTAATCAGAAACACATAGCTTGTCTGGTGTGGTCATTCTGTCTTCATTCCATACCTACCACTTTGTAGTTACTCCATGGTGCTGGCACCTACATTATTCTGAGGAGTAAACATTAACTGGAGAGTCACCTTTCCTATTGTGCCAAGTCTCAGCATTTCTTTTTGATCCCACCAACTCTGGAGCTTTCATATCATCGAAACCAGTACTATGTGGTAGATGCTCACATGTTGCTAACCTTGCTTCCAGCTTGAGAAGTATCCTTAGTTTTCTCTGGACCATAGCTTCTGCATACTGGTCCTGAAGAAATAGTTATCAGAAGAGTTCATCTCAATGATTCTAATCTCCATGATGTCTCTGCATCAACTCCTGCCTCCTGGTTTAAGCCACAAAACAAAACAAAACAAAACAAAACAAAACAAACAAAAAGAAACCCTTTCCTCCACAACTTGCTTTTTGGTCATGGTGTTTCATCACAGCAATGGTAACCATAATTTGTTGGTTTGTTATTTTTTTACTTTTTACTCTTTTGGTCTTTGTTCTTTTGAGGGGTCTAGGACCCAGTTCCCAAATAAATTCACATGGAGGCTTATTCTTACTTTTGAATTCCAGGGCTTAGATTTGCTTATTTCTAACCAGCTTTTCTTAAATTATGCCATCTATTTTTTGCCTCTGGGCTTTTACCTTTCTCTGTTTCTGTATATCTTTTCTTTCATTCTTCTTCCCTCCCACCCCATCTCTCTCCCTCTTCCTTCCTTCCTTCCTTCCTTCCTTCCTTCCTTCCTTCCTTCCTTATTCTGTGTCTGGCTGTGTGACTGACCCTTTTTTTCTTAGTCCCTGATCTTCTCTTCTCCCAGATATTTCCTCCTGTTTTTATTCTCTTTGCCAGCCAGCCACATCTATCCTTTCTGCTGCCTTGCTATTAGCTGTTTAGCTCTTGATTAGACCAATCAGATGTTTTAGACAGGCAAAGAAGTACAGTTTCACAGAGTTAAACAAATGGAACATAAAAGAATCAACACATCTTTGCATCATTAAAACAAATGTTCCACAGCATTAAAAAAATGTAACACATCTTAAAATAATATTTCACAACACTGACAAGGGCAGGGATGTGACATGAGTGTCTCACTTAGGGATGAGCACTCCAGTTTCTTATTCTCTCGTGTGTTCATTTGCATCTCTGTGTTAAACACTATTTTGTCGCCTCATCCCCCACCAAATTTAATCCTTCTTAATCTATAAATTTCCCTGCATTCTTTCAAACCACTTATAATTTAAATGTTATAATTTAAATGTTAGAGACCAGTTCTGCCCCAGTGAAGCTTCTTCATTTAAACAAATGCTCTATCTCTTTGAATACAAAGAGATACAAAATTCACCCTCTTTTGGTTATTGTGCACTGGAATGGTTGTTAGTAAATAGAACTAATAAATTTATGGAAATTTACTTATTTTAAATGACTCTAAATTCACTTATTTATTCATTGTGTGTGTGTGTGTGCGCGCGTGCGCGCATGCACCATCACAGGCATACATGCCATTGCATGCATATAATGTCAGTTGTGGAGTTGATTATTTCCTTCTACTTTTACCTGGGTACCAATAGGCTTGTTCAAATAGCAAGTGCTTTGACCTATCTCATCACCCCACCCCTAAACTATTTCAAGTTTAAATACTGTATTTGACTGATGTTTACCATATTGAACAGCAGAGAAGTACATGATGGTCTCTGGGCATTAGATATTTATTTGGTTCTTAAAAGATTCATAACAGTCTTTAGTAAACTTTAGTACCTTTAATAAACCCAACATCTTTCAAGTCCATCTTCTTCTTTCAGGATCAGTTCATCTACTCTATACAAGGCATGCTTCTTTCTCAGTTCCTTGTTGAAGAATGAGGCCTTTTAAAGGATGCTCAATATTGATCACTAACTCCTACAGTACACACACACACACACACACACACACACACACACACACACACACACACACACACACACACACGCCACTACTCTAGGAATTCCTTGTATATAGTCAAAAGGAATTTAGTGTTGTTGTAGTACACTGCAATGCTCTAACACAGTGAGAATTCAGAGTGCTCTCTAACAAAAGAAGTCTTTGCATTATTTTTAAAATCTCGTGTTAAGTTAGAAAAATGAGCTATAAAGGAAATCTAAAGATTTTCAAATGTAGATTTCAAGATGTGAAACGTCCTGAGTACAATACAATTTGATTTAATAGGATTAAAGCCAGAAAACAACATAATAAACTACTCAATTTAAAGTAAATGCTCTTCTAAATAATCCCAATGAAAGTAAAAATCAAAACTCAAAAGTAATTCAGGCAACACTTTAGCTTTAGTAATACTTTTTTGCAGGCAGCAGCTATTGTTCTTTTGTGGATATATTAATCTCTTGATATTCCCTTGGGGCATATATTTTAAGTAAAAAATTGTTCTGTTTGTACTTCCTCTTTTCAAAAGGCAGTGTTTTAACAGTGAATAGATTCTTTCTCATTTAACACATGAAAATTGTATCTTTGACATTTCTGTACTTACACTAGTAATTTGATATAATATTACTAAGCCATTCTTTATCATTACAACTTTAGACAAATATTGGAAGTACTCTTTGTATAACAAGAAAATGGTGCTAATTCTACCATTTCATGTTATTTTAGAATTTAAGAAAACAACAAAATTATATTTAGTTCATCCTTGCTAAGTCAATTATTGCCCCTCTCACACACATTTGACCCAATCTCCTGCACCTTTTACTTTAATTCAATTCTCTCCCTTGTCATCTCCCTCCTTGAGAACACTGTGAGCCTTCATGTGTCTTTTCTCCTGTGTTCTCTTCCTTTTCTATGATTGCTCCTTCACCCACACAAAGACATTTGCAGATGCTAGATTTGCAGGGAGAAAATGCTTCTTTGACTTCATAACAATTTGCCTGGAATGTTTAGTATAATTGCAACATGGCTAAACTGGGAGATGCACCAGTACACACTGAGTGCTGACACCATCAACTCCTTTATTCTATTTAAGGATGCGGACTTAACTCATCTTTGCTCTCTTCTTTGATAGATAATGAAAAACCTTCCATTATTACAACCTTCATTTCTGTCTATTCAAGTCTTAAGCCATAACACCTTGAATACACCAATCTATTCTGTTTACATAATCAGAAGGACTGAGCATCCAGACATGAAAATGACACTCCAGAACACTGCTGTTGCTGATGTGGTACCATTTTCATAGTTCAATTGAGCACTGCACTGTGTCTGTGTTAAACAATGAGAAGGATACAGAATAAGAGAAAAATGCAACAGATAAAGTCAAATGTTTAATTATCATCTCAAAACAAGGGCTAATAGAGTGAGTCCTAAACTTGAGAGTTTTCTATTTGAAGAAGCTAATTTACTAGAACAACCTTGCAGGTATCGCTTCTTTTTGTGCCAAGAAAATTTCATTATATGTTGACTGAAGTACAAAGACAATCTGGGTGACATTTTTGAAATAGCTCCATCCTCTCCTTGGTGAAAGTGTAACAATTAAATTGCATATGGCTTAAAATCTGAAAGCAGGTATGTGGTGTATGTCCATAATCCCAGCACACAAGCAGCTGAAGAAGGATTGGTATGACTTGGAGGCCAACCTGGGCTACACAGCAAACCTTTGCCTGAAAGCAAAACAAAAGAAAATGTTAACAAAACAAAAATCAAATATAATAACACAGCAGACATAAATGTGTAGGCATCTCTCTGCCTCACACCTATCCCAACTCATCAATAACCCAGAAAGGTGCTGAGGTTATGAAGAGTTTGACATGGTTGAAGTGTCCCAGTCACTGTGTGAAGCTATAAAAGTGAAGCCAATGTAATTGTGGAGACGGATGATTAAAAGTTATGGCCTAGAAGTGATATGATTGGATGTCCAGATGACAAGGGCTGAGATTATGATTATGATGGCTTATGATGTTAACCTGGCAGGATTTATAATCATTTAGGTAATGATTTTCTAGGCACATGGTTGAAGAAATTTCTTGATAGGGTTATTTAAGCTAGGGAGACCCACACTAAATGTGGAGAGTACTACTACATGAGTTAGGATACCAGACTGGATATACAGAAAAAATGTCACCACCTCCATTTACTGCTCTATGCTGCCTAAGTGTGGATTCAGTGTGACAAACAGCCTCACATTCCTTCCACCATGTCTGGATCACTTGATGGACTACACTCTAGAATAAACCCCCTCCAATTATTTTTTTGAGATGGGATTTCTCTATATTACTGCTCTGGCTGTCCTGGAACTCCCTTTGTATACCAGTGTGGCCTTGAACTCACAGAGATCTGCCTGCTTCTACCTCCTGGGTGTTGGGATTAAAGTTGTGTGCCGCGAGCATCTGCCTCAGAATAAGCCCTTCTTAAGTAGCTTCTGTCAGGTAATTTCTTCCAACAAAGAGAAAAGTAACTAATAGAACCATAAATGAGATTAATATACCTTACTTTAGGTGTATTTTACCAGTAGATTTTACATTTGTGGAAAAATGACAAGTGTTTGGTATATGATTTTTGTATAAGTGGAGTGAAGCCATCAATGGAAGCAAGGAAACATCTTACCAAGTATAAGTCATGCTTTTGAGGCTAAAGGGAGATGCTCTCTGACTGTACACAGTCTAGTGTTCTAGCATACATGGGATGAACCTCACAGAAGGAAGAGTTATACTTCCTTTCTAGGTTTTCCGAGCACAACTGCACAAAAGCTATACTTCTTTGGGAACCAAAGGGCTAACAAAAATGAATTATTTTCTTTGCAACTGATTTAGAATAAGATTTCCTTTCATTCCTGAATTACTTTTATTTTCTTTTATAATCCTCAAACCTTCCCTGTTCTTCTAATGAAAGCAGTATACACCAGAATTTTGATATGTACCAAATATATATAATATCAAATATATATATTAATTATGGCCTGATGCTTGGTTCTGTGGTGAAGGATTATCAAAGCCCCAAGACTGTAAAGAGAAACTTAACTCTTCCTGTGTTGTAGCGCATGTGGATGGATACATACATACTACATACATACATACATATATATATAGGACAGTATATCCCACTTCAACAAAGAACAGTGAGGAATTTGTGAAATGATTTGAGAAACTACATAATGATGCTTTAATGTGATCTTAGAAACAAAAGACCCAGGATAGCCAAACCAACCCTGTACAGTAAAGGAACTTCCAGAGGCATCATCATCCCTGATTTCAAGCTCTATTATAGAGTTATAGTCCTGAAAACAGCTTGGTACTGTAACAAAAATAGACAGGTAGACCAATGGAATCCAATTGAAAACCCTGATACTAGCCCACATACCTACAAACACCTGAGTTTTGACAAAAATTCTAAAGATATACAATGGAAAAAAGAAAGAATCTTCAATAAATGGTGCTGGCATAACTGGATGCTGGCATGTAGAAGACTTCAGATAGATCCATGGATCTATCGCCATGCACAAAACTTAAGTCCAAATAGATCAGAGACCTCAACATAAACCCAGCCACACTGAACCTATTAGAAGATAAAGTGGGAAATACCCTTGAATTAATTGGTACAGGAGACTGCTTCCTGAACATTACACCTGTAGCACAGACACTGAGATCAACAATTAATAAATGGGACCTCCAGAAACTGAGAAGCTTCTGTAAGGCAAAGGACACAGTTAACAAGACAAAATGGCAGCCCACAGACTGGGAAAAGATATTCACCAACCCTATATCCCACAGAGGGCTGATCTCCAAAATTTACAAAGAACTTAAGAAGCTAGTTTTCAAAACACCTAATAATCCAATTAAAAAGTGTGGTACAGAACTAAATAGACAATTCTCCATAGAGGAATCTAAAATCACTGAAAGACACATAAGAAAGTGCTCAATATCCATAACCATCAGGGAAATGCAAATCAAAACAACTCTGAGATATTGTCTTACTCCAGTCAGAATGGCTAAAATCAAAAACACCAATGATAACTTACACTGGAGAGGATGTGGAGAAAGAGGATCACTCCTCCACTGCTGGTGGGAGTGCCAACTTTTACAGCCACTTTGGAAATCAGTATGGCGATTCCTCAGGAAAATGGGAATCAGCCTACCACAAGATCCAGCAATTCCACTCTTAGGCATATACCCAAAAGAAGCACATTCATACAACAAGGACATCTGTTCAGCTATGTTCATAGCAGCATTATTTGTAATAGCCAGAACCTGGAAGCAACCTAGATGCCCCTCAACTGAAGAATGGATAGAGAAAAATGTGGTAAATTTACACAATGGAGTACTACTCAGCAGAAAAAAAAACAATGGAATATTGAAATTTGCAGGCAAATGGATGGGACAAGAAGAAACCAGTCACAAAAAGACAAACATGGTATGGGGGAGGGGAGAGGGAATTAGAAGAATGTGAACGGGAGACGAGGCTGGGTGAGGAGGACATAAGGGAGCAGGAAGGTTGTGTAGGGGAAGAATAGAGGAGAGCAAAATAAGAAATACCATCAAAGAGGAAGCAAGTATAGATTTAACACAAAATCAGGCACGAGGGAAATGTCCAGAGATCTACAAAGATGATACCATCTAACCATCTAAGCAACAGTGGAGAGGCTACCTTAAATGCCCTCCCTTGTTAACGAGATTGATGACTAACTTATATACTATCCCAGAGCCTTCATCCAGCAGCTGATGAAAGAAGAAGCAGTTATCAACAGCTAAAAACTGAACTGAATTGGAATCCAGTTCCAGAGGAGGAGGAGGAATGAGCAAAGAGGTCAAGACCACACTAGTGAAACCCACAGAAACAGCTGACCTGAACAAGAGGGAGCTCTTGGCCCCTAGACTGATCACTGGGAAACAAGAATAGGACAGATCCAGACTTCATAATTGTGGGTGTTAGTGAGGAGGCCTCGGAAATACATTGGGCTTCTTGTAGTAGATCAGTACTTATCCATAGCCTAGGAATGGATTTTGGGATCTCATTCCACATAGAGGGATACTCCTTTAGCCTAGACACCTGGGGGAGGGCCTAGGCCCTTTCCCAAAGGCTATGACAGACTCTGAATACCCCCCATGGAAGGCCTCACTCTCCCTGCGGAGCAGAAATGGTATGGGATAGGTAGGCTGTTAGTGGGGCACCTGGGAGGATGGGAGAGAGAGGGAATGGGGATTGACATGTAAAAAAAATCTTGTTTCTAATTTAAATAAAAAAAAAGAATTGTACCTCCTTAAATAATGTTTGGACACTATAATGTAAACTATTCAAAAAGCCACAGTTGTCAGAAACTAAATGTTTTAAGACTCTGAAAGATCAATTCAGATTTCTGAATTCTGTTTTTATTTCAGATTCTATAAAGTCATTCTGTTACAATAAATCTTTCTGCCAAAAGCCGCCTGAGCCCCACCGCCACCTGTGAGCTTTATGCCAGCCGCCCGCCTGAGTTAGGCCCAAATGAATACACAGAAACTTGTATTAGGTTCAAAGCTGCTTGGCCAATGACTAGGACTCTCATCTGTTAGCTCAGTCTCAATTATCATAAATCTATATATTTTATAAGACTTACTGGATGCCTTATTGGCATCCCTCCTTGCTGGTGGATCACATTGTGCTGCTGGAGCAGGAGTGGAGGGGAAAAAGAGACCCTTCCTGTTTCTCTTTCTCTTAATTATGAGTCTCCTTGCTATGTCACTTCCTGCCTGGATCACCACTTTGCTACCACATTTCCCAGAATCCTCTTTGACTTCTAGTCCTATCTAACTTGCTCTCTCATTGGCCAAACAATGTTTCATTTAACAATCAATAAGATAAACAAACACAGAAGTACATTCCCCATCATCATTCCACCAAGAAAATATTACTATTAAACAGGAAAGGAAAAGGGAGGTTTTATATTTCACTTGAAAAAAAATATACTCTCCAACCTCAACCCCTCATAACTTAAAGAACAAGAGTGTTGGGCTAGCTGTGAAAATTGATAAATTGTGGACATAGGTTATGCCAACAACAACAACAAAAATAATAACAGAGCTGCTTCTATCATTAACGTGGTAGATCAGGGAATATTCTGGGGAAAATAAAGTTTCCTAAACATTCTGTAATCACGAACTCCAAGCTTATCATTATAACAGCTGAAAAGGTTTAATCTTCTCACCCAAGTATATTGGGAATGCCTGTGTGTTGATGTCTTGAAGACATACAGAAGATTCATTAAATGCAAACAAATTCTTTTCAGAAGTCAAAGAAAGAACAAAATATGCAACACAGATGTGGTGACATACACTTGTAATCCCAGCACCCAGAGAAGTCAACAATGTGAGGACCAGGTTGACCCAGGTGAAGTCCAACAGATTCAGAGGATTCTACATCTCTGTGCGCAAGTTTCAGACCCAGAAAGGAAGTTTAAGCTTGAGTCAGGGTAAGTGCCACAGGCACACAGGAACATCAAAAGGTGCCTACTTACAACACAGAGAGAATGTGCCCCAGGGAAAGCACAGAGATGGCCACAAATCCTTGAGAAAATGGTTGGTGGTGACCAAGATGAGAAAATTGAGCTGATCCTGAGGAAGGCCCAGAGGTGCAGGAAATTCTACAATTTGTTGCAGCAGAAGCAGTGGACTTAAGTAGAAACAGTCTCACCTATAATAAGGCCCTTGTGCATTTGGGGAGGTTCACACACTCTGTGCCGGAAGTTATGGACCCATGTAGGAATCATGAGCTGTCCTTAGAAAAAAATTTTGTCTCAAACATACTACAACTTAGTCTTCTCCTGTACATTGTTAAGAGTCCCCAACTAAAAGAAGAATTCTTGAATAAAAGATGAATGAAAAATTCACACAACAAACTAATTCAGAAAAAAATTTCAGCACAGAAGAAAAACAACACAAAATACTAAGATACCATGTCTGACACACAAATTACTAATCCCACAGTAATGGCTCCTAGTAGAATGATTTGGAAGAACTTCTATGCAAAGAATTTAAAGTAATAACTATAATTACATTCAAACAATTCAACAGATAGTTGAATGCCCTGTAAGAGAATTAAAACGAAGATGCAAATGAAGTAACTAAGTCAATCAAGGGTATAGAAATAGAACTCAATAAAGCTATAGAATTACTGAATAATAAAAAAGTGGCAATGAAACTGGAAATGAAAAACTAAGGTCAAATTAAAAATTTAGTGGAAAGCCTCATTTATGGAATGGAGCAGTGAAAAGGATAGTATCTGGACTGGAAGATGGGTAGGACAAGTTTTCACTGCTTGGAGGGCCAACCTCCAATAGCATGGGGCTCAATGGGAATCCATGAAGTCTGCATAGCATTGTTTCAGCTATGATGCACTCCAAAACCCATGAACAGATCTCCTAACATTAAAGATTAAAAGAATTTAAGCTATCTGGACTACTGGGACTCAACTGTTTTTCTTAATCATTAAACTAAGCCACAGTCTATGTGACTTCTCAATAGAAACATGTGTGGTCCATCTCTGACACATCATTGTTTTATTTTTATCATCAAAACTCTATTTAAACAAACATTATTATTATCAATTAAACACTGTAGCTTGGGAAGAAATCATCTTCATAATAATCCACAGGTAAAAATGTCCAGGAGGAGAGGGCATTTCCATGAGAATTAAACATACTACATTACAGGCAGTGGAGGGTCTTCCCAAACACTCACACCATGTCAGATGCCAGAGAAAGACGACAGTGGCCCCATAGTAGTGGATCAGTATTTATCCCTAGTATACAAATGGACTTTGGGACCCCATTCCCCATAGAGGGATATTCTCTCACTAGATACACGGGGAGGGTCTAGGCCCTGCTCCAAATGATAAGACAGACTTTGAAAAAAAATCCCCCATGGAAGGACTCACTCTCCCTGGAGCAGAAAGGGGATGAGATAGGGGGTTGGTGGGGAGCAGGGGAGGAGGAGAGGGAGAGGGAACTCAGATTGACATGTAAAACTATGATAAATCTTTCCACCAAAAGTGGCCGAGCCCCACCGCCAAGTGTGTGCTCTACGCCAGCCTCCTGCCTGAGTTAGGGCTCCAATTAATGCACAGAGAGACTTGTATTAGGTACAATGCTGCTTGGCACAAAGTTTGATTCATAGACAGATGAAGATAGACCTGTGAGGAGTTAGAAGGAAAGTTTAAGGGATTAATAATATGAACATATGTTGCATGTGGTTCTCAAATAACTAATACAAATATTATGTTAGTTGCTTTTATGTTTATTTTTTACGACAGTTAGACCAAGCGAGAATTAGGCAGAGTTGAAGTTTATTAAAAGTTTTTGAAAACAATACGTTAATTTATTTGTCAATAATTTCATACACACAAACAATTTATCTTGATCATATCCTCTGCTTCTTCTATCTCCCCTAGAGAACCCCTCACATGTCCCCTTACCATCTTCACATCCTCTTTTTTTTTTTCCTTTTCTTTCCTAACCAAGTCCAAATGGTGCTGTCTACATTTGCATTGTGTGGAGACCATCACTGGAGAATGGACAACCTTTGAACAGCCATGTTCCTGAAGAAAATGCCTAACCTTTCTCCAGCAGTGATAAACTATAATCAAATATTGTAACTGGGAGCCGATGTTTTTCTAGCTGTATCAAGGCCAATCACACTGTCCTATTTAGCTTTAACTGTCAGGTTGTTACAGTCTAGAGTCATCTGTAAAGGAAATCTCAGTTGAAGAATGGCTTAGGTAAGATTGCCTGTGGACATGTCTGTGGGATTGGGATTGTCTTAACTGTTAACTGATGTAGTATGTGTTCAGCCTACTACAGACAGCCTTCTAACCTGGGCAAGGCAGTCCTGGGTTATATAAGAGAGCTAGCTGAGCATGAGTGTGTGCAGGTCAGCAAGCAGTGCTCCTCCATAGTTTCTGCTTCAAGTTCCTGTCATGATTTTCCTCAGTAATGGACTGTAACCCTTTAAGTTGCTTTCTATCAAAGTATTTATTATAGCAACAGAATTAAGCTAGAACATGTGTTTTGAACTAGGAGGCATCTTGGCTCAAGTCTCAAGAAAAATGCTTCTTCTTATGTCCTTTGACCTGAGCCAGTGTTGCAGGAGCAAACACGTGTTTTTCAGTTTTCTTCTGGTTCAATGAAAGTCTTTGGGGGAGTTGCTGATATATTATTTATGAAGCATCAGAATGCAAAGTCAGCCACACTAGTTAGCCATAGAAGCTGGGCAGTGGTGGCACACACCTTTAATCCCAGGATTTGGGAGACAGATAGACACCACCATATCTACACAAGACTGAGTCAGTTTAAAAGAGCATTAGAGCTCATGGCTTTAATCTTAGCCCTTGAGAGGTATACAGAAGAGAGGAGGCCAGTGTCTCAGGCGGCATTCTGAGATTTAGTCTCCATACAAATTGAAGAGAGGCAGCAGGTTTAGTGGAGTGCTCATGGAGACAGGATCACCCCTTTCAGATTGAGGAAGAGGTGAGAGCTGGTGGCCGGATACTTTGCTTTTCTGCTCTTCAGGAGATCTTTATTAAATCATAAATAATATATCACCACAGGGGTGACTGCACCCTATCTCTTAGGATCAACATTTCCTAGCAGTGTAGGCTTACCTGTGGCTTCAGAACCTGAAGAATCAGGAACAGGATCTTCATTGATCACACTGGGCTTCACTTCTTGTCCACAGTCATCTTTGTCACCCTTCCAAAAGTGACAGCCTTTGTGATTTTCAAATTCCAGGTTTAATCTGGCTTTGTGGGTTGGGAGACAAAATATCCTCAGAATACACAACTGCCACTTTTTTCTTTGTCAAATGATGGCGAAACACATTGTAAGTTAAAGGATTGTGCCTGAATAATATTTAAAAATACAGATTTTTATGTTACTAAACACACACACACACACACACACACACACACACACACACACACACACACACACACGTAACTTTATGTTTTTCAAGGCTAATAAAAAGTCCTTCAATTAATCTATTTAGATTTGTGATGTCTTACTTCACATCATTATTTTAGAAACTTGAATCTCCAGGAGCAAGACCACTTGTCTATATTAAGATGCACAAATATATTTTTTATATCCATTGTGGAAGTGGATGCAATTCAGTTGGAGGAGAAAGAATAGGATGTGACAGATCCATTTATTTTCACCTTCAAAGTTCAGTTTTTTTTTTTTTAATGGCATGATGAAATAAACAGTGCCATCTGATGGTTGAATTTTTTTTTTCATAGAGACAGGGTTCTTTAACTAGGAAGCAAATTGCACTGGCTTCAGTTCATTGTCATTCATCCTTACTTAAAGACCAAGGGAAAGCAATGCACAACTCTGATAAAACCTACACAGTTATTTTATTTCAATATGGCAGCCTCTTTATAGATGACCAAGAACATGAAAATATAGCAGTCATATTTGATCCAGCAAACACAGAAAAGTATTGTCGTCAGTGGGAAAGTTCTATACTGATTTTAATGGGTTGAAATATTGTGTATTTTTTTTAGCATTATTGTCATAAAAGATTCTGAAGTGAGACAAGGATCCCCCATCACTGATAGTTGTCTCCTAGGAGAAAGGTGGGGTTTTATGTAGCTTGATGATGACTGAGATGGTAGTAGGAGGATTTCATCTATTCCAAATAACTCACAGAATATGAAGTCATAAACATCAGTTCAGAGACAGCAGATAAGTTCAATGGCAATGGCCTAAAGAAAGATTAGTTTATGTATAAATATGTTAAAACTTCCAATTATGATGGCAGTAGTCTTATAAAAACTCTAGCCGAGATTTATTTATAAGAAGGGCTTAGGATGCTTCATTTGGATTTGATTTCACCTAGTAACTCATACTCTTTCTTCAATAATTATCACCCTGGATATGCAAACCCTAAGGGACCTTAGGATTGTCTATTTGTAGATGATGAAATCTATTTTTATAACATTAATACCATTATCTTAGTATTCAGTGAACAATGAACTTAGGGTTAATTGTTCCTTGAACACTCCCAGCCCAAATAATACAGGTTTTAGGCAATGTACACATCATTTCTAGCCACGGATTAATCAGATACCATTTCATAGTTCCACAAGCATGAAAGAACTAATGAGCATCCAGCTAAATGCATCTTAATAAAAATACCAAGACACCTATATTAATTAAGCTTCACATTGTGAAGAGACACAAGGACCACATCAACTCTTATAAAGGAAGAACATTTAACTGCAGTGGCTTACATTTTCTGAGGTTTACTCCATTATCATGATGTGACATGGAGTGCAGGCTGACTGGTGCTGGAGATGGAGCTAAAAGTCCTACATCTTGACTTGCAGGCAACAGGAAATGGTCTATCTCACTGGGTGTGAAACCTATAAGCCTGCTACTATGGTGACATGCTTCCTCCAACAAGGCCACAAGGACTCCAGCAAAGCCATACCTCCTAACAGTGCCATTCCTTTGGTGGCTGTTTCCTTCAAGCCACCACAACACCATACTGCTCTTAAAATACATCTTAACCCTCAGGTTTCTAATGAGCCACCTAAGTTATTTTCAAAATCATTCAAGAAATCATGTATCACAATTCTAAATTAAATTTAAGAAAAAATATTCTTCCTCAGTCCATAATCATCAGAATTGAGAGCTATAAATTTACAAACAAAATGTTAAACATCTCAACTATTCAAGTAATTTCACATTTATAATTCTAATCATGCAATCTCCATTAATGAGATAAGTAAACATTTGAAGAGGAAAATTATTTCATAATTTAAAACTAATTAAAATCTAATTTGCTGTGTAAAATTAAAGATATGCGATGGCATTAATACATAGGAGGAAAATAGTTGAAGCAAGTGGCATAGTGGACTGGAGAGATTGCTTGGGGAGTTAAGAGCACTGGCTGCTCTTTCAAAGGAACAGGGATTGCTTTTCCATAATGTACCAGGAGATTCACAGTAACTCCAGTCCCAGATGATTCAACAGCTCCATCTTGCCTCCCTGGACATTGTAAGCATGTGGTGCACAGACAACACTTAGGCAAAACACAAAATAAAAAATTAAAAATTAAAAAAATGGAACCAACACAGTATCAGCTTCAAGTTCCAGAATAAGATGGTGTCAAATGCACAAAGAGGCTGAAAATGTGGGTCAGAACCGTCAAGGCTCAATTTTCTCACCTGAGACAGACATTTTCCACATGGTAGAACCAAGGCCCAGCAGTCAAGAATACTGAGTGCAGGACTGAGATCCATTTGGCTGGACCTTGTGCACCTATGCTTTATGAACAGACATTTGCTATCCAGGCTAAGTATGCCCAAGAGAACACTTGAAATTGAAAGTGGGACCAGAAAACCATTCACTCACTTGATGTGAAAGCTGCTTGCTGCTTCCACCTGTCAAGCAACATGAGTGTCCAATGTTTTCATTAAAATGAAACATTTTAATATGGTTTGGGGAGCATTTGGCTAATAGTGTGATTTTCAGCAGGCCCTAGATATAGTATAGTGATCATAAACATTATGGAAATAAACATTTTTTAAATGAGAATTAAAGAACTTGTCTCACTTTTGTGGGTTAAATTTCATTGCTCACAAAATGCCAAAGAAAAACCCCTTTTCTTTTCCATCAGGTTAAATTGAAAATAAAATTTCCTGGAAGCCTTTTTATTTACAAATGATACAAGGAAACAGAACAGCACTGGGCAAGCATTTAAATAGTATTCTTTGGGGAGCAAGAAGGTACATTATTGTGAAATAGAGTAATTGTACACTTTTGAGTCAATAGTTCTTTTGATTTTGTAACAATTAAAATGTCCTAAGACCCCTTTCTCCACTTCTCACCCCTGTAACTGGTTAAGGCGTGTATTGGTAAGATGCAGAGTCATGTTCCTCAATGATTTTATTTGGACATACAGCCATTGAGGAGCTACTTTACTTTAAATGAGGTCATAAGAATGACCATAATTCAGACGCAGATGTCCCTATAGAAGAGCTTGACAGCTTGAATGAGGACACATTAAAAAGAAGACCATCTACAAGACAAGTAGAGTGGGTTTCCTCAAAACAGAGTCTTCCTGTACCATCCTAGTGGCATTCAGTTTCAGAACCATGAGAAAATGCCTGCTGTTTAAACTGTGATATTCTCTTCTAGTAGCTAAAGTAGAGTAATGAAGACCTCCCAAATTCTCCATTTTCCCAATTACACACATGGTAACATTATTACATGGAAAAATTAAAAATTAAATTCAAGTGCAGAAAAAAATTGAATTAATTTTTAAAGTGGCAAATACCTTGCCTGGCTACTTGTACTCATTCCTTTCATTTTCCTCTCCATAGAAAGTGTATTGATATTTTTTAGTATTGGGTAGCACTACAAACTTCCGTTAACTCAGTAAGCTCCACATATGCTCACCAGAGTTTAGACATACAGGATGTATGGGAATTATTCCATGTAAACCATCTATTATGCATTGATATAGTCTATACTTTGATGCATAGCATATCACTGTGAACTTTGAGTAATAATATTGGCATGTCAATTTTGAACATCAGTTGTGAAAAACAACCTAAGGTTGTATGCTTATCATTGGAGGATAAGCACCACCTATAGGGTTTCAGTTTTGCCCAGAACCTGGGTTATATTCGTTGCATCATTTGCTCCAGAAACAAAATTTCTCAGTATTTCCAAAGCTATGTGCTACTTGAGCTGATTGTCCTGAGCTGTGGAGTTGGAAGATAGCACAAATGGGCTTCAGTGCAGAGATCCAATTTCTACAAGACCCTATTAGCATTTTTAGTTAACTTTATTCCAACTAATATTAGAACCTAGATCCTTGTAAAAAGTAAATCCAATTTGTTCTTATAAAATAAAGATTGCAAATATGAGTATATGTTCCAGAAGCAGAAATTTGTGGAAGAATATTTGTATTATTAATTGAATAACATATGACTTTTGAATAAGTATTTTAAAAAATATATATTAGGTCTTACATTCAATATAAGCTGTCGGTCAAAGTCACCTTGGGACACATGGGATTTTGTCTTAAAAAACAGCAAAGAGATGAAGAGTGGGAATGAGGAGTAGGCATATACAAACAGAGGCATTCACTCACATACATATTAGAGAAACCCCAGAAAAATCAGCTTTAAAAATAGCAGAGGAATTGTTATCTTGCTACAAGTATATCAGTAATCACCTTGAATACACATAAATTAAATTCTTCCCTAAAAAAGATATGACATTTTCTTCATTTCACCATAATGTAGATCTCTTTAAGGACATTATATTAATTGAAATAAGTAAGATAAAAGTCAAAGAAGAATGCATGGTCATACCTATATATAGAATAAAAAGATAGAATATAGAGAAAGCAAGAAAAATACGTTCTTAGGGAAGTAGTGATTGAAGAGGTGTAGACAAGACCTTGTAGGAGACAAGATATTAGATGGATCAGATGAACAAGTATGGAAACCTGAAATAGACCAGGAAGCCATAACTGCAGTCGACATCCAGAGAGATGTATTCAGTTTAGCTGCTCTTGCCACAAAAAGATCATGTTAACTTGCCTCCTTGAAGTAATCCTCTTACATTACATGTATCCAGCAATGTCACGCTGTGTGCCTTAAATACACACAACAGAATTTATTTAGAAAAGAAGAAACAGCCAGGTCCACACATTTTAGTGCACAACTAAGCAGTGTTAAGATAAGTTGTAAGTTCTATGGACAATAAGGGAAAATCCTGCTGTGGGCCGGGTAAGAACAAATAAGTCACTAATTCATACTACTTGGTATATAGACTGTTCAACCATTTTGATCTTGGAGCTTTGCATTAAACACATGCATAGAATCTGATGTGACTGTAAGTGATGTCTCTGCCTGTCTCCAGTGATATAGTATAAACCAAGGTGGGGTCTGCTCTTCAGTCACCTTTTCAAAGACTGAAGAACTAGCAATTAAGCCTTTGCCTTGACAGACTTTGTATCTGGAATTAAACTCAAATAATCAAACACTGAAATTCATGAATAAAATTATCAAATATTACCTAGCTCTGACCACTTACCTCCTTTGGTGTTCAGATAAACTAGAATCTAAAGAGCAACACAGAAAAAATGCAGCCGGATGTCACCTTTGTTCTTCTAATTTTATTAATTTAGGGAATTTTTATAGCATTGTATTGCCATCAAAACAACAATGTTCACCCTAAAATTATCTATGTGATAGAAGTCATAAAGGTTTATCTAGTTCCTAGTTTATTTTGAGGTTTAATAGTTTGTAAAGTGTTTTACGAGCTAGGAGATGGCTCAATGGGAAAAAAATATTGTGTGTATGTGCTCACAGCAAGGTGCAGAAGTCAGGACAACTTTCTGAAGTCAGCTCATTCCTTCCATGTTAAATGGGTCCTGGGGAATCAATGTTATCCAGCTTGGTGCCAAGCACCAATCCCTGTGTAGTCATTTCACTGGCCCAATTGCTACATTTTTTTTTAAAAATTTTAGTATAGCAATAGAAGCCTATATTTATACTTTAAGTTAAATGACAAAATTTGGCCTACAAAAAAAATGTTTTTTTTCCTCAAGTTATCCATTTGTGGAAGTCAGCAGTAGAGCCTGGATTTTGGTGATTTGTTGTATAGCTGCCATAAACTTGATGGTAATGATTGAGAGAAATATGACACTTTACCCTTCCCCATGTCCAGTTTTTCTGAATTTGAAGGGCTATGTTAAGCACAAACAAAATTTAGATGCTTATGTGAGACCCCTCTGGTCCACACTGCTATTCCGGATTAACATCCGAAATAGTGTGGTTGTTCTGGATGCAGATATTGCAGCTCTTATTTTTATTTTCATTTTGGCAATCCTAATTTTAAAAACACAGTTATATCTCTAATTGGGTACCCAGTAATGGACCAGATACATGTTATCATTTTGAGTGGATTTGTTCTGTGTGTCTTTTAGGGTGGTATGCTTTTCTGAGACCTCTTGGCTGCAATTGAACTCTGCATTTCTCTGGACGTCCTATTGCTTCTACATTTATTACTTGCCTATGGGGCTGGAGGCTTTCATCCAGGGAACTTTCATGGAGATTTGGACAATATTCTATATCAATTAACTTTTTATTTTAATCACTTCAATTATTTTTATGGTCCTCCAAAGATTATTTTTATTTTGCTAACTAAAAAAAGGTGGCTCTAATTGTCTGTCCTCTTATTACATAGGCATTTTAACTTGTATTAAAATGTAGTGTAAACTAGAAAATGCTTTAAAGAATAAAGCCTAAAACACAGAATAATAAAATAATTGACTCTAGGTTTTCTTTGGATGTGTGACACATAATTCAAGTTAGAGAGTATTTGTTCACTTTCTGTCTAATCATTTGTCAGTTAACTTAGTACAATGAAAGATAAAAGAATACAATGAATAGTGAATGAATACAGGTGAGCCCAAAACATCTCCTCAATAACAAGAATCAAAAGTTTTGGGAGTCAACACACTAAACACATTAAACCTCTGATAGCACAGGCTATGCATTCCCAGGGTATGCAAGGCCCAGCACCACAAAAACTACACAAGTAGGTAATAAATAATACATAATAAATAATGCATAATAAATCATTGCTGTTGTTACCACTACTGCTACATTCAGCTGAATTATCTCTCTTTTGGATTTCTGTAGTGATCTTGTTTCCCATGAAGCATAATAAAAAGCCCTAATCATTTTTCACGTGGGCTTACTTCATGTATAATTACTGAGGTAATCAATCATATTTCCTCATCATATTTGGTTCTTCTGTATATAAAGCATCTCAGACCCAGTCTTCAACTACATACCATGGGGCATGACTTCTACCTCTTTATAAAACCTCTGGGTTTCTGGATTTGAAAATTCATTTATATACAAATTACTGAGAAAACAATTGGTCCTTAAAGCAAAGGACTATGCATTTGAACATGAAGACAAAGATTCATTTTGTTTTCTGAACTTTATTTCTGAGAGGCAATGATATACTTGTTACATATTGCATGAAGAAACAGCAAATAGGGGCTGGTGAGATAGCTCAGAGGTTAAGAGCACTGGCTGCTCTTCCAGAGGTCCTGAGTTCAATTCCCAGCACCCACATGGTGGCTCACAGCCATCTGTAATGAGATCTAACACCCTCTTCTGGCCTGCAAGTATACGTGCAGACAGAATACTGATAACACAATAAATAAATCTTTTAAAAAAAAAGGAAACTGCATATATATGTCTCTGTTGGGTTAGTATAATACAAAGTACATTCCTTGGGACGTTACAGGTACTATACATATAAATGTTGCATTAACATGTTTTTCCCTTTGATGAAATTAGCTTTGAAAACTTTGAGTTAAGTTTCATCAAATGTAAATTTAAGAACTTTTTGTTTGTTTTGTAGTGTTGAGGATTAAAGGCAGCACCGCATAGCTATTTAAAATCTAGGAGACATCATGAAATTTGTGCCTGTGATACTTTAATAGATGAATATAGTTATGTGCTTTCCAAACTTAAAACCCTAGAACTCTAGTAAAATGTATGTGTCTTGTGGGACATGCTTCAGATTAGAATAAGTAGTAACATGAATTTACTACCTTTCTCTAGCTGGCCTGAAACTCATAGGGATCCACCTGCCTCTGTCTCCCAAGTGCTTGTTAAAGGAGTGTGCCAATATTCCAGAACACGTAAAAGCACCAGGCCAGATATTCAAAGATAATAAATGTGCTCTTTAATACAGGCAATGTCATAATGGCAACAAACAAATTGATCCATGAACAGTTTTTTGATGTGATAATACAAAAATCTGGCTTTCTTCTTAAATAATATTAAAGTATAGCAGATATTTCTAAATCTATTTCTAACAATGTCCTCAATGAAATCTTGATACGCACTGCAAAATCTGTAATCTCTGGTCATATTTCTATTTCCTTTGTATTCATTAAAAATCTCTGAAGAGTTAAGTAAGAATCAGTTCATTTTGTCCATCATGTTTTCACTGTTCTTGTCAGCTGAGACAGAGGAAACAGCAAATTCAGCATCAAATCAGAATTTACTACTTAATAACATCTCCACCAAATGTAAAGAATATTAATCTTTTAGAGTCCTACTGTCATTTCTTAGTGTGTGATTGCTTTATTATTTGGTTCATAAAAGTCATGGCCCATTTAATAGTCATAAACAAATGCAAATTACTTAATATGAATACTTCTCAGTTATTCACATATAAATGTGCTCATCTAACTAAGCAGAATTGCATTCAGTGGCATATAAGGCATCACAGGCTCACCTACACATCTCTAAGGAATGAGGACAATTTCAGTCTATGACATATGTGGCACATGATAGTTTCCAGTAAAAACAAGCTTATTTATTTATTACATTTATATTGGAATGACAAAAGTATCCTTTTCCTTTAAAGAAAGATCTCCATTTCTGACATTTAAAATTTCATCAGTATAAATTTTAGATGCATTATGAACATAAAGTATACTGGAATACATTTATTTATCAATTAATTCAAATGTTAGCTTTGAAATTTGAATCAAAATACAGAGTAACATGCAAACTGAAGTCATGTATAAAACCTACTCCAAATTCTGGACATTATGCTCAATCCTCTGTCACACTGGGCATAGAAAAAAAGAACTGAACTCTGGCCTCCTTTCAAGGTAGATTCAAAACACAGATCATGGTAACATAGGTATCAGCAAGCTGTAAGAGTGAGCTGAGCATCCATGCTCTGGGGGAGTGCCAACTGGCCACTGTTCTCTTAAACATTTGGAAGTCTGCAGTGAGCTGTTTGAATTAACATTTTCTCTGGATTAACAAGTTTAATTCCAGTAAATTATGCTTCGTATGTACACAGGCTCAAAAAACTATGTGAAATGACATTTACATATAATGTTATTGCCATAACATTATATGTAATCTTAACATTTTGAGAGAAAAAAATCCAAGCGATAAATTGGGTTAAATGCTTAAGACACAATAGAATTCTGAGCTCATAGAAAGTCTGGTTATGTCCTCATACTCAATGGAATGGAATATATCTTATGCACTGTAATTAATTCTATTAAAACAGAATTGTCATCTTTATGTGTTATATGTACTTACGTGTTTTATGGGGGGTTATCTCAAGATTTTTGACTTATAATGAATAGCAGGGTTTTTGTGTGACTTTCTATTTTTTTATTCGAAGAATATGGAGTAGTTCCCTAGGGCTGGAGATGTAGCTCAGTGGTAGAAAACCTGTCAAGCATGAACAAGACCCTGAACTCCATTCCCAGCACTGTCAGGGGAGAGAGAATGTGCATGCACACAGGTACACACAGGTACACACAGGTACACACAGGTACACACACACACACACACACACACACACACACACACTTGTGAAAGAAGCAACATTGTGCTGTCAATTGAACCAAATTGTTATTAATGCATTTTTCTCTACTTAAATATTATCTCAGTTGTTATTTTGAATTAAATCAACATTTGTCAGACTTTATGATATTTCCCTGAGATAAACTATTCTTAAATGCAGAGAGGCATATAAGACCATCATTTCTTTAATTTGTCAAAAATTAAGAGAAGAAATATTTAAACAGTAATTTTTCAAAGCCAAGCCTTTCTGTGTCACTGTCTTTAAAATGTCTTAATTACTCCCCATACTTGGTGGACTGTCTGTCTACTCCTGTCTAAAGAGGAAGGATGCATCGACAACAGCAAATACTTAATTGCATAATCTGCAGCTTTGACTGCTAGAAGACTTATCAATTTATCTGTTTTCAACATTCCACATTGAAGAATTAAGCTCCAAAGTGAATTTTGACAGGGGCAGACTGTTCAAATCAAAACAATACTGAGAGCTATGGTAAACTGTTCTGCCTCTGAAACTCAGAAGTCATAGTGGCCCAGTCATATTTGTGAACTACACTCATGTTTCCACATGAACCTTGACCTTATCTCAGGTTGCAAAACTGTTTTGAAATGAATTATTTCTTAAAAGATTTTTAAGTGCTGTCTAAATTCCTTACAATGACTTTCCTTTTCTTTGCAATTTCTTTCCTCACTTACCTTCACCTTTACATATTTAACTACATTCAGATTCTCTAGAATGTTTTTATAAGAATATAGTAAGTAGTCAAAAGATATTTTATTGCAGACAAAGGTAAAAATCACTCATCAAATATTTTAGATTTTGTCAGAAGGAATAAAGCAACCAAATGTCTAGGACACAATAGATGTTCAGTAGATGTGAGTTTTTACTGTAATAGTTCCATAGACAAAACACTGTCCTTGGACTCTGTGGTTTCTCTTTAATAGCCACTGAAGATTGTTCCTGTAATTTGAAAACATAATGGGTTGTCCCCATGAAAAGTGGCAATTTGACTGAAGATGCACTATAACAGACCCTACGTACAACTGTTTCCTCCATTTCCCACTCAAAGCAAGACAGAACATGGACTTTGCAGCAGAACTGTATGGATTTGCAGCACAGTTCTGCATTTACTAACTAGATGAACATAAGTAAAATCTTCATCTCATAAAACTGAAGCCAAAATGAACAATTGTTCTTAAATTTTACTTGTTTGGGAAGTATTGAAGTAAACAGAGTGTCATAGTTTGTCGCTTTTAAACTTTGAAGTTAGAACTCAATAAACAGCAAACTCCCTATTGTCCTGAGTAACCTTGATAAGGGAAGACTTCAGTATTGACATCTAATGGTTTCAGGAAAACCTGATTAAAGGTTATAATGTTACACTATACCATTCAAATGTTAGGAAGTAGTAGCTCAGTTTTCCCTTCTTCCCTCCCCTGTTCTCTCCCTTCCTCGCCTCTTACTTCTACATTTGTTCCTACTCTTTATTCTTCAATCCTTCTGTATAAATAGGACCTGTTTGAATCAGTCATCATTCACCATGGTGGCAATCCATCTAAGATGCAGGTGTCCTTCTTCAGAATCAATATTCTTAAATGCTTTTTAGTGAATTGAAAAATACAGGAAGTCTAAATGTTAAAGTTTAGGGACCATATCTTTTATTGTTTTGTTTTGTTTTGCTTTTTTGTTTATTTGTTTTAGAGACAGAGTTACCAAGACTGTCCTTAAACTGTATATGTAGCAGAGGTCAGTCTTGAACTCACGACCCTTCTGCCTCCACCTATCAAGTTCTGGGATTACAGGTGTGTACCACCATGCCCATGTTGGAGGCTATAGTTTAACTTAATGTTTTTTAGTAGGAAAGCAAAAATGTTACTGCCTTTTTAGATTAAGCATTTATATCTAAATAGTGGAGTTATATCCGGCTCAAAGAATTTGAAGAGTAGTAAGGTAAAATACCAGGGTAAATGACAGTATTTGCTTACTTCTTGTATTATTACGATAACGATCAGTATTATCATTTTTATAGTCAAAGTATTTAGGGTAGATTAGAGAAATATTTGCATGAATGAGTGGCTGCCATCACAGTTATCCTGCCACACATTGTGTTGCTTTTCACCTATGAGGGACTTATATTCTGTGTTCTGGAAACATACATATCCTCACTGCCTCCCCTTTTCCCCTCTCTCTTCCTTCCCTCCCAACTCCCTCCCCCCAACTTCTTCCTTCCTGAGACCACTTTGTGGCTTCCTGTGACTATATGACCCAAGTAGAATGTGCACAGTCCTGTGAGCCCTTGGCAGCACAAGTGTTTCTCCTCCACTGTTTCAAAACAACTATTTGAGAAATAGAAAGAGATGTGTTAATAAACCCCAAGGAAGCAGATGTATTCATAAACCATCCTGCATGGACACAGGTTGCAATTTTGTTTTTCTGCACACCAGCAATTCTTTAAATATTTATTGTCAACCTGGGGAATTCATGTGCAGACTGTAGGCATATTTAAGCTTCTAATAGGCCTTCTCAGTAGGGCTGCTTAAGGCAGCCCATCTGGCAAATAAAATTTTAGAGCCAATTTTCAAACAATTTTTCCAAGGCCGGTTAAAACTATCTACATTCCACCATGGCATATCGAAGTGAACCTTGGGTTTTGCCTTTGGGAGTTCACATTTAATCCAAAATCAATTCTTCTTTTCCAGGGTACCCAAAGGAGACACTTGCACAGTCAATGCTGGCTGACATTTAGTGCTATACACTAGCCTGAGAACAGAGTATGAATCATAGACAGGAGATATGATGCCTTTTATGGCACCAAAAGCAGTAAGCAAATTTAGTTAGAACGTCACTTCAGTCTCTTCAAGTTTAGTGGATAGGATAATGTATCAAATCTCTGCCATCTGAGTAAAATTCCTCATAATTCTACCAAACAAATTTTTAAAAGTAATGAGAAAATTGTATTTGTCTTTACAATGGTTGTTTTACCAAAGCTTTGATGATGATGATGATGATGTGTGTGTGTGTGTGTGTGTGTGTGTGTGTGTGTGTGTGTGTGTGTGTGAAGAGAGAGAGAGAGAGAGAGAGAGAGAGAGAGAGAGAGAGAGAGAGACAAGAGAGAGACTTTTAAACCATCAAAAAGCATTGTTTCACCAGTTTGAGAGAGTTAGATTTTTGCTGTACAAATTTAGTTGCCAGCCAAAATTAGTCTTCTGCCTCTGAAACAGCCTTTATGATTTAAAGGTATATGTTTCCTTTCTTCCATCTTTTCCTTCCTTTGTCTTCCTTCCCTCCCTGCATCCTTACCTTCTTCCTACCCTTTTTTCCCTCTTGTCTTCTGGTACAAATGAAGAAAGCTGGTATATTTAAGTGCTCAAACCTCCTTCCTTGTTTTGTATATCAAATTATTTCATTCTTGAAGGTTTAGTTTTCTATAAAGTAAAATAAAATTTAAGCTCTCTGTATATTACCTAATATGAGGTAGAGAAGACATTTTATGGGACTCACTGAGGAGAGAGAAGAGTCCCATCAGGTACAAGGCCACTTGCAGAGGAGTATCACAAAGAACACATTTAGGTCTCTAGAGCAGGATCATGATATTCACAGTGACTTCTTTGCTACCCTTATGATGATCAGAGTGAAAATACAGAGTAAATCTAGCTTTTTCACAACTTCTTTTATTGGCCAAACTCTAGAAACTTTTGACCAGCTCTGGAATTTCCCATAGCAGTGGTTTTCAACCTTCCGAAAGCTGTGACACTTTAATATAATTCCACATGTTGTGGTGAATCCCAACCATAAAATTATTTTCATACTATATCATAACTGTAACTTTGCAACTTTTATGAATCACAACATAAATATCTGTATTTTCTGAAAATCCTATGTGATTCCCAAGGGGTTGTGACCCAGAGGTTGAGAACACCTGTGTCAAAGCCTCAAGAAGTATATCCCACAGTTCTCTTGTATCTCTCCCTCCTTTGAACAGCCTTCTCTTAAAGTTAGTGTTGAATCTGAGTAACCAGCCTAACGGACACACCCAGAACAGAAGGGTCCATTTCATCTCTTCTCAAATGAGACTGATAAAGCTGAAACAAAGGGCATATGATGATTTTCTTGTGATGCTTCGTTGGTTACAGCTGGCTGAATCTCTTCCATTTACTTCATAAAACAGTTACCTAGGAAAATCAACTGTCAAGTAATCTGAAAAGATTGACTAACACTAGCAAAATTCTTCCTACCCCTCTGTGCCAGGTAGTCAGATGCATTTACACAGGACCCAAGAAGCTGGGAAATGATGTCCTTATCAGAGTGAGATATTGTTTGGAGACTTATTTTCAAAGAGTTGGAATGACTGAGTCCCTCTTCCACTCCAATTGTTGAATGGTTGTGAAAGATATATGTGTCCAGAGTGTCTCAGTACTTTCCTTCCATTGCTATTTTGTTGTTTCTTTTTAAAACATAAAATAATGACTGTGGTATAACAGAGTGTTATCTAGTGGCTCTTTTGTGATATTGCTGCAGTGTAGAAATGATTCTTTTCTCACCCTATAGCTGGAAGTTGGTCATCAGAAGCCTTGTAGGAGATCTCTGCTTGATTACAGGCTCTAACATGTAAAGGAATCTTTTCATTTTCTACATGGCAGTTTCCTGAGGCTTGTGGTTATTCCCAATTTTATCTAGTTTATACAACTAAGAATCAAACTTCTATCAGACTTGAGCCCTCTTTACTGAATGTTCTATTTTATGCAAAGGACCTTAATTCTATCAGCTCTGCTGGTTGTGAGGAACAGACACAGTCTAGGCTTCCTGAAGGTGCCACAATCTACTAGCACCTACAGCAATCCTTTAGCCAGATGGAACTCAAGACATTTGGAAAATTGTAGAGATCTAGAAAAATGGAGAATTAAAGGCTTTTTCAGTAGAAGAGACTCATATGATTAAGTGAGCAAGCACACTCAGAAGTGCGTACTGCTTATGAGCCTTGTAAAGGATCCAGCGTAAAACACTTTGTGGTGGTTGGAATAAAATGGCCCATATAGACTCATGCATGAATCCTTGATCCCCTTGGAATCCTTGGAAGCTGTTTGGGAAGGATTAGAAGTTGTGGTCTTGCCTTGAAAGAACAATTCTCAACTTTATATGTAAAAACAAAGGACCCAGGATAGCCAAAACAATCCTGTTCAATAAAGGAACTTCTGGAGCCATCACCATCCCTGACTTCAAGCTATACTATAGAGCTATAGTCCTGAAAACAGCCTGGTATTGGCACAAAAATAGACAAGTAGACCAAAGGAATTGAATTGAAAACCCTGATATTAACCAACACACCTGAAAATACCTGATTTTTGACAAAGAAGCTAAAATTATACAGTGGAAAAAAGAAAGCATCTTCAACAAATGATGCTGTCATAACTGGATGCTGGCATGTTAGATAGATCCATATCTATCACCATGCACAAAACTTAAGTCCAAATGGATCAAAGATCTCAACATAAATCCAGCCACACTGAACCTATTAGAAGAAAAAGTGGGAAATACCTTTGAATTAATTGCTATAGGAGACTGCTTCCTGAACAAAACACCAGTAGCACAGACACTGAGATCAACAATTAATAAATGGGACCTCTTGAAACTGAGAAGCTTCTGTAAGGCAAAAGGGCACAGTCAACAAGACTAAACAGCATCCCACAGAAGGGGAAAAGATATTCATCAACCCCACATCTGACAGACGGCTGATTTCCAAATTATACAAAGAACCCAAGAAGCTAGTCTCCAAAACACCAACTAACCCAATTAAAAAGTGGGGTACAGAACTAAATAGAGAATTATCAACAGACGGATCTAAAATGGCTGAAAGACAAATAAGAAAGTGCTCAACATCCTTAGCCAACAGGGAAATGCAAATCAAAACAACTCTGAGATATCATCTTATTCCAGTCAGAATAGCTAAAATCAAAAACACCAATGATAACTTACACTGGAGAGGATGCAGAGAAAGAACACTCCTCCACCTCTGGTGGGAGTGCAAACTTGTACATCCACTTTGGAAATCAGTATGTCAGTTCCTCAGGAGACTGAGAGTCAACCTACCAAGAGATACAGCAATTTCACTCTTAGGCAAATACCCAAAAGAAGCACATTACATACAACAAGGACATCTGTTCAGCCACGTTCATTGCAGCATTATTTGTAATAGCCAGAACCTGGAAGCAATCTAGATGCCCTTCAACTGAAGAATAGATAGAGAAAATGTGGTACATTTACACAATGGAGTACTACTCAACAGAAAAAAATGGAATATTGAAATTTGAAGGCAAATGAATGGAACTCGAAGAAACCATTCTGAGCGAGGTAATCCAGTCACAAAAAGACAAACATGGTATGGGGGGGGAGAGGGAACTAGGAGAATGAGAAGGGGAGAAGAGAAGGAGTGAGGAGGACATAAGGAAGCAGGAAGGTTGTGTAGGGGGAGAATAGAAGAGAGTAAAATAAGAGATACCATCAAAGAGGGAGCCAGTATAGGTTTAAAGTGAAATCAGGCACTAGAGAAATGCCCAGAGATCAATAAGGATGATACCAACTAACCATCTAAGCAATAGTGGAGAGGCTACCTTAAAAGCCCTCCCCTGATAATGAGATTGATGACTAATTTATATACCATCCTAGAGCCTTCATCCAGCAGCTGATGGAAGTAGAAGAAGATACCCACAGTTGAAAACTTAACTGAATTGGAATCCAGTTGCAGAGAAGGAGGAGGGATGAGCAAAGGGGTCAAGACCAGGCTGGTGAAACCCACAGAAACAGCTGACCTGAACAAGAGGGAGCTCTTGGCCCCCAGACTGATCACTGGGAAGCCAACCTGGAAATGATCCAGACCCCATAAATGTGGGTGTCAGTGAGGAAGCCTCGGAAATATATGGGGCCTCTTGTAGTAGATAAGTACTTATCCCTAGTGTAGGAATGGACTTTGGTATCTCATTTCACATAGAGGGATACTCTTTCAGTCTAGCCACATGGGGGAGGGCCTAGGCCCTATTCCAAAAGATATGACAGACTCTGAAGACCCACCATGGAAAGCCTCATTCTCCCTGGGGAGCAAAAATGGCATAGGATAGATAGGGTGTTAGTGAGGGGCAGGGGAGGAGGGGAGTGAGAGAGAATGGGGATTGACATATAAAACAATATTGTTTCTAATTTAAATAAAAATATTGAAAAGATAATTTTTTATCAATTTTTCAAGAATTTTACATGTGCATATAATGTTTTTTGATTATATGCCTCCCACTGCTTCTGTACCTACTCATATCTTTGTGTCTTTTATTTTTTTCATAACTCATTGAGTCCCATATGTGCTGTCCATAAAGTTTATGTGTATAGGACCATCCACTAGAGCATGGTCAATCTACCAGGGCCTAAATCCTTAAGGAAAATTGAGTATCTCTTCCTTAGAAGCCATCACTCCTTAATAGCATCTCAGCCAAGGGTGGGGCTCTTGAGTACTTACCATTTCCAAGTTGGAAAATTGACTGACTTGATCTTATGTAGGTATTCTGTTGGTAATCATTACTGTTGTTAGTTCATCCTAATCTTATAATGTTCAGAAGACAATATTTTACTCTGATCCTCCTGGGCTGTTGACTCTTATGGTTTCTCAGCTCCTCCTCCCTTGTGTTTCCTGAACCTTGTGCATACCCATGCACCTGCACCTATGTATGTGTGCACGTGTGTGTATGTGGGGGGGTAGATGTCACAACTATGGCTGAGCACTCCACAGACATTTACTCTCTGTATTTCAACAAATTTTTATTTTCCACAGTAGCACAATGCCCACTGCACCAAGAAATTTCTGTGAAATTGAGAACTGCATTAATCTGAGTATAGAGATATTAATTCAGAATGCAATTTGTAAACAAAAAAAGTATCAGGTTCACTTTTGGGGCATATGAGCTACCTACCATAGATACTTTGCCAGATTTACAGTATCATGTATGCAATTATTCCAATGGAGCTGCTGTTATGTATACTCAGAAAGAATTTGGCTATCACAATAAGTATTGCACCCTTGAGCATGTGTTGTCAAGCTAGTCATGACTGTTACTAACTAGCTCTTACAACTTAAATTAACCCATTTCTATTAATTTAATTGCTGTCATGTAGCTCATGGCTTGTTACCTCATTATGCAAATGTCCTGCTTCCTCTGCATCTGGCTGGTATCTCCTCAGACTCTGCACTTCTCCTTCTTGGCATTCTTTCTGCCCAGAAAATCCTGATGAGCTATTGGCCATTTAACTTTTCTATTAAACTGATCACAGTGACATCTTTTCACACAGTGTAAAGGAATATCACTCATTTCCCATTCTTTGTTAAATAAAAAGAAAGGTTTTAATTTTAACCTCATAAAACTATGTATAAAAAAGTTATCAAGTAAGAATTTCAGCTACAATATTCAGTTGATTTGTATTTGACAAATTTAGAGAAAATAATCTATTATTTAACTTATCTTTCTGAGTTTAAAGTGTTATTCTTTTTTTTTTTTTGGTTTTTGGAGACAGGGTATCTCTGTGGCTTTGGAGGCTGTTCTGGAACTAGCTCTTGTAGACAGGATGGTCTCAAACTCACAGAGATCCACCTGCCTCTGCCTCCTGAGTGCTGGGATTAAAGGCGTGCGCCACCACACAACCAAAAATATAAAGTGTTATTCTTAATTTACATCTTATCATAACTTAGGAAAAATTTAAGTCTCACTACTTAGTCTTTAACTCCATCAAAGACACCAGAAGGGTGTAATGTTACCTAATGACAGGGACATCTGGCTGCCTGGACAGTCATCCCAAAATCTTCTGTAATGTTGGGGCATCTATCTTTGGCCTATAAGCCTAGTATATCTAATAGACTTTTCTGAAATGCAGGAAATTTTGAAAGACTATCCTACTTTGTCTTGGCAAAGTTTGGCAGTTGCTTTCTTTTTGCATGCTGCTGGTACAGTTTGGACAGCATACTGTCAGCAATTGAGATAAGTACAGTTTCTGTGCTCAAATGTCTAGCTTTTGCCATAAAGAAAGCAAACGCCATACAGAGTTTCTTCTATGACCACCATCCTCATCTGAAGCAAGCTAGTGCTGTCAGGAGTAGACATGTCTCACTGTCATGAAAAGTCTTAGGTTATTAAACATATTAAATGACCATATTATGCAGGTTTTTGATGTGTTTGAAGACCATCTATCAATCTAAATATATCTTTTAACCTTAAAACATATCTAATATTGCTACAAGTGTGATTATTCAACATGAGCAGCTATTAACTTGTATTTTAATTATACATTGCACTTCTAAATGAGTTATATAAGCACAATACCCAAAACAAGAGTAGAAACATACATATCATATAGCAAAACATAACTATATGTTTTAAATTTGAATCAATAAACCACAATCCATTCCAATGTCAAATATTGTGAGATTAATAGTTGTTTCGGATTAAGGTATATTCAATAATCTACCATTTTCCCTGTCATTTTGTATCATATATGCTTTTTTCCTTTAGAAAGAGATCTTTGCATTTGTCTTCTTTAGCTTTTTTTTACAACTATGACAAATAACAATTTGTAACCAACCACTGTTAAATCATGGTAAACATCCATAGCCTATCTTTGGGGAATATGGCATTTTTTTCTAGACTGCTTTCTGCTTTCTGAGGCAATTGCATCTTTGGGAGAACCTTGAGAAGATCATGATAATTGCTAAGTCTTGGCTGGAGTAGTTTGAGAAGCTGGACCATCTGAGCTAGGAGCCTTGGAGCTGTTCTGGAGGCAGAATTTTGAGGAAACTGCAACACAGTTATTTGTTTTCATTGGTGTCTGGTCTTCTTGATCTGAAAATACATAAACTTTTAAAGGTAACATACATATCTGTTTTACTAAAGAATAGATTTTGCATTGTATAGAAGTTAGCCAAAGATGATATTTTATTTTATGTTTGGTCAGGTAAAATATATGTTACATATTTTGGAGTATTTTAGGTTCATGTCTTTATGTCTGTAGCCAGGATTTTCAGGAGTTCTTTCCTGATTGTGGAAATAAAACCATAACCTCTCACCTGAAGCAACATAAGTTTTGACTTCTATTTGGAAGTCAAGTTATTTTTTAAAATATATAGTTTGATTTAACTTAGCAATGTTCATATTCCAATGTCTTTTAGCAGCTATGGCAATCTTCGTCACCAGTCAAAAAATTTAAAGACAGCACAACACACAGAATCCAGATTCTCTTTTTATTTCCCATCTTATGTGACTATTTCTTTCCTTTATTCCCTTTTAAGGATTTTGCTTTATTATTTTTAAATTATTTTTAATCTGCGACTGTATGTACTCTTTTTAAACACACTGTAACCCATTTGGATATTTTATTCTGTCTGGAAATGTCTTTATTGAGCATCTGTACTGCTTTTGATGCATAAAATGAATCTTAACTTATGTCAGACACTGGCACTGCTCAGCTTAGTGAATGGTGCTAGCACATGGTAGTTGGTGTTCCATGGCTGGCTTCATTCCACAAGCAGCTTCCCAGGATATATGATTCTGATTCTGTTCTGTGGATCTCATTAGAGACACAAAAGTAGGACACCATGTTTAACTCTGTTTTTGTGTGTTTAGATCCTTTTTTTAAAAAAAGCTTTCTCATGTCTTATGTGGTATAGGTGCCTCACATTGGAATGACATTTCTAGACAATTTTTGTTGGGACCACCTATCAGGTCTGTGCTGCCAGCCACTCCAAAATAACAACACAGAGATTTATTATTAATTGTAAATACTGGACCAATAGCTTATGCTTGTTAGTAACTAGCTCTTACAACTTAAATTAACCCATTTCTATTTATTTACTTGCTGCCACATGGCTCATGACATGTTAACTCATTTTATAAAAATTCTGCTTCCTCTGTGCCTGGCTGGTATTGTCTCAGACTCTACCCTTTCCACAGCATTCTTTCTGCCCAGAAAATCCTGCCTAGATACTGACCATTTACCTTTTTTTTAAATTAATCATAGTGACATTATAGTCACACAATGTAAAGAATATTCCATAGCATGGTTTATAGCTGAGTAAGACTACTAATGAATTTCTTACCAGCAGTCTCCATAGCACCTTATGCTACTATCCAAGCTTGATAACAGGGAGGAAGCTTCCTGGTTAGTATCAACTTGATTTCTCTATGTCCTGTGACCAAAGCATATGATCCTATGATCAAGTTATTTGGGTGACCTATTTCAACAGAAATTTAAGTGGGAGGATGGCTTGGAGGGTAGGGTACAGGAGAAAGGAGAGGAGGGACAATTAACACTAAAGATATTTGAAAAAGCCATAAGGAAACCTACTGATTTATGTGATAAATCATTCTCTCTCTCTCTCTCTCTCTCTCTCTCTATATATATATATATATATATATATATATATATATATGTATATATATATATATATATATATATATATATGAGAAAGACCATCAGATAAAAAAGCCTAATTGGAGTTGCTCTACAAAAAGGATAATCATCTTTACAGATGTTGCAGTTTACCAAATAAAAAGCTCAGCACCAGTATGGGACAACCCCTCATAAATCTGTTGATCAGGTGTATTCAAGAGACCCCATCTTAATTTTTTATTTTAGTGATAAAACATCATTATAAAAAGAAACCTGTGAGGAAAGAGTTTATTACAACTCACAACTTTCAGATTCCACTCAATTACTGAGGGAAATCAGGGTGGGACTCCATACATAAACTGGAGGCAAATACTGAAGCAGACATTATAGTGAAGAGTGCTGCTTACTGGCATGCTCAGCCTGCTTTCTTATACCATCCAGGACCAACTGTCCAGGATTGCCTCTGTCCCTGCTGGATAGGGGTCTGCAATGTCCATCATCAATCAGGAAAATGTCCCACGGGGAAATCTGACAGGGCATTTTCTCAACTGAACTTCCATCTTTTCAAATGTCTCAACCTTGTTTCAAGTTGATGAAAGGATAATTAGGAAAGATGCCAAAACAATAAAGTCTATTTTTCAAAAAGTATATTGAAAACTCATTTTCTATTGCTCAACTGCTTCACAGACTCATGAATATCATCTGAAGTCTGTATCCATTGTCATAGGCTGCAGAGGTAATTTATGACGGTTCTATGTACTTACAATGGTAGTAATGCACAATAAGGGAGACCAGTTTTTAAAAGGGTTATGAAATCAGAAACCCAGATGAATATGTGGAATCAGATGAAAATGGGAAAGTAGCCAGGGGCTTTTATGTACCTCTCCGACTTGCACACTATTTGTCATTTGTCTGCTATTCTCAAGCATCATAAATCTATGTCAGAAAACGATCCTCTATGAACAGTACAAGAGAATGGCAGTGAACCTAGATACAGGAAAATTCCAAGACAAAAATTATAGCCAAGAATGCAAACAGTTACTGAGAAACTGAGATGAAACTGAGTACTAGAAGTGATGGGGACCTTCTTGGCTTGTTTTGATATCACAGAATTTCTTTTTAAAAGTGGATCCTTTTCTATGTCTATAAATAATTGATTTTATTTCTTAACTTGTTTATCTCATATCACATTGAAGAATAGGTCTTGTTTTGTAAAATTGGAGCTAACCTGAAGATATACATTCCATTTTTCCCTTCCAATCATATCAGTTTTTCTGTTGTTTTTGTTTTTCTTGTTATCAGGACAGGCCCAGAGGTATCAACAACATGGACAGGAACAGAAATGCCCAGATGTGAAATAAGGGGCAGGTACTGATAGTTCCTGACATCGTTTAAGATCTAGAAATTCATTTTAATTGCTTAGCTCTCTTGTGCTTTCCACTCAGCTGAATTAGGTCACATGGCATTGCCTAACTAATCATTTGTCAATAAGCCAGAACTGACTTACTAACTCATGATTATCCCACACCCATAATTGAGTTAAAAAGATTTCTGCCCAGGGAAGAAGACTTCTGGCACCCACGTAAGTTTCTGATAAGTAAGAAAACGCAAACAGTTGTAATCAGTACTGTCTGTAATAGTGCATGAAAATCTAAAAGCACCTTCATGAAACAGAACTGGCTAAGCAAGAAGAGTAAGCAACACACGAGGATTCACATGATCACCAAAAAATGAGGGGAACTACTGTTCTGTAAAGTACCTTTCATCTTTCCCTGGACTACTATTTAAGGAGTCCTTCATCATTTTTGTTTAGAAAAATGAAGGTAATGGCTGCAAAAAAATTATGTCTTACATTAAGGAAGAATTGAATTTGTTGCATTGATTTTTATTTAGTTGCATGTCCTGAAGCATAGTCTTCAAGCCATTTGACCTTTGGTCACACTGTAACTCATTTTTCCCATGAGCTGATTGATGAGTTCTTATCTTAGCAAGATTGGGTCTTTAGAGCAAGAACAGGTCTCAAGCTTCAAAAGGCAATAGTTTCTTGCCCATCTAGTCACTGCTTATTTTGGCTATTGTTTCTGCCTTAAAAATCTACTATCTTCACTTAGAACATGACTTCCCATTGTGGATTTAGTCAGGTGAAATTGTGAGGTGGCTATCTTCACTTCTTTATCCTTCAATGAGTGATATCTGCAAGGGTTGACTTTCTCAGAAACTTTCCCAAAAGCTTTTTGGTGCTTGCACATCCATCACCAAGTACGGAAACCGAACTTCTCTAGAGAGCTGGCCCAGATCTGGAAGGAATGCTTGAAGAAGCCTGTTTTCTCAGGAGCATATGTTATCTAATACTCACTTCTGTAGGATGGAAAACAAATAATGATAGTCACTAATCACTGTGACAGGCTAGCCTCAGGATACAGAACAGATTTCAAGTCAGAGATAGCTTTATTTGTGCAAACACAGAATTATAATTACATTTTATCCATGATAATCAAATTTTTAATTATTTTGATTTAATCATTCTTTTTAATTCTTCTAGAAAATAAGTAAATACTCAAAACTTCTGATTTAATTATTCTTTCTAACTCTTTCCAAAAATCTGGTTTGGAAATTTTTTGATTTAATAATGAGACTCAAAAATGTGGATACTGAGAAACACTTGTTATTTTCATGTCAATTTGATAAACTATAAGTGCTACACGGAATACAAGGAAATGTCTCTACCCAGAACTGAGTAGAGTAGAGACTACAGTGGTTCTGTGGAAGTACTATATGTGTAGGCAGTGTGTTGTAAGAATAGAAACCTCCTACATGTATAATCCCATAATCCCACCCAGATGCAGCCTCTTCTAGCAAGAAAGTAAATTTAGAAACAAAACATGAGTTCTGAATAGATGTATTTGAGCTGTGAGCTGGAAGTTGAAAAGGACCACTGGGAAGAATATCTACATCTCAGTCAGACTGCCTGGACTACAATCCCACCTTCAAATTTTCATTGTCCACATGGTTTTACAAGTTCTTTGAGAACACTGGGCTTTAGTATTCTTTTCTGCAAAGTAGCAATGACAATAATGGTGTCGACAAAATGGGGTGAGTGAGACCATTGAGTTATGTAGCAAGAAACAAAGTATATTGGGACACACAAGACTCAGAGGTATTATTATTATTATTGCCATCCCAGTTTTCAAGTTGAAAAACTCTGTGGAACATAAAAATGTATGGTTTTAAGTAAGGCTAGAGGCAGTCTGTTTCCAGTCGTGCTTGGTATGGCCATATACACATTGTTTTACAAGAAGTAGGAAGCAGGGAGTGGACCAGTGTCAGTCCATCACTAATTACATTATGATCTGCATGAGACATACTGTGTGCTGGGCATTAGCAGAAATTATGGAAAGTACAAGGGAAACTAAAAAAGTACTTTTTCTTAAAAGAATTTATGTTAAATTTTTGAACAAAATGATATGCAGACAGTTAGTTGGCCATAAACCACAATTGGAAATCATAAACATGGTGTGTGTGTGTGTGTGTGTGTGTGTGTGTGTGTGTGTGTGGCTTTCATTTCTGTTCTGAAAAAAGATTAGGGGTGCCCAGGGTATGAAAGCAAGAGAGGATACTCAAGAGCCTTCAGGCTGTACAGTTGAATTCAAGACTGGGTGAAGAGTAGAAGGAAATTGGTCTTAAAAATGAAGCAAAGACAAGAAGGTAAAGACCCATAGAAACCACATGAAGAGCTTTTAGACTCTGTTCTTAGGATGATGAGTAAATGTCAAAAACATGAAGTAAACAATTTCAGATTTATTTTTCAGAAAAATCTTTGGGCACAGAATATGGAGATGAACATGTTGGAGACAAAGCTCATTTTTAGAAGGCTGTTTTAGTTTTAAGATATTAGCCCTGTCAGTTACTTGCTTCATCACCTTGCCTGTATTCCACATCTTTTGTGCCATCCTCATGGCTCCATGTTGAATGCAGAAAATAAAATGTAGCTGGAGAGAAACACCACTAAACTGATTGATTGCCTCTAAAATTCTGTACAAAAAAGTTCTCAGTAGGATCAAAGTACTACTTCAATAATATTCTACCTGCTTTCTCAAACACACACACACACACACACACACACACACACACACACACACACACACACACACACACGAGAAAGAGACAGAGAGAGGTAGAGAGAATGGGGGAGAGAGGGAGAGTCTTTCCCAAGTCTGACTTTCAGCTTATGTTATTTCTTCTCACCACAACATCAAACTGGAGAAATCATTGAAGATCCATTGTACCAGCCCCCATCTCCTCTGTCCTGTTTTTGTTAGTCACGTCAGCACTTCCCTCCTCTCCTCTTTTTCATAAATTAGTTTGCTTCTAATTACATCATTATCATCATTGAAATATAGCCTTCTGACCTTAGGAAAACTTTTCTAATGTTATTTTAGAGACAAGGTCTCACTATTTTGTAACATAGAACTCACTGTGTAGACTCGGGGGCCTTGAACTCACTGAGACCTATCTGCCTCTGCTTCTTAAGAACTGGGATTATGGGTGCCACCATATCAGACAAGCCCTAGAAAATTGTATTTATGAATCAACTTTCTTATCCATTGGCTATCTTCTGATCCTTGCCTTTTTCTCAGTAAATGCTGGAAAGGTTTCTATTCCCTTTCCTGTTTCCCATGCCATTCTTGTTTGTGTCTTGTTTTGATAAAAGTAGTCCAGCCCAGCTTTGATTCCCTCCACTTCACCAAGACTGTTCTTCGAAGTCATCAATGCCCTCCTCAATGCTCTTCCGACTACTTTTCATTGACAAATGGTTCAGAACCCCACTGTAGGAAAGACCTTAGTGAGTCACTTTCACAGAAGGGCCTTCCACTGAATGTGTCTTACATTAGTTACTTCTTCTTGGTTGCCACTTTTGGTCATTTTGCCTCTACCTCTTGACACTAAGAGAGTGCAGTGCTCCCATCCCAGGCTCTTCACTTCTCAGGTTGTACCCCCTTGGTGATTATAGCTAGTATTATGAGTTTAAATACTTTCTATTATGCATTATGTAAATCACAGCCTAGCATTATCTTCATAAAAGCTAAAACCAGTGCAATATCTCATGACCTGGGACAGCAACTGATTCTGTGATGAACATCTAAAAATGTGAGTTTAATAAGAAGGAGCCATAAAGGGGACAGGTTATAGACAGGGGGTGGATTAGAAAAGACAGTGGGAGTCAAGACAAGCTAAGTATGTTCTATGCATGTATGAAAGCTTATCAATGAAACCTGTTATTTAGAGAATTGCAGTGATTTAAAATTATTCTAAAGTGAACCTATGTGCCAGATTTTGGAATATCAGTGTATGGCTTTTCACATGGGTCCTGCTAAATATGAGTATTTGGGATTTAAAACTTCAGGAATCCAACTCTGCCAAAGGGCAACATTACACTTGAGTTAGAGCTAAAACAAAAGGGCACCAGATATCTAAACTGGATTTGGATGATCTGTGAGTGCTGAGTGAAGTCACTGGAATTCAACCCATGAGAACAAAATTAACTTTTGTAGTTATACTTGTTTAAGAATACATGAGTTCTGTTTGATATAACAACAATTTCCTAAGAAATTACTAAGGAGACATTTCTCATTCACAATTTCAATTCAAGTATCATGGACAGAAAATCACTTCTTCTCTAAGTCTGTGTCCTCAGATTTAGTTCTGTTCTGAGAAGTCTAGACATGATAGAATTTTATTGATATTTTCAAACTTACAGACATTTACCAGTAATTTGACTTTGCAGTGTCTGAACTTTATGGCACAGATTTATTTTCCTCCTCCTGAAATGTTTGTATATGTTACAAATATGTATAGTGTTACATACTATAAATGATATATATGTGCGTAAATGTTACTATATATAACATAAAGATATCGGAAAATGTCCCTGAAATCACATTATGCAAGAAATCTGAGAAAGCAAGGCTCAAGCCTGGATTCTTTCTAGTATATCTCCTGGAATGCTTTAATGAGGTGAAGACCCTGCTCTATGAAGTGCTGTCATGAGACTCTTCTTTAAAGACCTGTGGTACTATTTAAATGAGATAAGAGCTATGATAAAATGTGCTCTGATCAGCTGGGCGTTGGTGGCACACGCCTTTAATCCCACCTATCGGGAGGCAGAGGCAGGCAGACTCTGTGAGTTTGAGGCCAGCCTGGTCTACAGGGCAAGTGCCAGGAGAGGCTCCAAAGCTACATAGAGAAATCCTGTCTCAAAAAACCAAAAAAAAAAAAAGAGAGAGAGAGAGAGAGAGAAAAGAAAAAAAGATGAACTCTGATTCAGAAATTATATTAGCATAAAAACCTCTGTATTAACAATATCCTTCCCACGCACCATCTTAAAGCTTACTTGCCTCTGAAGTTACAACGTAATGCCATTTTGTCCTAATGGATCTTACCAGACTCCACTTTATGTCTGCTCAGGTGCCTTTCTGTTCTTAACACCATGAACATAACATTTGATCTTGGCAGCATATTTGGAATTTACTATGACTCTGATCATGACCCAGACACATAACCAAATTATCTGCTGAATGTATAGACAAAACATATTTAATCTTAGGTTGCCCTGACCTGTATCTGACAGTGCTAATTATATTATTTTGTCTTTATATATGATGTATCTGTGAGTTTCATGCCTAAAGATCTTTGGAGCAAGAGTAGATATAAAGGATTCTAATTTAGCCTCATGTGCAGGGTGGTCTGAAATTTTCTTGCCTGGACTCTAACATTTTTGATAATTTTCATCATAGTGAACATTGCATAGCATATCACAGTATGTGCCTCCATCGCCATTAATAGGCGCTCTTAAGCCCTATGGCAGGAAGCATTGGACTATGCCAGTAATTGGCCACAGAAGCCACTTTGCAATGTGATGGAGGAAGGTGTAGTTAAAGTTGCCACTGGCTTCATATGCATAGGCCTGTCCAATTGTTAGGTGAAATCATACAACCCAAACCTTGAACTACATAGAATTCAATTTGACATGTTTAGTTGCTCTCTGGAGTGAATGGGGAGCCTACTGTTTCTGCCAACTCATCTCAGAAAGGGGAGTGTTTTCCTTTAAGAATTCTCAGAAGGCAATGCTTCTTTGATAATTGATCTCCTGTGGCTTTGGTCAAGTGGAAACTATTCATAGCTTTCAAGGAGATAAAAGCTGCAAGCACAGACAGATGCTTTTCTGATAGTAATGAAGTGAAGTGTTGCTGTGACCCTTTAGAGAATGAAATCCAATAGTTTAGAGAAAGCTTGGAAGAAGCCTGTGAGAGGAGAGGAGTGAGCCCTGTCCTAGAGAAGGGAGAGCTTCAGCTAAACATCAAGGAGCTTCCTAAACTGTCTCTACCTGCTCAGGTACAGTTTTTGAACATGCAAACATAATTATGTCCAAAGCGAGAAGCCAAGGGGGTATCCACAAAGGACAGCAACAAGAATACAAACAAATAACAGAACCAGAAAAAAATTGTTCAGCTATACAAGACTGCAAAAAGGAAACAGTAGAAACATAAATAGGTAAACAAACACTAGAAGTGTCTACAGGAAGACAGATCTTTAGTCAAGACAAAATAGAGTTTGGATGAAAAAATCAGACTATAAGTTAGTGAGCATGTAAAGATAGTTTCACTGTGTGTGTACCCATTTCTTCCTAAATTCAGTCTAATCCACACAGTCCTTAAACTGAAAACCAAGAGAGTCCACAGTGTGAGATGAAGTTGTCACTGCAAAGGATTTGATACGCTTTTCCTGTGGACTAAATGTGGGAAAGTCTGACCTAAGTCTTAACAGGTGTGTCTGCCTGATATGCTAAGTGGGTCCCACTGGCTTTCATCAATTAGTTTATTTCCATGCAAGCTTGTCCCAATCATCCCAAACATTAATCTCATGTTTTATTCATCCAATCACACTGCATTATGAATATTACTAAGAATGCTTTATGCAAGATACCCTCCTGTGACCCCAGTCTCAGAGGACTACTGAAGAAAGAACATAGGTTTCAAGGCCAGCCATTGCTATATAGAAGAATGTGCATCTTGTTGAGAGAGGGAGTAAGTGGTGGGGAAGAGAAGAAGGCAGAAGAGAAAAGAGAGAGAAGAGGGAGCAGGAAGGGTAATATTTTATCAGAAACTTATTGCTTATTTCCTTCTTTCTGTTCATTTGGCTTAGTAATTTTTCTCGACCTTTATAAAAGTTCACAAATTTCTTCTTCTAGGTTAAATCTGTTGTGAACCCCTCTTGTGCACTTTTTAGTATATGGAAATTGTGTGTGTGTGTGTGTGTGTGTGTGTGTGTGTGTTCTTTAAATTTTATTGAACTTGTTCATTGACATGTCTATACATGTATAAGATACAGTCTGATCACTACAACCTTCACCACTCTCTAATATCAATGCCAACCCTTTAATCAACTACTTCCTTACAAGTGTGCTTCTCACATTCATGTGTTTTTTATTTCTAACTCGTTGTTGTTGTTTTTGGACCCACAGATTTTAACCAAACTCCTCGGTATTATTATGGACTTAGAACTATCCATTTGAATTAGTATACTGTTTAGTGACTACACAGCTGAAAATATTGTCCCTGCCCTGTCAAATCAATAGTTCCTCTAGGAAGAATAGTGCATGATTGTAAATGATAGCCTGTTAGTAGGCCCAGTTTTATATAGTCCACTGTGGTCAGCTATAGCTCTGCTGGTAGATCATTACTCCATTAACAGTATCATGCACATTCAACAACAAGGACATCTGTTCATCCATGTTCATAGCAGCATTATTTGTAATAGCCAGAACCTGGAAGCAACCTAGATGCTGCTCAACTGAAGAATGGATAGAGAAAATGTGGTACATTTACACAATGGAGTACTACTCAGTGTGTGGGGGGTGGAATCTTGAAATTTTCAGGCAAGTGGATGAAACTAGAAGAAACCATCCTGAGTGAGGTAACTCAGTCACAGAAGTACAAACATGCTATGTACTCACTCATATATGGATTCTAGGCATAGTGAAAAGGATTACCAGCCTACAATCCATACCTCCAGAGAAGCTAGGAAACAAGAAGGACCATAAGAGAGACATATATGGTCCTCCAGTGAAGCAGAAAGGGACAGGAGCCCCTGAACAAATGGGGAGTATGGGGGAGGGGGAGGGCGGTAGGAGAAAGAAGAAGGAAGAAGAGGAGGGGTGAGGAGAACATGAAGGATCAGGAAGACTGAGTGGCCAGAGGAACAAAGGAGAGCAAGAAAAAAGACACATCAATAGTGGGAGCCACTATAGGTTTAAAGAGAAATCTTGCACTAGGGAATTATACAGAGATCCAAAAGGATGATACCAATTAGGACCCTAAGCAATAGTGGAGAGGCTACCTTAAATGATGAGTACCTTAAATGCAACCCTAAAGTCTTCATCTAGTAGCTGATGGAAGCAGAAGCAGAGATCCATAGACAAGCACCGAGCCAAACTCCTGGAATCCAGTTTTAGAGAGGGAGGGGTGACGAACAAAGGGATCAAGACCATGCTAGGAAAACCCACAAAAGCATGTGACCTGAGAAAGTGGGAACTCATAGACCCCAGTCTGACAGCTGGGGAAACAACATAGGACCAAACCAGGACCCCTGAACGTTAGGAGCAATGGGCAGTCTATGGGACCTCTGGCAGTGGAACCAGGTTGTATCCCTAGTGCAAAAAAGGACTTCAAGAGCCCATTTCCCATGGAGGGATAACCTCTTATCCTAGATACAAGGGAGAGAGCCTAGGCCCTGCCCCGAATGACTTGACAGATTTTAATGATCCCTCATGGAAGGCCTCCCTCTCCCTGGGGAGTAGATGGGGATGCGATGGAGGGGTCTTTGGGAGGGCATGGGAGGATGGGAGGGAGGGGGAACTGGAATTGATGTGTAAAATAAGAATGTTTCTAATTTAAATAAAATTTGCATATAAAAACAATATTATTTGTACAGGCAGGATATTTTTTTTCTTAATATTCCCACTGGAATTTTTCTTTCGTTTTTTTTTTCAACTTTTTTTTATTTGAATTAGGAACAGGATTGTTTTACATGACAATCCCATTTCCCTTCTCCCACCCATCCTCCCCCCCCCCCACTAAAACCTTATCTGTCACATATCTTCTCTGATTTCCCTGGAGGGTGAGGTCTTCCAAAGGGTGTCATCAGAGTCTTACATTTCCTTTGGGGTAGGGCCTAGGCCCAACCCCGTGTGTCTTGGCTCAGGGAGTATTCCTCTATATGGACTGGACACTGAAAGTCCACACCTATGCTAGGGATAAATACTACAGGAGGTCCTATATATTTCCTAGGTTTCCTCACAGAAACCCATGTTCCTTGGGTCTGAATCAGTCCCATGCTGGTATTCCAGCTATCTGCATCTGGGTTCCAGTTCAGATCGGTGATTAGGCTGAGAATTGTAGCCTGGTTATCCTTTGCCTTACATCTAACATCCTCTTATTTGTCTTTCCAGGTCTGGGTTATTTCATTAAGTATTTGTTTTTTGAGTTCTATCCTTTTGCCTGTGAATTTCATGATGTCATTGTTTCTCTCCCACTGAATAATACGCCATTGTGTAGACATACCACATTCTCTTTATCCATTCTTTGTTTGAGAGGCATCTAGGTTGTTTCCAGGTTCTACATATTACAAATAATGCTGCTATGAACATAGTTGAGCAAGTGTCCTTGGGGTATGGTTGAGCATCCTTTGGGTATGTCCCCAAGAGTGATATCACTGGGTCTTGAGGTAGATTGACTCACAATTTTCTGAGAAATTGCCATACTGATTTCCAAAGTGGCTGTACAAGTTTACCCTTCTACCAGCAGTGGAGGAGTGAATGTTCCTCTTACTACATATCCTCTCCAACACTGGTTGTCATTAGTGTTTCTGATCTTGGCCACTCTGGCAGGTGTAAGATGGAATCTCATAGTTCTTTTGAAGTGTTGAACACTTCTTTATATGTATCCCAACCATTAGAGCTTCTTCTGTTTAGATTTTCTGTTTAACTCTGTACCCCATTATTAAATGGGAATATTTGGTATTTTGATGCCTAGGTTCTTGAATTCATTATATATTTTGCATAGGAGCCCTCTGTCAGAGGGATTGGTGAAGAACTTTGGTGATTTGATTCCATCCATCCACATGTTTGTTTTTATGCCAATATTAAATTATTTTTATTACTATAGGTCTATAGTAGAGCTTGAAGTCAGGGATGGTGATACCTCCAGAAGTTTTGTTATTCCACAGGATTGTTTTAGATATCCTGGGTTTTTTGTTTTGCTGTATGAAGTTGAGTATTGTTCTTTCAAGGTCTGTGAAGAATTTTGTTGGGATTTTGACAGGGACTGCATTAAATCTTTAGATTGCTTCTTGTAAGATTGTCTTACTATGTTAATACTACTGATGCATTAACATGGGAGATCTTTCCATTTTCTGATGTCTTCCTCAATTTCTTTATTCAAAGATTTAAGATTCTTTTCACGTAGGTCTTTTACTTGTTTTGTTAGTTATCCCGAGATATTTTATATGATTTGTGACTACTGTAAAGGATATTGTGCCCTTGATCTCTTTTTTCATACCAATTATCATTTGTATATGGGAGGGCTACTGATTTTTTGAGTTAATCTTGAATCCAGCCACATTACTGAAAGTGTTTATCAACTGTAGGAGTTCTCTGGTAGAATTGTTGGGATCGCTTATGTATGCTATCATATCATCTAGAAATAGTGAAAATTTGACTTCTTCCTTTCCAAATTGTATTCCCTTTATCTCCTTTTGTTGTCTTATTGCTCCTCCTAGGAACTCAAATACTATATTGAATAGATATGGAAAGAGTTGACAACCTTGTCTTGTCCCTGATTTTAGTTGAATCACTTTGAGCTTCTCTCCATTTAATTTGATGTTTTCTGTTGACTTGCTCTGTATTGCCTTTATTATGTTTAGGTATGCTCTTTGTATCGCTGTTGTCTGCAAGACCTTTATTCTGAGGATGTATTGGATTTTGTCAAAGGTTTTTCTAATGAAATGATCATGCAGTTTTGTTTTAATTTGTTTATATGGTAGATTAAATTGACAGGTTTTTAAATGTTGAATACTCCTTGCATCTTTGGGATGAAGCCTACTTGATTATGGTGGATGATTTTTTGTTTGTTTGTTTGTTTGTTTGTTTTGTTTTTCAAGACAGGGTTTCTCTGTGTAGCTTTGGAGCCTATCCTGGCACTCGCTCTGGAGACCAGGCTGGCCTCGAATTCACTGAGATCTGCCTGTCTCTGCCTCCCGAGTGCTGGGATTAAAGGTCTGCACCACCAACACCTGGCGGTGGATGATCTTTTTTTTTTTGATGTGTTCTTGGATTTGGTTTGCCAATACATTTTTTGTATTTTTGTATTAATGTTAATGAGTGAGATTCATATGTAATTCTCTTTCTTTGTTGAATCTTTGTTTGATTTGGGTGTCAGGGTAACTGTGGCCTCATAAAAACCATTTGTCAATATTCCTTCTGTTTCTATGGCACTCAGCAATTTGAGAAGTTTTGGTATTAGTTCTTTGAAATTCTGATAGAATTCTGCATTGAAATCATCAGACACTGAGCTTTTTATGATTGGGAGACTTTTAATGACTGTTCCTATTTTCTTAGGGACTATAGGCTTGTTTAAATTGTTCATCTGGTCCGGATTTAATTTTGGTATTTGATACCTATCAAGAAAGTTGTCCATTTATTTTAAATTTCCAATTTTGCAGAGTACAGGTTTTTGAAGTATGATCTAATGATTCTCTTCATTTCCTTGAAGCCTGTTCTTATGTCCTCCTTTTCAATTCTGATTTTGTTAATTTTCGATAAGGGTTTGTCTATCTTGTTTATTTTCTTAGAGAACAAACTCTTTGCTTCACTGATACTTTGTATTGTTCTCTTTGTTTCAATTTTATTGATTTCAGCCCTGAGTTTCATTATTTCCTGCCTTCTACTACTCCTGGTGAGTTTGCTTCTTTTTATTCTAGAGTTTTCAAGTGTGCTGTTAAGTTGCTTGTGTGAGCTTTTCCAAATTCTTTATGTAGGCACTTACTGCTGTGAACTTTCCTCTTAACACTGCTTTTATTATGTCCCATAGTTTTGGTTATATTGTGGATTCATTTTTATTGAATTGTAGGAAGTCTTTAATTTCTTTCTTTATTTCTTTCTTGACCCAGTGGTGGTTTAGCTGAGAGTAGTTCAGTTTCCATGGTTTTATAGGCTTTCTGTAGTATTGTTGTTGAACTCTCACTTTAGCCCATGGCGGATGGTCTGACAAGATAGATAAAAGGGGTTACTACAATTTTTGTATCTGCTGAGATTTGCTTCATGACTATTTGGTCAGTTTTAGAGAAGGATACATGGGGTGCTGAGAAGAAGGTATGTTCTTCTGTGTTTGGATGAAATGCTGTGTAGATATCTATTAAATCAAAACTTCTGTTGTTCTCTGTTTCTCAGCCTTCTTTAAGGAATTTATTGGTTTTTTTCCAATTCTTTATCTTTTCCTCCACTTCTTTAAGGGATTTTTTCATTTCCTCCTTAAGATCCTCTATCACCTTCATAAAGTAATTTTTAAGTTCTTTTACTTGTGTTTCCTTTGCATTGGAATGTTCTGGCTTTGCTGCTGTAGAATCATTGGGTTCTGATGTCATATTGCTCTTTCAGTTGTTGAATGTGTTCTTACAGCAGTGCTTACTCATCTTTTCTTCTAGCTGGTATGTCTTGTGCCTATGCCCGTGCATAGGAGTATTCCAAGGGCTGGCTGATTCTTCAATATGCTGAGCATTTAGCTGCTCCTGTACCAGCTGTTCTAAGGCCTGCAGTTTCTCTGCTGTTAAAGGACACTGCTCAAGCCATACAGGTTTGTCCATTAACCATTTTCAAGGTACAGCTGTTGGTGCCATTGAAATATCAGCAGCTGTTGGGCCCTATTCTTGGACAATCTGTTATGGACAGTTACTTTTCTTTATAATACTTTCTAATATTTTCCCCAGAAGCATACATTAATTTATAGTTTGTTTTGAAGATTGGAGGAATGTTCATTTGAGTATTCCAATTCAAATCTGACAAAGAAATGGAGCATAAGTCTGAAATGAGAACACTGGTGGTGAACAGCCTGGCAGAGGACAGCTGTAGTGCTAACATGTAGCCATGAGCTGAAAGTGGCATCGAGATGGGAGGCTGTCTAAGGGAAGCCTGAAACACTCAAAGGAGAGGGAGCTGTCTGTCCAAAAATGCACATGGGATTGTTCAGCAGAAGCATGTGTGGCATGAGCAGTGTGAAGTCAGAACCAGCCATTCTAATGTGGATAAGGGTTCCTGCCTTTTTGGAGCCCATGTGCCTCTGGAATTTGCTGCAGAGAGGTTGTAACAAGAAAAATCCCCAAACTTGCTTAGAGGCTTAGGGGAAAAGGAGAGAAGATCCTAGCTGTCAGGGCAGTGACACTGGCAGGAGCCCCATGTTCATCTCCTGTCTGTGTTGGTGGCCCAATTGTTGCACAAGTTCTAATTGGTTTTAATAATACAAAAACCGGGAGTCAAATATAGGGGTATATGCTGAAATATCAGTGAGACAAAGAAACAAGTCTCACCAACTTCCCAGCCATAAAGAGCTATAAACTGATTTTTGATAAAATACCTGTCTATATATTTATTCCCTTTGTTTGGGGATGTTTTCTTCTATGATTTTGTTGAAGATCTGGTCTTTGTCACTGACCTGAGAATCTTCTCACTATAGTTCAAAGATTAAGTCTTTTCGTGTATTCCCACAGTCCCTGCATGTTTGTTCTTGTATGTGTGCACGTGTGCTCGCACGTGCGTGCACACGTGTGTGTGTGTGTGTGTGTGTGTGTGTGTGTGTGTGTGTGTGTTTGAGTCCTGGTATCTCTAGTATTTAATTCATTCTATTTTTAAACCTTTCCCCTGAGTTTCCTAATTGTATTATCAAGTTCTAACAATTCCATCTTCATTTCGAGTTCACATAAGTATTTCAATTACTTTATTGAATTCAGTTGATGCATTGGAGGGGGGCTGGACCCTGCTCCAACCTATTGTGCCAGACTATGTTGACTCCTCATGGGAGCCCTTACCTGTGAGGAGAAGTAGACTGGGAATGGGCTAGGGCAGTGAGGGAGAGTGGGAGGAGGTGAGGGGATGAGAGGAGGGGAGGTGAAGGTGTGGTTGTAATGATTTCACTAGGCCCAAGATAAATGATAAATGGGTGTTTATTGGAGAACACTTACACAGAAAATATAAAGAACCATGGGAGCGATTCTCTGCCCTCTTGTTGGATCAGCTGACCCAAGAGAAAACACTGCAAAAAGAAGCCATGGCTCAAGCTTCCCTACTTCCACTTCCCTCTGTCTGAAGCCATGCCCAAAAGGGGTGTGCTCACCATTACAGGTTCACCAGCAAGATCACTACAGTGAGTGGCAGTGCCAGGAGGCATGAGAGGGAGAACTGTGTTTGGAATGTAAAATGAAGTAAAAAAATAAAAAAATTGAAAAAAAAAAGAAAAATGAATTCAGTTTTCAAATCTTGAATTGTCTCTGTTATTTCTTCACATTATGCTTTCTTGGGGATCACTCAGGCATTTATTTCCTTTAAGCTCATTCTCTTGAAGTTAATTGAACTATTATTTTGTGTCTTCTTTAAACTTCTTGAATTCTTTGATGAAGTTTATGATTGTAATTTTAAATTCTGTGTCCTGTGGTTAAAGTGGATAATTCTTCTTGACTGTTGGATTTTGGTAGGAACAAAATTTCTCAATTTTTCATATTGTTTTTGTAATTATACCTGGGCATGTGAACTTCTTTTATTGGTTTTCTGTCTGATATGGACACAGCAGGTTATATTGGCACACAAGATGAGCTACCCAGTCCACCCCATAGCTTAGGAAAGGCAAGGTGTGGCTTTCCAGTTTGAGATTGTGTCCTGATAATTAGTCACGGCATAGATCTGGGAATTGGAAAATGTACAAGTGCCATAGGACCAGTGGAAACAACATGCTAGCATAGAGCACAAGATGTGTGGGAGAGCTACACCTGGAGGTTGGTTCTAGCAAAAACATCTGTGGGGCCAACAGATTAGGGGAATTTGTTAAGAATAATACATGTTATCTCTGTCTCTGTGCCATGTAGTAAAGCTAGACCATCACTCATGAGGGGAAGTCTGGTAAGTTCTAAAATTAGAAAGGGTCACCTTAAAGAGGTCTTGATCCCTGGTGAGCAGCTTCAAAGTGACCAGAATGTATGAGTGTATGTGTGCTGTACTGTGGTACTCAGGTAGGCCACTTTTGTACCCATGCCAGATGTGCAGGCTAGAGGATCCCTAATAGGGAGGGGTATAGGATCTAGCCAGTCCCAAAGAGAGGGAAAGATATCTGGATGAAGTTATGATCCCTGAAAAGCAGACATGGGGTGACTAACAAGCATGGTAACACAAGGAAGGGCTGATAGATTCCTTTGGAATATAGGTTTTTATGGTAGGCATTTGTTATCATTTTATGTATTTCATTTATGTCTGTTGTTATGTCTTCATTTTCCTATCTGATTTTATTAATTTGGTTCTTTTCTCTCTGACTTATGGTTAATTTTGCTAAGAATTTATCAATATTGTTTATCATTTCAAAGACTCAATTCTTCATTTCATTGATTCTTTGTAATGATATTTTAGGGCCATTTCTGTGGTGGTCTTGATGGCTTTGCTTAGATACTAGTATGGGTTTGTTTTTTTTCAAGGTCATAAGATGAATTGTTAAGTTATTTATTTAAATTTGCTCTGCTATTTATGTAGGTATTTAAAAACCCCAAACTTTCCTCATAGGAGTATCTTCATACATAAGTTTTTGTATAGTATGCTTTCTGTTTCATTCAGTTCTAAAAATGTTTTTAGTTTCCCTTTTGATTTATTCAGTAGTATGTTTTTCAGTATATAGTATTTTCTATTTTTTTCTTTTGTTGTTGATACCTACTTTTATTGAATTGTGGTCAGATAAAATGTAAAAATTAAATTTCCTTTATGTCTTAAGACTTCTTTATGTCCTAAAATGTGGTCAATTTTATAGCAAGGTCCAAAGGCTTCTGAGCAGAATACATATTCATTAGTGTTTGGGTGGAATGAACCATTTGACCATCTATGTCATCCTCCTACTATATTTCTCTATTTTTTGTTGAGATGACTTGCCCATTGATGAAAGTGTGTTGTTAAAGATAACCGCCAAAATTGCATTGTAAGAAATATGTTGTTTTTTGTTCAGTAACAGTTTTTATACATAAATTGCATAGATCTTAATTTGTTATGACTATGTTTGGAATTATCATGTCTTCTTGACAGACCATTCCCTTGAGCAACACAGGATGACGTTCTTTGTATCTTCTGATTAGTTTTGATGTGAAGTTAATTTTGCTAAGTATTTGAGCATCAGACCCTGCTTATTTCATATTTCCATTTATTTTGGAGCACACACTTTGAAAAATTCAACTTCAATTCACCCTACAGATGACTAATTCCTAAGTAACTAGGATATTTCAGGATAAAATTTTAGCTGAGTTATTATTATTATCTGTCCCATATCAGTTAACATTTTCTTATTTAAATTCTAATGGATTAATGCATCCAGCTGTCTCTGCCTCCTGAGTGCTGGAATTAAAGGCATGAACCACCACTGCCCAGCTGAAAGTGAATGTTTTAAAGCAGAATTGTAGGTGCCTCAGGAGAGAAATTTCTTAAAGAAGCTGTTAGCATGAATATTGCACCTTACAGAAAACTACATTCTTCATCTAACTTCTGAATTTTTAATGTTCCTGTCAATCATATCTCTGGAATGCTTTTTTCTATAGGTCCCCTTTTTACTTACTTTTTCTATCAGTATTTGGGTATTTCATGGTGGTATACTGGAGCCAATGATATTCATCTACCATATCTGAAATTATTAGCTTCCATCTTTCAATTCTCTGAGCTAACCACTTACTGGGTTTTAAATTAGATCCATCCCATAGAACAGATGCTATTTGAGCTTTGCTTTTGTACTGATGAATGAATTCCCAGGGACCTGTCCAGCAGTGCTTCTGACATCTTGATAGACTAGTCTTGGAATTGGCTCCCTAATAACCTCAAGACTGAATATCACAGAGGTAATGGAATGCCTGTTGTTATGTAGAGTATATGTAACAGTTTTACCATCATTCACATACTGCAATAACTCATGTTGAAACAAAAGCATAGTAAATTATTTTTATTAGATTTTAATTTTCAGATATATGACACAAAGATCAAAATATGAATTGACATTATAGCAGCCATAAAAATGCACATTAAAATAATGATATCTTCACCACTAGACAGAATTGTAACATAAACACTCACCACTGGCAGAAAGGGTGAAAATGAGAATTGTTGTAGGCTATTTAAAAAGCCATCTGGAAGCATCTATTAAAAATTGAAAAGGCTCATATCTTTAGGCCCAACATTCTGACTCCTGGGCAATCACCCCATGAAAAATAAAAGCATCAAGCAAGGTATTATGTTCAAGGGTGACTACTAGAAAATTATTATGGCAAAAGACTAAAACAAAGAGAAAGGCAGTCAGTCAAAAGGTGAGTAGATTATAACAATTTCCAGCCAGGGGCTTTTTGCATCCATGAAAAAGAATTTGTTGAATTTCTAGCAGACGAATTGTAGTGATTGAAACAAAACATGGAGTTTTATGTCATTTAAAATCCTTGATATTACTAAGCATGGGATATACAGATATACTAAAGGAGACAGCAGCAAATACTAAATACACAAATAAGCAGTATAAAACAGATAATCATGTATGCAAATAAACAGATGCACTGAAAAAGGCGGGGACTAAATGATAAGTGTTGTTTTGTTTTTGGTTTGTTCCATTTTATTAAGGCCTGATCTCATTGTGTACCATAGAATAGCCTGGAGCTCATTTCTCAGCCCAAGACAATCTCAGATCTGTGATTCCCTTATCTCTGTCTCTTAAAGGATAGAATTATAGGTTTGTGCTACATGTCCATCATAAATATTGAGTTTTCCATGGTAAGTAATTTCAGGTAATTTTCAAAAGAGGAAACTCAAATGGCAGAGAACCCTTAAAGAACTATTGAAAAACTTTAGTCACCAGGGAAATGCAAATGAAACTGATTTGACACAAGTCAGAATGGCCAATCAATTAAACAAATGATAGCTCATATTGGTGAGGATGTGCCATAAATGGAACCCTTTTCCTTAGCTGGTTGGAGTGCAAGTTTTACAATCACAATGGCATTCAATATAGTGGTTCCTCATGAAGCTGGGAATTGATCTCCTTCAAAACCTGGCTAAACCACTGATGGAATTATACCCAAATAATGCTTCAAGCTACTGTAGAGATACTTGCTCAACTTTGTTCACTGCTGTTCTATTCATATTCCATGAAGTCACATTTACTAATTGTCAATCTTAGTGCTGGTGTTAACAGTGTTTTTTCCAGAAAGTCCTTTCTTATGCCAATAATTTCAAGACTATTCCCCACTTTCTGTTCTATAAGACTTTATATATTAGGCTTCATTTTGAGGTTCTTCATCCTTTTGGAGTTCGGTTTTGTGTAGGATGATAAGTATGAATCTATTTGCAGTCTTCTCCATGCACCCATCCAGTGTGACTTGCACCATTTGTTGAAGATGCTGTATTTTATACAATATGTATTTTTGTCTTCTTTATTAAAAATCAGCTGATCATAGCTGTGTGGATTTATTCCTGATCAAGTAAGTTTTATTGATCAATGTATCTTATTTTTGTGTTCAATGCCATGCTACTTTTATTACTCTTGCCCTGTAGTACTAACCTGAGATCAGGGATGGTGAAACCTCCAGAAGTAGTTTTTACATTATTTTGGATTTTTTGCCTATCCTATTTCTCTCTCTCTCTCTCTCTCTCTCTCTCTCTCTCTCTCTCTCTCTCTCTCTCTGTCTGTGTGTGTGTGTGTGTGAGTGTGTATGTGTGAGTGTGTGTGTGTGTGTGTGTGTGTGTGTGTGTGTGTGTGTGTGTTTCACGTGTGTTTCACTTGAAGCTGAAAATTGTCCTTTAACTTTCTTCAAAGAATTGTGGTGCAATTTTAATGGGAATTTAATTAAATCAGTAGATTGCCTTTGGTATAACAATGTATATGTTGGCAGAGGAAGATATGTGACATCAATGTCATCTAACTGTACTTTGACACATATGGATGTGGACCTGCAAACAGCACATACATACAAAGTGAAAACTTGTATGTATGTATAGAACTAAAGGGTAGAGTTCTGCCATGGTGTTTTCTGTGATGGTAACATTAATGTTTACTCCCATGTTGTCATTTGAGTACAAATGAAAAGATTGCTGCTGCCAACAGGCAAGTACAGACATCAGTAGCCTAAGTGCTTTGCCTACCTTCCATGGACAAGCTATAAGTGATTGGTAAATGTGAACATGCAAACAGCAATGTTTCATCCGTCCTTATGTAATCTGGAGGATGGGGTCCTGGGCCAGGTACACCTGTGTGGCTTCTTTCCAAGGCATCTCTTTCTGGTGAGTGGAGAGGTTTCTGTCCCTATGTTCTTCGGTGGACAGTCCCACTTCTATGGGACTTTTGGTCCTTGCTTTCTATAGTTTGTATTAAGATGAGTTGTTCTTAGTCAGGGATACTTCAAGTACCTCATTATGTTTCAGTTTCCCCATTTAGGGTCCCAGTGAAGAAGTGCCTCACACAGAGTGTGTTGAAATTTGGGTAGTGTCCATCCCAGAAAACAGCCCAAACCTATATGCGGACCCATGGGCTTTCTCTGAATCCCAGCCCTGCTTCGTAGACTTTGAGTTGCCCTCAGGCAACTACCACTGTTATTACTGGGCTATAGATTTATCCTGTGAGGTGACAAAGGCCTTGTCTCACTTTATTCTGAGAATCACAAAGGGCATCTTCCAGTTTGGTCCATTCTTATTCTCTGCCAACCTATGTCCAATCATCCTCAGAAGCAGTTAGTTTTGGGCAAGTATCTGAAAGTGTTTCTCGTAGACCCTTTTCTGGGAATCATCTACATATGTCTCCTGTCAGCCCTCCATCTTCCCACAGGTACCTTCAGACTTGAGAGAAAGAACAGAGTTGAGAATGCTGCTTCTTCAGCTTTAATGTCTGAACCTCATACTCTGCCTCATCTTCTCAGATTCTCTACAGCCATTCTGGTTTACTGTTGTCACTCAGCCTTCATCTACTGCCCTTTGTATCTGGCCCCCAATGGAATGATAGCTTGTTTCCTACCTTACCTCTGTGTACCATCAATCTATTATTTTGACTTCAATGCCTGTGATCCTAAGTTTTGGGGGTAACAGGACAAAATACATAGGTGAATAGTGAATATATATATATATATATATATATATATATATGTATATATATATATATAGCGTGGATGAATCACAAAAGATGGTTTTGCTGGCAGAGCTCAGCTTGTGAGGGGCAAAGACTCCTGGAATCACCTGTTTTTTACTTCTCCTATCCTCAGCCAACCTTCCACTTGAATATGTGTGTAAGGGGCTGATTTTGCTGTTCAGATATGTACCAGGCTCTCTGTTCCAATATGCTGAAAGGGTATGCAGTGGTGGGCTGGATTTGGTAGCCCTGGTCTAACCTGGGACACTTTGTAAAGTTAATGTTTCCCCTATGCTGGAGCTGCTGACTATCTATCAGTTTGCACTGCTTTTTTTACAAAGGGATAGTTCATGTAAAACATGACTGACAGGCAACACTGCCGATTGCTGGCCACTTATGGCGATGGGGCCACCATGCATTCCCTGTGGTGACTCAGAATATTGTAAGGCTCAGACATGACTTGTGAAAAGCTTGAAACCTTTGACTGAATTAGCCTGACCCTGACTTGGGGACAGAAAATCCAGATTTTGGCAATAGGATATTTTAATATATTCATATTGTGTGTCTTTACATCCAGATAGCCTTCCATGTACTGTGACTCATGAGCATGAGGACACCATAGGTACCATTTGAAGACTGTGGGAAGTCAGCTTGCCTGATGGAAGGCCAGGATTTTTACAGCAGGTGAGAGTAGTAGCCACTGTGGTATCCTAAGCCTGTCCATATGCTGTCCTTCCCATGGGCTCATTGTGGCTGCTACTGTTTGTATAGTGTGCAACACAGATTATATGTGGCAATATTTGGTTACAGACAGACTTGTATCATTTGCTAATATGATAAATTGACCTCTCTATCCAATATATGACCATCTCTTGGGACAGAAAAGATGATGTCTGGCCAAAGCTGATTAAAAGCCTGGAATTAGAACATAAAGTAAAATGAATTTTAAAGTCACCTGTACTAGCATCAAATGGTACACTGATGTGTTAATTCGATGTTGAAACTCACTGTCATACATGGTTTGGGGTTAAATGTCCCTCTGAGTTTGTTTCACAGTGAGTTGAACATTTGTGCCACTTTTCAGTGAGTCACCTCTCTCCCAGGTTCTGCAGAGTCTCTAACAGTAAAAATAGCGCGAACCAGCTGCCCACTGGCTCTTCATGGGCTTTCAGATCCTTCACTGCCCTTTCCAACTTCATAAAGAACCAAAATTATGTTTTCAAAAGTTTATATTCTGAAAGAACCCTTGTTACCCTGCAAACCTGCATTCAAACTGACACACGAAGCCACACTGTTATCAGAATGATGAACAGAAATGAGAGGGACATCACTAGGAAGCACAATATAAACTAAACTTACTGCTACTCATGGATGGACCCTATTCAGTAGTTGCTGAAAGCCAACACTAAATCTAGCATTGTACCTGAAGGTTAAGATGGCTGAAGAGTTTTCCACTGTGTGGCTGCTCCATGTACATCCTCTTCACCAGCAGACAGGCACTTTGGGATTCCCATTTATTGACTATTGTGAATGGCATTGCGATGAGCGTGCGAACCAACCTGTGATACACTGGCTCTGTGTCCTTTGATCTGTACCCACCCAGGAGTATATTACTAGATCTCATGGATGCTATGTAAGTGTTTCACGAAGAGTTTTCTTATTGTTTTCCATAATAGCAGGACATTCATGTGTATAGTTTTTGTTACTATTTATCATTGAAATTTAATTTAACTAAAAAAGTTCATGAGCCCCATGGTTGGGGAGCTCACAGCCTCCATCAGTGAACCTACTATTACTATTATGCTAAATAGAGTATCAAACATCCTAAAAATCCCTATGCTCTCTCTCATAGATCAGAGCAGCTCTCAGACCTCAGCAGGTTAATCTCTTGTTCAGTGTAAGGTGGACAACGGAGAAACTCACAATTTGTCAAAATGAAAAGAGTAAATGCCAGTGGAATGTTCAGCCATGAATGGTACTTCTGTATCAGCCCCACTTCCCCATGATCAGGGACCACTAGGACATGTGATAAAACGTTGCCTGAGCTACAAGTCCCACTGAGGCCCCAGTAACCAGAAAGCCTGCTTTCAAACCTCACTTCTCTTTTTATCCCTGGATGCTGCTTCTGTTCACTGTAGACCAGGATCCATGACCTACTATGAAGGCTATACAATTGGTGACCAGACCAGTGCTCAGACTCTGTAAAATCTGGGTTGAGGTTCTTTTAACATAACTATGACAATGCTGTACTTCTGCACTGGACAGTGAAGGTCTTCCCATTCCATATGATGATCTTGTCTTTGGTTGTAGTGGGTCCTAGGTTCTTGTATTGACCATCTGGAAGGTGTCCATATTTTGAATGTGAGAACTCCTGCCATGCTTGTGGGCCACTCTGACTTCTCAAGCACAAATCCTTCACATTTGACTAATGTCACCAGCTCACTGTGAATTCACCCAGCAATGTTTGCTTGGTACTTGGGATTTTGTCTAGTCCAATGAAATCTCTGAAGGCTGATACCAAATCTGTGTTTATATACACAAGTCTTTCCCAGAAGCACTTCTGTGTGTGGATTCTAAAACAAGCTTCTTCACGTTTTCCTGAGTTGATACATGACAAAAGCTAAGCAAATTTGAGGTGGCTTGGAATTGTTGTCCCTTTTGTCCCCTACAGTGTGGAAAATGGTGGTGCCCCAGATCCCTTCACATCTTTGTGGTTTTTGGCCACCCATCTTTGTCCTGCATCTAGAAAGGTACAAAATATTCTATTACTGACAACTTGAGGTTTACTGGAGAGAGTAACCATATTGAAGAACAAAAACTGCACTTCTGTTTTCTAAGGCAAGGGGCCTTTGCTCTGTTTAAAAAGCATCTTCCATTCATGAGCAAGGAAGTAGCCCTCAGCAGGCATTAAACTGCCATAATCTTGAATGTAGACTTCCAGCTTTCAAAACAGTGAGAAAGCAATTGCTGTTTTTGAGAAGTCACTGCCCTAGGATATATTGTTTTAGGTAGAAATGATGATCAGTGGACATACTTGGTGAATTTCTAGTAAGAAACACTGAACAAAAGCATGACCCCAGCATCTGTCCAAGCAAAAAGCACTACTGCAACTGTCATCTTGGGACTTAGGATTACTGTCAGTGTGCTTTAGTCCCTTTCAAGAATAACTGATACTGAAATTGCAGGAGCTGGAGGCCTAGCAGCAAACTCACATATTTTTTAAAGCATCTTATAGATCCAAGTGCATATTTTTAGTGTGTGATCGCTGGGCTCAATATATGCACAATTAGGCAGCTGCTGGTCATTTGATCACTAGGGCTGTAACCCCGAGAGGTGAACTTTTGGGCAGATGTCCATGTTCTCATCCTCATGGATGACTAGTGTCATTGTAGTAAGTGCCTGTTTGAATGAATTTCCTGCCTTTCTGCTATGTAACTTCACGAGTTGATCACTTATTTTGTTATACCACTCATCATCTGAGAGGACAACAAGGTTTCTGAGAAATCATCTTGTTCTTTATCTTTTCCCCTGAGGAACTGAGAAAGTACATTTCTTTCTTTCCCTTTGCTTTTCTTGTTCTTATTCTTCTCATCCTTCTGCCCCCCTTTCTCTTCTGGTATTTTCTTAGTTTATGGTATTTTGTTGAAACACAGACTCAATTGTATATAATCTCATAACTTTGTTATGAAATGTTGACCTGGGGTAGAAGGCAGAAAATAGTTATCAGCTTTGTCTCCAACAGTTTCTAAGTGGAAAATCCTTCATTTTCCTAGTTAATCTGATGTTTTGAGACACTATCTGCTTATAGCTCTAGTACTATAACTGCTGAATTTTAAATGTTCATTGCTATACTCTATTCTCATTGATCTTAGTGGTACCCCAGAACTTAGTGGTAATATCCTATGGCTGTAAACACTACACACTTTGGTCACAGGACACAAAGAAATCAAGTTGGTCCTGAATAATGATTTCTACATCCTGACTGAGTTGTATATAACACAGAAATATTCTGTGTTGGTTGCTGGAGGGGTCCACTACCAGTCTCCTCCAGATGTACATTTTTGTTCTATAAATTACAATCAGTGTAGGAAGATATACCTGTAGGTGCAACAATGGAATGAATGTTATGGGAGTGACTGTCCTGGCTACTTTGCTATTGCTGTGGTAAGACACAATGACCAACGAAACTGACATAGAGTTTATTGGGAATCACTGATTCAGATGATGAATCCATAGGCATCATGAAAAGGATCATGGGAACAGACTGGCAGACATTTGCTGGAACAGTAGTTGAGAGCTCATAACTTGAGACAACAACCATGAGACAGACAGAAACCTCAAAGTTCACTTCTACTGACATGCCTGTTTCTTGAATCTATACCTCCTAATGCTTCCCAAATAGTTGCCCCAATTGGGACATATGCATTCATACATATGAGCCTATCTGGCCATTCTCATTTAAATCTCCATAGTGACTAACTACTTTTGATTGGAATTGCAATCTAACCCACAGGTGGAAAAGCATACTTCATAGTGTAAATCTGGAGAAAAATCTATGACCAGCAAACTCACAGGCCCCCAGAATTAACCCATCACAATTACTGTATTTAATAGTCATTTCAAACTGCCTTCTGAATTCACAACCATATACTCATAGAGTGGGCAACCTTGTCTTGTTACTGAGTTTGGTGAAATAGCTTTGTTTTTCTCTCAATTTAAGTGGCTGTTTGCTATTGGCTTGCTGTAAACTGCATTCATTATGGTGGGGCATGTCTGTTGTATCTTTAATCTGTCCAGGACTTTTATCATAAAGGGGTGATAAATTTTGTCAAGGGTCTTGTCTCCATCTAATGGGATGATCATGTGCCTTTTTTCCTTCAGGTTTTTATATTATTGATTAAATTCATTGGTTTTCATGTATTGAACCATTGCTGTATCTCTAGGATGAAGCCTATTTGATAAAAGTGAATAACCCTTTATATGTTTTTTTTTTAATTCTGTTTGTAAGTATTTTGTTGAGTACTTTGACATCTATATCCATGAGGAAAATTGGTCTGTAATTTTCTTTCTTTGTTAGGTCTTTGTGTGGGTTGTGTATAGGATAAGTGTGAACTCATGGAATAAACTGGTGATGTTCCTTGTGTTTCTATTTTATGGAATAATTTGGGGAGTATTCTTATCAACTTCTTTGAAAGTCTAATAGACTTCTGTGCTAAAATCGTCTGTCCATGGAAATGTTTTTTGTTGGAAGCCTTTTAATGGTCATGTCTATTTCCCTAGGAGATACAGATCATTTAAAATTCCTTATCAAAACAACTCTGAGATACCATCTTACTCCAGTCAGAATGGCTAAAATAAAAAACACCAATGTTAACTTATGTTGGAGAGGATGTTGAGAAAGGGGAACACTCCCCCACCACTGGTGGGAGTGCAAACTTGTACAGCCACTTTGGAAATCAGTATGGTGATTCCTCAGGAAAATACTAATCAGCCTACCACAAGATCCAGCAATCCCACTCTTAGGCATATAACCCAAAGAAGCACATTTATACAACAAAGACATCTGTTGAACTATGTTCATAGCAGAATTGTTTATAATAGCCGGAACCTGGAAGCAACTTAGATGCCCCTCAACTGAAGAACGGATAAAGAATATGTGGGACATTTACACAAAGGAGTACTACTCAGCAGGAAAAAAAAAATAATGGAATCTTCAAATTCACAGGCAAATGGATGGAACTAGAAGAAACCAAACAGATATGGTATGCACTCTCTCATATATGGATTTTACACACAGAGCAAAGGATTACTAGCCTACAATCCATACCAGTACAGGAGATAGGCAGCAAGGAGGACTCTAAGAGAGACATACATGGTTCCCCAGAGAAGGGGAAAGGGACAAGATCTCCTGAGCAAATTGGGAGCATGGGGGGAGAGGAGAGGGAGCTAGGAGAATGAGAAGGGGAGAAGAGGAGGAGTGCGCAGGACATAAAGGAGCAGGAAGGTTGTGTAGGGGGAAGAATAAAGTAGAGCAAAATAAGGGATATTATCACAGAGAGAGAGCCAGTATAGGTTTAAAGAGAAATGAGGCACTAGGGAAATGTCCAGAGATCTACAAGCATGACACCAAGTAACAATCTAAGCAACAGTGGAGAGGCTACCTTAAATGCCCTCCCCCGATAATGAGATTGATGACCAACTTATATGCCATCCTAGAGCCTTCATCCAGCTGCTGTGTGGGGGACCAAATAATTCTGTTATGAAATATTTTGGGGCCCAGCCTCCAGCTTCAGCAAACAGGGGCACTGGAAAGCTCCAGCCCACTATTATATTGTTAATTGCCAGTAGGGCTACTATTGTTTACTATGGCCTCAGGGTAATATGCCTCCTATTTGCATCTCTGTGGGCCTAAGCATCTGAATAGGCCTGCACCTGGGCAGAGGTGTGAGGTTTGTGAGTGACTAGGGAAGACAGAGGTTAGGGGCTAGGGGTGAAGGACCAGAGCAGAGAGGAGAACAAGGAGAGAAATGGTTCCTTGTTGTCATGACAGGATGGTTAAGAAACACCAGAAAAGATGGCTAATAAAGAAATGACTCTAGTCCTACAACATGGAGCTGAGAGCTCTCTAAAAATGACAAGATGCCCGTGTTTGGTCTTTATCGCCACTGGGTTGCTAGGAGCTTCCAGGTCCACACACCCCCACTCAGGCAGAACCTCATGGATTAAGGCTGAAACATGCTGGGTCATGACACAGCTGACGAAAGTAGAAGCAGATACCAACAGCTAATCACTGAACTCAACTGGAATCCAGTTGCAGAGAAGGAGGAGTGATGAGCAAAGTGGACAAGACCAGGCTGGTGAAACCCACAGAAACAGCTGACCTGAACAAGGGGGAGCTCTTGGCCCCCAGACTGATCACTGGGAAACCAGCATAGAACTGATCCAGACCCCATAAATTTGGGTGTCAGTGAGGAGGCCTCGGAAAACTATGGGGCCTCTTGTAGATCAGTACTTATCCCTAGCATAGGAATGGACTTTAGGAGCCCATTTCACATAGAGGGATACTCCCTCAGCCTAGACACACAGGAGAGGGCCTAGGCCCTATCCCAAAGGATATGACAGACTCTGAAGATACATTATGGAAGACCTCACTCTCCCTGGGGAGCAGAATTGGTATGGGCTAGGTAGGGTGTTAGTGGGGGCAGGGGAGGAGTGGTGGGAGAGGGTACTGGGATTGACATGTCAAACAATCTTGTTTCTAATTTAAATTTAAAATGGAGGGGAAAAAATCCTTATCTGATCCTGATTTAACTTTACTGATAGGCATCGAGAAATCCATTTCTTTATGAATTTCTTTATGAAGTTTGATGTAGTACAGGTGTTTAAAATATGTTTATGGTTCTCTGGATTTCCTCAGTGCCTGTTGTTATGTCTCCATTTTTGTATCTAATTTTGATAATTTATATCTTCTCTCTTTTTTTATTTGATTTAGATCACAGATGCAAAAAATATTTTGCCCTCATATTTTGCATATAGAAGGTAAGTATTGCAATGTCCTTTTGGTAGATTTATCCGTTGATGACACTGTGGTACATCTCCCTATTTCTTCTGATTTGTTTTGATTTGAATTCTATTTTTCAGATACTGAAAGGGTTTCCCAAACTTGCCTTTTTTGGAATATCTCTTCCATGATTTTACACTTAAGTGTACTATTCTTGATATTAATGCGACTTTCTTTAATGCAATAAATGAGGGATTCTGTCTTTGAATTAATTCAATTATTCTGTGTCTTTTATGGGGACTTAGAGATCACTGATATAGAGAGTTATCAATGAACAACATTTGTTCTCTTTATTTAGTTGCTGTACAGTGGGTTTTAAGCTGCCTCTGTTTATTTGCTGGTCTGACATCATTTATTCCTTGTGGTTTGTTTGCTTGGTTACCCTCTCCAGGTTGAAGTTTTCCTTCTAATACCTTTGGTAGGGATCAGTTTGTGTATATATATATATTGCATTAATTTTGTTTTACCATGAAATGTATTTCTTTCTCCCTCTGTTTTGAGTGAAAGTTTTGTGGGAATAGTAGCCTGGACTGACATCCGTAGTCACAGAGTTTTAGACATCTGCACAAGATCCTATGGATTTTAAAGTCTCCATTGGAAAGTCAGGTTATATTCTAACAGGTCTGCCTTGATATGCTTTTTGTTTTGTTTTTCCTTTTGGCTTTTAATATTTCTCACTGTTATGTGAATTCATGGTTTTGATTATTATGTTCTGTGGTGATTTTCTCTTCTGGCCAATCTATTTGGTATTCTGTATGCTCCTTGTACCTTGATAAGCACCACTTCTTTTGTTAGGGAAGATTTCTCCTATGATTTTGTTGAAAACATTTTATTAGCCATTTACCTGGATTTCTCCTCCTTCCTTATTTCATAGGGTCCCAGATTTCCTGGAGGTTTTGTGGCTGGAATTTTTATGATTTAATGTGTTTGATTGGGAAAATCATTTCTTCTATGTTGTCTTTCTTCACTGAGATTTTCTCTCCCATGTCTCATATTTTCTTGGTGAGGCTTGCATATGAAGTGTTTCTTCAAGTTCCTGTATGTTTCACTTCCAGTTTTTCCCTCAGTTTTGGGTTTCTTTATTGATTGTATTTCTACTCGTAAGTCTGGAACTGTTTTCTTCATTTCATTCGATTGTTTCTGTTTTCACACAATTTCAATGAATATTATTTGCAAAAACACAAGCAATGGACCTTTGACAAATTCATAAAGACTATTGTGAAGTCCTTTTCTTGTTCTTCAGGTATGTTTCATTTCTCAGGGCATACTGTGCTAGGGTTGCTGGGCTTTAGTGGAGACATATTGTTCTGGTTGTTAAAATGTTTTTATACTGGCATTGATGCATCTTGGGTTGGGACATTCATAATTCTAAGTGTGTTATATGGTCTTGTCATTTTGGGGTGGGTGTTATATTCCTTGGTTTTTGTTGTTCTTTCTGGTTCCTAAAAGAGTGTGGTAGTTGTGGGTTTCCTGGTAGGCATTGTTTCTGAGATTCTTCCAAGTGTGTCCACTGGGAGATCCTGATGAAATGTGTTTCTATATACTGGGAGATGACACTTAGGAATGGGGATGGTGTAGAGATAGGGGGCTGATAGGGCTTATAGGAAGTAGGAGATCAGGATGTGCCACCAGAATCTGCTTAGTCATCTCGGACTGAGGGCAGACAGGAAGGAGGAGTCACCACAGATGATCTGCTACAGATCTGGGATGAGACTAGGGACTTTGATTTGGAGGAGAAGGTGAAGATCTGAAGATGGTCTGCCTGCTTCCTTGGTCCATCTGCTTCCCTGGCTTGCTTGAACAGCAGGCTTTGAGAGAACACTTGAGGGAACTGGAGGCTGACATGAAGGGAGGGAGTGGTGAGGCAAGTTGTAGAAGTACATCTGTGTGACCTTCTAAGGACAGAGAATAAGAAGCCACAGCAGGCACTCTGACACAGAGCTGAGGATGACAGTGGGGAACTGGATGTGAAGGAAAGGAGCAAGAGTGGAGGTCCTACTTGTTTTGTTTCATTTAGTTTTAATGAAATAATATTAGAATACATAGCAATTTCCTTAGACATTTATATTTCTTTCACAAATTATTATTTCATGCTTATGTGGTTTTGTCTGAATGTATGTATGTATACTACATGCATGCTGCATCAACTCTTTTAACATTTTTAGTGACTTAGTGATATATATATATATATATATATATATATATATATATATGTATGCATATGTTCTGCATTTGCTCTTTCTGCTCTACATTAGGTCTTTTTCTCCTGTATATATAAACACAAAGATAAAGGGAGGAAAAGGCTGCTGAAGCTTACTGTGTCTGTTTCATTTTCCTAGCTTTGAAAATTGCCTCTTTTGCTATGTGCTATCCAAAATTGGAAATAATAGGATAGTACTCTAAGGTGGAATAAAATTACATCTAAGCATTTCAAAAGCACAAAGGATGACAAATTGTAGTTAGAAGTGCCAGTTTATGGGCAAATGATCCCCAAGAGCCACCTCAAAGTTACAAGTTGTTCATATTTGATTGAACACAGTTTCATCTGCGAATTTGGGATAGGAATCCTCATCCTATTTTTTAATTTTTAATATCTTATTACATGTGAATACTGGGGACAAGTGTACGATGTGTTATATAAGATGGAGTGTCAGAAGACAACTTTATGGAGTCCTTTATCTCCTCTCATGGTTGTGTATGTTCTGAGCATTGAACCAAATATATTGGACTTCATGGTAAGTGATTTTATACATGGAGCAAATGTACTGATCTAGGAACCCTCATTTAAAAAAAGAGTCAGTATAAATTTAGTTAGCACATCATTGTAATATAGTCTACATTATATTTAGCATAAACTAATTTATGTTTTCTTATTCTTGTAAGTAGTTTATTCTAAAAGTATAATATACATTTTTATCTTTATTTAATTCATAAACTTCAATTTCCATTGTTTTTTCATACTTTATATTTTAAGTTTATTAATTCTTCTTATAAAATCATTCCATTGATGGGGAACTTCCCTCCCTTTTGGGTATTCAAAATTTGTTGTAGCAAATTATAGCATTAAGATACATTTTTATGAATCCTAAATATTAATGGATTTAGTGAGTCACTGTCACAATTGAATGGCAAAATATCAGAGATGGAACCCATACCTGATATTGTTAGAAAGGCCAAGAATCTGAATCTAAAAAGTCAGGGCCCAGGGGAATACCTACCACTATTATTCTTGTAAATGAACATAGCAATAAACTGTCTTCTGATAACATATTACTATATCCATTCACCAGATCACAATTCAACCCTGGTCAAAGAAGCATGTTCTTGAGTAGATGGAATCTAGAGACTCACTAGTGTACACTGTGCAGAAAGTTACATACTATTGAGGGCTCAGCCATGAGTGAGATGTCTTTATCACACACCTCCACTCAAAGCTCTGTGATCTATATGGAAGAGGGGGGAAGAAATATTGTAATCTAGAGAGAGTAAATAGTTTTAAGGAAATAGCATTTTCCAGACACAGATTGGTTGATGCACATATAAACTCTCAGAGACTTGTCAACATGCAGAAGACTTGTATAAGCTCAAGCCTGACAGAAACCTGAGCATGAAGGAGAGGAAGTGGGCACAAAGTGCCACGCCTAACCAAGAAGACATTCTCAAATGATAGCTGTGGGGAGAGAAAAAATATATTTTTTTTCCCAATGGAGTGACACTGGGTATTTCAACCACATTCTAGTGCAGGCCTCATGCTCAGGAGTAGATAGTCAACACAAATAAGACTGCATGCTTTTAGTGGCTTTTTCCTTCCTTCCGTCTTTTTCCTTCCTTCTTCCTTTCTTTCCTACCTTTCTTCTTTTCTTCCTTCAATTCTTCCTCCTTCCTTTTCTTCCTTCCCTTCTTTTTTGTAATAATTTTTATTTTTTAAAGTATATGCATGTTTTATTGAAAATAATCTTACACATAAAATATATTCTTACTCGTTTTTAAATAGAGCAAGAACACAAAGTTTGGCGGGTGGTAGATCTATGAGGAGTTGGGGACAGGAAAAACTAAGAATACACTTGTAATGGTTTTAAAGAAGATGGCCCTCAAAGGGGTTATCACTATTAAGAGGTGTTGCCTTGTTGTAGGAAGTTTGTCACTTTGGGGACAGATGTTAAGGTCTCTTTTGCTCAAGCTTCCCTCATTGTGAGTGTCAGTTAACTTCCTGTTGCCTGCAAGGTGTTCCACTTCAAAGTTCCAGCACCATGTCTGCCTTCACACTGCCATGATCCCTATCATGATGATAACTGATTGAACCTGTAAAAATGTAGGCCAATCTCTCCAATTACATGCTTTCTTTATAAGAGTTGTCATGGTGTCTCTCCACAGTAATAAACACACAAACTAAGAAAATATTGTATCTCTAAAATAATGTATAAAAATAGAAAAACAGTGAAGTCTTTTCAAAATGAACTAAAGTTTGAGAGTCTGATGGAAATAACTGGCAGGGGCCACCTAGTGGTGCTGGGAAAAGGTGCCAAATTTCCCCATAGTTCTGCATCTTGCAACACAAAGGAAGTAACAGAAGAGATCAGAAACTGTCCAGTGTCTATACCACTGTTAGCAGGGAAAGGTGCTACAGAGAAGCCTACTGAGCATACAGTGTTTAAGTTCTAGATGAGCACCTGCTTTGATTTTAGTGTCTTTCTATGCATTTGTATAATTTGTGATTGCAAAATAAATGATTCAAGAAAAGACAAGTAAAATTTACCTCTTTTTAATTTTTAATAGACCTTCAAGTATTTTTTCAATTCATGCAATAATTTTGTGAAATGGTGCTATTATTTTAATATCATCATAGTACATATCTTGGATCCGACACTGTTTGGTACAAGAAATACAAAAACAAGAAAGACCCTTGGTGATGAAGAAGACCAGTAATGGGAAGTTTCTGTAGGGTATTCCCAGTTTTCTAACAGACATAAGAATAGTGAAACTTGATGGAGACCATTGGTGTCACTTGTTGTGGAGATGAAGGCAGAAATTATTCAACAGAGGCAAGCTGAGTTGTCTATGTGACATGTATGTTATCAGTCTGTTTTGACACCTGTTTTATTTGTAGAAAAAGGAAGCTGAATTAGCACTGAAGACTTACCTTAAGTAATTCTGGAAACAATTTGGCAAACTTTCGTTCTATTTCAAATGCATAGAAAATAAGTAAAATATTAAGAAAAAATAAAATTGTGTCTGTTAGAGTGGTGATATAAATGATAAATATTTCCCATATTCTTGAGCATGTGAACACTTGCTCTCCAGTTGGTGGTGCTCTTTGGGTAGGTTTAGGAGGTGTGGCCTTGGAAGAAGAATGTCATTGGGAAAGTCTTTAAGAGCTAAAGTCTCACACCATTTCTAGTTCTGTCTCTTCTTCATCTTGTGGTTCAAGATGTAAACTCGTACCTTGCTTTTCCAGCTGCTATGACTGCTGTGTGTTGCCACCATGATGAACTCTTATTTCTCTGACCCCATAAGTGAAATAAACATTTCCTTCTGTAAGTTGCCTTCCTCGTGGTGTTTTATTCCAAAAAAGAAAAGCAAAATGAATACAGGTAGTTTAGAAAAAGCAAAAGTGTGGGATCTAGCTATCCAGGACTCTTCTCTTAGGTCTGTCACAAGGAAGTCATGCATTTTTGTGAAATCACTGATTTAAACTTTATTTTCTATTCTATGAATGTTTGGCACATGGTGATTTTGATTATTAAAAAATACCTTTCTGGTGTCTGAATCAGCTCTGATGGTTTTTATATGCCAATGGATTCTCTTTTTTCTATGTTTCTCTCAAAATAAAAGTATGTAGTTTCCCCCAGAGTGTTAGTTGTTTTCTAGATAGACTGTCATGTGCTGATAGGGTATGACTTGCCATAGTATCTTATAGAATATAGCACAGCATTTACCTCTTTATGTATCTTAGACCACATATTCTCTGGAAGGCAACTGGTATTCTATAGAGATGTTCAGGTAATACAATGGAAAGGCTTATATGTCAAGAAACTGAAGATTCCATTTAACAGTGGTGGCAGTGAGACTCTTGTGTACTCCCCCACCTCAGACAAACCTTGAGATGACTCCATATCTAGCCAAAAATGTGACTGTTGCATTTTTAAGAGAGTCTGACCTATAGCTGTTCCACTCAGGTGTGCCAGAATTACTGTGCCACCACAACTTTCAAACAATTAAAGCCTTTTGTTTTAAATCTGTAATTTTTGGTACTGTGTTATACAGCATAGTTACAAAGATGCTGTTCCTCAAATTATATTTTCTTTAGTTTATAACCAAATTCAGAGTTTCTGGTGTACAAAATCCAATGAGAAATAATGTAAATACAGACTTGTGTTTTGCTATCTTTTTATGAAGGTAGACCAAATAATTTTACTCTCATCTCCCTGGGCCTTCCTTTGACTAGCAGTGTCATTACTATAATTCTTTATTATTCTTTATTATATTCAGTTTTTAGTTTAGTAAGCAACTTCAGACACTTGGGGAGCAACAATTCATCAATGCTGGCAGCTTTCTGTAGCTGTCTTCAAGTACATATTGTTCTTCATCCAGGAACAAACTCTATGCTTACATACATATTTTCACTCCCAAACTCCTGTTATCAGAACTAAATCAAGATCCCATAACTTAAGAAGCTCAAAATAGTTTCTAATTAGTCTCCCAAAGAAAATATCTGTATAAAATTGTGCTCTACGTCCTTGGACTGAAGGAGAACATGGAGCAGAGTTGGGTGTGGTCTGTGTGCAGTCTCTTGTCTATGGATGAATCACATAGCTCAGCTCTACTTGATGTCTCTGTGTGAACAGTCTAGCAAATGGCTCCAATGTAGACTTTTCCAAGAAAACTAGAGTATTGATAACTACTTTACACAGCTATTCTAAGGTGGTGTAATCATGTGCTTTTGCCTGCTTTAGCTGTTGCTAGGATATTAAAGGACCTCCTGACAGGACAATCACTGGTCACATTTCAAGATCTCAGAGACTGGTTCATATCTTCTCCATCCCTATGCAAGCACAACAGACTGTTAGAGGAATTAGGAAGGCAGCTTGTCCTCTCAGAACTAGAACTAGTACTGTCTCACCTAGAGAAGGAAGGAAATGAATGAAGGAACTTAAATATGGTGTCTTGGATCCCAGTGTTATGCATGTTGAAGAAGGATGTGGTCACAGAGAAAAGGAAGATTTTAAAACTTGAGAAAAACAACTTTTGCTCTTGTGTTAGAGAAAGAGTCAGTCACTTAAGAAATAGTTTAATGTAACGGAAGTGGGTTTGCTCTTCACCTTTGGAGACATACACACCTTAAAACCAGCCATGTAATATGAAGAATCTAGTGAGGCATATAACTTTATAAAGCTAAAGTCACTTTTAATTTTACTGGTAATAGCATGAATGGCCCTTAATGCAGGATATTAAATCATAATAAGTATTCATGCTGAACAATAGCCATCTGATTTGACAAATGGTCATTTATTCATCATTTTTGTATTGCTGTCAGATCTGAGAGGATAATATTTAAAATTTATTAAGCAGTACATCACAAGAAAGCATCTAGTTCCATATTATATTTCTAATAGTAGCAATAACTGTTGGCAGTGCTAGTCAAGTGTAAATTACTGTTCAATTTGAACATGATGCTACTGCAATATAATGCCCTGTGGCTAAAAAATGTCATTATCATGTAACAGTATTGTCTTGCCTATAACAGGAGCAAGCCTACACACACACACATACACACACACACACACACACACACACACACAGGATCAGAATTCTTAGCACTATAGACAAAGAAGAAATAAAGATATAGAAGAAAACATTAAGCAGACAGTCCTCTGATTTACAGCAAGCAAAACTGGCATGGAGGTGTAGCAAATGCTATGAACAGGAAGGTTATCTCCTCTAGCAAGCTAACACATTCCCCTATCTCCAAGGGAGCAGAGTTCAAAGTCAGGTCAACAAAGTAAACATGGAGCTTAAGAGGAAGCAGAAACCAATTGTTTCCAATGCACAAATCTGTAGATAGTGTTAAGTAGAAAGCCCTGTTAATTTTGTTTGACTGTTGATCACCAGAAGTTTTAAATCATATAGTAAGACACTGAAAGCTATCTGAGTCATGAATACAAGTGCATATCTTTGTGAGAGTGATAGAGAATCTAAGTAGAGTTCAAAGAGCTTTTAGAGCTTTATAGTGTGTGCTTCACCAGTCTTTCAATAGCAAGGAGAGAAATGTGTAATTGTAGCGCATTATCTCCTTAGCAGCAGAATATTTTTAGTTTACAGGCTGTTGGTCCTACTTTTATGCTTTTCAAACAATAGCACTATGATTACTCTTTCCTACAGCACAAGCTGCAGTCAGAAGAGTATCTCTCTACAAAGAAATTTAGTGGCAAGACCAGAGCCATAATCAGGAGTCATTTGCTTCCACAAAGTTTATAAGAATAGTGGAGGAAACATGTATAATCAAGTAGGAAAGTACCTTTCTGCTTTTGGAAACTATGTTAGGTTACATCTTGGCATATATATATTATTAATCCCTTCAGCAAGTGATAGTCCTGACCTATTATGGTGACTACCTGGAAACTGACATACTCATCACTGAGAAAAAAACGTTAGCTTGTACAATATCCCTATACCTTTGCTATGCACCCATGAATCAAACATTGTATCTGACTTCTGATTGCATTTGTCGGCAGTTCACTGAAGAAGCAGGTCAAACACTGTTGACTCTGAGAGGGAGTTCAGAATTCTCCTAGTTGACTCTCCCAACAGGTACTAAGAAGCATGGATGGTAGGCCTTGGAAATGTACCCTGCATCTACAGGTAGAAGGTGAGCCCAGGTTCTGAGTCATCCTTAGGTTTTGTAAGAACCCCCAGAAGTTCAGGCCTCCAGAATCTTTTCACAGGACTGCGACCACCCCAATCACCATGAGGAAGCAGAAACTCGATGCAAACAGCAAGAGGCTTTAATGAAAGGTGGACGTTTGTACAAACGGGCTCTCCCAGCATGCAGGCTAGAGAGCAGCCCCATTCTCCCAGGCACAGGCGTTTTTAAAGGCAAAACCCACAAGCTTGGGGGGGGGGGAATGACCAGAGTCATGGGTTCCTAGGAGACCCTTTGTCTTGAGGAGAGGGCTGGGAATCAGATGGCCTCCTGACCCACCATTTGTAAAACCTGCAGACCTCAGGATATGCTTATCTTGCTTGAGCAAATGGTAGCTATCTCTTTGTTTCATAGGGACCCTTAATTGTTAATTATTGACACATTGGCCAGTGGGGCAATCTGTTTCCTCCATGAGCCCCTCAGGGAGGGCGGCCATCTGGGAATTGTTGGTATCCAGTTATCTTATGGCCTTGTAATTTGGTAAATTCCAGGCCCTAAGTCATAGTAGTGGCCTTGGTTTCTGGGTTAGGCTGCCCTACATTCACTTTGGAGAGTTTCCTTATCTGGGCTATATTTCTTTGCTAATCTTTAAGTCTTTCAGTTTCAAAACAGAAACACTAGGTAGTGTCACCCATCCAGAGAGTACCAATTTAAAATTAAACATTGTTCAGGGTCCAGACCCATTTTCCATGTAGGGAAACAGCTTCTTTCCCTCTGCTTCATAAAAATAGAAAAGGTAATTTCTGATTTATCACTTGTGGGGTGCCCAGTTATATAAGAGTAACATTTGAGCTGCTTCCTACTTTCATGACAGAAGCACTAGCTAATGAAGAACTATCTAAAAGATGCTCTGCTTTTTAAACCCTCACCTTCGGATACTAAGATCCTTTTCCATCTGTGAACATAGGTCAATCTGGGCAGCCAAAGACTCGGGGTACTTCCAAACAGAGTGATGTACTTTCTACAGTGCAAAAAATAAATCAATATTCCTCTCTCAAAAGAAAAACAAGAACAGAGTCAACACATACACCCTCATTTCTCAACTATAGTGGTATTTTCTAATGGAAATTAAAAGAGATTGATAGAAGCTGTAAGACAGAGACAGCAAGAAAGAAACAGGGAGGGACACACACACACACACACACACACAGAGAGAGAGAGAGAGAGAGAGAGAGAGAGAGAGAGAGAGAGAGAGAGAGAGAGAGACAGAGAGACAGAGAGAGAGACAGAGAGAGAGACAGAGAGAGAGGTCGTAAGTTTGGAAAGAAGATGGGTGGAACATCAAGTGACCATATTTTATCTTGTTGATTCCTATACTAGTCAGAAGTTCCATGTCTAAACAGCCTCAGTTTTCTAAGCAGCCGGCTTGTAAGTGTACTCTTGTGGGACTTCTGTCAATAAAGAACTGATAGGATAACTATGATTAGTTTTCTACTTCATTTTATTCTTTACCCTCACTAAGTAAATAAATGCCTTATTACAAATAATAAAATTAAAGCTACAACCTTCATGTGTGATTTATGGGAGCCACAATAATAAAGTTTGGTTTTCTGAATGCTTCAAGGAAAGGCAAAACTTCCAAAAAGCTGGTCTCTAGAGAATGCCCTTCAGCTTCTCAGGAACCAGTGGAAATAGCTTCAGGGCAGCAAACACCCTTCCTAGATCTCCAAGCACATCAATGAACTGCAACAAAATATATAATGAGAATTTAAATTCATTTGGAAATGTTTTTTCTTTAAGTCCTACAGAGATTCCTATGTTTTTGTGTTCATTGCCACATCAAGAAAAGCCACTTACCCTTTGCCTTTTTGCTTTTCATCTATTAAATGGGCATAAATATACCTTACTCTCACAGCTGTGAGTAGGATGCCCTGGAAAGGGGGTAAATTATTCTGTTCAACACCTTGTAACCTACTGATTAGATTCTAAGCAAAGTAAATATCAGTGTTTAGTGACTTCATCAGACAGGTCAGTGATGACAGAAGCTCATGCCACAGTCTGCTAGTGACAATGTCTAAACAAGAATCACTGATACAATATTTCCATCCTCAAATTACTAAAGTGCTTGTTTGGAGCATGGGTTTCTCCAGCTCATACCTGCTTTCATCAGTTCAGAAGGGCCAACTGCATACAGCACCTCTCCCATCTCCATTTGCCTGCTTTCAAGAGCACGAACCTGACTTCTCATGAGAATTTACACCACAGAAACTAAGAAGTGCTGCTAGTGGAGGATTTTGTTTCTAGGGTCCACTGGTGAAATTCTCACCAACACATCTCTCAGTGGCCTGTAGATTTAGATGCAGCTGTGCACTAAGTATCTTTGGGAAGCTGACGCCACCTCTGTGAGAGGACACAGAGGATTTTAAATCATCAGATTCCATTTGCAGTTAATGTTTCCAGTGTGTACTTCATTGCCTCAGGGCAACTTCCAAAGAGTGTATTTTCCATTGTATAAGTCTCTAAGTGTCTTTAAACAAACAAACAAACAAAGACCAAATCAAAACAAACAAACAAAAAAACCTTATAGCACTGGTTTTCTGAGAATTGCCTTTCCCAAAATTTCTTGAATGCAGAGTAAAAGGCCTTCAGAAAAATCAGAACATTGATTCCTAACCCCCATTTTATATTGCTAGCTCAGCACAGATCTCCTGCCCCTGCCTCAGGCAGAATTAATTCTCAGTGTGTCCTCCTTTGCATCTTGCTCACTGTTAAGGAAGCACTCATCACACCTTACCAGTGGCAGGTTTTTCTCTGCCTCTTTTCTGAGCAGATTCAAAAGCTGTTCAAGGGCCTCAATTCACATTTCCTCTTCTAAAATGATTCCTGATTTCATAGGTGAGCAGAAATGAGCTGGCAGACAAAACAAGCATTGAGCCTCCTGTCTGCACACATTCCTCAGTTAAAAGAAGACTATATTTGAGGGAAAAAAAAAAGCCTAACTCTACTTTATTACCCTAGGTCACAAAAATGTTTAAAGAACTGATTATACAGTGAAATTTAAATAGCAAAGTAACACCATAAGGTAGGGTATTTAAGGAGCAGTGGGATTTTTGTCAAGGAAACATTTGGGGCTATGTGTATTCTTTATATATTTCGAGGCCTTTAAGGATCTCTAATAACATATCCGTATCAGACAGGGGCAGTTTTATAGTCACTGTATACAGTTACTGTGTCACCTGACAGCAATTCTCAACTCCAGTAAATCTAAATTCTGAACCTCAGAAATCTATGGGAACTCCTGTAGTAGTTCGGTACTTATCCCTAGCATAGGTGTGGACTTTGGGATAGTATAGTATTCCACAAAGAGAAATAGAGAAATACACCCTGAGGCAAGAAACACAGGGGTGGGCCTAGGCCTTATCCTAAAGGACACGATAGACTCTGATGACACCCTATGGAAGGCCTCACCATCCAGGGGGAGCAGAAAGGATGTGTGATAGGTAGGGTTTTAGTTGTGAGGGTGGCAGGGGAGGACGGGAGGGAGAGGTAACTGGGATTGTCATGTAAAACAATATTGTTTCTAATTCAAATTTAAAAAATCTGCAAAAAAAAAACCCTAAATTCTGTTTTAGAATAAGTATTTGTAAGGCTCCTTCTATCCTATAATCAAATCATAGATAGATTTGGCCTGTGGCCTTGACCTAGAATTCTTCCCAAGTCATGCCCCACACACTGATGATTAAGCTTTCAAATATTTGAGCCATTCTTATACATAGTACTGAAGGAACCGGCTTCCCTTTTGGCAGCCATAACAGCCGAACACGTGCTTGTCATAAACCTGCCCTGGTCACTTAGAGGTCAGATGCCTGTCTCGTGACAAGGAACCAATCAGAGGTTAGCTGGTGGCGCTATGCTTTACGACCCTGGGTGTGCTTTACGGACAAGCGCACAGCAATGACGTAGAGAGCATAGCAACCACCCTGGGAGGGCCTATGGCCATAACAACCAGTTGACCAATCAACACAGGGCAAGCCCTCCAAGCCTGGAGGCACACCAATCGTGAGCCTGTGCGTACCCCTAGACACTCCCCTTACGCTGCCCTATAAGATCTTTTGGGAGCCTGTAGGAGCCGTCTTTTCTAGCTATCCGCCATGGCGGGTGGGTGAAAGACCCGAGCTAACATAGGGTTAGCTCGTTAAATTACAATAAAGCCTCGTGCAGTTTGCAGCAAGCTCTCGAATCCGCCTGGTGATTAGGGTGACCGCGAACCTGGCCTGGGACCCCGAATACTTGAGTTTTTGGGGGTCTAACAGTACCACAAAAATATTGCAGGGGCTTAGAACAGACAAGTGGGTGAGACACTCTGGACTAATTTCTGGGAGATTTAGTATTTTTCAAAAGCGTGCAAAGACTTTATATATAAAATGGGTCTGGATACTAAAGTGCTAGGGACAAATGCTTCAGCAACTGTTCTCAACCTGTGAGTTGTGACCCCTTTAGTGATGGGAGGACCCTTTCAGAGGGGTCACATATCAGATCAAATACTTGCATTGCTATTCATAACAGCAGCAAAATTACAGTCATGAAGTAGCAATGAAAATAATTTTACAGTTAGGGTTCACCACAACATGAGGAACTATATTAAGCTGTCACAACACTAGGAAGGTTGAGAATTGCTGGCTTATGGTTAAAAACATGAGTATCTGTGCAGAGTTGAAAAGTCACTACCAACTTATCATATTTAGTTTTCCAGCAGAGCATAGGACATATCAGACCTGGAACCCATCTGCCAACTGCTGAGAATCCAGCCAAAGCCACCCATCCATGGTAATGAAGCTTTCCTTAGTTTCCAAACAGCATCTAGTGTGTTAGGATTTCTGGGATAAAGAGACTCTAAGCTTTTGGTAAAATAGAAGTAATCATACCAATTTTTTCTAGATCCCAAACCTAAAGTGAAAATTCAATGTGAAATATATTTTTGAAAGCTCTTAGCAAACTAACAAATCAGACAGGTGAAAAGTATATTTTTTTCTGTTGCAGAGACTTGCTTTGCAGTACATTTGGACATTCCTAACATTCTCAAGGATTTGAGACCCTGTCTCTACTTCACTCTGGCCATTAGAAGAGTGTCTTCCTACACCTGTAAGACCCCTGGAAGCTCAGGTCTCCAGAATCTTTTCCCAGACTTGGGCCACCCCAACCACCAGGGAGGAGGTGGAAACTTGATGCAAACAGCAAGAGGCTTTAATGAAAGACAGACGTTTGTACGAACCGGCTCTCTCAGCATGCAGGCTAGAGAGCAGCCCCATCCCCCAGGCACTGGCGTTTTTAAAGGCAAAAACCATAAGCTTAGGGAGGGGCCTCAACTCTCTGTCCATTGAATACGTGACCAGAGTCATGGGTTCCTATGCAGCCCTTTGTCTTGAGGGGAGGGCTGGGAATCAGATAGCTTCCTGACCCCACCAGTTGTAAAACCTGCAGACTTCAGGATGTGCTAAATAATGTTAGCTATCTCTTTGTTTCACAGGGACCCTTAATTGTTAATGATTGACACATTGGCCAGTGGGGCAATCTGTTTCCTTCATGAGCCCCTCGGGGAGGGTGGCCATCTGGGAATTCTTGGTACCCAGTTTTCTTATGGCCTTGTAAGGGAGTAATTGCTGGTGGCTGGTAAATTCCAGGCACTAAGTCATAATAGTTGCCTTGGTCAGTTTCTGGGCTATATTTGTTTGCTGATTTTTAAGTCTTTCCCACCAAGGGCAATAGTCCCACAGAATCACCATGGATTAAATTACACTTCTTATAGTTTCTCCTGTGATTGTATTTAAACATTCTAAATCCAAATTGTGACATACTAATTGGTTGATACTGCCATCTAGTGACTCTTATAAACCAATCACTTGATACCATTATATTCAGTTACACAGATACCTAAGCATGTTTAGTGTATTAATTTCTAATTTTACAAAGCCTACATTCATCTCTCATTTATATGACCAAGTGTGTAAGAAAACCATGGGAATTTCTTCCATAGATGGTGTTCCACCAGCACTGTTGCAGCAGAATGACACTACAGTATCCTTTGTTAATTGGCAGTGTGCCCACTGTAGCAGACATCCACATCTTGACACACAAGGGAGTGAACTGGCTACTTTGTTAACATGACATTTTGAATTCTCATTCAGGCTTTTCACAAGTATGAAACATAATAAAATAATAATAATAATAATAATAATAATAATAATAATAATAATAATAATGATGATGCAGGAATCCCCAGGTATTGAAGGGAGAGATGATGATTGAAGAAAACCAGAAACTTTGCCTCCCCTGCTTTAAGCTCTATAGTTCATTCCCTTCCCCTTGAGACAGGATCTCATGCAGTCAAGGTTGCCTTTCATTCTCTGTGTAATCAAGAATACCTGATCCCCTCTATCCTCCTTCCACCATCTTAATGGTGTTGACATTTTGAGATATTTGTCACACAGCTAGTTATTATTGGCCAAGTGTAGTCTATCTTAGCAAGAGAATGAAAGCAGCACAAGAGCAGCAAAGAGTCCAGAGCAAGTGTAGTATCTTCCTGCCAAGTCCACATTCTAAGGAGTGCCTCAGGCTCAAGGGGAAGGGAGCCTCACTATTCACCTCCAAGCATCTCTACTGAGAATCATCTTTATTTTAGGCTACACATAAAGCACCACTCATGCCCATTTCTTTTCAGACCTTAGTTCAATGGTACCATGTTTTCACTAATGGATTATTGAACATTTCCTAAATGATTTATCTGTTGTTCATTTATGAAATCAGTGTATTATATCAAAAGGGTGGTTGCTTTCCATCTCCTTTAATTAATAAGACTTTATTTCTGTTTTACTGACCATTGTTATAGCTGGCATATAAACAACAGTGCTAGCTGACAGTGCTGGCCAAAAATCAGACCCCTGGTTTTGGCATAAATGGACATTGAATGCTAGGTTCCCCTGATGTTGAGAGAAATAGTCCTACTCTGAACCAAGAAGCTATTTGTATAGGTGAAGTTTCTCTGTGTCCTGGCAGCAGCTCCTAAATATCCACTTTGAGACTTATTATTAATTATAAATGCTCAACTAATAGCTCAGGCTTGTTATATTTTAATTAACCTATATTTCTTATCCATGCTCTGCCATGTAGCTTGGTACCTGTTCTCAGTATGGCATGTTCATTTCCTCTCCATATCTCCTTGAGATCTCAGACTTCTCATCTTCTTCTTTGTGCTCTCTTTTTCTCTGTAAGTCCCACCTAACCTCTACTTGTCTAGCTATTGGCCAGTCAGCTTCTTTATTAACCCAGTCACAATGACATACATTCACACAAAGTAAAGAAATATTCCACATATCTATAACTGATACTTTCTTGGACAGGAAAAATCAGTTTTCTCCAGTAGAGTAGCACAGAAGCACTGGGAATATTAAATATGCCACAACAGCAGACCTCATGAAGAAGAGTAGTTGGCCAACACAAAAGATACTCCATAATCTGTTTTGGGGGGTTTGTCGTGTATGTGTGTGTGTCTTTTCAGGTGTGCACTTTTTGGATTTATCTTTGTCTTTGTGTTTATTTTTATTTTTGAGCTTATAATATATTTACATCCTTTCTCTGAAGGTGTGAATATGAAGATTTCACTAGACCCAAGAGAAATGATAAATAGTTGTTTATTGGTGAACACTCACACAGATAATAATAAAGAACTGTGGGAGCACTTCTCTGCCCTTCCTATTGGAGTGGCTGACTGAAGAGAAATACTACATGCATGAGAAGCCACACCTTACGCTTCTCTCTTTCCACATCAGTCCTCCTTAAGCCACATCCAAAGTGGTGTGGCCATTATTACAGTTTCCCTGACAAGACATTATTACATTTTTGTCTTCCCTTTCTACCCTCCAAACCCTACTATACATTCCTCCTTGCTTTCTTTCAAAGTCTGTGCCTCTTTTTGTATTAACTGTTGTTACATGCATATATGTATACATATGTACATATATATTCCTAAGAAAAATCATCTCAGTCTGTATAATGTTACTTACATGTATGCTTTCAGGGTTGACCATTTTGTATTAGATAAAGAACTGGTGTGCTGTTCCCTGGGGAAAACTGTTTCTTCTGATATAATCATTATTATGTTGCCATTAAGTATTTGAGGGCTACTGGGTTCCACTTGTCCACTTTGGTATGTTTATTGTTGTTGTTCATTTTCCATTCATTTTTTAGGCAGCCATGCTGGTGTAACTTTATGTGTATAGTTTTAACATTACCAAGAGAATCATTCTCATAGAAAACCACCAGATCCACTGGATCTTCTAATAGTTCTGTGCCTTTGTCCACAATGTTCCCTGATCCTTAAGTACAGAGTTGTTTTGTAGATATACCTTTTGGGGCTTCACTCTCTGTAACTCTGAATTTTGATATGTATGGTTTTATGTAAAGGTCTTAGTCTGATTCAAAGAAAACATTTCAAGATGAAAGAAATAAATTGAAGACTGAAATCAATTAATTAGAAACAAAGAAAATAATAGAAATAACTAAACAAAAAGTTAGTTCTTTGAGAAAATCAGCAAGATAGACAACCACCTATCTAAACTAAGAAAAAGACTGTGAGTGAATATCCAAATTAACAAAACGTAAATGAAAATAGAGACATAATAACAAACACTGAGGAAATCCAGAGAATCATCAGACAATACTTCAAAAATGTATATAACACAAAATTGGAAAATTTAAAAGAAATGGACAATTTTCTGCATAGGTTATATATACCAAAATTAAACAAAGAACTGATAAACAATTTAAATAAACCTATAACCCCTATGGAAATAGAAACAGGCATCAAAAGTCTCCCAACCAAGAGCCAACTCCAATACTCCCCCAATTGTTACACACAATAGAAAAAGAAGGAATATTGCCAAACTCCTTTTATGAGGCTACAGTATCCCTGATACCCAAACCACGCAAAGTTAAAACAAAAAGAGAGAATGACAGACTAATCTCCCTCAAGAACTTTGACATAAAAATACTCAATAAAATACTGGCAAACTGAATCCAAGAAGGCATCAAGAAAATTATCCACCATGACCAAGTAGGCTTCATCTCAGAAATTCAGTGTTGGTAAAACATACAGTAATCTGAGAATGTTATCCATTATATAAACAAACTGAAAGAAAACAAACACATTATCATCTCATTAGATGCTGAAAAAGCCTTTGACAAAATCCAACATTTCTTCATGATAAAGGTATTGGAGAGCTAAGGGATACAGGGAACACATCTAAACATAATAAAAGCAAGCAGACAGACATCATCAAATTAAACAGAGAGAAACTCAAAGTGATTCCTCTGAAATCAGGAACAAGACAAGGCTGTCCATTCTCTCAGTATCTATTCAATATACTACTTGAAGTTCTAGCTATAGCAATAAGACAAGAAAAGGGGATCAAAGGGACAAAAACTGAAAAGGAAGAAGTCAAACTATCATTATTGACCAATGATAAGATAGTATACATAAGTAACTCCAAAACTCTACTCAGGAGCTCCTACATCTGATAAACACCTACAGTAATGTCCCAGGATACAAGACTAACTCAGAAAAAAATCAGTAGCCTTCTTGTATAAGATCATTATTTATCCCTGGCATGCAAATGGATTTTGGAAGCCCATTCCACATGGAGCTATGCTCTCTGAGTCTGGACACATGGGGAAGCCCTAGGCCCTGCCTGGGATGATATGACAGACTTTGGAGATCCTGCATGGAAGGCCTCACCATCCTGGGGAGCAGAGGAGGAATAGGGTGGGGCTTGGGAGGGTGGGGGTGGCGGAGGAGGGGAGAGAGAGGGAGCTGGGATTGACAAGTGAAGCAAACTTGTTACTCTTTGAAAAAAAAAGAAAAAAAGGAGTTTTTATCAAAATATATTTGGAAGAAAACATGGCTAGCATTGATAGGTGAACTATAAATTATAGAATTATGAATTGAAATTTATAATTATAAATTTGAAAGTCAAAATTTAATTTACTTTTGTTAATTTACTTTTGCATGGGAATAGGACTGCCTGTGTAGAAAAGTCAGATATGGTGCTGGAGGTTCCACTGGGCTGGGAGATAGGGAGAGAGGATCATGGCAGAAGCCTAGAGATTGCTGGAGGCACAGGTATGGATGCTCAGAGTATGTCTGGACATTGATTATAGGACCTGGGCTAGATCTGGATGGTTTGGAAGGATACTGGAATGGGGATTTTCAGGGAGGCACACCATGGAAAAGCAAGATGGAGATCTAGCTGGTTAGAGAGGTTGGATGAAGAACAAAAGGGACCTTTAGGTGGTGGCAGGTAGGGCCAGTCCTGGCAGAAGCCTAGTGATTGGTTGTGGTGTAAGTAGGTGTGGCCTGACTAGGCCTGGGCATTTGGGCTAAATTTGGAGGGTTAGGGAGAAGGTATGGAGTGAGAGGTCATAGAGACTCGCTGGACTTGTCTCTAGAGAAGAAAGTGGGCCATTTTATAAAGATAGAGAAATAATATGAAATTGAGTGGGGAGGGAACAGAGATCTGGGAGGGTTTTACATAAAAGAAAAAATACAAACAAAATTTCTAAAAAATGCAAAAACCAAAACAAATAGTGTTCTACAAAGAGTGATAATATCTTTCAAAGTCTTAGATCCTAAGATCAGAATGTAGAAAGCTGAGAGAGAACACACAGGTTTTTTTTTAATATATAAACTGAATTTAATACTAAAATTGTTTGATCGCTGGCAATTAGTTGACAAGGAGAAGAGGTCACACAGCCTTCTGAGCTATTAATCTGCAGAAACCCACAGACTCGATGTTCAAAGCCTCTGTTTGCATCTGATCCCTGTAATCTTCTTGCTCATTTTAATGGTGATGTCAGCATTAAGCTGTTCCAATCCTTTTGATTAGCAGTTAATTGTCAATTTCAAAGCCATGCCAAGTTTCTCATTACTTCAATCATGAATACAATTATCTGCACTATCTTTTCAGTGTCCAGGAACATAGATATAAAATGCAGGAAAATAACAGATTTCAACAATCTTTTCTCTGTGTGTGTCTTTTTAAAATCTCAGCTTGTTTCCACATTTTAAAAAAATGCCTGTCAAATGCTTTGACTTTGGGGAACTACCTTTAATTTTTTTCCCAGTGTATGCTTTCTGGTATTTTTCTAAATGTTCTACATATAACCTATAAACAGTGAATGATCATCCTTAGTCAATGGCTTCATACAGAAAATGAATTATAAGCAATGCTTTCAGGGAACTAATGAGATTCAAATTACTATGTAGTCAGCCTCTCCCCACCCCTCCGAGTTTCCAATCTGTTCTCTAACAGATCGGGCACCTGGGGATGAGGAGATCAATCCCAAGTAGCAGAGGTTCACCTTGAGTCCACTATGTTCGAGGGTTCTGGAGGGTTAAGATGGAGAGTTTTGATAGGAGTAGAGATTTCTTTCTCTCAAAAACTGGAATGTATTTTGTATACAAAATTTCCTTCTTCACAATGCCTTTGAAAACACATGTAATTATAGAATTTCTTATTCTTCATTGTGGAATCTTACTTATCGAGATCTCTTTTTCAATAATTAAAATGTAAACAAATATAACATGTATTTGCCTATAGGGTCTTCTTTCTAAACAATCAGAGTGTCACTTCCTCTCCAGGGCCTGCATTTGTAGCTATTCTTAGGGGGCAACCCCTATAAGCTACGGATGTGAGCCCATTCTTGTAGCCCCAAGGTCCTAACTCTGAGCTTGATGCTTTCTAAATCTCTGCTCTCTCTCTCTCTCTCTCTCTCTCTCTCTCTCTCTCTCTCTCTCTCTCTCTCTTTTGTTTTTGGAGACAGGGATTATCTGTGTAGACTTGGCTGTCCTGGAACTTGCTCTGTAGATCAGGTTGGCTTCAAATATACAGAGAGCCTCCTGTCTCTGTCTTTTTGGCATGGAGGGCTGAGGACTGAACCTTGTGATTGCTAGGCGACTAACTGCTCTCCCACTGAGCTACATTCCCAACCCTTTATCTTCTCTTGAAAGGTGAAGTGTTCTAGTAGTTCAAGTAGACCTAAGAAACTGGAGAACTTTGTTTTGTTTTGTTCAGTTTTCTTTCCATCTTCGTTCTGGATGGCAGTAAACTTTTATTATTACATGAATTGTTTCCAATATTTGGACTAATTTGTTCAGTCACCATTCTACATATAAACATACAAATTCCTGAAGATAAACCTGGAAAAGTTTTTTTTTTTATTGAAATCACAAACTTGACAAGTTAATCTTACACACTATAGTTTGTTTATATTAATTTGTAATTCTAGTAGTGTATCGCTATTTGACTTGCTACACTTTATATCCGTGGGGGTTGGATGGAGACACAGATGGTGGTGGGTGGGAGGACTGGAGGGAGAGGGAATGGGGTTGGCATGTTTTTAAATTAAATAAAAAACTAATAAAAAAGATAAAAAGAAAGAGTAGAAGACTAAAAGAAACAAATGAATCATGCATTAGAGATGGATTTATTTGAATACTTAACTGATTTTGTATATTAATTCAATAACATGCCATTTACTTAGTATTTCATTTATTTACATGTGTTTTATAGTGATTTATATATTTTCAGCAGCATGCTCAAAATATTCAATTTTATTGTTTCTGGACCATCTATGCTCTCTTAGTTCCCAGCAGCATTATCTCTGAAAACAGCCTCCCCATTCCTGACTCATGTTGCGATGGCTTAGAAAAGACAGTGTTCTCATTTCTCATTTTTCTGCAATGTGAACAGGCTTATATTTTTCTTCTTTAGAGTCAATAAGACGAACACTGTCATCTTTCCTCTTTATCCTGTTTCTTTTAAAGCAGTAAAAAGAAACCAGACTATGCTTTCAACATATCACTTAGAAATTTCCCTAATTAAATTTCCATTTTCATCACAAGGCCAAAGGAAATGGACCTAGACTTAATTATAGTGTGTCCATGCACTGTGAGTTAAACAACTAAGTGAATAGGGAGACACAGGATTTTCAGCATTGAACTCAGCAGTAAAACAGTGGGGGAAAATAACTCATGTACTAATTAGAACTTGAGACAGAACCATGAATTTATATATGTTTGTATGTATATTTATAGATATTGATACATATGAATATACAAGTCACTATGTATACATATGTTTTACTCTGTTAACAAAAATGTTGGAAAAAAATGACCTGTTAACTAGCAACATGTATACCTAATTCCCAGATCTTGGTTCCTGGTACCAATATTATCCAATAAAAGTAACCAGAATTCTCGGCATCAACAGGTAACTCTATGACTAGTCAAAAAAATCATGTAAACCAAGTAGACATTGTAGTGCCAATAAGTAAGGAAGCACTTGCACACACTTGCATCAATGTGGATGAAGACATTCAAAGGATCTACAAACCAACTGAGTAATCACCCAGGAGCCAATCAGGCAAATAACTGAACTGCAAGCAAGTTATTATCATTCAAGGTCCAAGATTACTATTCCATCATTCATATCAAAATAAATAAGCAATCAAAGAAACACATGAAATGGGGTGGGGGACAGAAACAACTGACTTGAACAAGGGGGAGCGATTTATGCCCAGACTGATAGCTGGGAAACCAGCATGGGACTGATTCAGACCTAATGAATGTAGGTGTCAGTGAGGAGATCTTGGAAATCTATGGGGCCTCTTGTAGATCAGTACTTATCCCTACCATAGAAATGGACTTTGGGAGCCCATTCCACATAGAGGGATATTTCCTGAGCTTGGACATATGGGGTGAGCCTAGGCCCTTTCACAAAGGATATGACAGACTCTGAAGACCCCCCCCATGGAAGGCCTCACCCTCTCTGGGGAGCAGAAAGGGTATTGGATAGGTAGGGTGTTAGTTGGGGAGGGGAAGGGTAGGAGGGGACGGAGAGGCAATTTGGATTGACATGTAAAACAATCTTGTTTCTAATCCAAATAAAAAATGGAAAAAGGGAAAAAAAAGAAATGGGGTGGGGGAGATTGCAATACTGCTCCCCAAGAAGAACTACAGGTTATTAGTGTAGAAACCCCAGCCTCTAGTCAGGGAAACTGTCTTATGAGCATCTGTGTTTGGCCACTTCTTCCAGGTACTGTAAAATGCTGGAAATAGAGTAATGTTTTAGTGAAGAAACTTTGCAATAGTACCTCAAGCCAGGAGATTAAAGTTACCTAAATGTAAAAGAATGGAAAGAGATATGCCAAGAAAATTACCTAAGTAAGCCAGTGTACTTATTTTGAGTTTGACCAAAAGAGACATCAAACTAAAATTAATCAGAAGAGATAAAGTCATTACAAACTTATCAAAGGAAAAATTCACCCAAAAGGCATTTCAGTTCTTAGCATCTACATACCAAACACAAGAGTATCCAAGTAAACACTACTACAGCTTAAATTACATATTGACCCTCACAAATTGATAGTGGGAAAATTCAATGCCCTACTTTTGCCAGTAAGCATGCCATCCAGAGAAAAACTAAATAGAGAAATATTGGAGATAAGTGATGTCATAAATCAAATTGACCTAACATATATTTACAGAACATTTCACCCAAACACAAAAGAATATACCATTTCCTCAGAAGCTCATGGAATTTTCTCCCAAATTAACCAGATGTATGGTCACAAAATAGGTCTTAGTAGCTATTTAAAAAATTGAAACAATACCCTATATCCTAGCTGACTACCACAGATTAAAGCTGGATATCCAAAACAACAGAAACACAGAAAGATTACAAATGCATGGAAAATAAACAACTCTCTGCTGAATGAAAAATGGGTCAAGACTGAAATTAGAAATAAAGATTTCATAGAATTGAGTAAAAATGAATACACAATATACCTAAACTTATGGGCCAAAATGAAGGCTGTTCTAAAAGGCAAGCTCATAGAACTAAGTTAAAAGTCTTCCAAACAATAAAAGTCCAGGGTTAGATGATTTTTAGCATAGATTCCCACTAGACTTCCAAAAAAGAGCTAACACCAATGCTCCTCAAATTATTCTACAAAATCAAAATGGAAAGAACATTGCCCTATTCTTTTTATGAGGCTAGAGTTACTCTGGTACTTAAAACTCATAAAGACACAATAAAAAAAAAGAATTCCAATTTTCCTTCATGAACATAGATTAAAAATTTCTCAATAAAATACTTGCAAACTGAATCCAAGAACACATTAAAAAGACCATACAACATGATATTTAGGCTTCATCTTAGAAATGAAGGGATAACTCAATATATGAAAATGCAACCTACTGTATAAACAGGTTGAAAGAAAAAACAATCAAATGAAAGAATAAACAAAAACAAACCACAAAACAACAACAAACACTACACTAATGATCTTCTCATTAGATGCAGAAAATGCCTTTTTAGAAAATCGAATACCCTTTCATGATAAAAGTCCTGGAGAAATTAGAGATACATGGAACATACCTCAATATAACAAAAGCAGTTTACATCAAGCTCGTAGAAAATATTAACTTAAATGGAGAGAAACTCAAAACAAGAAAAGATTTTCCACTCTCTCCATAACTATTCAATATTGGAATTGTAGTATTAGCTGGAGCGATAGGACAACTGAAGTAGATCAAGGGGCTATAAATAGAAAAGGAAGAAGCCCAAGTATCTTTATTTCCAGATGACATGACAGAGGTGGAAAGAATGTAAAAGCCTGAGTGTATAGAGGACTCCAAAGAACCAATGCTTTCTAGATGCAATAGTGCAATTGCACATACAGATTCATGGAGACTGAGGCAACATGTACAGGGCCTTCACATTGCGCAGCAGATACGGTCCTAGAGCTAAGAGATGAATTGGACACATAGCCCTACTCCTAACCCAGAAGCCACCTCTAACTGATATCTCTTTGCAAATGAAAAATTAGTCTTCTCCACGGTAATGTCATTGGGGAATCAAACCATTCTTAAGGGTAAGAACATTGCCCAGTAATAGATGGCTAACACAGAATGACTTCAGTGGCATCTCTGGAGAGTCTTTGTCTCATAGTGTCAAGTCATTAAGTCAGGACAATAGTTTTTCCTACTGAACAGGTTCTTTGTATAGACCATTGCTTCTGGTTTTGTGCTTTATAAGACTTCCTGTGTATGAGAATATGTGTTCTTTGGCTCTTTTTCCTGTTTGGGTGCTTTGTCATATTTTGATATGTTTGTTTTTGATTTATAATATTTTACTAATATTCCTTAGATGCCTATTTGCTTTATTTTGGAGAGAAAGGAATGTTATGGCTCTGAATGGGAGGGGTCAGAGAATAACTGGGTAGAGTAAGAGAGGGGAAATTATAATCAAAATGTATCATATATAAAGATCTATTTTCAGTAAAAGAATATTTTAGTAAATAATACATCAAAGTAGGGTACGGTGTCACATTCTTGTTATTGCAGAATTCAGGAGGCTGATTTACCAGTAACATACATATCTGGGCTACATAGTGATTTCAAGGCCTGCTTGGGCTATGTATTGAGACTGTCAACAAAATCCAGAACAATAATAATAAAATAACTACAATAGTTGTTATTTAATTATGAAGAATGACTGACTAATATGAATTATTTCTAACATAAAAATTAATTATGAGATACATATCTTCATAAGTTTCTGTAAATGAAAAACAACTCTAAAATTTAAATGTTCACTCAAAATCCTATAATATAAGCCCATTTTCTCCAAATGAAATATGTTTGTATTTTAAAAACTCTTGAAAACATGTAATAAAATGAATGACAGTAATAATTAAATTTTCCATCAACTTTTTAGAAATATTAATGAATACTTGAGAGTTCACAAAAATGTGCATTTCCTTAGAAATTTCCTTTGCTGCCAATTCTTAGTCACAAAAATTCTACCTCTGCCAAGTTGACAGCACTAGGTTTCATATTAGCATAATTAATTAGCTAATTTGTATATTGGGTTTTCAGTGCTTTATCATTTTAATGGAGAAAACAGAACTTGAGGGACCTCCTTGGTACCTCTCCCTCTTCAGAGCATCTGCTTTGTTGGCATTTGTAAACTGTGCCTTTGAGTCTCAGCCACATGGCATATTACCTCTGTTGGGAGCAAAGAAATGCTAATTCCATAATATCAAAATTTAAAAATGCTACATCTGTGCTACATTAAAATGAGTCTTCTAACATAGCATTGAAAATACCTCATCATCAAAGCTTTGAGGAATTTGGAATATCTTTGAACTGGTTGAAAGTTTCAATAAACAAAATGTTAATATTAGGTATCTAAGCACCGGAATAATGTAACTTGTTATACCATGTAGTCATTCTTAAACTGCTGTATGTTTGCAGAGATAAGCTGATTTTCTTGAAAAGAATCTGTGTATTGTTCATAGTTTGGCTCTTTGACCCAGAAGGAAAGACTGGCCTACTTTTAAATTATTTTCTTTCCCAACATAAATTAGCATGCCAATGAATTACATTTATGCATTATGAAAAGTACAAAGAGGCACATTTTCACTCTGTCACCTGAGAGTATGTAACTGATTGTTGCAAGCTTACCTTCACATCATTTCTGAGGCATTAATCTGTTGACGCCTTATTTAGCTATTTGCTGAAATATTACATGCAATACATCGTCAGATAATGCTCACTTTACTAAATTGCACTTTTTCCCGTGAGTTACAAATTCTAGAAATAAACTCTTAAATGAGATTCACCATTATTCTATACAATGCTATCTTATTTGTGAACTGCACCCTTTCTGAGATCGGCCAGATCAGTCCCTTCCTGTTTGCTTCTTCCATAACTCTGGATGATATTTTCCTCCTGAGATTCCATGAAAAAATTTGTTGGCCTGAATTCCCTTGTGATTATGGCCCCACAATATAATCAAATGATCTTCAATGTTCTTTTCTAAGGATAGGACAACATGTGGATGAGGAGAAGAGATGGCAAAAGCTTGAGAGACCTGAAGTGACTATCTAGATCTTTAGACTCTATTAGCAAGCTTTTCAGGGAAAACAACTTTTGTCATCTGGCACCTTGGTGTGTATACATTCCTTAGGCTTCAGTAGAAATTATAAATGAATATTAGAAAGTTGCTATCTTTCCTACATTGAAGGAACAAAGGGAAGGGGTGGTATTGGCAGTCAAATGTCCATATCTGGAAACATGACAAGCCATACTGAAAAATTAAAAACAGTAGGAGGAATTTATCAAGGCAAAATGAGAATAAACTTCCTGTCTGCCCTGCATAATCTCCCAACATTACCACTGGCCAAACCCAAGCTGAAAACAGCCCAATAAATGGAAAAGTGAACCCTAAAGAGATCAGCACCTAGAAATAGGAAACAGAATGTGGTGGAGACTAAAAAAAAGCTATGTGCAAAGGTTATGCTCTGCTTAGAAGGCTTTGTTCCTACCCCGAATTCTACATGTATAGACACCAGTCATAGAGGTGGAATTAGTAGACTGGTATTTGGTAGGTAATTATGCCGTGGCAGGCCATGGAGGAAAAGCTTTCATAAATTTGTTCCTTCTTACAATGTGAAGACATATTGGGCCCCCACCAAATACTGACCTTCCCGGAACCTTGCCCTGGGTCAGCCTTCAGAACTGACACACACCATGGAATTTTGTTGTGGCAAATTGAACAGACTGAGATCATTCCAGCCAACGCATCTCCCCGATGTCTGCTTTGCAGGTGCCTCTAGTTTCATGGCCACTCAGGAAGGTGGGGCATGCTGTTGATCAAATCATACTATCACCTGATTGTCAACTTCATTCATCACTTCTGCTGTCCAGCTTTCCTTGAGGAACATATCCTGCCACTCACTTCCCTGAGATTTAAAATCCTCGGAAACTTGACATCTCTGAGAAAGGTTCACTTGTGGGTGGCTTAGCAGGTTATCCAAACCCCATCAAGACCATTACCTGGAAATTAAGATGTATCACAGATCATTTCTTAAGACAGTGTCACATGCCTTTATAGATCGTGCTTTTCTTACGGCAACATGAGGGCAGCTAGAGTTTCCCTTCAATTCTTCTTAAACCAGCCGTCAGTTTAACTCATCCTGTTTGGGTTTGGTTTTCCTATAAAAAAGAAACAATTTTCATTCCACTTGTACAAACAGCTGTGTATACTAGAAGTATTCTAGTTGAAGATGTTGATAAACCATACAGTAGCTTACCTGGCAGAGTAGCTAGCTACTTTTGCCTAAAAATGTATAATGAAAATTTTTATTATGATTTATCCAAAGATTAAAATTGTAGAAAAATAATATGTCTCAGCAGTGATAAACAACATTCTTTCAAAGTTCCTTAGATGTTGCCACTCCTTATCTATGATCATCTATTTAATATTTACATGCTATCTAAACTTATAAAAATGTTGAAACATTTAGTTACAAAATTTTTGTCCCAGAGGCAAACAATAATATTATGACTGCATTTCATCCCTGGGTTCATTCACTGACTTCCTTAATCTTCTTAAACAGTGAGGGTTCAGAGGACCAAGATTGAAGGAGCTCTCGATAACTGTCCCTAAAATGGAGAAACTAGTGCTCCCCAGAGTTTCTCTAAGGAAGAATCTAATGTGTTCTCAAGGCTGAGGTCAGACAAATGGAGACGCCACAATTTAAAAAATAAAATTGTAGAACTCACAAGGAAAGATACTACTGTATGTAACAGTTGACAGAAAAATAAAAAGCTTAAAATTACAGAACTTTTTCATTGCTATTGTATAAGAGATAGCTTTATCTTAGGGAAAATTAAAAAAACTTACACAGCATAAGAAAAAAAAAAAAACCCTAAGGTTTTGAAAGGGATAGCTTGGCCTGGGTGTAATTTAAATCACCGAAGTTCAGTTCAACAGACAAAAATATCAGCTCAAAATGTCTACACCTGGTAAACTTGTTTTAAAATTTAAAGAATTAATTATCCTAATCTCATATGGTACTTTTTAGCATCCACAGTTATTTGAATATTTGGATATAGTGAGAGCCCTGTGCAGCCCAACTGTAAAATTCAGTGTCTTCAAAATCACTTGCAGGAGAGTTATGGGAAGCAAAGCAAGCAAATATGACAGAAAGCAGAAAGGCTTATGGACAAATGACAGTGTCGCACCAAACAGACAGGGTCCTGCCAGCTCTAGCCTGTTTAATTCCTGTGGGCATTTGTGGGTGTGTAAGCTCACTCAAGTACTTTGAAAATATTTTCATGTTACTTGCTACTTGTTACATTTAAAGATAAAGTAATCCAGTAGTTCCCTATTAGCTACCTACCTGGAGATGTTTTTACATACGCAACTCAAGACACACATAAGAATGATCCTGACATTTGCCACAGTAAAGAAAATAGAAACTACTCAACTGTTAACTGGCAAGACTATGGAATAACCATGTAATGAGATTCTAAGTGAAATGAACAATTTATAATTACAGCCATACATGTGCATAAGTCTCAGAAACAATGTTTTCAGGAAAAAACATACAGAGAGCAAGTTCACAAAAAATTAGAACAAAGTATTCTATTGTCTTGGAAGATGCACATATGTGATAAAGCTAGAAAAATAATAGACATTCTGAAGAAAATAATAAGCATACATTTCAGGTAAGAAATTGGGACTGAGGGCTATTATGCACTCTGAAGAAGGAAGAAGCAAAGAACAGTCTTGTGAGTGCTGTATCTTAGGATGGCTGTTGGGTTTCCTGGAATTTCTTTTATAATTAAGCTTTATAACTTACATACAGTAGAGATTTTGAAACTTTAAAATATTTCAAAATTTTAAAAGAATTTTTTTGTGTGTTGATAACCAATAAATTGGTACAAATTTATTGGGAAATGCAAGCCAAACCACAGTTGCATACTGGAGAGATGGCTCAATCAGTAATGTGATTGTCAGGTAACCTTAATCATTAAAGTTCCACCCCAGCACCACACAAACATACAGGCTAGCAGCCTGTGATCCCAGTATAGGGGCAGCTCCTGAGGAATGGCTCAGACCCAAGGTTTATGGCTGATGTGGACTTGTGGAAGGAGGAGATGGGGGGCCAACTAGAGCCTCCTTAATTGCTGTTGGAGTAGAGTCCTGTAGCTACTGTTTCAGTTTCTTAAAAACTTGAAATATTACCTAATACTTCCACTCCTACTTACATATCCAAAATCACTGGAAGCAGAGATTCAGGAACCATTGGAGTAATGGGCACACAGCTCTGTTCACCATAGCTAGTGTCTATGAACAGATGACTGCATCTGCATACATGGCACATGGATGCAGTGGGGTATTATTACTCTCCCCTAAAAAGTGGCACTCTAGTATATATGGTAAGTGGAAGAATACTCTACCTGATGAGGCAAAGAAGACAGAGAGTCTGGCATAGTTTTATGTTTGTATTGGACCTAGAATAATAAATTTCAAACACAAAGCTAAATAGAGGGTATTGCAGCCAAGACAAAAAGTAAATAGGGTGTTTCTACTGAACGAGTGAAGGGTTTCCTTTGAGATGATAAAAAATTTCTGGAAAGAAATAGTGCTGGTGTTTTCACAGTAGTGTGAACGACAGTATCACCATCCTACTTGTAAAATGGTTATGGTAAATTATATATGTATATATATGCATAATAAAGCAGAAAAAAAGAGAAAAGATACTTCATTAAAAAGAATGATCCTGACTTGGAGGTATTAACAAATCCTAACCAACCAATCAAGGTATTTTGGAAAAATCGCTTATAGAATTGTCTTAATGTTATGAAAGTGTGATCATCATCATTTGGCAAAGAAATGGCACTGAAAAGGAAACTGGGAAACACCTTAAACCTTGATTCATGAAGTGTAAGGTAAAAAGAAATGAATGTGCAAAGATATTTTCAAATTGTGGAGGTTGCCTAAGAAATTAAATTTTAGTCTTTTATGGATATAAAATTGGTAAAACAAATGTCCTATATTTAGTATTTAATTCCTCAAACAGTCACTGTGAATCCATGTTGTGTGGCCAGGCATTGGGTTGACATTAGAATGGGATAACAGATAAATCCCTGCCACTGAGTCATATAGTCTTGTTGGGATAAAGATTTGTCATAGGTAATGAGATGAACACCACAGTGTCTCAGTGTTGTAGGGAATGCTGCTGGGCATTCAAAGTGTGAACTGGGAGGAGAGATTTCAGTGAGGAAAAATGAACACATTCTGAGGGGTGCCTGAAACCAGGTGTGGACAGGAATTCCAGGCAGAGGAAATGGGCCTCCTTAGGCAAAGGTGGACCAGAGTGTGCTGAGCATGAGGCTTTGGGATGGTTCAGTGGATGAATGTTCATAGCACTGAGAATTCCTACAGCTCCATTAAAACAAACAGTTTTGAAACAAAATTCAAACTTATCCTGGAAACATTCTGTTCTTGCTGAATGAATAATTTGACCTCCTTCAAAATAGTCTCCAGCTTATCCATTTGTATTGTCAGTTCACTATTCAGGTTTTCTAGGTCCCCACCAGCTCCTATTTATCAATATTGAGTGATGGAACAAATGAATGATGTGTAAGAATAATAATGATTTTGGTTCCCAAGTCCAATTAGAGTGAAAGAAAAGGGAGACTTGCTGGACCTGAGAACCTGTTCAAAGGAATCTCCATGCTAGCAGAAGGCTATCATCCTTCCATGAGCTTGTACAGGGCTCAACACATCCTAGGGACTCAGCCACTTGCATCCTTATTGAAAAAGGTTAATCAAAAGCAAAATTATGACAGACTTTGAAGGTCCCTGGTGGAGGGCCTCACTGTCCCTGGGGAGGAGTTGGGGATTCATTTGAGAAGGTTGGTTTGCAACATGGGAGGGCGAGGGAATGGGGGGATGGATATGTAAATATGAGTGATAATTAAAGAATTTAAATAAAAAATAAAACAATGGGCTGGAGGGATAGCTCAGCCATTAAAGGCTAGGCTCACAACCAAAAATATAAAAGCAAAGTTAGTTGAACTTTCAATACTCAGATCTCAAAATAGTCACAAATTCAATATACAAAGTACATTAAATATACAAATCAAAACAACTGAGAGAATTAGCATAGGGGCCTAGCAAAGTATTCTAGAGCCAATGGATGTGCCCATGCCTGAAAGAAACATCACACTAGTGAAGTCTTTCTTGGTTCTGACCTCCCTGTCATCCTTTGCACTCTTCTTTTACACAATGAACCAAAAATAAACACCAATACTGACCCACAGTAGGACTCAGAACTCTGATAACAAAGGTTTCCCTGTTTCAAGAACTTCCTTATGTTTAACAATAAAGTTATTAATAAAAGATCATATTTGAGAACTTACATTGTCCTAATAATTTAAGTATGCATTTCCAATTGACTTAACAAATATTACCTCAAGCTTTTCAAGGAATTGTAACTGTTTACCTGATTTTAGGAATGAGAAAAATCAAATCACATAAAGAGTAAATAAATCACACAAACTCATACAAATAGCATGCAGCAGACCTGGGACTAGAAACTTCACAGTGCCTATGCCAGAGGGCTGTGCTTGATAATGTCTGCTGTTCCTTTGCTATGGACACCAGCACTGCTAGAGAATTCTGCAGTGGTGGGACCAGGTGACTGTTTATTATAATATTTCTTCCCTACTGTGACCACAGGAGTGCTTCTTCTCAATAGTATATATTAATTATCACATATATATGTAAACTCTTATGTCAACCGTCTTTTAATGAAGTTCTTGAGAATGTCACATTATTGAAGCAGATGTACATTATATAGTTTAGAAATAAATAATAAAAATGAATATTGGAAATCAATAATGTATGTTCTCAGTTATCAGACATCAGAAATTGTAGTATTTCATACTGGATCACAATAATACCATGAACCACAGACACTCAATTTTGAGCACCATTAGGTCTTAGGTTTATTTTGAAATCAATGACTGAATGTTGGCTTTCATAGCTTCTCACTTGGGGTCAACTTGGGCTGTCTGGGTGTTTATATTTACTGAATAAATAAACAACAAAAAGCAAGTGAAGGTTGAATATTCTTCAATAATCTTCATCTACTCTTCTTATTTCTTCATTATTTGTCACTGTTTAAACAGTAGTGTGTTTTAGATTTCTAACATTCGTTCTTTTTCTTTAAGAGACAAATAAGGATATATTGAGAGAGATTCAATATATACAATGACTACAATTTTTCTGACTTCTCTCACCTACTGCCTTCCTCCATGCTTTGCACCCACATGTGTGCATGAACAATTAAATATATAATGGAAATATTTGAAGGCAAGTGTGCAATACTTACACATGTAATTTTTCCCTGTTGTTGAACAGAAAAAATCCATAAAATACTGGAAATTCAACACAGATAAATGTGATGAACAGGTTAAATGCATTGATAACTTGATACAATGTAGAATTCCTTGGAAGGAGAGTCTTAATGAAGGATTGTCTACATTGGTCTGGTATAGACAAACGTCTGTATGAATTCATTTATCTTTTGGGCCTTTAAAGAGCAAGAAATAAAAGTCACAAAACAGCATGGTGACATACATTGAGAGTTTCTAGAACTGTTTGAACAGATAGGACAAACCTAGCATGTGCTGTGGTCCGGAACTGAATAAGAGAGAGGGAAAAAGGAAATGTTAGAATTTACCACTGTTTTCCTGAACTTCCCAGATAATGAGCAGGCTCCCACAATCACCTATGAGCTATTGTTGCCTCCATGCCTCCCCACCATGGTGAACTGTCCCTTCCAAAAATAACGCCAATAAATGATTGTCCCTTAAATTATTTATTCTTGCATATTTGATCACAACAAGATAAATGAACTTGCACTGTTGGGGAGAAGTCAGGTTACACATCCAAATGCTGAAGAAAAACATTCATTGCTCAACATCTAATAGCTTCCAAATAATACAAGAGATTAAAGGGAGTTTTACCCCTGAGAACACATCACTTGATTTTGTTTTATAGTCAAATGATTTAACAACATTCCCTGACTTTTTGTGCTGAGGATTGTCATGAACACTGGGAGTAAGAGACTGATTCAATGCATGGTCTTCTCTTGCACAGCCAACACTCTGGTGATTGAAACAGACAGACAGGAAATAAATACACACACACACACACACACACACACACACACACACACACACACACACACACTGACCAGTCAGTAAGGGTTTTTATTTTTGTTATTTTTTTTCTGTTTCATGGAATTGAATCCATGACTTCATACTGGCTAAGCAAGTTTTCTCCCCTTAAACTACACTTCCACCTCCATCAGGCAATAAGTTCTTTGGTGAAAACTTTAACACAAAGGAAGGTTACATAGCACAGAATCATCAGAATTACATAGCTCAGAATCATCAGGAACTGGTAGGACTGCTATACGGTAGGATCAGCAAACATTTATGTCAATAGTCAAAACTCCAGACAGGAACTACAGTGCTGATGCTGATGAGGCAGAACAGTGTGTCAAGGACATGGTACTCCATGATGATGCTTACAATGTCACAGAATGTTACATGAGGCCCCACAGTGCCTCACGACGCCCCTTAATGCTCCACAACACTTACCCAGTGCTTCCTAGCATTCATCTTTGTAAACACAAAACTCTTATTGGGTCTTCAAGCCCCAAGAATTCTGGCCCCACCGTGTTGCCAATATTATTATACTGTATAAATTCTTTACCTTCTGAAGTACGTTTCCATTTCCTTTTTAGAGAAAAGAGTGAACCCACTTGGTTTATTGGATTCTGGCCACCATAGGCTACTAAGTTCCTCCCATGCAGTGCTGTCAGGTAACTGTGGTTCTTTGAGAAGTCAGTTCTATGCTACCGGTGGAGCTAATCCAGTGATTGAAGGTCCAGGCTTCTAGGTTTTCCAAGTTTTGTAAGTACCAGTGTCTCTGCTGAATTCTGGCCAATGAATCTGGGTTTTCAAAGTCAAAGGGAATATTGACCTCTGTGAATCAGGGCTTTCTGTATACAACATTATGATATTGCTAATGCAGGATAGAAAGAGAAAATTAAGACAGAATGGGAAACAGCTCCCTACCCCTCCAGATTTGTTAACTGAAATTTAAGAATTTTCACAACTGACCAAATTATTACATATAGCTCACACATCAAACCACTCTCCCTTGGCTAAGAAATACCTTGGGAGAAATTACTAAGATGTCTCATGAACCATGATTAAGGCCAAATATATATCCCTTAAACTCTGTGACCTTTGATTATAATCTCATCAGCACTCCTTCCTCACCATAAACCTGAGCAGCAGGCCTCACAAACTACCCACAATCTTGCTTAAAAGGGGGGATTTACACAGGAGAAATGAGAAGCTCACATTGTTATTTAATTTTTAGACATTAACCTTTAAACCAAGTTATAAATTATATCCCTTGAACAATGTAACTTCCAACCCCACAGAATTGCACATCTGGCTGTTTGTAACGGAAGTGTACCCCTTTCTTAAAAGCTGCATCTTTTCTATCCATTTGGAGGTGTGCTTTCCTTCTTTATTAATGCATTGCTCACACCAATTCATCTGAACTTCTCTCCCATTGTGTTATCTTCCATGATCTCAGCTGCACCTAAATTCTCTGCAAGCTTTTCTGGCTGCGCAGCCCTGACCAGTATGTCCCTGCTGGAGAATTGAAGAGAATGACACATCTTCACTGGTAATCTCTAAGCTATGTGTAACTCTGAGGAATAGTAATTTCTAATAATACCTAAGAAAAATCACACTTGGTAATCCCAGCTGAACTCAGGCCCCCGGAGCAAAATTATGCCATCAGAATGAAGGAAGGTGTACCTCCACATTATAAAGTCATACACTGGAATTTCATTTTTGCTGAACACCACATGATCACTCCACAATTTAATATAGCTAGCTTAATTTTCATTGGATGAGCACATTTCATGTGTAACACATGGGTTTTGTAACAGGGGATGAAAATTATTCTAGCTGTCACGTGTCTCCTAAAACAAAACTACAAGTTTGAAAAGAAAATAGTTTTCATTTTCCTCCTCCTCCTCATCCTCCTCATCCTCCTCCTCCTCCTCATCCTCCTCATCCTCCTCCTCCTCATCCTCCTTCTCCTCCTCCTTCTTTTTCTTCCTCTTTGTATTCCTTGTTTTTGTATGTTCAGAGGCAAAGTTTCTGGATACTCTTAGTCTTTACTGGGGATCCAGAACCATTACTAAAATTACCACATATAATGTTAGTCCTTTATCCAGAAAATAGTCTCTACACCTCTGTTTCATTACTCTGGACTGTTGCACACTCTCTATGCAATGGCCTGAGTTTGCAAATAATAAATCTGTCAGAATCACCTACAGCTACTTCAGTCCCCAGTTGCTTTTTTTATTTTTTCTGTTTTTGATTTTATTTTAATAAGGGCTGAACTTGTAGCTCATTTATGGAGCTCTTGCTTAGCCACCAGCAAGACACTGGGTATACCACCCAGAAGATCCAAAGAATAATTTTAATGTTACTTAAAACTTCTAGTCTCATTTCGTATGTGCATGTCTGTCACATGAGAGACTGAGGCAGAAGGATAAAGCATTAAAGACTAGCCTCAGATGCAAAGCTACATCCAAGCTAGACCAGGCAAAGGGGAGGCCCATGAGAAACTAACCAATCAAAAAACAAAACAAAACAAATTTGATTTATTGCAAGCTTTTTAAGTAAATATTATACTTCTATACTTTAATCAAGAAAAATGCTGGCTGTTTTAAAGAATGTGGCAGGTTGCCTATTGTATGATTCAGTATATATACTAGTAATTCTAAATGTTTAGAGTAATACAGTACAGACTGATTTAAAGAGTATTTTAATTTTAATAGTAGTGTTTGATCAGTAAATATTTTCGCAAGTGGATACTAAATATGCAATGATTGTCATGTGATCTTCAAATGTTAGTAAAATTTTACTAATGAAAATGTTAGTGGCCATGATGCCAGAGGATGGAGTTTTCAAAAAATATGATTTATGAGTAATGAACAATATGGGCAAGGTAAAAACAAAACAAAAAAAACAATTTGAGTGCATATCCCTATTGGCCACCAATGGAAGGCATTCCCCCTCCTGTTTCCAATTCATAAGGCATTTTATTTAGGGAACTTGAAATTGTGTGTTTCATCTCTGAAGTGTATGTAATTTGTTATGAAAAACAATGGTTGTATCAATATGGTAGCCGTCGATATGAACACAGCATAGGACAGGTCCTTCCACAGAGCTCCTGTGAGGGAGCTGCCTTTACATCACTGGTAGCCTGGATCCAAGATGCACAGCTGTCTCTTTTCCCAAATAGAAATTTGTCCTCAGGCTAAAGCCAATTAGCTAACACAGCTGCTCACATAGTAACTGCTGAATCCAGCTGACTTATGAGGCACAGATGGGTGATGCTCAGGCCTCTTGCTTGAGGACAGGTTGCTACTGAGCTGGGAACCAGGTGTGTAACAAGCTCTAGCTCTTACTTCTTTAAGGTAAGACTAGTTTCACACTTTCAGAAGCTCACTGGTGGCCTGCGATGTAGTCCCCCTCGGCTTGCTTGCCATGAAAATCCTTTGCTTTGGATTTTCTCTAGTAGAGGTACAGAACAAAGTTTGCTTTGAGGAATACTTAAATACCAATGAAAAAGATGGTACCCTGCAAACAAATCCAGCACTTATCGGGCCAACACTGGCCTGACAAGAACCAACAGGACCGACCACAGAATGCTGGTCATTGTTCCTTTGCTACTGAAGTGTTTAAACAAAGCTTGATGCTATTGCCACTGTTCAGGTGCTCTAACAGTCTTGTGAACTTTCTGGATTATGATGATGCTGCTAAAGCAGTTTTCACCATATGGCTACTTTGTCTTCCCTTCCTTGGACCACTGAAAGTCTCTCAGTCTCAGTCCTTCATGCTTGCCCATTTTCAGCCAGCTTCCAAGCAGGCATTACCCTAGAAGCAGATGCCCTCAGCTCCAAACTTCCTTCAATCTTTCCTAAAGATTAAATATCTGCCTTGGGAAAGAAAGCTTCATCTTCATGCTGCAGCACTAACTCTGTTTCAAGCAGCTTCTCCATACCTCTCTTTGACTAAAAATGACTTCTATTTCGAACAGGATGCCATGGTGTCTTTTCTTTTCTAGGCCAGTAGCAAGCCCAGTTGGCCTCTGGCATTTCTTCTAATCAGCAGATTCAGAATACATTTCAAATGACAAGCATCAGCATGTCAGTGTTTCCTTTTTTTCTTTTTTTGTCCCTTGAGTTTTAGCAACCTGTATCCAAACTGTCACTAGCACCATGATAGCTCAGTTTTGTAGTGTCAGCAGCACTGACATACAGGAGGAGATAGCACTCATTAGTAATGACCTTGTACTTCTTTCTCAAGCCTGACACTCCAACTTAGGTAACATTCAGAGGACCTGCTCATTAAACTGGACTGTTATCTCGGGAGGAAACTCATTCAACAAGGGAAGAACTAATGGGTGTGCTTTAAGAAGCCACAGGGTTCTGTGCTCCTACACTCCTTGGTGATTTAAACGATGGCCAGGGCTCCTTACGTGCACAAGAAATACTTCCTCATGTTGGTGGAGGCCCAATAGAGCTCTCATCAGGCAACTCTGTAGCCTTCACCTGTTAACAACATTGTTAACCGTGCTGCTGCATAAATCTTTCCCATAAAGACACAGGATAAGAAGGTAAAGAGAACTACAGAGATCTCCATGCCTACCAACAGCTCTCAATTCACTTAAAATAAGGTTTTGTTCACTTGTATTGATTTGCTTTGTTTTTCAAGATAATCACAAATTCATTTCTGAATTTTTTTTCAAATGCCAGTGTGTATAGGTTAAGATTAGACATGAACAATAGAAAAATGGGCTTTTACCTTTTGGCTTTAGTTGATAAGCCATTGGAACACTCCTGAGGCCCCTTGCTGGAGCCAAGTATCTGACTACAAGGCTCACTGCCCAGTCTTTCCCAGGAGTGGCCCCTGAGTGGTTGAGCTTCTATATGGGTGGTTGGTTACACATCAACCATCAAGTAACTGATTGAAGCTGAGATGAAAAAGCTCTAGCCTGTGACTCAGATGACATTTGAAAGATGTCTCCCAACTGCTGAACATTTTTCCAGATGAGGCTCATTTTCCAGCTGTATCATGGTTTAATTTTGTTCTATGTCAAGCACTGTCTTTCTCATTTCATAGTTACTGTAGATTAGTATAGTCCATGAACTTTCTTTTTCAGTTTTATTTGTGTGCTTGTGTGAGTCATGAATGCTGTATGTCTGGGTGGCACACGAAGGTGAGTGTGTGAGTGTTCATGCTCCCATGTTCACACAGGCAGAGGTCAGAGGAGAATGGCAGGAGTTTTTTTGTTGTCTGCATTATAGCCTTCAGGCAGAATCATCCTTTCAGTGATGTTGGCTAGGATGGCTGGCCTCAGCACTCCTGGGACCTAACTGTCTCATTCCATCTTACCTTCTTACTGCTCAGACCTGGACTTTTATGTGAGTGCTGTGGATTTGAACTCAAATCCTGATTCTCACAGAACAAGCACCTTTGGCAACTGAACTAATCCCCACACCCTCAATAAACTTACTATCTGAAAATCTCAGTTTCTCTCTTCATAAAACTTTATCAACTCTGCATGCTATTTAGATCTATCATTATTTTTTTAATGCTTTGTTATGTACACTTTCAAGAAGATGCCAAAAAAAGAGACATGACTTGTATACCACCAAGATTATACTATGGATAATTTTATGAGATACCCATCCATTTGTCCATCTTGTGTTAGTTACTAACATCTGAATATTTAATTTAAAATACAAGAAATCATGATAAAGTATAAAATTACAGTGAAAGTTAAAGTTTATGAAAAGAGACTATGTATTATTATGATATTTTGAGCTGTCTCATGTTATGTATGCAATTAATTCAACCAAAAATTGAATAGATGAATGTGAATGAATGAATCTACATTTTTGAAGGCTATTTGAACAAAAAGCAAACTTTATGACCTGCAACATAAATCTCCTTGGACATAGCAATAGCCAATGGTTGCTTCCTCAGTTTTCCTTACCAGAAACTCGCTGAATAAATCAATTCATTATGCCATGAGGTCATAGCTGCCTTACATGCCTCTTGCTGCACAGCACACCCATCACTCCTATCTGGGAAGTTGCTACAATAGCATGCTTGCTAGCGGTAGATAGAAGCCTGAGTGGTAGCTGAAAATCCAAGAACATTTTCATGTAAATACCAATCATTGTTCTATTGCAAAGGTTCCAGTCTAAGGCTCAGAAAACATTTTTTCAAGTAATTGTATATAGTCACAGCAGATAGGACTGAAGTTATGAGTTTGTCAGGCAATATTCAGATCCTTGACTTTTGGGAGCCAGCTGCAGACTGTGGGCCTGCATTAACACCACTGAATCTTCTGTAGAATTCAGGAACTCAAGCAGGAGGGAAAGTGTCAGGATTGGAATGCTGGGATGCATTTAAAAAATTAACCATATGATTGTACCACCAAAGGCTAGACCATAACAGAACAGAAGTCTCTTCTTTGTCTAACCAAAGTTAAAGTGAGTGTTTTAAATATGAATAAACAATGGAATTAACATAAAAGCAAGCTGCCAGGGTGCTATGATGTCAAGTTTTAACATTGAACATTAAAATTATAATGAAACTTGAGTACCTAAATTCATATAATATTTCATGTTTATTTTTTATGTAATAAATTTTGTGAATGATAACACCCTATATGGTTGATACGGACATCCAGCCATCATCATTCAGACAGATGGTAAACTAAGTAATGTCCAGAAACACTCTCGTATTTCATTCAAATAATTTAGAAACACTTGTTTAGTCTTTGTTAAGATTCTATGTCACTTATATTTAGAAAGTTTTTTCGTATGCTTTATGTTTTAAAATTGTATAATATTCCTAAAGAAAGCTTTTCTACTAAGAACCTTCAGGTTTGTGTTAAGTTCTAAGAGGTTTCATTCCCACAATCATGCCTTCTGGAGTTAATATGGACTTTCATAAATTATATTATTTTATTATTTATGTAACATACATTGATTTCAGAGTGTATAAAATAATTTTTACTTTGAAATTTTTGACAAAGTTATACTATTTCTACACTGTGATAGTTACTTTTCTTATTGTAATGACAAACAACTTAGAAAAAAAGTAATAGGAAAAAAGAGTTTCTTTTGCTTCATGATATATGTGGACACATTCTTATCAAGCAGGTAAAGATGAAGATAGTTTCACCAAGCAGCTAGTTAACATTGTGTCTGAACCCAAGAAGGAGAGATATATGTTACCCATTTTCTCCTTTTAATTTATCCTTGGATGGTGCCTTCCACATTTAGTTAGATCTCTCTGGAAGCATCCTCACAGACATATTCAGAGATGTGTTTCTTAGGCAATTCTAAATACTGTCAAAAAATTAACCATTGCAGTTCTACACCTTGTTCATTTAAGACCCAGACACATCATTTCAAAGTCATGAAGTTCCACTCCTGGTCATCAAAGGTTCACAGGCAACTCATAAGGCAAAATTGCCTTTAGTTCATATGTGGGAGTTTCTCAAAACTTAACACTTCTATGTATTCAAAAGCCAGCTGTCAATTTGCTTCTGACATTCAATGCCATCTCTTAACTGTGAGTCACTGAAAACCAAAAAGTAACATATAACTGCCAATATTCTGAGCAAACCCTCTTAACTCCAAGCAGGAGAAAGGGGGGCACAGCCAGGAAAACCTGGACTAAAGACATAAGACCAAATCGTAAAGGTGTCCGCAGGTCTAGCCTCTGGGCTCTTGGTGCCATACCCTGGGCTTCAACGGGCCTGGAGGGCCCACTGCTCCAGTCTTCTGTCAGGCCCGTCATCAGTTCTCTCTTGGGCCAGCTTCACTCCATGTATGCTGTTCTCCAAGCTGCCTCATGGTCCTGGCATTGCCAACACTTCCTCACTCATGTTTTCCCTTCATAGCTTCATGCAACTTCTTAGAGCCTCCTTACTGTCACCTGTCACACATTTCCTGACCTCAGCTGATTTGATACCATGGCGCAGTCCTCCATTCCCTTATAACTTGTGATTCCTATGCTTAATAAACCAGTGTCATGTGGACAATGCTGACAAGTTATCTTGCCAGCATCACTTAACATCTGATCATCTTTTACCACAGCAGTTATGATCGCTATGGTTTCTGGCCACCAAACCTGATAGAGGAGTTCCCTTGGCAGTCATTTCCAGCAGAGAACTCCTTCAGGGGCATCTTCACCTAAGCTGCTTTCCTTTAAAATAAATATGTATTTTTACAGGCTGGAGTCTTCCACTGGTAGAGTTGTCCTTAAGGTACCATATGTAGTGTTCCAGGACAAGATGTGGAGCTTTGCTTTCTTTTTGTTAATCTTTGTAATAGTAACACCTGCTTCCTCTGCACCTCCCTAGTGTGCTCACTAACAGTAACACTCTTTTTTTTTCACTAAACTGCATGTTTTCATATTCTGCTCTCTCTCACTTTATATCTAACAGTACTGCACAGTGAAAAGCCAGAGCCTAAGTTCTCCATGAACTGACCAGTCTATCACATTTTTATTCGGTCTCACTAAGTTCCCAGGCCATGAGAAGAATGGGAACATATTCTTGGTCAAAATGTAACCCAAATGGCCTCCAGCCTGTTGACAAATGGAGTACTTGATCTCCTTTGAAACCTTGCAACCAAGACCACTACTGCCTAATTTCTCTAGACCAGTGATACTCAAACTTCCTACCGCTGTGACCCTTTAATACAGTTCCTAATGCATGGTGACCCCCAACAATAAAATTATTTTGTTGGTACTTCATAACTGTAATTTTGCTACTGTTATGAATCATAATGTAATTATCTGATATGCAGGATATCTGATATGTGATTCCTGTGAAATTCTTGTTCACCCCAAAGGGTGGTGACCCACAGATTGAGAACTACTGCTTTGGATATTCTGGCCCTCCACACTCCCAGCAGACTGATTCAGCAAGATCTGCTTATAGCATGCTAAGGTTTCTCTAACCCATATTTCCATACACATGCATAGTCCTCCCACAAGCCAGTTCCAACGGTCCATGATACACAGCCACACTAGGTGGTACTGATTTTCTGTACTAATTAATTTTCTCATCACTGTAACAAAATGTTTGACAAGAGCAACTTAAAGAAAGGAGAAAGGGCTTATTTCGGCTACGTAGTCCTTCAAAGCATTACGGAATAAGTGCAAGAAGGTGAGGAAGCTAACTTAGAGAAATAAATGCTGGTTATATCCTTGCATTTCATTTTACCAAGCTCAGGATCCAAGCCCTTGGGGCAGCATTGCTTGCATGTAATTAGGTCTTCCCTCCTCACTTAAATTCCTCTGAAAACATCCTCATAGACAAACTTAGATGTTTATTTTCTAGGTGATTCTATATGCTGTGGAGTTGTCAGTCACGATTAACCATTTTCTTACATTTATGGGCTGCATGCTTGTTCAGTGTTCTCCTCTTGCTAATACAGATAGATAAAGGCCAGGTAGTGGTGGCACATGCTTTAATCCCAGCACTCAGGAGGCAGAGACAAGTGGATCTCTGTGAGTTCAAGGCCAGCATGGTCTACAGCGTGAGTGCCAGGATAGGCTCCAAGGGTACACAGAGAAACCCTGTCTCAAAAACAAACAAACAAAAAACAAAACAAAAATAGTATGTTCTTCTCTTGGGGTCCCCCTTGTTTCCTAGTTTCTCTGGTGGTGTGGATTGTAGGCGGGTAATCCTTTGCTCTATGTCTAATATCCATATTAGTGAGTACATTCCATGTTTGTCTTTTTATGATTGGGTTTCCTCCCTCAGGATGTTTGCTTCCAGTTCCATCCATTTACCTGTGGATTCCATTTTTTTTTCTGCTGAGTAGTACTCCATTGTGTAAATGTACCACATTTTCTATATCCATTCTTTAGTTGAGGGGCATCTAGGTTGCTTCCAGGTTCTGGCTATTACAAACAATGCTGATATGAACATAGTTGGACACATGTCCTTGTTGTATGAATGTGCATTCTTTGGGTATATGCCCAAGAGAGCATGGGAGGATGGGAGGGAGAAGGAATGGGGGATTGATATGTAAATAAGAGTTCCTCTAAAATAAAAATATATAAATAAAAATAAATAAAGATCAACAAGACCCAAATCAGATTTTGAGTGATGGTATTACTAATTATTCAGGTACTTGTCAAATAAAGACAAAAAACAAACCAGCAATTCTTGTGAGAGAAAGGGAATGTTTGTCCATAGGTTGGATGCTACTATGGGGAAGAATTTAGACAATAAGCTTTGAATCAGTCTTTTAGCAGAAGCAGATATACATTCAAACAGCAGCTTATATTCATTCTGTGTTTTGTTATTAGAAACAACTAGACAAATAGTTCCAAACTATAGTTGATATTGTCAGGCAGAAATAAATGATATGAAGATCAAGGTATACTAAAAATTGTGGTCATAGGGAAATGTGTCAGCTAAAACAGGAACCAGAAAGAGAATGAAAGACACTTTCATCCTTATTCAAGTCAGACTGTGTTGTCCCAGTGGCAATGTAATTAACAGTCAAACACTATATAGCCCTAAATGTAAACTTTATCTAGTCTCATCTAAAATCTTTACATTTGTTTATTGTGTGTGATTGGAGAGGCTTGTGTGGAACTCAGGAGGTGACTTTCAGGAGTCCTTTCTCTCTTTCCATCATATGGGTTCTAGGAATTGAATTCAGGCTTTGAAGTAAACATCATTACTTGCTCAACCACCTTGTTGGCCATATTTATTTGTATTTTAAAATTAAAGTTTTTAATTGATAGATTTTTAATACTTATAATATACAAACCATGGCTCAAAGTACACAGATAATATGGAACAATTAATTCAGGCCACCACACACACATATTCTTTACCTCTTTATTATTTATATCTGTTTACTCTAGATTTTCAATAATATAATGGTGTCCTCCATGCACAGACCATGTCTTGGACTTAGTCACTTGCTTAGCAGAAATGCTGTGTCCTTGTGGCTGCCACTATTCTACTCTCTTGTTTCCATGACCTTTTAGATTCCATATTTTGCTAATTGCCACGTTTTCTGAGTTTATCCAGGACTGTATTATGGGCATAATGAGTTTTATTTTTATTTTTTTTATTGTTAGACACTTAGGCAGCTAAGGGTACTTTGAGTAATGCTGCAGTGGATACAAGCATGCAGATCGATCAATGACTGGAATTGGTGAATTTCATAGTAGTTTCATTTTGAATTTTTGAGAAACCTCTATGCTGCTTTCCATAATGAAGGCACCAAGTTACAGTCCTATGCAAATGCACCAGGATTCCTGTTCTTCTCCTCACCACCACTATCCTTCATCTTTTCAAAAATTACATTATATTATAAAATTACATTATAACAGATGCATCATTTCATTGTGTTTATGACTGGCATTGCCCCAGTGAGTGATGATACTATGTAGTGTCCCATATTAGGATTTGAATATTTGGTACTTCATCTGGGAGAGTCTGGAAACCTGGGGCCAAGATGAAAGATAGGTTTCTGAAAGCACATCCTTGGGTAGATGTCATTCTGGCTCCTCTTTCTTATTTTTCCTATCTCATTCTCTGATTTCTCATCTGCCATGAACAAACATGCCTGCCAACATTTCATCATGGAAGGGGAAAGAGATATTGAGGCCCTACCTCTCCATGAGGGTCAGTATAGTTAATATCTGAGGGAAGGGATGCCATTTTTCAATGGTGTAGTCACTGATGAGTTTGTTTTGCTCCTCCTGCCTGTTGTGGGGTGTTTACCAGAAAAGACTGCTCCAACATGGCTTTAAGCCAATAGAAAGTCACTATTATCTGGCCAGTTATTCCATTGGCTATTCAGCATCCCAGTGTAGCACTGTACCTTTCTCACGATGAACTTTTAAGCACAAAACACATGTTCTGGGTTGACATACTTTAGTTAGCAAGAACGGTTATCCAGAAGCAGAACTACAGAATCTAAAAAGCAAGATTAGTACATTTTGCAACTTTCCCAGAACCATATGGACTTCGATGGATTAGGTCTTTGTTTTAGTTTTAGCAGGTAGTGCTGTTTACCCACTGAGAATCACACCCTGAATGGTAGTTCTATTATCGAGTCAGTTGTGCTAAGAACTGGGGTGGGGGACACTGAGGTTTGGGCCACTGGTACAGAACCCACACATAAGCAAAATACTCTGATTATTCTTAGTAGATGACTCACAAAAGGAAATGAAAGTAAGAGCTTCTTGAGAAGGGTTTCAGCATGAGGAGTAGGAGGATGAGGGGATCATGAAACTGTGCATTAAATGAAATATGTATGAAAACTTCATATGGAAATCCATTATTTTGTAAACTAGGTTCTAAATGAATTAATTTAATATTAATACCTGAGAAGGAGAGAATTAGTACTCAGCAGCTTCCATTCAGAGCTAATCACTGTGAAAAATGGCTAATGCTGAGAGCAAGAGCAGCTCTGGTGAAGCTAGCTGCTTTCCTGACATTCCCCTCTCACCTCTCTTCTCTGGGCAACAGAATGGAAAGGGCCCTGGGAAGTGGGAATGCATAGAAGACCCATTATTTGATCTTGGTACTTTCCAACTCCAAGTCCTTTCATCCCAAACCCTGTTGCTAATGGAAGCAAGAAAAAGGCCTCAGAAGGATATAAGCCAGCCAGGCTGATATTACAGTCAAAGTTGTTGTGCATCATAAGAAACAGAGATGGAAATTCTCTAAAATAAATATGTGACTTTTAAAATGATTAGCAACTTTGTATCTGTCTCATCAAACTTAATTATTCATTAATTTGGCTCCATGTTATAATGAAGTAACTCAAATTTCATAATTCTTTCTCCATTTAAAATATAAAGTTACAGCGACATTGGAATTTTGATGAAAGAAGAAAATAGAAACAGTTTAAAATAGTAATGTCGTTTTGGGGGAATATCTTGGGTGATAATCATCTTGGAACTACTTGTGTGAAGTGCTTCACAAATATCTTTTTGGAATCTCAGTAACTAATCATTATCATTCCAGCTTCCAGATTAGGAAAATAGCATGAAATAGAGGGTTCAGAAGAAGACCAGAAGAGACTGGGCCTGAGCCCAAGGACCATGGCTCTAGGGGAGACAGACAAAGATATTTTATACCTGATTATAGTGAGGAAGGGAGAAAAGTTAAGAAATACAGGAAAATATGAAGAAGTATATGCATCTTAGAAAACAGCTCTCCAATTTCCAGCTTTGGGAATAGGTGGACCAGAATATTGAAGCTTGTACATTTATGAAGTGGGGAGCAATAGCTACCAAAAAGCATGATCAGAGCATACGCTTCAAATGAAGAGGCATTACAACTTGCATTTCCATTCAAGTATTAAATGTGTTTTAACATGACGATTTTTTGGTTTGCATTTTGTAAAGTAGTCTTAGCTGTATAAATACATCAATAAAGGGAAAAATGTAAGCTGTGTATTTAGCCATCATATCTGCTCCAAGAAAACTCAACTTGTTTGTTTCAGTTCAGATAAGCTGTTTCAGTTTGGGATGAACTAACAAAGTAGAAGAAAAAAAGGAGAACACAATGACCCCTCGTCCTCAGTCCTTCCTGTGATTTTGGTTCATGGAAAGGTTTATTTATATTGGAAAGCATCAGACATATGAAGGTATTCATTTTTTTCCCACACGAATATATCATTCAGCAAAATTCTGTGGAAAAATGAATCATTAGGAAAACTATAACTTCTGCTTCCTTTCATCAATTCAAAATTGTGAAAACTTTTTGTCATTTATATAAATGTAAGAATATAGCGATAACATTATCCTTTCTCCATTAACAAACTTCTTCCAAACAACTGTATGCAAACATAGACATTAAAAATAGGTTTGCTTATGATGATGATGAAAGCATAGGGACTGGATGCTCTTAGCATGAGGTTGGGATGCAAATGTCTATGTGTGTGCATCAGCATCAACAGAAAATTTTAACTCAAGTTATTGAGAAAATATATGTGTACTTCTGAATCTAATAGACTATGCCAATAATGTGTGTGTGTGTGTGTGTGTGTGTGTTTCTGTAAATAACTATGATCACTCCACAACCATAGCTCAAATCTTCATAATTTTACCAGGATAATATGCATATTTTTAAATGTGAGTAATGTGAGACCCAAAATGACTCAAAGTGAGCCTTAAGAAGTATTGCCCCAACTAAACCAAGTATCAAAAGTAGAGTTCAGAAGTTTAGTCCAATTTTTCCTATTCAGTTGACATGTAATATTCTAATGCCAAATGCATTCTTTTGTAGCTTCTGTTCACCTTGATTTGTTCTCTTTCTCATGAGCTCATAAGCAACAAAGGAATCCTGGCAGAAAAGGGTGTGGCAAGATGAATGTTGACAAAAGTAATAATATTTGCAAGATAACTAAACATACTAAAACCAATGACTTTATTTGTTTCAGCAGTGTTTTCAAGTGTTTGGTATATATGGCTTTTTCCAAATAATGCATGAGTTATACTTTATCTTTTGCATCATCATTGGGAAATCTGAAAATATAGTCTATAGCTTATTTGAAGCAATATCATGCCTAGAAATACAACACAATATATGTACATATTGCTGTGCTTTGGTAATATACAAAGCTTCAACAACAAAAATGGGAAATAGTTCATAAGAATGTTTCTACTTTTCTCATTAACTTATTTGTTTCTTGCCCTGGCAGCAAGACAGAAGCTTTCCCTCGAAGTACATCATCATCATCACTGTGATGGAAAAAGGTAAAGGGACAGGAAGTAATAGATGCATTCCTCTTTATTTTGTTATTTTAAACAAGTAAGAGAAACAATGGATTTCTGGGAAACTGTAACCAGTAGTTTTCTAGTTATATATTATCAGCCAAAACAGGATAGCTAGGTAAACTTTAGTCCAAATAGTATGAAAAGCTGAAGGGTTTTTGGTTTGTTTGTTAGTTAGTTTGTTTTATTTCTGTCAAATGTAATCCCAATTTTGTTGTCAAAAGTTGTAAAGGCAAAATATTTATAAGATCTGAAGAGAAATCAGAGTATTGTTGTTGAAAGTTGTGGAACATGGCACATGAAACTGAGCAGGAAAAGACATATCTGTTGTTATTGTTTGGGGAAAGTGGCATCTATTGATGAGAAAGTGGGCAGCAATATTGTTAAAAAGTATGAACAGAGCATAGCAGCCTCTTCAGTTAAGAGGTATTGTAATTTGGCATTCCCATTTTAATCAACCACCCTCCAATAAATTAAGCTCACCATAATTTGCCCATTTCTTATTCTTGCTGTGATTTATGGTAGTTAGACAAGAAAAATCTTACCTCTCTAAAAGCAATTTCAATTTCAAACCCTCGAGAGGATCCTTTTCCCCTCTCAGAATTAGATGATGCCCCCTGATCAATCAGGTTGATAAGCTGTTGTGCTACTTGGCCTTCCATGCAACAATCCCACCCCCATGACACTGAGGATATAAGTCAAGTTTATGGTCTCATCTACTACTTGACTCTGTACCAGGGGTTACACAGGCTAAGCCAGGCTAGGGCATGTGGTATAAAATTTGCCTAATCCTTCTGCAAACTTTTAATATTCGAAACTCTTTTTTTCTGCAAGTTTGGGTAGGATCCAAAGTCCTCTTCAGGCCATACCTTGCTACACATCGTGACCATGTCTCCCTACTCAGCTCCTCCTGGGTTTTGAAGTTCCCTCTCTCCACAAGTCCCTATCATGTTATCTCTAGTGTGACGCTTTATCTGCCCTAATTGTTCTTCACTTTAAGACACTAGCATTGATCATGCCCCATTCCCACCCCATTAAGAAGCATTTCATTCATAAATGCTAATTTCATAGCATTTCCTTTCTGAAAACTGTGTTTCATTCTAACACTTATTGGCTTCATGTTTTTTTTTGAGACAGGATCTCACACAAGCTGGCCTGAAACTCAGTACATAGCCCATGCTGCCATTGAACTCATGATAGTTCTCTTCCTTTAGCCTCCCAGGTGTTTAGATTACAATTGTGAGTCACCACATCCATTTCTTTAAGTATTAAAATCCTTTGATTCCTAATTCTAGAATTCACTTCCATTTGGCCCAATCATGGTTTTGTCATTCCATGCCAGGAAAGAACAAATACAGCCCTGTACAAACCTCCCATGATAGACCTAAGTTTAGAAGAGGTTGTAGTCTTCTACATAAGAACATGTTACTGAAATAGAAAATTGCTTCAAATCTCCAAGAAATTACAGGATCATGTAGTGTTAGTTTGGGGTGGCACTGAGAAATGACTATATGATTTTTTTGGTGTGTAGCTCCTTAGGAAAGATGAATCTTCTCATACTTCTCAAGTTTGTGAGACCAAGGATGTGGTGTTGACATGACTGGTGGCTTCGAGGCATCACTTGTGGCTTGTAGATGAGGCTTTCATAGTGTCTTCTCAGGGTCTTTCCCCACATGCAATTAATCTGTGTGTAGACAGTTTTCATGCTGTAAGGACACTAACTAGATGGGATTGCAATACTTTATAAAAACCCATATTTTAACTAAACTGTCCTTTAAAGACCCCCATTCTGAATCCAGGTATGTTGAGAAACTGGATGTCAGGACTTTAGCATGTGAGTCTGAGGTGACAGAAGTCATAAGATACTTATATGTGTTGGGAGGAGACTGTTTACAAAACACTTCTTTTCTATGTTTTTTTTTAAGGATGAAAGTTAAGGAAAAGGTGTTTTCCATACTTGGACATAAAGCAAGTATCAGCAGATATAAGAAATTTGAAGAGAATACCCTGTACCCTATCTGACCATCACAGATTAAAGCTGGATATTGACAAAAACAAAACAATACAAATAAACTCATAGAAACTGAACAACTCAATACTGAATGAAAGAAATGGATCAATACGTTTTAAAAAGTAAAGACTTTCTAGAGTTGAATGAAAACAAATTCATAGCAAACCCAAACTTATGGGACACAGTGAAGGGAGTTCCAAGTGGCACTTTCCTAGCACTAAGGGCCTATATTAAAATATTGGAGAGATCTCATGCTAGTAACTTAACAGCACACCTGAAAGTTCTAGAACACAAAGGAGAAATAACACCCAATAGGAGTATATTGTAAGAAATAATCAAACTCATGGCTAAAATAAATAAAATAAAAACAAACAATTCAAAGATCAATGAAACAAAGTGTTTATTCTTTAAGAAAATCTGTAAGACTGACAACTCTTATTCAAATTAACTAAATTGAGAGAGAAAGAATATCCAAATTAAGAAAATCAGAAATGGAAAGTGAGACATAATAACAGACACTGAGGAAATCCAGAGAATCATAAAGATATACTTTAAAAACCCATACTAAACCAAATTGGGAAACCTGAGAGTAATTTTCTGGACACATGCTATTAAAGTTAAATCAAGATCAGATAAGCAATTTAAATAGATTTATAACCCCTAAAGAAATAGAAGCAGTAATTAAAATCTATCAACCGAAGAAAGACAAAAACCCAGGGCCAGATGGTTTCAGCAGAGAATTCTACCAGATAGTCAAATAAAGTTAATGCCAATACTCCTCAAAGTAGATCTACAAAAAATAGAAACAGAAGGAACATTGCTCAATTCATTTTATGAGGCCACAGTTACCCTGATACACAAACTACATAAATATCTAATTACTCATAGGCTTATATATTTGCATGCTTGGTCCCCAATTGATGAGCTTTCAGGGAAGAATTAGGAGGTGGAGTATTGTTGGAGGAGGTTTTGAGGTTTCAAAAGCCATTCCAGGACCAGTCTATCTGTCTCTGTTTCTCTCTGTCTCTCTCTCTCTCTGTCTCTCTCTGTCTGTCTGTCTCTGTCTGTCTCTCTGTCTCTCTCTCTGTCTCTGTCTCTGTCTCTCTCTCTCTCTTCCTCCATTCCCTCTCTGCCTGAAGATCAGTATGTAAAGGTCTCAGAACCTGCCTCAGTGCCTGTCTATTTGATACCATGATGATAATGGACTAGGCCTCTGAACCTGTAAGCAAGGTCCCAATTAAATGCTTTATCTTATAAGACTTGCTTTGGTCATGGTATTTCTCCACAAAAATAGAACAGTGGCTAAGACATTGTCTTTCAACTCCTTGACCTTTAATGAAATAATTAAGGAAGTAACAGAACTAACACAAACATCAGAGGGCTAATATAGTTCATGTGTATCCTGTGGTCAGATTTTCTTGGAGATGTGATCTAAATTAGTAATCCAATCTTAATGTAATTTGATAACAAAACTCGGCTGACAGCATCTGCTATTCAAACTAATGATCTGAGAAGCAATTTATTTTGATGTGAATGCTCTGTCTGCATGCAAGAAGAGGGGGTCAGATCCCATTGTGACCCAACATGTGGTTGCTGTGAATTGAAGTCAGAATCTCTGGAAGAACATCCAGTGTTCTTAACCACTGAGCCATCTCTCCAATCCAAGAAACAACATTTTTTAATGTGGTGAATATTCATCTTGTCAACCAGCTATCCTGTAGTACAACTGATACTCGTGACTGAAAACAAGTCTGTGCCACAGCTCTTTAGAAACAGTGGAATTACTTCTCTTTTTCTGACAGGAAAATAATAGCCTTTTATTGTATTGAATCCTGAGCAATTGTCATTTGACCTCAAGGACTGCAGCATGTTTGACTTAGATTACTTTGAAGGACATGGGGCATATACTCTTGAGCAAGTCAGATGTCTGTGTACATAATGCCTTGCCAGATAGGCATTTTCAGACCAACCTTTACAGAAAGAATACCACATTCTGGTCTTTCCATGCACCACCCTTCCTTCACATACTACCCTGCCTTTCTTATATTATCTCTATTAACCCCTCATATAGTTACCTTTTATTTATCATTGTTATTTGTATATTTGGCATGTATTCTGATCCATATTTTGCACATTAAATATTCGGCTTGTGTATGTGTATAGCTACATGTATCCAGGTGTGTTTGTACATGAAGAGACACCTCTGTATACAGAAGCATATGTGTGTACATGTGTGTGGAAGTCTGCTGTGCATATTGGGAATCTTTCTGAAGCCTTCTCCATCCTCCTCATTGAGGCAGAATCCCCCAGCTGCACCCAGATCTCAATGGTATCAGCTAGGGCAGCTGGCCGTCTTGATCCAGGAAGCTCCTTACCAGCTCTTGAACCCTGGAATCACAGGTGGAGTACAATTCTAACTCGGCATTTATGGGAATTCTAGGGATCTGAACTCTGGACCTCACCATCTCCACAACTCCAGACCACTAATTAGGGGAGTCAGGTAAGTGTCTGAGACTCCATGTCCTTCCTGATAGAATACTGATAAGTCTAAGCAGAGAAAATTAAAACTGCAGAACGAGATTGATGATGATGTCAACATAATATTCGATAATCTTCTACTTGCCAGCACAAGCTAATTGATGTACATCTCACTTCTTAGATGTCTGGGGATCCAAATCCCAGATGACTATGTGAGCAATGATTTGCGTGATGGCAATGTTGAGGCCTTCCTTGCTGCAGTCCTCCATTTGAGACATATCTGAATAAGGGGCCATTTCAACCATAATTTCTGCTGTTTAACAGACTTTTCATTCAGTTCCAAACAGAACTGTCTTAGAAGATAAAACCCACCAAACTCAGCAATTTAAAATTTGAATGTTCAGATTAAAATGCATACAAATACCTATTAATCAATGTGTAGGAAGTCTTTTCTTCTAAAATAATAATATCATAGAAACATCTTGATCAATATAATTACATCTGGCAACCCCTACCAGATACTTACAGTGGGAAGAATAACTGCTCACAGGGACATGCTCTTAGTTTTTAATCAGATTGTTTCAAAATTAGACCTTAGCCATTAGCACAGCATCTACTCAGCCATGGTGATTAATGTAGGGAATTCAGTCTTCAACTTGAGTATTTCAGGCTGACATCTCTATTTTCCAGATAAATGTCAGCTCACCCACATTACTTTAACAGGGCAGCACTAATTCTGCCAGAGAAAGATTGGGGCCACTGTGTTTCAAATACTGACTACAGCTTTACACTGCTCTTGGGGTTATTTTTAGCATCTGACTGTAGCTAACCTATATCCAATGCTTACTATCTGGAAGTAAATGTTTAAAGACATTTATATTTTTTATTTTGTTTAATCTGTGCATCAGCCTTCTGGAATGGAATTGCATTCTTTCATGTTGCAGATCAGGAGAGTTAAAATAGGAAAAATTAAAACACCTGTCCAAGGTCACACATTTGCAATTGTGTGGGTATAATAGCAAAAGATATCTCACATGAGATGGAGGGAATGAGGCATTCAAACTATAGGGGAACTCTTCTGTGTCAATATTAAATTGCTAAAATGCATATGGAACATTTGTTCAGAAGGATTTTATAGGAATAATTCCAAATATGAGTCTCTTTTGCATCACATTGCTTTCTATTTTTACTATGTGTTATTAAAGGCATTTTAAGATTCTGTAAACACAAAAAATCATGAATAGTGGTTATCAGGTTGTTTATTTTTCCATAAAGATATATCAATGGGATTGGTACTTTGACATTTAGAAATTACTGCCATTGTATCATTTGAGTATTTAGAGTACTTGTGAAAAGTGATGACTTGTCAGCCTAGAGGAACAAGAATACCCAGAAGCCAGAAGCAAGTGTGATGGTTTGAATGAGAAGGGTACCCATGTTCATGTTCAAATACTTTGTCCCTAGTTAGTGGAACTGCTTGGGAAGGATTAGGAGGTGTGGCCTTTTTGGTAGAGATCTATCACTGGGGGTGGGCTTGAGGTTCCAAAGATCACCCAGGGCTCAGTCTCTCTTTCCCTGCTGGCTGCCTGCAGATCAAAATATAAAGCTCTCGGCTACTGCTCCAGTGCTATGCCAGTCTGCTTTTTCCCATGATAATCATTACTAACCTCATAAAAGTGAAAGCAAAGCCCCAATTAAATACTTTCTTTTATAAGAGTTACCGTGGACATGGTGCTTCTTCACAGAAATAGAACAGTAACAAATGCAGCAAACCAAGATCCTCTTGCATTCCTGCTCTTAGAGGCAGAGGTGATGTCACCAGGAGAAAGGGGCATCAAGATATTCAAAAGCATGACACCCAGCATGGGAATTGGAAGGTTCTAGTGTTGTGAGCCATGCTCTTAGGCAGTCTCCTGATAAAAATTATAATTCCTATATATTGTATTTAATAAGAATGATCCTACTAATATCAGCATTCTAGTATTTCTTTCTGGGGATGAATACATTACAATTACAGAGGTATGTCAGTTTCTAAAAGCTTGATTATGATCTTACACACATCCACACAAAGCCAAACCAAACAAAACAAACAACAACAACAAAAAAACCAATCTAACAAACAGATTTCTTAGAGAGATAACAAAACAGCATAAGAACTAGAGAAACAAATTCCAGATGTGATAAAACCACCAGAAAATGACAGCCTTTGAGCTCTTTACATTATAGCAGCCATGGTGAAACTCATCTGGGAGACAACAAACCCAAGGTTAAATTCCTTTTAGAAAGAACTTTTTTCCGTTGCTAAAATGGATCATACCATAATCTTATTTTCAAGGTATTTTATAAATATTTAAGAGGTAATGAAACAGTAGCAAGAACTCAAAAAGTATGCAACAGAATATCATATAAACTATACCTGCTACATGAGTCAAACCTCTGAGCTAAATCCTGTGGTGCAAGTTTTTGGAACATCAATAATTGTTTGTCAGTTGACAATTACCCACACTCAGATCTGGGATGATAATTCTTTTGTATAACAGAAAGATGCAGGGCTCTTTAGAGAATGGCTGGTGACAGAGCTGGAATTAGGAATAGACAGGATAAATCAGGATTATATTGAAAACCAGTATATAAATGTGTGATCAGAAAACAGAGGGATAACGCATGTCAGTCTGAAAGAGCTAATGATCATATCAGATGTTAAATGAAAGCAAATATCATAAACAAATACCTCAGGTCCATCCTGTTATAAATAGACTGATATATACACAGCCTAAAAAATGAGAAATTTTCTGTCAGCTATACATTTAATTGAGGATTAGTAGCTAGAATATATAAAGAAAGAAAAATTTAAGAAACAGCCAAACAAATAAACTGATTGTGTAACTGAAAAAAGTTCTCAAAAGAAGAAATCCAAATGCCTAGTATAGTATGTCTTTTCTGAAATCTTCAACATCCTCACCTTTCAAAGAAAATACTTTGATATTTCACCTCACCAGAGTATAGTCATAATCAACAGAACAACAGTAAATGCTAGTGAGGATGTGGGAATATGAATTGATGCATTACTGCAGAAACCAGTGTGGAGGTTTCCAAAAAAGCTATAAGCAGAGCTAACACACAATCCAGCACTTCTAGACATGTAAACAAAAATGTCACACCCCATGACACAGACACTTGCACCCCAATGCTTATTGGTTCTCAACTAATAATAGGTGCAAAGTGGAATCTGCCTAGATGTCAATCAACTGACAAAAGGATAATGAAATGAAGCACACTACACGGTGGAAAAATGTAAGTGCTACAAGCAAGCTGAATTGTGAAAGTTTTAGGGAAATACATTAAGCTAGGTAATACTTTACCGAGCATGGCAATTCAATAGTAAGCATAGGCCCAGAAAGACAATTGCTATGTGTTCTCCTTCATACACAGATCCCAGTGTTGAAGATTTGGAATTTTGTATTTAAGTTGGAGTAACTGCCTACAGAGTTCAAAAAGTAAGAAAGAAGTTGTGGTATAGAGAGTAAGGAGGAGAAGACTGAGTGTGGGGGATTATAAAATCATGTGAAAGAAACAGGGGGAATTAATACTATGGTCAGAAATATTTAAATGGGTATGGGAATGGGGAGATGAGGGAAAGTGAAGGGGGGTCAATTGAAACTAAAGATCTGAAAAATCCATACCACTTTATAACCTAACTAAAAATTATGATCTTTATAAAAAGGGATTACTTGAAAAGACACACTGTACATCAGTGGGTAATGCTGCTCCCAGAAGTCAAAGTATTTAAACCTAAAATTCCAGTGCCAGGTTTGAGAAAATTCCTTTATGTTCTGTTGGTAGGGAGTCACAAGAGGCTCCCAAAGCAATTATAGCCTATTGTTTGTGGATGGCCACCTTAAGTTGCCAGTAAGACCTTGTTGCTGAAGACACTATGTACCACAAATACAGGGCACAGACATATCAAACTGGAAATGAGCTAGAAGCTATCTTCTCTGTTGGATAGCATTCATTGCACTAGAAGTGCCGTGCAGTCTGTTGAGGATGAAAAGTCATCAATGATCTCACCTAGATATGGACCCTGCCAGCTGTAATGCTGACTTACCAGAAGAGATAAACCCAATTATACAAGACAGGCATGAATGTTCTGCACGTACCCAATAGCTTGCTGATAGGATTTGAGGCCCACTCTATAGGAAGGAGTACACACCTGCCATTGTAAACCTAGTCAAACCTATGTGGGAAATCTACTACTGGTGTCTTGCTAAATGGATATATAGTTATTTGCTTTCTGAATAGTTATATTTATACTGATAGACTATTTCAGGTTTCCCTTTCCTTCAGCGAAACTTCGTTTGGCAGTAGGTAATAGATAATCAAGGCAGGGACTTATAACTGCTAAGAATGTCTCGTCTTCGAGTGACTGGCTGTAAATGGGAGCTGGGACATCTCACCTGCTCCGGATTCAAGAAGAGAGCATGGAAAGACTGTGGAAGCTGGGGGTGAGGAGGAGTAAAGTGATGCTTTGCTTCTGAGTGTGACAAGCCTAATGCAATTGTGGACACAACAGCTGTGGCCACCTCCGCAAGACCTTCAGGAAAAAGACAAGCAAGGTGGCAGAGAGAGCCATGAGGAAGAAAGGGCACTTTTGGGGAGGAAGAAGTGGTTGGAGGGAGCTGCAAGGGAATGAGAGAAGGCACTGAAGGGTGAACACAGTAACAGTAATCACATACATCACAATGAAGTATGAAATTATCAAAGTATTTTTTAAGTAGAAGGAAAAGTTTCAGGGTAGGAAAACAAAGGGCACTAACAAAAGAGGAGAGGGCAGGGATAGGGGCTGGATAGGTGCCTATGGGAAAATTTGTCCAAAATATATTATGCATGGGTATGAAAATTTCCTTATGTAGCACAGTACCATGAGCCATGATTTTACACAATGAAAATCAACATAGATAAATAAACCAAAATCTTAATTGTCTTGGTAATTTTTCTGTAAATCAAAATCATTCTAAAATTAAATGCATTTAAAAATTGTTTTCTTCATGTTGTACCACTATAAAGTCCCTAGAAGTTATTTGAGGAATATCCTGTACTCACAGGTTTTGACATTGGAAAATGTCCCAGGGAGGTCAACTCTCCTTGCAAAGACTGATTGCCTTTAGATTTCAGCAGCATAGCAATCAATTAGATGCCACATCAGACCCTCTGTATCATAGATCTTACAAACAAAGAAGCTCTCTAATCTAGTGCCAATAACAGGATCTTCTAATACAGACTCTCAGTAACCAGAAAACTAACCCTGAAAATAGCAAATGAAACATAAAAAGGAAATACTCTTGTCATTACCGGCACTGGGCTTTCCTGGAGGAGGGAAGGAACACGGTGTACTTTGAAAGGTTACCCATGACAAACAGGGTTGTGATGGAAGTTACTATTCATTCAATAGTCTATGCAATAAAAGCATAACACCTGCTCATTGTATGATAGCTAATCTAGAAACAGAGGAGGGATAGAGCACCTGTTGTCACCTGAAAGGTGGTCACAGTCTGGGAAAAGGCAAGCAGAAGAGAATTGTTATTCTTTGATGATGCTGGGAATGCAGATCTTGCCTGTCCATGCCTGCTTAAATGTGCTGGGGTCTGCCTTAGTATGTCACCTTCTCCACCCCATCACTGTTACTTGGTAAGACTGTAGATACCATTCAAGAGTTATAAGTTGAAGCAATTTCAAGACTACATTGCTACTCCAAAAGTTATGTCGTGCTTACAAGCAATTTACCGTAGTGACCTAAATACAAAGGTATGTCTTTAAAAAGAGAGTTGTGGTTCCCAATAGCTTCTAAATACACTTCTAAGTAAGTGCACCATATGCGTTTGCAGATAATGTACAGATGGCTTTACATTCTGTGCATGGCAGGCACCTGACTGCTGTCTGTCCTGACAAGTTGCCCATGAACACTTTATGGGACAACTCTTTAATCAGTTTTACTGAGGAATGAAATGCTTGAAGTGTACATTTTAATAGCTTCTATCAAATGAATATCTTAATTGTTAGAATATTTTTCTATTCCCTTAAAGTGTTGTACTCAACCTTATCCTCATGCAAGATTTTGCTAATTTGCATGTTCTGGGAAGGGATATTGATGCCAGGTATGATTTGCTATAACAACAAATTAGGAGAAATGTGAAATATGAAGAGGAGAACAATTAAGCAGCCCAAGGCCTGCATAGCATCCTGGTTTTCACAGTCTAGAACTCAAAAGTAGAGGAAAGAGTAGCTAAGAAAAGTTATACTGATCACAGTGACATTCTTGGGGGAGGTTGTGCCAAGCCAAGCTTTCCTTTGGCAGTTCACCAGTGTAGTTGCCATGAGTCTCTGGAATGGACCCAAATAATACTTTCTCTTCTGCAGTCACTCCTGAGTGTAGATATCCCTATAGGACCACTACAAGTTACCCAGTCACTGCTGCAATTGCCATTGCTCTTAATTGGAGTTTGATGAATGCATGTAAAATATAAGTATATAAACAATGCTGCCACAAGCATTTAGTTACAGCTCTACATAAAAATACATCTTCTTTCCAACATAAAACTGAAGGACTGCTGAGGCATATGGTAGCCAGTTTAAGAGAATTAAGAATTTTTTCTCTCTCATCTAAGTCCTTTTATTTCTCTAGATGCTCAGTTGCCTGCATGGTCTCCAAGACACTGTGTTAATCAGTTCTTAGGCTTTGGGTCCTTCCAGTCAGTATGTAATAGTTTGCCATTGTGATTTTTGAGGCATCAGTTCACATGCTTGTTAGCTCTTGCTAAGGTCTCTAAGAGTCTCATTCCTTTTATAACATCATCCCCAGATCATTTAAATCAGGGCAAGAAAGAATTAACATTCCTGGGTGTACTATGGGCTAATGGTCTCTTGCTTTCTCAATATTCATTGACAGGATTTTGATTGTCTGTCAAATGATTTTTCATTTGCTAGACTGGGAAGCTTCAAATCAATTCTTCAGATACTTACTGTTGCTTGTTGATTAAGGAGACTGAAGTGACTCCAAGTCTCTTGTAACTAGTGTGATGGAAGAACTTAAGAGTCATTTGAGATTTCCTGATTGAAGTCCAAGCTGAGCTTGAGTCTGGAAATGCAGCACTGAGAAGGGAACCTGAAAGATTTTCAAAAACAGTGTAGGGATGTAGCTCTCAGCTGGTCCTGGCCTGCATGTCAGCACAGGTCACAATAGCTGGGACAGACTCAGCAAGTATATGAGTGGCCATACAACAAGATAGCTTGCATAAGTGGCTCATGCCTTAGTGCTACAGAGGCTACATCACTGTCATCCATTAAAAACAAAGACAACAATAAGGTTTTGAATGACTTATTTTCTAATGAGCAGGGAACAAGTAGAGCCTTGACTGAGAAGTTCAGCAGCATTTGCACTGGAGTCTGACAGCTCCTTCCAGTTTACATAGACCTCAGCTGTTGCTGGGACTTTGGCCTTTAACTTCCCTTTCAGGAAGGTCCCCTTGAAGCAGCCCTGTTAAGAATTTCCAGGAAGAGCCAGTCTATTACTTACAAGTATATATAATTAGCCACCCAATTGTAGGAAGGCTTGGAAATGTAATATTTATTTATTGACAAACTTCTTTTCCTCTTTTTTAGATTTATTTATTTATTTATTTTAGTTGTATGAGTGTTTTACCTGCGAGGTTTTTGCATAACATGTGTACCCAGAGAGTTAGCAGAGGCCCTCAGATTCCCTGGAACTTGGATTACAGATAGTTTTGAGTCACCATGAGGGTGCTTGCAACCAAACCTGTGACCTCTGTAAGAACAGCAGGTGCTCTTAACCCCTGACCTCCACTGCAGTGAAGTAATTTTTTAACCAGCTTGTTGAGTGATCAAAATTATCAGCTTTGGGATGCTGAGTTGGTACTGAGTTGACTAGTGGTCATCACTCAGGATGCAGGGCTGAGAAGAACAGCCCTTAACTGCTGCTATCTACTTATAACTTTAATTTGCTCTGTAATTTCTGTACTTACTGTTGCTAACTCATTCTTTACAGTTATCTGTGCTTAATGTCCCCAGCCTTTTATATACTTTTGTTTTGTGAATGTTTATCTGTAACTAAAGTGCTTTCGAATGCCTTCATTTCTTTAGGCTGTAAGGGTTAGAAAAAGGTGTGATCACTTTCCATTGTCAGACTTTTCCATGCCTCCTCTCTTGGCTCCTAGTCTTTTCAGAAATACCTCTCACATCAATCTTAATAGTATACAGCATCTATTCCTCTTTCTAGGTCTCAGACTTTGTATTGCTAACCACATACTGGATGCATTCCTAAGTCACTTCTTGGTATCTTAAAGGGAAATAAAATTCTAGATGTTGAAAATAAACTTACTGTTCTCTCACTGCCAGACTCCAGTATGTCTCTTCATAGCTGAGGTATCAGAATTAATAATAATGAACTCTTTTTTATTATGTCTTGACATTTGAAGATATTCATGTCTTACTTTGCAGCCATTACACCACTAGGAGAATATATTATATTATACCCAATTAACTGATGAGAAAACTGAGACATAGAATGGAACGGATTAATAATTATGACCAGTGAAATAGCAAATAGTGCCCTCTTTCAGCCATAAGCTTAAAATTACTGTTGAATTTTCTTTTATTCTTATAATAAATCTGAAGAATATGCCCAGCATGAATAGGGGAAGCAACTTCATTCTCTGCACAAACATTCACAAAAGTTAGCAGTATGCAATGTGTAAGTGGGCCTCAGTGCACTTTGTTTTGGCTGTGCAGCCATGGCTTTACTGTTGGGTCTTAGGTTTTCTAACTACGTTAACACAATAGATTTCAGACTCCCTATGTCAGGGCTAAGCTAGCATTAAAAGCAAATTCTGATCAGGTGAGGTATCTTATCTCAGCAATAGAAAAGTTGCTAATACTGGCCCTCCCAGCCACATCTTACTGTTCCATCACATCTACTCACATTTACCTCAGTGCATCACATGGTCAAGCCTGACTACAGTGAGAAATCTGTTAAAGTTTAAGGAGACAATGTGGGGGACCAAAGTATTTCTGCTATGGAATATTTTGAGATCCAGCCTTTGGCCTCGCTAAACATGGAGCACCAGAAAGCTCCAGGCCACTATTGTATTGTTAATGCCAGTAAGGCTACTACTGTTTACCATGGCCTCAGGGTAATATGCCTCTTATTTGCATCTGTATGTACCTAAGCATCTGAATAGGCCCTCACCTGGGCAGAGGTGCTAGAGGTGGGTGAATAGCTTTTGAGGATGGAAGGTTAGGAGTTAGGTGAGGACAAAGAGGGAAATGGTTTTCCTCGTGGTATTGGCAGGATGGTTAAGAAACACCAGAGAAGATGGATAATAAAGAAATGACTCTAGTTCCACAACATGGAACTGAGAGCTCTCTAAAGATGACAAGATGGCTGTCATCTTTTGATCTTTATCGCCATTGGGTTGCTGGGAGTTTCCAGGTCCACACACCCCCACTCAGGCCGAACCTCATGGCTGTCATGGGTTAAAGCTGAGACAATGAACCTAAATGGCAAGAACAAGGGAGGGAACACTATTTCACTCCTCTCTCAGTAATCTGTGTATTTTTCTCTGTAGACAGAATATCACGAGAGAGAGAGAGAGAGAGAGAGAGAGAGAGAGATTCCAGTAAAACTCTTTGGTGGAATTAAAGATGATTTATTACTTAAGTTAGCTAGAGTTTAGATGAGAGAAGGCTTCAAGTATGGTCTGATCAGATGACTAAATCATGTCAACAGGAACCTGCCAGCTTCATCTCAAGTACAGCATTTTGGCACAAGCTGGCTGCCAGCCAGAATACTTCATGCTTCTGCATGTGCTTAACAACTGACCTCAAGTTGTAACTGGAATAACTTGTGTCAAATTACTGTGTTTGAAACAATCATAGTCAATAAAAGAATATGAACTGGCTAATTGTTTTCTTCCCACACATCCCTGGGTCTGTTCAATGAGTCCTGGGGGTGGGGGAGTCAGCACTAGAGAAGCAACCATCCAGGTCCACAATGAGAATGAAATCTTTTTTTTTCTTCATTTTTTAATTTAAATTAGAAACAAGATTGTTTTACATGTCAATATGAGTTCCTTCTCCCTACCCTCCTCCCCTGCTCCCCACTAACACCCTACCTATCCCATACCAATTCTACTCCCCAGGGAGAGTGAGGTCTTCCATGGGGCGTCTTCAGAGTTTGTCATATCCTTTGGGATAGGGACTAGGCCCTCCCCTGTGTGTCTAGGCTGAGGGAGTATCCATCTATGTGAAATGGGCTCCCAAAGTTCATTGCTATGCTAGGGATAAGTACTGATCTACTTCAAGAGGCCCCATAGTTTTCCGAGACCTCTTCACTGACACACACATTCATGGGGTCTGGATTAGTTCCATGCTGGTTTCCCAGTGATCAGTCTGGGGGCCAAGAGCTCCCCCTTGTTCAGGTCTGCTATTTCTTGGGGTTTCACCAGCCTGGTCTTGACCCCTTTGCTTATCACTCCTCCTTCTCTGCAATTGGATTCCAGCTCACTTCAGCATTTAGCTGTGGCTGTCTGCTTCTACTTCCATTAGCTGCTGGATGAGAGCCAAATCTAACATGCAAATTTTAACTTCATTGGAAATACATCAGTATTGAGGAACATGCCACTGTAACATGAATAATAAAAACCCAGAGACAGATATTGCGATTCAGGCTGAAAATCAGAAAAGCAAAGCAGCCAAGCCACCAGAGAGCTCTTACCTCTACCAAGGCTGGGGTTACCCTGTCCTTAGTGTGGTTGTAGACTAATTGCCAGCTCTGAGACCCTACTCCTGCCTTATATACCCCTCTAGCACTGGGATTAAAGGTGTGGCTTCAATCTTTTACGTGAAGTACTTGGAATTCCTAGGACAACAGCCACAGTAATTCCAAAGGAAATAACAAAAATATATTCTAAACATAAATATAAGTGATTTGGATTATCTGTTTTAATTCCTCTCTAATAGCCTAGAACATAGAGATGACTGCACCTGAGCATCTCTGTGGCAGTGGAAGAGAACAAGGCTTCCTCTGAATTATTCATGCTAATCTAAATTAAGTTTAGAGATGAACAAAATCATCTCTGTGTCCATGGCACATTGTATTCATCTTTGAGATATAATGTTCCACACTATTTTAGAATGATGTCTATGCTATATGAATTATGCTTAGATATTTGGGGGTATGTGGTGATAAGAAATTGAAGCAAACTCTCAAAATAAATCTTCTAATGAGAGTTGGGCATTTCAAGGAAGTTTGAGTATCACTGATGACACAGATAAGAATATTAAGATTTTTGGAAACTCTCGCATAATTACTATTGCAATTGGCGTGAAGACACAGGGTCCTTGGAAGCAGGAATTTGGAAGAATCAATGAATTCCAAAAGCTGAATATTAAAGAGCAATGTGTCTGGGCAACTTATGAGCAAGTGCAGAGAGATCTGTGAGTAAAAAGATGGTACTTGTCATGAAGATTTGGCCACTCACAGCAGAGGCCACGGCTGGCTGCTGCTACACCTTCATCAGCCTCATAAATACTTACAGCCAGTGGCTTGAATAAAGTGTCATTCAGAGAATGGAGGCTCCTTCCTGGGGCTTACTTTTTAAATTGTGTGTAACTGGATATCCCAGTTGACCAATAAATAGGAACATTGGATTTGACCCCAGAACAAAATTGTTAACAAAATTATCCAGATATTTTAAAAAAATACAGTAGAATTAAAAACTGATTCTTCTATGATGCTGAATTTATAATACTCCAAGGACGATCAAATATCCAAATCTCTGGACCTGCCATATATGTTGAAATCCAGCCTTTTTTTTTTTTTTTTTTTTTTTTTTTTTTTTGTTATTCCTACCTGATATTCCTGTGCAGTCAGTTTGAAAATCACTTACAGGAACACTAGTCAGCACATGTTTTCCTTATTATTTTGCTCTTTTTTTGAGACAGGGTTTTTCTGTGGCTTTGGAGGCTGTCCTGGAACTAGCTCTTGTAGACCAGGCTGGTCTCAAACTCACAGAGATCTGCCTACCTCTGCTTCCTGAGTGCTGGGATTAAAGGCATGTGCCGTCACTGCCGGGCTTTTGTTTTGTTTTATTCCCTCTTTTCTTTTCATGACTCCAGTGACATTTTAGAACGAAGTATAGTCCATTACTTTAAATAGTAAAACTCACTTTTCCAGAATTAATAACAATCTACATCTGTGTTTGTACTTGCCAATGATCTGAAAGGAATCCACAGGCTAGGAGAAACACCAGTAAATGCCTTCATCCTAAAAGATAACATCGGTAATTGTAAGAATGTTGCAGACACAAAACATTCAGGGACAAGGTATTTGGTAGTCTTGGGGATAAGAATTCCAAGAGCTTTTTGTTACATGGATATAATTTGATGACATGTCTTTCTAGAAGCGTATGTATCAATGACCCACTACAAAATTCTCAATGTTTATTTCCTCCTTCATGACATTTGATTGTTAAAAGATCATTTTGGAAAGACATTTGAAAGATCTTATGTCCTTTGTTCATTTGCTTGTTTATAGTTACAGCAACACCATTGGCTGCCTTTTACATTGACCACTGCCCTCAAACCTGTATTTATAGTCACTGCTCAGCTGGATAATGTCCACTTAGTTAAAAAAAAAATGGAGGTAAAAACAGCCAGTGACTTAATTTCTGGTTGTATCAGAATATAAAAAGAATTGCTGAGCTAGTCTCCATTATCTTCAGACAAAACCAATGATTCCTAGAATGAAGAGTATCAAAAACATGAGGGTAAGCCGGTTGTTAGTGGCACACCCTTTAATCCCTGCACTTGGGAGGCAGAGGCAAAGGGGATCTCTGTGCATTCAATACCAGCCTGGTCTACAAGAGCGAGTTCCGGGACAGCCTCCAAAGTCACAGAGAAACCCTGTTTCAAAAAACCAAACCAAAACAAAAAACAATAGGGTAAGAAGACGAGTGGATTCATTTGTTGTCTGAAATAATGGAAGCACCATAATGTTTGCTGCAATGCACTGCAGTGAGAGCAAAGCAAACACGAAGACAGAAACAATAAACTGGTCTTGTTTGTATATTGGAGTTCTCAACTGCCTCAGGCAAATGTCAGGATGTTTAGTTGGAAATTAATGTTGCTGAATAGACTAAAAGAAAATTGGACTGGATCCTGAGTATATGTGATGAAACAGACATCCCTTAGCCAAAATCTTTCAACATAAGGATAGTGTGAAAAGGAAAGGGCAACCCCACTGAAACAATCTGCTTTCCTGAAAGTATAATAATTTTTTGTCACTTTCCTGAGAGATAGATTAATCACATATTAGTCATTAATATGATTTATTAAACAATACAAGTAAAATAGAAAATTTGAATGCAATAAATACTTTAAGTACACATTAATTGTGAAATAACTCATAATCAAGGCAATATGAATTTTTATGACTGAACAAATGACCAAATGAGAACACTGGGGCAGCAGATAAAATAATAACTCCAAGGCATGAGCCAGACTCCCCATAAAGTGAGGAGATTGACCTTTGGGAGGTGTGCCAGAACAAGCAAATGCTGAACACAGATTTGAAGGCTTGTATTTCTGTAGTAAATAAAGATATGATAGATGAATGTGCTCCTCTGAAATCATGAACCCCCTTCACCTCTTTAGATTGTTGTTACTTAGAATATTATATTGTGTAGATTAATATTTAGTAATTAATTTCAGAAAGCATCTTCTTGTTTGATTAATATTTTATGCATATTAAAATGTTTAGGCATGTGAGCACCTAATCATTAAATTCAAGAACCTAAAAAGTGGTTTCTCCTGAACCCAACTTCTACTTAACCTTACCATTCACCATTACTATGTCAGAAAAATTACTGGTGGTTATCTAGGAAACTATAATATGAAGAGGACTGAAATGTGTGGTAATCTTTTCCCCTATAAACCTGTAAACAAGAGATAAACCCAGAAGAAAATGCAAAAATCTATTCACTGTCCATTGGGGAAAATGGGTTTCAAATCCCCCTTTTGAAAACCTCTTCAAATGTGGGAAGTGCTTATTAGATAGGAGAAAAACCCAAGTGAGAATTTGAAGGAATATCAAGAGGCAGTGCAATAAATGCAGAAGGAAATGAAAGCTGAATATAAAATGTGCTTTCATTGCCAACTTATGAATTTTTGGTCTAATTTTAAAATTGGAACCACAAGCCTGCAATTCTACCAGTGTCGCTTCGCCTTTATTGTACATTGGGAAAAATTCTACCTGTTCACATAATAAAGCAAATTTCCGGAATGTTTAATGAAAAAAACAAACCCCCAGCAATAGCTTACTGTCTGCAATAAATGAGAATACTCAGACTATGATTTCATTAGAATTCGAGAAATTAAGGGTATCAAAATTTTCAGTTCCTTACCTTCAAATTTTGAAGTTACAAAACCTAAGAAAGCTAGAGGATTAAGAATAGAAAGAGGAGAAAGAGGGAAAGAGGAATATAAGGAAGGAAGAAGAAGATGAGTAAGGGAGAAGGAGGAAGACAAAAGAAAAAAAGGGGGACAGAAGAAGGAGGGAGCAGCAGGAGTGGGGACAGGAGTTAGCAATCTCCTTGGAAATTCAGTATGATTTTCCTGGTGATATAAGGGGCCAGGTGAAAGCTAGGAGAAAGGGAGCAATAGGAAAGATAGCTAAGCCATACATTGATAGTAAGGAAGATGACCCAAATAATGTTCAATAACGTTACCTGTCACATGGATACAAGTATCACATGGATGCTTCTTCGAATAACAATTGCATGCATGGAACAAGTCTGTAGTTAGCTTTATTCACAATTTACTTTCCTTGAATGTAACTTTTACCCTGTCCCTTTGAACCTACTTCTCATCTAAGACTATCTGGGACTTCCAGTTTCACTACATCACCTAGTTCAGAATAAACCTTGGGAAACTTTATTAGCAAGAATCTACCACTTTCAATGCTACCTGATTTATTTTTTATTTCCTGCTTGTGGAATCTGTATTTTAGTTACTTTCTCCCTACCCCCTTGTGTTTCCTCTTTCAATCTACTGATCTACTCTATGGCTATAAATTCCCAGTTATTTATTCTGTGTTCAGAATGATTCCAGTTCTCTACTAAATTCTCCTTCCCCTTCTTGTTATACTTCCTGAAAAAATGTATTCACTTACTGCTTTATTGTACAGCTCTGGTTTGCATTAACAATGTCAGTTAAATATCTTCAATTCCCCTCCCTTTGTTTGCCTCTCTCTTTCACACTGTGATCCCACAGTTCTACGAATACCAAAGCTAAATTAAGTCCCTTGAGACCCAAAGTCAGTTCTATATTCTCTCGTTTCATCCTTCTTAAAGAGAAAAATAGTAAGTGGTCTAAAGATGTAAGTCATTTGACATGTGCAGAGTGAAGGTTATTAAATGTTAAATATGATCAAATATTAAGTATATAGGTACCTTTTTAGTCTCAATATTTGCTTCTACTAATAAATGCACATATTCAGAATCAAAAATTTTTAAGGCATTCTTCATATGGAATAATTTTTAAACTAAAACATCTAGAGATCTTAACATCAGTTAGCAGATCCATAAAAGTTTAAAGGTTTAAAAGGAAAGTTTAAAATCTATTTAGCTTGCTTAGAACTAATCTGACACTGTCTTCTCTAAAGAGGCAGCAAATTAGGGAGATGAAATGATTATGACACATGAGCTTCCTTTAGAATAGCAATGACTCTTACAAAAGAAAATTTGATGTCCCTGTTTCCACAAGAACCAATTTAAATATCTCTATAAACAAACACAACAGTGTGTCCTACTTACTGATTTAGGGTGGTGTCTGGAACTCTGGTCATTCAGTTCCCAGAATGCCCCCATTTTAACATTGAGTGTATTTCCTTCTCACTACTGCTCATCCCTACTGTGCTCTGAACAGGAAAGGAGAAACTGGCTTGAAGTTGTTGTCATTTATACTCAGCTACTAAATCTTACTTTGTATAGTTTTCATTTTGTGTAAAAATGTAATAATATTTTGTCTTAAAAATATATATGTAAACAACTATAATAGAAACAATTGTGAAATTGGTCAGTTCTTCAGCCTTTGGAAATGGCTTTTGCACTGTCTTATCTGGAGACCACTGTAAATCTGTGGGATGAATAGAACAGTTGCTGTCTTCACAGCAAATGGAGATCTGATTTCAAGAAGGTTTAATTTTCCATCACTAAACATTTAACTACAGGGATAGTCAATAATTCATAGAAGAAATTAGCTTTCAGTTTTTAGAAATAAGTGGGAAAACTGCATGGGGACCCTTTTCTGAAATACAGCCTCTGCAAAAGTGAAGGTGTAACTAAAATGAGGCATGACATAGGGCACCTAATTTCTAGCTACAGTACAGAAGTGGAAAAAATGAGGTACCTGCTCAGTTAGAACACACTCTGATGTTTGCTACAGTAACTTTATTATATCCAATGTGAAACTTAATTCTATAGATACAGATTTAAAATGAGGTTAAAATAATCTAGTAGAAAAAAAATGGTATCTATTCTAGCATCAAACTGTCATGAAATCTCCATGTTAGCATTCAGGTCAGGAAATGCCTC